>NC_041808.1:32205767-32806124 GCF_900964775.1 Scleropages formosus | reverse complement strand
AAGTCACAAAACTGTACATACGAGCTAGGGAAAATCTGCACGTTCCCTTCTTTCTGTAACACATCCGTCCTTCCTTCCTTTCCTGCATCCGATGACAAATTTTCTGGTGAGAAACCTTCCGAAAGTCTCCTTCCTATGCTTTCCTTCAGAGATTAAAAGTAATGACCCAGGGGATTCTTCACCAGTGATGGTGCTGCTCTCAACCGTTCCCCTTCATGTCTGGCCCTCAACTGAACTACCACATTGTGACAGCCCTCAGCTCAATTAGAGTTGAGTGGAGCTTTGTTTTCACCCACTCGCCCACCCCCGCTTCCCCTTGGTTCGAATCCATTACCTCCAACACCCAGGGAAGATGTGTGCACGGCATGCTCCCTTTCGCGTACCACTCATTTCCTGTCTGTCCTCTGAGCGGGTTTCGGCACAAGAGTCGAGTAAAAATGCGTTGGCCTAGCGGTGTCCAAGATGACTAAGCTGGATCGGAGTTTTTGCTTTTCTTTCTCCGCTGACGTAAAATCCTGTCACACTCAACGGATTCCACGCCAAATTTAGAGTAAACCAGCAAAACGCGGGACAGCGCTGCCAATCTAAGGATTTATATTTCGTGAATTAGGACACAAATCACAGATTACTAGCCAGGGTCATGTGGTGAAGGCCGTGCATGAAAGGGGTTTTAGATCGACCCACACCGTCCTACCTAGCACTGCATTTAAACGCTAAAACCCAGTAAAATGGTAAAATCTTAATGGGACGAGACAAAAACCTTTAAATCGTTTGAATTTCTCCCACTTAAACAAAAAAATCGACGTTTGACTTGTATGACAATTCTACTGAATTCAGGAATACCTGGGCATCTTTCTGAAAGTTCTGCATGATCACATCTGTGATGAACTGCAACTTCTTACCTTGAGCACTCGTTCTCATGTACAGTATATGGACATATTTGCTTTAAGTCAGCGTACCGTCTATCTATCTAAATCCTGTGCTTTGCATAAAACCAGTTTAAAAAAAAAAAAAAAAAAAACAGGGAATTGTTAAATTATTTTGACATTATTTTGCTAAATAGGTTAAAAACAAAGGTGCAAAAGTGAATGAGCTCCTTCTGTCTTATATGCTGTGTGAACACACTAACCTGGCAGAGTGTCTCTGAAATCTTTGCTTTGTGGTTAATGAAACCTACTAGACTTTCAGAGAAGCATGACAAACCTGTTCTTCCAACATTCATCTGAGCAAAAAAAAAAAAAAAGATTTTGTCATCCTCTTTGCATACCTTTTTCACCGGGCTGCCACACACACGGTCTTTTTCGGAACTGGTTTCCACGCTGACTTCTTGTACATTCAAGAAGGTGCGCAGCTGTTAGGTCGCCGGCCCTGGGTGACCATCCCATAGATGGGCCTGTGCAACGGGCTGTAATAGAGCCAAGGATGAAAAGGTCGCGGGACTGCAGGTGTCCATAGGCAGGTGGTAACTTTAGATGTTTAATTACATGTCTCCGCCATGTGATGAGCAGACGCTTCCTGGAGACCCAGTGAGTCACGGCAGGTTGTGTCACAGGCTGGCCCTCCGCTGTGACAACGGGACGCATCCGTGTCTCTGCAGCCCCACCCCCACTGCCCCGGTCCTTTCCAGACCCGATCACCAGGAGGGATCAACATCTAGTCCAGAAGAAGGTGACAGGTATGGCAACTCAAGCGACACCATGCTTCACGACAGCCTTCAGTGGGTTTAATAGCAGAATCACCAGCTTAATGTTCTCGTACCCGTCCGCAGTCTGTCTCTCTCAGCACTCTCAACCCCCAGTGGCAGAGCTACGATGTAGGCAGGCTGAGGACACGGGATCTCTGTGAATCTAATAAGCCTGATCGAATTAGGCTCCCTTTCCCCTCGCTGCACCCGGGCGCTTTGCTCAAACACCCACTCTGAGGAAGTGAAAGGGGACAATTTCCTCTGGTGTAACCCTAGAAGGCAGCGCAGGGGCTCCTGGCGGCAGCGGTGCCGCCACTACTGGGCCGCCCCAGTCAAAGCACGCCGTCCCATGGTGCTGAACCTGCAGCAGACCTGGGGAAGGCCCGCGGTAATGGCTCAAAAGCCTCTTTGCTCCGTAAGGACTGGGATTGGAATGGACTGGGGCTTGGCGGGGGGAAGAACCCCCAGTTTTTGGCCAGACAAGCACTCATATATTGGGCCTTCTACATTTCCAAACAATTATCATTGAAAATATTGAAAAAAAAAAAAAAAGTAGCCTGATTTTATTTTAATAATATAACTTTTTTTTTTTTTTTTTTTTTTTTCTCTCTCTCTCTCCAGGAGGGCTGTTTTCAATTGCTGGACAATGTGTAAAAAAAAAAATTACATGGAAATATAATCTTCAGTTTTTTTTTTTTTTTTTTTTTTTTTTCCCCCCCCAGTCTTAGACTTTTGCTATTTAACAAAAGCGTTCAGCTACAAAGAATAAAACTTGGACAAAATTTGCACCATAAACTATTCCTAATTTTACTAAAAAAATGGTTTATTGTGTCCAGTACGGATTTAGCACGGCCTTGGAAATACAGTATTATGTAAAGAGGAATAGCCAGGCAGAGAAAGCCGGCCTCTTTCTGTCAAACGTGAAATTATTGGAAGTGCTTTTATTAGTCTCCCTTTTTGGAGAACTTCAGTGTGCAAAATGACAAAAGCAGACCCACGGCTGCCTGATCACCACCTCAAGGCAAGATGTTCTGCCAGCAAGATACCAAGTTAATGGATTCACCCAGCATTCCTCTCTCACCCCCCCCCCCCATCCAACTAATCGAGTAAAGGCTCTAAGGTCAGACCAGGGGCTTAACAACTGTAAACCAGTTATGGGTTTCATTATATCCTATTTCTCAGACATTTCACTTATTATACTGATGGAAAATCACCTCACCTGGTTCCCCAGGTGCAAATCAATCGTTCGCTTAGAAATAACGCGAAATGATGCAGCGCCGCACACCTGACAATTAAAGTTCTGCCGCCCACTGTAAGGCAAATCATTTCCACACTCTGTATTTTAAATCCCTCGTGGAGAAAAATCACTTCAATCGAGAAACGGCGTTTTTTAAACCATTTATCCCACTGGCCTTAACGTCTCACACATTTCTACGTGGTAAAAAAAAATAAATAAATAAACTCCGGGACCACTTTTCGATTAATAAAAAAAAAAAAAAAAAAATCGTAACTAAACCTGACAGAACGCTCCGAGAGGGAGGAAGGGGACGGAGAAAGCCGTCAGACATCATCGCTCTTTCATTAGCCTTCCATTTCATGGCATCACAGCGGCTGTTGAAATAATGGGCCTTTTCATTGTGTCATAAATGCCGAGGGGCTCAGGAGCGAAAGGTAAGGACGGGAGGTGTGGGGGGATGGGTGTGGACAATGTGCGCTCGAACGACACATCCTAACAGAGCAGAACGGGGGTGAAAATCTGAGCCCTGTCCTCCATTCCTATATCACCTGGCTCTAAGACATGACATCAGGGTACCAAGACCGTGATGCTGCGGGCCAGAGGATGGAGCTGGACTGGGGCCTGACTGCATCTGCACCCTGGCAGTTCTCGAAGGACTAAACTCGACTTGATGAGGCCGTTTCTGGCAGCAATTCTGGATCCCCAGTGAGCTGTTTCATATCCTGCAAACTGACAACCATCTAAGCGGTGTGACAACAAACCTGACATCTTCTTAAATTACTTCGGTTGCCGATTTTGTATCAGCAATAAGCACATTTCTGTATCTTTTCATACGTGGGGGGGGGGGGGGGGTGTCAGTCATAAAGAAAATATGGAAAACATTGCAATTAAATACAGAAAATGTATTTTTACCCGCATTTTATTTTTACATTTACATTTATTCATTTTTTTTTCATTGTGGGTTGTTGTAACATTGAAATGAAACAGAGGGGTGCAGTTCTGAGATGGTATTACACCCATTCACTTGTGGTGTGATCGGGATGGCCAGGAATGGCATAAATGGCATATACCGTAAATATTAATGTCTCTTCGCAGGGAGTGGTGGTGCAGTGGCTTTAACCAGGGCCTGTTGTGTAGTGGGTCTCGGGTTCGAGCCCTGCTTGGGGTGCTTTGCGGTGGACTGGTGTCCCATCCTGGGTGCGTCCCCTCCCTCTTGGGGGGGGGGTTGACTCCGGCTCACCGTGACCCTGCTTGGGACAAGAGGTTGATGATGATCGACGTTGTTGGTTGTCATACAGCATGAATGAACAAGTCACGGGGAAGGTGAAAAGCACTGACAGCTGTGCCCACAAAACACTTCCATGTCACAATAATTCCAGCCAAGCTTGATTACAAGCTGAAATGTAAGAGTTAATAGCAACATCTGATAGTGATCTTACACTTAGTACAGAGCCATTGATAATGCATGCCAAAGATGTTATACTTTCAGCCCATTGCAGAATGTAACTACTTCATATCCGTTCCAGTTCCTACACTTATGTATTTAGCCAATGTTTTCGCCCAAAGCGACTTCCACTGAACTTTATGTAGTGTTATGAGCCCACACACCTTATTCGCCGAGGTGACTTACACTGCTAGATACACGACTTACAATGGGTCACTCATCCATACATCAGTGGAACACATGCTCTGTGTCACTCACACACTATGGGGAACCTGAACAGCATGTCTTTGGAGTGTGGGAGGAAACCAGAGCACCCAAAGACTTACACTGCTAGATACACGACTTACACTGGGTCACTCATCCATACATCAGTGGAACACATGCTCTGTGTCACTCACACACTATGGGGAACCTGAACAGCATGTCTTTGGACTGTGGGAGGAAACCAGAGCACCCAGAGGAAACCCACACAGACAACAAGTAAACTCCACACTGCAGACTGAGCGGGGATCGAACCCACATCCTCTCACAACATCCAGGCACCATGAGGCAGCAGCGCTACTCGCTGCGCCATCAGGCTGCCTGTCATTTCTTTAATTATTATGAGGAAAAAAGCCACTGAAAAACTGAAACCCACAGTTCCCCACTGAAGTCTTGAGCTCACGATTCAAGGAATACCATTAATATAGTCAACAATTTGCACACACACATCATCTGAAACTACTTGTCCCATACAGGGTCACAGGGACCCGGAGCCTAACCCGGCAACAGAGGGCATAAGGCTGGAAGGGGAGGAGACCCACCCAGGATGGGACTCCAGTCCATCACAAGGCGCCCCAGGCAGGGCTCGAACCCCAGACCCATCAGAGAGCAGGACCCGGTCAAACCCACCGCACCACCACACCCCGTTGCTCAACAATGTACATCTATTTAATTATGCATTTGGCATCTTTTAAGTTAAGCAAACATTAGAAGGTCCACCTAGTGCATTAATATTTATCGATTTAGTTGACGCTTTTCTCCGAAGCCAGTTATAGCACTAAGGTTACAATTATTTTCCCATTTAAACAGCTGGCTAATTTTACTGGAGCAATTTAGGGTAAGTACCTCGCTCAAAGGTACTACATCCAGAGGTTTGGATCAAACCTCCAACATACAGATCCAAAGGCGATGGTTATTACCACTACACTACCAGCCCTCCCAGTATTTACATTCATGTTAACCTTTAAATTTTAATTTTTTTGTTTAGCTGAGGCTTTTCTCCAAAGTGACTGTAAGACAGGATCCCATGCTTTGTGCTTTGTGCAGCAATCCAACCACAACGACCTCAGTCAGACAGCTGCAGAAACGGGGCGGAAGATGGGCAACGGGACTTGGCTCAAGAGGACAACGTGCTCCAAATCAGGTCCGACGTTGCTTCGGATCCGAGCGCTGGTCTGACATTTGTACGAGCGGTCGCTACCACATGAGGGCATGTCAGGCTGGGTGAGGGCACCTCTGGGTACTAACCCTTCCAAATGGATTTGAATCAGATCTCCCTCCACAAATCCAAATCTTAGTCATCATAGTCTAAACGGTCCAACTTGTTCAAGGTGAGCAAATTCATTGGGCACACAAAATACGTACATGTCCACAATGCCATTTTCGCACCAGGCAGAGGACTGCTGCTGAGAGTGGTGCTCAGTCCTACATTTGTCATAACGTTCAAGCAAACTCTCTCTTTTCGGCTGGCGTAGTAGGGCACCAAGGCGTGGCGTGGCGTGGCATGGAGGGGCCTCCTTACTGGCAGGTGTGGGGTTCGAGTCCTGTTTGGGGTGCCTTGCGATGGATTGGCGTCCCGTCCTGGGTGTGTCCCCTCCCCCTCCAGCCTTGCGCCTTGTGTTGCTGGGTTAGGCTCCGGTTCGCCACGACCCTGCTTGGGAAGCCAGTACAGATAAGGAACAGAATACCGGTATCTTTTGCGGGGGGGGGGGTGACGAGGAACGAGTAAAGTAAGCGCACACACAAGGACAACGCGCAAAAAACAATTCTTCGCAGCAACCCTCACGAAATAGGACGCATCCTACACCATATAGCCCGCGCCCAAGGCTGCAAAACGAGACGGAAAAATTCCCTCCTGGCATCCTATATGGTCTCCAGGTTTTGTAAAAATACCGTGGAACACGTTGCCTCCGTTTCCTTTATCCTCGACACCAGGACTGGCCTCCAGCCGACTGGACAATCTGTGCCGTTAGGACTCACGCCTATTGAACAATCAGGTGTGGCCGTCATAAAAGCGCCGACTCGGTACCGGAGCAGAAGGTTAGCGTTTTAAAATGCCATTGCATTTATTTCTTACCTACTTTGTGCCTGCTATATCTGTACCTGTACCTAGCACAGTAGCTAAGAACGGGCTTTGTCACCTAGAAAGCTACAGATTTGAATCCGGTTTATTAAACTTCAGCTATAATAAATCAGGCAGCTGCATCACAGTATAAACTAGGGATAAAAAAGCTTGGCTAAGAATAAAATAATAAATGTTGTGATAAATTTTTTTAAAAAAAGCTAATATCGAGCTAATTTTGTTATAATTATTGTAATAATTTTGGATGATGATTCTACTTTTACTGGACGGCGAAGAGGTACGAGAAAGGGAGAAGAGCACTGCCAGTTCCGCTTTATGAAGGTGTCAGTGGTGCAAAATGTCCCGTTAAACTTGAATCTGACGCCAGTGCGTCGCAGGGCAATTACAGACAATCGTTCAGATATATTTAAAGTTACCAGTTCATGTCTTTGGACTGTGGGAGGAAACCAGAGCACCCCAAAGGAACCCATGCAAATACAGGGAGAACATGCAAATGTCACACAGACCAAGATGGATTCAAATCCACAACCCAGGAGCGTCAAGGCACCAGCACTTCTTGCTGCACCACCATGCTACTCACACACACACACACACACACACTTTCTGAACCGCTTGCCCCATACGGGGTCACAGGGAACCGGAGCCTAACCTGGTAACTTAGGGCGTAAGGGACACACCCAGGACAGGACGTCAGTCCGTCGCAAGGCACCCCCAGTGGGACTCGAACCTCAGACCCACCGGAGAGCAAGACCCAGTCCAACCCACTGCGCCACCGCACCCCCCTTGCCACGCTACTATGTATGCCAATTTTAAACACTCTGCAGCAGGACCTCTTGAGGGATCTGAGGTCTTCCGAAATCCTCCGGTTAAACGACTGTTCCCTTCACAAGCGCAGTGTAATGTATATACTGCATATGAAGAGCAAGAAACTGATTTTCGAATAAGTCGCAGCCTCTTCATGTTTTCTCATATGCGGTACGTCGGCAGGAGCGAAACTGCGGCTCCCGTGCCCCGCGGCCTCATGGGATGCCGGCGGACCGAAGTGTCGGACGGGCACAAGGTCAAATCTCACCAGTGGGTTTGAGCCCCCCACCTCCAGCTCCCATTTATGTGCGCCGCAGCGGCCCCGGCTGCGAGCATTCCACTCATTCTTCACAGGGGCTCGAGCCAGGTAAGTCAAACAAGGGCCGCGCCCTCCTGCAACCGTGCAGGCAGGTGCCAGGGCTCCGCTCACCGCTTTCATCGGGAGCGCCGCAGACCCTGGCCTGCCTCATTGTGGCCTCTCGCCTTCATCTGAAATATCTCGGCTGGAGCTGGTTCCCTCTAAATGGGTTGATCATGGCAGGTGATGAGTGCAAAGGCACCTTCGTGCTCTGAGCCGCTGGTCAGACATGTACCCCTCTTGGGTGGGGGTAGGGGTGGCGGTGGTGAAACGCACTCCAGGACCAGCCCACCAACACCTGCGTGCTCAGCCACGGCCGCTGTGCTAGAATCACCAAGAACCCATGACTTGGGACTGTGGGAGGAAACCAGAGCACCCCAAAGGAACCCATGCAAATACAGGGAGAACGTGTAAACGCCACACAGACTGAGATGGATTCGAATCCACAACCCAGGAGCCGTCGAGGCACCAGCGCTTTTGTTTGTTTGCGCTCATCACCTCCCGTGATCAACCCATTTAGAGGGAACCAGCTCCAGCGGAGATATTTGTGTGCACCTGCAGCGTCTTTACCTCGTGAACGGAGTCCACAGCCGCGAAGACGGCAATGCGCCTGCTTGTGCGCACGCTGAGCGACTCCGACATGCCGCGGAGGAATCCGAGAAAATACAGAGGGGTGGCAGACATGATTTAGCGTTTACTCCTAGTGTTTACCTTCACTTTTCTAACGCCGTGGCTCCAACTCAAGCTGAGAAGTTTCCCAGGGTCTGGTGTGCTCTGCGAGAGGCTTCCCTCCCACACTCCCGCCTGACCCTCAGGTATCTGTCTCCTGCTCCCGGGGTTTCGGCATCTCCGGTTTTCCTCGAAATGGCCAGTATCTTCGAGCCTTCGTGCCTTCTTTTTTGCTGGGATGGATGGGGTGAGAGCAGGCTCATGGTGTGGTCCCCTGGGTCCATAATCCCGGGCCACCCAGTACATTTCATTCAGTCTGCAGCTGGAGGAACTTTAGTTACGAGACACGGTCTTTCACACCGGGTCGCTTCATTAGCATTGTTTCTGTACCCCTCTGGAAAATCCTTCAAAGATGTTCCAAAACCAAAAAAACACAAAAAGAAAAACTGTCTTCAGTGGAAATTATTCATATATATATATGTATTGGGAGGCACAGTGAGTAGCACTGCTGTCTCACAGCACCTGGGTAGTGTGAGAAGGCATGCACGGGTTTGATCCCTACTCAGTCTGAGCAGAGACTGAACCCATGTCCTGTTGCATGTTCTCCCCCTGTCTGTGTGGGTTTTCTCTGGGGTGCTCTGGTTTCCTCCCACACTCTAAAAACATGCTGTTCAGGTTCACCCATAGTGTGTGAGGGACAGAGAGAGTGTGTTCCACTGATGTATGGATGAGTGACCCAGTGTAAGTAGCGCATCTAGCAGTGTAAGTTACCTTGGTGAATAAGGTGTGTGGGCTGATAACACTACGTAGAGTTCGTTGGAAGTCGCTTTGGAGAAAAGCAGCTGCTAAATAAATAAATGTAAATATTCCAAAATACAATTATCTACTAAAAACTCATTCCCCATCTCCTAATCCATAAAAAGCAGAGATCTCTGAAAGATTTGTGAATTTTCACCGATGTTGGGTGAAAAGGATCATTTCTCCACAACCAACACATGACATGTATTCATTTAGCTGATGCTTTTCTCCAAAGCAACTTACAATTATGTATGCATTTATACGGCAGGGCAACTTCTTCCTATGCAGAAGGCATCTAAACAAGGAAAAAAACCAACAAACAGTTCCACGATACATGTTCATGGGTCGGTCCGAATGACCGCAGGCAGCGAGGGAGGGGGAACTACAGTCATTAAAACAGAAACATGTAATTAGAAGTGCAGTTGACAGCCCAACCAAACGCTGATTTTAATTAAATTGTGAGGTCGTAACCATCAGGGGCTTGAGAGACGAGGCAGATTCATCGTGCCGGAGGAGGCAGCAGCAGGCTGTGCAGCAGCCCTTCACACTATATCATTGCTGTTATTTACTCTCTTTTTTAAAGTTTTGGACATTCACACACAATGAGCTGAGCCCATGGGGTTTTAAATAAACACCTTAGAGGCTTGAACCATAATATAAGTTGTTCTGTGAACTTGATTTTTTTTTTGCTTTGACTTTAAAATGAGTAGGTGTAGTTTTGTCAGAAACAAAAATCCTTGAACGAGGACAACAAACGTGAGTCGAGTCTGAGCTGTAAGGCTGATCTTTATGTACGTTTCCTGTCTTAATTCAGTTCGCCAGACGGTTTTGTACAGTTGTATAGGACAATAACTCAATAACTGTCACCTCATTCGTGGGGCTTGAGAGTTGCTGAATGACGGAAATTATTAGCCAATCGGAAGATCAGTGGACTCAAAGGATCTGGGTTCAAGACCCACCTCTTGCTGTAGGACACTTCAGCAGGGAATGAATTACTACAGTAAAAAGTGCCCTGCTGTATAAATGGGTAAATTGTTGTAAGTTGCTTTGGAGAAAAGCAAATTGATAAATAATATGTAGCAACATTACATGGGTTCCTAGATGGAGGCACCATTCCATAACATTTGTAGAAGCCCAGCATTGGCAGGATGGTCAACTCCTCTGCTATGCACAATGTTGTGTAGTTGTGGTGGTGCAGCAGGTTTGCCCTGTGCCTGCTCTCTGGTGGGTCTAGGGTTTGAGTCCTGCTTGGGGTGCCTTGTGTTGGATGGGTGTCCTGTCCTGAGTGTGTCCCCTCCCCCTCCAGCCTTATGCCCTGTGTTGCCAGGTTAGGCTCTGGCCCCCCATGACCCTGTATAGGACAAGTGGTTTCAGCCTGTGTGTGTGTGAGAACCCCTGCTTCTGCACTTTGGAAATGCCATGGAAGGTGAATTCTGGTTTATTTAAAGAAAGGAAACTAACCCGCACCTTCAAACAATGTTGACAAAGGATGCAAAACGTTTACTCGTGTTTATACAACAAGCCTTTATAATGCCTTCGGTAAACGCAGAAAGGGTCATTACATTTTTAGAGCTCCAGTTCACTTGAGAAGCAAAATTACCGATCCCATTATTCTGCAGCAGTAAGAGAGAGACATCTGTAAAGTATTACAGGAAAACTTCAGGTAGCTCGAGAAAGTGCACAGGCTACGAAAACCATTCCCGAAGTTACATTTCCACAACATTACAAACCCAAATAAACAAGTGTGCGGCGCACAAACGGGGGGACTGCAGAATATTAATGGCTCCACGGGTAAAACGACTGTGCACGTGGCTGAGGGAAGACAGAAAGAAGAAAGAAACAGACCAAAGAGGAAATTTTAGGACGTGCACAGAACATCCCCTATGATCAGTCCAGTCTAATGTGACTACCAGTATTTTTCACTCTACTGACTATCATTTCTGCTACCATGCTCCCCTTGCAGCAATTATTTTATTTATCATATAGCTTAACAATATTAACATTTTTATATTACTGTGTAAATAATGATATAAAAATAATCTCACAGTTTAGTAATTTTTATTTTTTTTTTTTTAAGTTTTAAAAATGGTTAGAAGAAACAACTTTTAGGCCATTGACCTGTGAATGGATGCTAGAAGTCTAATGCTTATTTGGGGATGAGATCTGGCATCTTTTCTACCACCATGGTCCCCTTGTCACCCGTGGAGGGCATGTCCACATGGAGTTTTCTGTCCACAGACGCACCGTCCCCCCATATCTTCAAGAACTATTCTGAGAACAGTGATATACGAATAACTGGATGATCATCATAATGAGAAATTCATATTAAATAGTTCAAAGACAATTCTGTTTTTCTTGTGCAATATTCCTCGCAGTCAAATTAGTTTCTGAAATAAATTAGTCTTTCTATTTGCTAAAAATAAGTATTTTACATACATATAATTTCTATAAAGTAACTGAAAAACAACACTTTGTTCTGACTTGATCTAGTCTTGCTTATTTCTATACTGGTTAACTGAAATAGACCTATAAATTATACACATTAACTCACACTCACACACACACACACACTTTCTGAACCGCTTGCCCCATACGGGGTCGCAGGGACTGGAGCCTACCCGGCAACACAGGGCGTAAGGCCAGAGAGGGAGGGGACACACCCAGGACGGGACGCCAGTCCGTCGCAAGGCACCCCAAGCGGGACTCGAACCCCAGACCCACTGGAGAGCAGGACCTGGTCCAACCCACTGCGCCACTGCGCCCCCCTACACATTAACTCTCCATCAGAAAATGACCGAACAAATTCTTTTACAAATAGTTTTATTATCAACGGCCACTATTTAGCGGAGACCTTCGTCCTGGACGAGGTGCAACGTTGCACAATCACCTGGACAGTTATGCGTCTGTTCTTACTGCATCACTTCGCCCCAAAGTACCACAATCAAAGACGCGTGGCAGCAGGAGCGGGATTCGAATCAGCAACTTTCAGATGAAAGACAACAGCCCTAACTGGACACTGCCAACTGCCCAGACAAACTTCATTGTGCTGGAAAGCAGAGATTACTTTCCAGTTTATTATTATTATTATCATCATCATCATCATTATTATTGTTGTTGTTACTATTAAAATAATACTGATTGGACAACTTCTTCAAATAACATTTTCTTTATGGACCTTCACTCCATCAGTTAATGTGTTCACTGCCCAGTGTTCCGCTGTCCGAATTCACTGTACAGAGAGCGCCGTGTTCCTGGACCGCTGTCGCCCTCTATCGGCGACACTCTGCACGGCTCTTAGTCGCGCGGTCTCAGTGTCCAATCGCGTGTCGAGCCGCATTTCGCTCTAAAGTTTAGTCTAAAGGGCGCAGGACTGAACACACACAAAAAAAAGCACATTCGCTCAAAATATTACGTGTTTTCATCAAATCAGAAACTGTGAAGGATTATTCTGGAACGCCTCGCATTAGTATTAATTTCAAAAAACACAACAAAATAACGTATTTGTGAAGAGTGAATTCACTGTGAAATGACGCAGAACGTCAGGTCAGGTGAGATAAAACGGCCGTCTCTGCCATAAATACTGTATAATAAAGACGATTTTTATAGTTGGTGAGAAAGCCTGCACATCCTTGGTAATAAAAACTCGAAAACTTTCCCATCACTCGTCATTTTGCCCTGTTAACAGTCTCACTCAGGAATATTCTCTCTGGCGATGTCTGCTGGTGATGAAAACTATCACTGTGGAACAAAAACTCAAACGAAAAAGTGTGGAAAAACTTTTGGAGCCCGAAAAAAAGTGACATATGATTTCGTACCGAAACAAACCGCTCGAGTAAAATAAAAATACGCAAGAGAGAGGTTCGGCGCGCGCGCTGGTGATGAGTGCGGCTGTGGTCGTTGACGGTGTCAGTCAGTCGCTCCGTCAGTGAGCCTCTGTGGCTGCGGGTGGTTAAGGCTCCGCCGTGGATCGTGTTCAGTCCCCGCCCCGCCCCTCTGGCCAATCCCTCTCTCTCGCATCTCCTCTCTTCACCATTTATAAAACCGGCCGCCGGAGACTCGGCGCTTCAAACTCGGAGACTTTGCGCGAGGCGACTGGACGCGGGCTCGGCACGCGGAGGCCAAGGAGCGCCTTCCTTCTCGGAGAAGCCGCCGTTCTGTGACGCACATCACATGCCCCGCGGGAGAGGCGCCGCGCGCCCCTCTGCACTGACTCTCACTCTGCCCTTCCGTTCTCGGCTACAAACACGCTGCGAAAATTACTACCGAAGCGGCGGAGGAACTTCGTACAAAGTTTTCGACGGTGCTTTTTTTTTCTGCTGGGGCAACTGAAGTCCGCAGCTTGTTCCGCGCTGACTTCGCGCCGTTTTATTTCGCGCTGCAGCTGTCGAGCGCCGCCGCCTCGTATGAATCTCCTCGACCCCTTTCTGAAGATGACGGACGAGCATGACAAGTGTCTCTCTGACGCCCCGAGCCCGAGCATGTCCGAGGATTCCGCCGGGTCCCCCTGCCCGTCCGCCTCGGGCTCCGGCTCCGACACCGAGAACACGAGACCCGCGGAGAACCGCGCCGCCGCCTCGGACGGGGTGCTGGGCGACTACAAGAAGGACGAGGAGGACAAGTTCCCGGTGTGCATCCGCGACGCCGTGTCCCAGGTGCTCAAAGGCTACGACTGGACCCTGGTGCCCATGCCCGTCCGCGTGAACGGGGGCAACAAGAGCAAGCCGCACGTGAAGAGACCCATGAACGCGTTCATGGTGTGGGCGCAGGCGGCGCGCAGGAAGCTGGCGGACCAGTATCCGCACCTGCACAACGCCGAGCTCAGCAAGACCCTGGGCAAACTGTGGCGGTGCGTCTTGCCGTCGGCGTCGTCCTGTGCGCGCGCGCGTGTGCGTTCTCGCGCTCGCGCCGTTCAAACGGCCATTAGATCAGCGTGTCCCTGTCCGGGCTGAAACGCTCACTCTGGAAACGTCCTAGTTTTAGCGTTTCAGTGGCAACTTGTAGTACAAAACTACCTCTCGGTCGTTTCAAAGTGCAAGCAGACATTGTCATATTTGAAGTGAATAAGTTACTGTAGTTTTGAGCCCGTTTGGGTATTTTTGAACTTTAATGAGGTGCTGAGGAGGTGTGGGATAAGAACAGTGGAGAGAGACACACACACACACATATATATTTAGGGACATGTTACACATGACTGGACACTGTTAATCCCCCTTTTCTCCTTACTTATAGGAACTCTTTCAGTCAGACTCATGTCCAACTTGTTGCACTCAACTGTCCATGGTGCATCTTCACAGGCTGCTCAACGAAGGGGAGAAGCGTCCTTTCGTGGAGGAGGCCGAGCGCCTCCGGGTGCAGCACAAGAAGGACCACCCCGACTACAAGTACCAGCCGCGGCGGAGGAAGTCCGTGAAAAACGGCCCGAACGAGGCGGAAGACGGCGAACAGACCCACATCTCCCCGAACGCAATCTTCAAGGCCCTGCAGGCGGACTCCCCCACCTCCAGCATGGGGGACGTGCACTCCCCGGGGGAGCACTCTGGTGAGGCATCTTTTGCCTTTTCAACACCTCCTCCGCGCTCCCCTCCTGTCGTCCCGTAGCCTCGACTCCCTCGGGCCACATTCGTACCTGCAGCTGCTCATGCAGGCCTGTAGCCCGCCGCCTACACGGCACAAGGTTAATCGTTTAAGCCATTTCTGACTGCAGAGGCGATGATGGTCTTGGAGATACATCTGTAAATTATTAAATACTTTACAGGCTATAATGCAAATATGCCATCTGTCTTCACTGTGCCAGCAGTATGTCCTCCTTACGAAATCCTCCCGGTGGCTTTTTATATAAGGGTGCTTTTCATAAATCTTATCTCTCTTGCTCTGATTTCAAAGGATATCTATTTGAGCTCATTGACTGTACCAATTATGGCCTGTCTGTGCAGTGTTTAACCCTTTACTTCCTCTTCTGCCCTGTCTCAGGCCAGTCCCAGGGCCCTCCCACACCTCCTACTACCCCCAAGACAGATGTTCCAGCTGCCAAAGCAGACCTGAAGCGCGAGGCACGCCCCCTGCAGGAAGGCACAGGCAGGCAACTCAACATCGACTTCCGAGATGTGGATATTGGGGAGCTGAGCACCGATGTCATCGAGGCCTTTGATGTCAACGAATTTGACCAGTACTTGCCTCCCCATGGCCACCCAGGGATGCCTCTTGCCAGTTCAGGCCACGGGCAGGGTGCGCCAGTCACCTACACAGGCAGCTATGGCATCAGCAGCGCCCCGGTGGCCCAGGCAGCTGGCACCAACGGGCACAGCTGGATGCCCAAGCAGCAGCCGCAACCGCAGCAGCAGCCGCAACCGCAGCATTCGTTGCCGGCCCTCACCGGGGACCAGAACCAGGCCCAGCAGAGGGCCCCGCACATCAAGACGGAGCAGCTCAGCCCTAGCCACTACAGCGAGCAGCAGGGCTCCCCCCAGCACGTCAGTTACGGCTCCTTCAGCCTGCAGCACTACAACAGCCCCTCCTACCCTGGCGTCGCACGCACGCAGTACGAGTACTCCGACCACCAGGGCGGCGCCGCCTCTTACTACGGCCACACGGGCAGCCAGGGTTCCAGCCTCTACTCCAACTTCGGCTACATGAGTCCCGTCCAGAGACCCATGTACACACCCATCGCTGACACTGCCGGGGTGCCCTCCGTCCCCCAGACGCACAGTCCGCAGCACTGGGAGCAGCCCGTCTACACGCAGCTGTCGAGGCCCTAAGGCAGAGCCTGGTTCGGGGACTGATCCCGGGCGGAGACGCTCGCTGCCCACCATGGCACCATGTCTCGCGAGTCATCGCTGATGGAGAAGCAGCGAAAAGCTGGACTTTCAGTGTATCAAAGTGGCTAACACAGTGCCTTTTTATGCTTTGAGTCCTGATTATATTTTTTTAGATATGATTAAAAAAAAAAAAACTTTTGAAAGAAATCCTCTGTGAGGACTGATTTTAAGTATAAATATTTTAGTATGTACTGTGTATGTTTTACAGCGTTTGTGATCTTGTTTTTCGGGCAATCGTATGTACGTGTAGAAAGAAACAAGCTCTTATTTTCTCTAAATCAACTCTACGTGAAGTGCTTTGTGCCCTTATTTCTTCACTGACATATTTTTGTTCACACAGTAAATATTTCCTGCCTTCTCTGCAATGTATTTTATCTCAGTTTTTTTGTGTCTCTTGTCATCGGTTACTTGCTAGAAAGTGTGTGACTTGAGAATAGCCTACATATCCAATGACTTCAGTTTGTGCGCCACCTTTTCAATGAGAGTCAACCATAGAAGCCAATGTTTAAAAAAAGGGGGGGGGGATGCTTTCTGTTGTATCCGTTTCAAAAGCTCTTTGGAACACTGTTACCGGTGGCCTACAGTTCCGCACCCAAGGGCCTCCTGGAGCGATTTGATGCAGCCGAGCAATTTCTTAGCCCGGTGAGCGTTCGGACCACGAGGACACCATGTAGCCTTCTGTGCCTTCAGTGCCTGTGGAGCAGGAGCCGCTGACCCCAAACAGCTCGGCCCCGGGGCCGTGCAGCTGCCTTCCATCTGACAGTGTTTTCCCAGCAGCTTCGGGAAGGAGACTGTTGAGCAAGGAGTTCCTTAGTGGGTCTCAATCCCTTTTAATGTTGTCTTTTGTCACGCTGTTCCCCTGTCATAACCTTTTAATTTATTTGTTAGCATTAATTTTATTTGAAAGTAACTGTTTTGCATTTCTAGTCCTTAATTGAGTTGTATACAACTAATTAAAATGAGAAAAAGTTACCATCAGAAATATAAAGCAACATATTAGTTTTTTTTTTTTTTTTTTTTTATTTTAAAAAGTCTAAAGGTACCACTTGTCCAAGTAGTGGTACGAAATGTAACCATCTTATTTATCATTTGCAAATGTTTCTTTTCGTTACCTAGTTGTATGCAGATTATTTTTAATGAAAACTTGATTTGATATTTTTAAAAGAACTGGAAGTCTTTCATTCTAACAAACATGAACAATGTTTTTGAGGCTATGGCTGCATTGTTTTAAAAAAAAAAAAAAAACTTTCTTTATGGAATTACCAGCATATTTTTTATTTAAAAGAAAATTTCTTATTCTGTTTTACATGTTAGTTCAGAGGTTGGCAATTTGTTAATGCAACTGAACAAATCTTTTGTTTTCGTAGGTGAAACATGTTATTGTCTTTACAGAAGCTTATCTTTTGTATGATATTGTTTGCAATAAACAGAAAATGTGTTTAAAATAAGGTCGCGTGGTTATTGATATCTTTAAATCTCACTAGTTTCGAATCATGAAACCCTTAATCCCCTCAATGACAGCAAAGAAAAAAGACTGACAGAATGATCCAGGCAACATCTTCTCCTTGAAGTGATTTACAGTTGTACTTCATACTAAAATACATAGCTGCTACTGTGAGTTGTTTACTTCAGCCACCTAATATAGCAACGACTGTCAGATTACACCTCTTGTGGGGTTAAATACTTTGCTTTAAAGCACTGCGGACACTGTTTTCATGTAGGTATGAGGGGACACCGAGACTCTTCTGGTTTTATTTCTAGAAGCTTTCAGAAAGAACTATAGGAGGATTCTGCTGATGCCAACTGAAAGAAGCTGCTTCTGCACAGGGGACCTCCAGTTAAGAGAGCTCAGCACACTTAATGGGTCTTTAACTCCAACATCTTTCACGTGACAGGAAATAATAGAGACGAGAAAATCGCTCATTCAACTGTAATTCAGTGTAGCTATATCACTTTACAGCACTAGACAGCTCCACATTATTAAACATGAATTTAGGAGTGGGAAAATTACCTTTATATCATTAGCAGCTGGTTGCTGTATTTTAATCATTCAGTCGTTACGTGATAGAAACACTCAAAATGCAGTGGCGGTGTGAATTCTGTTTTTTTAATAATTTCTTGGCCAAGACTTGGCAACATGGCCAGGAATTCAAGATAACAATACATTACAGTTGGTTCTATCAGCTCACTGGACATAACACAATAATAATTTAATAGTAGCTAAATTATTCTTTTAATCCTGCCCACTCGCGCTAACGGAACCAAAGGAAACCAAATTAATGGCAGCTAACACCTGCCCGCAATGTTTAAACATCAGTAAAATATTAATCAGCACTGGACATAGACATGTTGCTGAAAAGAAACATTTATAATGTGAAATTAAAGGACAGTGAACATACCCCCTTTGACTCGGGATCAGTCATATTTCCGGCCGTTTGTACGTACACAGCTCACCTGAACGCAAAATACTTCTTCGAGGAGTTCGCATCATGCGGAAATTCTCAGTTTTTAAATCACATGCACACAAAATCTGGGACTGCCGACCACAAAGCCCAAAGCCAGGAAAGTCCTTCAAATGCGAACTCAAAAAAAAAAAAAAAAGACTGACGTGAGACCGGTATGCGGAGTCTGGATTTATTTATGATTTATTAGTGAAACGTTACAGGCAAAACGACGTATTTTGTTTAAATACCTGGCGAAAGCAGAGTCCAAACAATCAAAAGAAAGCCTCGTTGTGCGCTATGAATGTTAAACAAAACAACGACCGAAATAAATAATTCTGTTAAGCGTTAACTTGGGGCTCCTGCAGATACCTTCAAATTGAAATATCAAATGAGTTTTTTTTTTTTTTTTTTTTTAAAAACCCGTAGAGTTCATCGTCTTCAGCTGTCAAAAGCGTAAGCAAACGGGCGAAACTTGACCAGCCGCAGGAGATTGTTCACATGCCTCGCTGGCTGGACGCAATCCAGAGTAAGTATACTTAGCTAGGTGTGCATTTTTCAAACGCAAACATTATGTAAATGAATCCTGAAGGGACTGGGAAAGCATGTGAGAATTAAATGCATTGCAATGGCCTCTGAGATAATTATATTAAAATCTGCCAGAAAGCAATGGAAATGGCCTTATCGTTTCGAAGGAAGGCATGGCCAGGTTGGCAGTGGGTGCTTCCTGCTCCATGCTGGGCCACGTGTCCGGAGTTTTCCTAACGCCAGGGCCAAGGGCACGGCGCACCCGCAATGACCCCGATAGCGAACGACCACGGGGATCCCGCTTTCCAGTTCGGGGGGGTCAAAGGTCAGCAGGGGGGCTGGGACTAATGACGTCTGCATTTCAAACTTTATACGAGTGAGACAAAACTGGGTAGACCCTTAGACCTCGGGCTGCGCGGAGGACCGCCTCCGCAAATTTGCCTTTCGCTTAGCTGGAACCTTCAGATCGTGTTAGTGTATTTGTTCCTCTGCTGTGTTACGGGTCACTCGGAGCGAACGCGTCCTTCGGCTTGCCGTGCGTCGTCCGAGAACTTCAGCCCTCTTGTTAACCACCCCAAGCTTCGATGTTCCAGGACCATCTTGAATGGCTCTTCTCTAATACAAGGCAGTGGAGCAGAGACCTGCTGGGGGCATGAACACAGTCAGCTCCCTAAGGAGCGAAGTCCACTTGGATTCCACTCGGTCTCGCTGGCTTCGTGACGCAGATCGCTCCAGCACTCGCACTCCGGGGGGAGCTGGGAAGGCCAGCGCCGTCAACGTGTGTTCCGGCGAGCCCCGACGCGCCGCAGAGCTGAAAAAAACTGCAGAGACCGCAAGGAAAAGAGAACCAAGAGCAGAACGAGATCATTGAACGCAACAGAAGTATTTTACAACACTTACGTGCTTCAAAGAAACGCATTAAAGGCCATCACTTTATAATAATAGTTATAGTGAACACGACATGCATTGCTAGGTGGCGGTCAGTAATACCTCATGCGGCCTGGGGTGCAAGGAGATCAGGCTGTCAAAAGGAAGGAGGGATGAAAGATTGAGGGCAAATGCCAGGAGGATGAACAGAATGGACAAGAACACGCAAGAACAACAGAGGATGTTTGGGGGCCATCCGGGGGGGTCATGGGTCAAAGAGGTCCGGTTATCCGTCCAGCTCTCAAAGCTGGAACAGCTCCATCCTGCAGGGAGAGGGAGTGAAGACAGTCAGAAGATGGATCCTCGTCTGAGAAAGCAATCAGGGTTCTCGTTCTTTTGCGGAGGAAATACAACACGCGCATGTATGAAGGAGTGTGCAGCGTCAACAGCAAGACGGCCGCAAGACAGCCGAGCGGCAGCGACCCGGCAGCGTGACGCGTGCGGTTCTGTATCAGTGCCAACAGCGATGGCACCACAGACCCAAGTGTTCGGTGGCTTTTTGCTTCCCGGTTCTGCGTTCCCCAATGTGACTAATTATTACCCTGAGCCCTCTGGGATGTGGACAACAGCGCACGCCAAGCCCGCCCACATGGACTCGCACCCCGTGTGACTCATTGCCGCAGCAAGGCTTCCTGGTCATCCAGGCGTGTTCCATGGTAGCTACGGTATAGTGCGATTCGGGTAGGAAAACTGCATCTGAAGCTGACCCGAGTCCCACGTAATTTAACCACACCCAACTCCGGAAAGCTTTTCCAATGCTCAGGCCCGACACAGCCCGAAACATGAAACCCCAGGTTTAAAACACTTATAGGCTTGAACTGCCTACAGTGAGCAACCGAGAGCAGTGCTGAAGCCATTTGGCGGTGCGGTGAAGTAACATGAAGCATAATGTTGCTACCAGTACGTGAGTCCCGTTACTAGGTAACCACGACAACAGCGTACTGTTGTCGTTCATGTCAAGGACTACCCAGAAAGACTGAAAAATCCTGCCCGACCCAACCTCATCAGATCCCCTTGGGTCCCATGAGACGTGGATCTGGTATCCACCCGCTGAGCCACAGTGGCTGCGTAGGACTGGAGATCAGTGCTGGTTCGGACCCATGCGCATCCGTCTGGGTCGAGCACTATGTGAAGGGGGGGCCTCGTGCGGCATACAGGATGGTAACTCCTTAGGCGTATGGGAAACGGGCTTTTCTTGGCCGGCCCTTTCAGTGGGCAGTTTTCCCAGGAGGACCCCATTATTATTCCACGCAGACAACACTTTGGGAATACGCCCCCACTGAGCCCTATGGGTGGTCCTCCTACGTGCAAAAACAAAAAGAAACAGCAAAAATAATCGTCTGGCAACCTACGCTTAGAGACCGAACGACAATAAAAGCGGCAAACCGAGTCAGAAAATAAGAGTCAAGGCTGAACCCATGTTCGTAGAGAAAAGCACGTAGAGGTAGGATTGCACATTCGCACCGGATCCTCTAAACTGGATGCCGTTGCACCGTATTCACAAGACAGGAGCAGCGTCTCAGCTGGATCACAGAGGTGCATCGGTACTGACAGTCATTCACTGGCCTCCCATAATTCCTTCCTTTTCAAAAGGACTGTTGGCAGAGGGCATAAATCGCAACAGCCGACACTTTTCACACATCGCGCACCACCCGTGCCGAAGCTGACCGCGTGGGCAGTAACCACGGCAACGACAACCACCGCCACAGTGGAAGTGACAGCACGCAGCAACTGTGAATGACAGACACAGTCGTGTTGGGCGATGAAGCTTCTCCTGCAGTTCCACCATGAATCCAGTTTGTTCCCAGATAATCACATCATGGCAATCCTCTATCCATTTTATTTCTCACTCACCATAAGGCTGTGATTTTATCATATGTGCGCTCTGACCGGTACGCTGAACTCATTAAACGTTAATTAGCTGCCCATTAGTTTCACTGCACATCCTGAGACATCTACTGGTGCTTCTGAGTGCAAGCATTTTGTTTTTGGAGTAACCTCAAATTCTTTGAAGCGGTGAACTAGGAATACATGTACAATTAACGAATGGCCATGTAATTAGATGAGTAGGCGCTTGTAGAGACAAATGCAACATCTTATGATCTGGTGCACCTCAAGTAGCAACACATACACATATAGTGCACTGCACTACCAGCGATGGTACACTTTTTCAGTTTTTTTGAGAGCAACGGCTATAAAGGAATTATATACACAAATACTGGGAGACGATGTTATTCTAGAGTGGAAATTACATTAATTCATCTAGCTGATGCTTTTCTTCAAAGCACCTTACAACATTAAGGCTGCAGTTATTACAAGCTTACAATTATTTACCCCTTTATACAGCTGGGTAATTTTACTGGAGCAATTTAGGGTACATACCTTGCTCAAGGGTATTACAGCTAGAGGTGGGGTTCAACCATACAATCTTCAGATCCAAAGGCAATAACTTTAACCACTACGCTACCAGCTGTCTCTTTATTGACTATGGGTTCACATCATCCCTTGTTACTCTTACGTGCAATGTGGTCATTTTTGGGTTCCTTATTTTCAGACCATTCAGATAGCTCTTCTTTAACAGAAGAGTCAGTTCATGTTTGTAAACCTAGAACTAATTCTCAGGAATATTTGTTCTTTTGGCCATGACAGCTGTAAGAGCACTGCCACATCGGCCACTGAGGTGTCCTTCGGTCACCGTTCTTGGACTTTCTCTCTTTTCTTGGTTTGGCTTCATTTAGTTTAGTTTAATTTAATGTAATATACTTTATCTGAATTAATAACCCATTTATAAAAGGATAAATGCATGTGCGAAGTGTCCAACAGTCTTCCAAAATGTCACACACTTTTCTATACTTTGAATTAATTGTTAATGTAAAATTAGAGTCGTTACAGAAAAAAAATTTCTCAGCGTTTCAGAATATATCTATTTGCCACTAACAACCTGTATCACATTTTTCTAAGACTTGTCGTTGTCCTTGGCGAGTGTCGGCAGAACGTTTTGTAATTTTTTAAGTGAGCAAAGAACGTAATGATAAAATATAACTCCACGCACGTAAAATCTTGTTGAAATAGGCCAAAGAAGCAAAACTGGAGACCAAAACCAACTCATTCACTCACTCGCGTTAACCGTGTGGCGTCGTCAGGGTCACAGCGGTCTGGAGCTTATCCCGGAATCAATGGGTCCAAGGCCAGGAAGGGGACACCCAAGACGGGGCACCAGTCCAACACAGGGTCATACCAACTAGGGTTAACTAATAATCAAATTAACTCATTGAAATACTGTGACCTTTGGTGGAGACGGATACATTTTTAAACGGACGACATTTTTCTTGAAAAAGAAAAAACGCTTCTTCGATGATTCTTTGGCGAAAGAGTTGAGTGGTGAAGCGTGAGGATTCAGAGTCCGACACCCAAACTCAACTTTTCCGCCCTGTTTTCCCCTCGGATGCGGAGGAGCAGCGTTCTAAAAGATATGCCAAATTTCACGGGCCTGGCAGTTAAACAAAGAGCTCCCATGTCCCCTTCCCCCACTCCCCCGCAACACCCTGGGCAGCCCCTCACCAAGAGCTTCTCTACCCATGTCGTACGGAGCTCTGTAACGCCGTACATCTTTTCCTCGCCGCACTTGTCAAAAACGGAGGAAATCAGAACGTTGCAGGAGACGGCACTGGAAATAAGACAACGTAAGCGAAATATATAATAAGATGGAGAATAAAAAGCCCTGGTTTTAAATGAGAATTATTTTCGCCTCTTTAACAGGGCAGCAATGAGGAAATGCAGCTTCTTCCTTAATCTGATTCTTTTTTCACGTCTTTCGTTCGGCTTTGAGCGCTGAAGGAGCGGTCGGAGACATTCCGGGGAGCACATTACACACGCCACGTTTCCCGTCCCAGTGTGATTAAAAGGCCGGACTGCACCACTGCCCCTAATTTATGTGTTGGCCCAGCTCCCCGATCATCTACCCCCTCCAGCTGATAGCAGCAGGATTTGGGTGGAAATGCAGATTCCAGATGCTCCTCACTGATGCGTGTGAACTCCCGACTGTTTAGTTTAGCGTTCAGTTTCACACCCATCCAGCCCTCCCCCCATCCCCCATGCCCCATCCACCATCCCCCATCCCCTGTGCCCTGGCCGGCATTGCAAGCTCCCGCTTTACCCCATCGCGTGTTTGCTGGGACACGGTTCGTCTCTGTCGCCCCTTCGGCTGGGGACAGGCTCGATGAAATATGAGCCGAAAACTTTGCCTCTTCATTTCCGTCCTGTCAGCCTCCACGAGGACGAGCTCTGCAGACAAGCTTGTTCAACACCAAAAAACAGAGTACGGCATACTGCAAACAAAGTACAATACACTGCATAATAGTGGACCACTTTATTACTGTTTCTCCAACAGAGACTTTTACTTTATTCGCACTCATTTATATATTTATTAAAGTACTTTTTTTCCCACTGGTTCAATTATCCATCACTGTAATACGGTCAATTTTTCATGCACTATAGGATAAATCATGGTCATACAGCATAAGGAAGATCCAGTTTTGGAGCTTATGATCCCCTTGAGAGAGAAACTTCAACTTGCATTGTTCCAGGGAAAAATTTCCATGTATAAAGTATAAAGGTGTATATTGTTTTGGATAGAACATGAGCTCAGTAGGAAAATAATGATCTGCCACTTTTGTCCCATAGTTCGCTTGCACTAAAAAGGCGACTTTGAAAAAAGTAAAGCAAACCTCCTCTGCTGTATCCGATGTGCTGGGGCTCTTTCGTTTAGCAGGCCATGTAACGGATAACGGCCTGTAGGGGGGTATCCAAGCACCGTGACACTACTGCCACCCCCCCCCCCCCCACCACAGCTGACCAGCTTCCAGCAGTATCTTAGGCATCTACGTTCTCCCATCAAGTCCCTCCTCATTCCTCAGAAAAAGCACGTTCTTACACACACACAATGCTTGTCCCGAGCAGGGGTCGCAGCAAGCCAGAGCCTAACCCGGCAACACAGGGCGTAGGGCTCGACGGGACACACCCAGGACAGGACGCCAGTCCATCACAAGGCACCCCAAGCAGGACTCAAACCCTAGACCCACAGGAGAGCAGGCACAGGCCAAACCCCCTGCACCACCACATCCCCCTCATGTTCTTACACTCCTTTTTATTCCTATGTACGCTTAATTTTTTTCTGCCTTTCTGAGGACAGTAAGCATTCTTACACCCAGAGCAAACAAAACTAAATGAAGAAAACAGACTTGTAAACTTGCAGGTTTTTTTTTCAGGACAAAGATCTGTCAAAAATTTAAAAAAGCGATCAGGAACGGAAAAGAACTATTTTCAGATTGCATCTTCCTTCTGTGATTTATCATCATACTGCTATGAATGAAACAAAATTAGGAAAATGAAACTTAATAAACTGCCAGCTGAAAAGAACAACGTTTTGAACAGCATGAAAACAAATTTCTAAAACGTGTTGTATGGTGGAAGGAGGATTCAGCCTTTGGTCATTTCCCCAAACAACATTGCAGCTTCTTCTTGCCAGCATGAGAAGGAGCCAGATGTGCAAGAACATCGATGGAGGTCCAGGCTCTGCAAAACAGAACATTG
Organism: Scleropages formosus; assembly: GCF_900964775.1. NCBI lineage: Eukaryota > Metazoa > Chordata > Actinopteri > Osteoglossiformes > Osteoglossidae > Scleropages > Scleropages formosus. Next base: position 32,780,483 of record NC_041808.1, on the reverse strand, counting down.
CATCTGGTTTGCACAGAGGCTTTTCGGCACCTCTGACCTTTCTACGAAACTAATTGGCAGGAAGCTCTAAGCAGGGGGTGCTGGACACTCTGCAAGGCCAAGAGGCCCTGATGCACAGGACAGGAAGCCAACATCTACAGGAGCGTCAGGGGAGTGTTTCGACACTCAGCCCTATGGCGTCACCCCAGCTTTTACTCACACAGCATCCAGCGCAATGCCAGCATCCCACCGTTCCCCAGCAGGCACAGCTGACTGTGTCTCCAGTACCACCTCTTGTTCCCCAGCAAACTTTCTGAAGCAAAACTAGCCGTGCAGGTTCGAGATGAACTTTCGCCTGGCGCCATAGGACGAGCAGCTGAGAAGTGGTTGAGGATTTAGAGACTTATCTCCATCCTAAGCGATTTCCGCCCAAAAGCTCCCACAGTGTCAGGGTTCCACTCCCCCGGGGCGTGTGTGCGCGTGTGTGTGGGGCTGGGGGCGGGGGGTGGTTGATGCGTTCTGCCACAACTGGCCCTGCAGCACCAGCTTAAAGGAACAGGTGTAGGGAGAAAGTATGTGTTCCACATGTTTATTCCATTAAAAAGCCACGCGCAGTTCCTTGTCGGAGCTCACTGCGATACTTGTAAGCAGGGTCCCTCTCACAAATGTGTGCCCATTTCTGGGTTTTCCAGAGTCGGCATGGATTGTAGCCAAAAGTGTTGGACTATAGCCAAAAAAATATCTGGAGAATTAAAAACACTGGAGATGCCAAACAACGTAAATTCTTTAAAAAAAAAAAAAAAAAAAAAAAAAAAATTCCATGCACTTTAGAACAAGGTTAGCTACGCAGCAGAATTTCAGTAAATGAGGAGACAAATAATTCTAAAAAAATTATAAATAATAAAAAACAATTCTAATAAATGGCCAGACCGAGCTGGCCTGCCGCGTGCTGTAACTAGACCAGGACACGTTCTTTTTTTTTTTTTTTTTTTTTTTTTTTGCAACAACAGATGAATTTCGGTAACCTGCCGCGAAATTCCAGGCAAGAAGTGAGAGAGAGAATGGCTGGGGAGGGAGCTCTGGACAACCGGCTGACCAGCGAATTAGGTATTAATGTTCGGCTCTTCCTGCTCCATTTCCGTTTAATATATTCATATTGATAAGTGTCACGTGGAACACAGGGAGCCGGGATGGCTGAACCCAAGTGCAGCGTTGTTTGTCAGGAGATGAGGGAGGAGGCAAGTTTTCGGTGTCGGGGACAGGCGAAGGGTCGGTCGATCGGCGGTCAGGGTCAGAGCGAAGATCCATGGACAAGGTCGGGGGACCGGCGAACAGGACAGGAACGAGGATCCGTGGATGTGGTCGGGAAATGAAGTGAAGAGTCAAAAACCGGAGGACGTGAACGAAGAGCTAGCGATGCTTGTGAACGAAGTGTCACGGGAAAGGGCGGTTGTCCCTGACGAGATTCCGCAGGGGTACGGGAGCTGAAGAGGGTCTTTATAAGGTGAGTGATTACTCGTGAGTTAGTGCGGAGTCAGGTGTTGTTGCTTGTGCTGTGGGCGTGGACGTGACAATAAGGAACCACAATATTGTCATACATCCCAATAAAGTCAGAAGGATTATCTGAAAAGGAAGTCAGGGAGTCCATTTTGGTCAATATTCTTTGGATTTATGACAAAAATTGAACGTCTTTGGTGGATTCCATTTAAGAAAGCAGCGCATTCAAAGTGGTTCTTGAACAAGTTTGACCACAGAGCTCAGTGGACGTGATATATGATGCCAAGAGCGTTCCTCAACGGACTGATATTCGATATCCCGATTTTACAAGCACCGGTCAGCCCAAGAGCAGCCTCCGAACCTTCTCCTGTGAGGCAGGAAGTACCTGGCAGGCTGACGGCACCTCACTGCTCGTGGGCTGGGCACAGACGGGCCTGATACTCGACAGGATTTATGGGCCCTCGTGGAAGCCATTGAACACACAGCCCAAAAAGACAGGCCTGGGAAAAGCCAAGGCCCGCCGGTGAGTGATGGCCGACATGAAAACGTCAGGATTCTGCCTCCCAGGTGTCAGTAAACACAGAGGGATCCGCAGGGGCTCTTTGACACCGTATGGAGCCCCCTCCCACCCCAACCCTGGCCAGCCGCTCTGCTCTGCTGACCTCAGCCATCTCTGGACTGTTTGCAATTTCACCTCTAAACGGTCGCAGTTGGGCTGCTACATTTGGCTGCCAGATTTGCCCCGCCGCGTTTCTCTTCATATGAGTATTTTCACGTGGCACCGAACAAACTGACGCCTTGCACATATCTGACCTGACCAACAGAAGACACACAAGGGCTCCCCGAAACCTGCCAATTACAAATCTTATTATCCGCTTCCTAGCACAAACAAATTTGACTTGTAAAATCACACTTAGCCCTTAGAGTAATACTTCTGAACACGATTAATTCTTCAAAACTCCTCAGCGAGCGTTAGAAAAATTATGGAATGTAACATGGCATGTCATGGACGTTTTTTAACTTACAGTCTCGAAAGTTGACTTGCATAAATTTGCGATTCACAAAAATCAGCCTTATGAATAAACTGTATTAGGGCCCATCCATTCATCCATTTTCGTTAACCGCTCGTCCTGGCCAGGGTGTATTAGGACCCTTTCCGGAAAAAAAGTATTCCCCGGCACCACGGTAAACAATTTATGCATACCTGCAGTCAGAATCATTCACTGGGGGTGAAACTTCTCGAGTTCACTAAGGCAGGCGAAAGAAAGCGTCCGTGCAAGTGTGAAACCTCAAGTGGAGATTCTCAAAAGAAGAGTCGTGGAGTGGGCTGACTGCACCGAGAGCCCATAACCGATAGCGCTGCTTGGCTGGATACGCAGAAAGAGTAGAAGAGTAGAAGGTGTTCGCTCGGATTAAAGCTGCCCTTCTCTCGGCTTGCCGTGTTTGTGGAACCACCGCGGGTCAAGCTTTTGGAGGCGCCTCTGTGGGATTTCATCAACGGGATCTCTTGTAAAGATCTGGGAACGCGGTGCTGCATGTCAATGGCCCACACAAACCCAGAGGGAGCAGGAGAGCGAAGAAAGAAGGGAAGAATAAAGACCTGTCTCCCACCCCACCTCCCCCAGCACCTCGCTATAACACTCAAATATGACAGCCCCTGCAGAGACGGGGGGACGGGGGTGAAAAGAAAGCCACATTGCAACAAACTTGCCCTGTGACTATTAATTGTGCCTCGCTGCTCCAGCCTCCCCAAATGCACTCACCCAACATACGTCAAACACATTTGTATCCTTGGCTGAGCTCACGCCCCACGTGGGCTCCAGACGGATGAACGAAACAGGTCGAACGATAAGCGTAATCCGAGGTGGTGAGATTGACGTAATCAGAAATTTTGCTGAACTTGCCCAGGAGTTCTCCTGGCTCTTCGCGCAGGGTAGAACAGAGTAATTTTCAGAGTTTCCTACTATTTCCTTTGCAATAATTGCAGCTCTGAAACAGAAAAAGTCAATATTAAGACTTTAATGAAGACAAAATGTTAAGAATGTGCCAGGTTTGCAGACCTCACATTGCGTCTTGTACGCAAACCACTTAGAAGTTCAAGGTTAGCCATGTGCAAAAAAAAAAAAAAAAAAAAAAAAAAAAAAAGTAAAACGGGCAAAAATTACAATTAGACAAGACGATTTGCTCCTTTTAAATATTTTATAAGCAGACGTTCAACTGGAGTAGCTGAGAGAACCTGGTTTGAGGACATCGCGGCAGACGGCATGATAATTAAGCTTGCAGCCCTTTGCATACGAACACAGAGCTTTATCCAAATCGTGGGCAGGAAGAGCAGTGTTACTGAACTCATGTTCTGCAGTCTGAAAAATCACAAGTTGCAGAAAGGAATTTCGGCCCCCCGGCCCCCACGGAGCACCCCCCTCCCACTCCCTACTCCTCCTTCCAGGTGAGTGGCAGGCATCTGCCACATCTCTCATTAACCGGCCAGTGACGTAACTGGTTTTAGCGGCAGCCCATTTGTCATGGTGAGTGACAGGTGCCAGGGCAGGCCCGAGCCAGAGGCAGGCAGGCAGCTTCTGTGCCGCCAGCTTGATTCAATTTGAGGCCATGTGCTCTGTGCCGTCCTCCGGTTTCCCTGCGCGAGCTGCCCGGGAAGGGGGCAGGGGCCCGGCAGGGTCCTTGAATCTATCAGCATGCTGAGGAACCGCGAAGGAAGGTGCAGTGCTCGTAGGAAGGGCGCGGGGCAATGTCAGTACTCTCAGACATTTTCTGTGCTGGTCTTTCTCTCCTTTCTTCTGGAAGTTAGCAGTGCCCGGTTTTTCGCTAAATACAGAGTGAAAACCTTCTGGGGAGGCTTTGCACTTCAACGCTGGCCTGCACAGCACAGAGTCATAAGCAGACTTCACCAAGGCCCTGACGCACGGAGCCAGCGGAACACGGCAGGCACAGCTGCATACACTTGACTTGCTTTGCTGTTTCGTTGCAGCTTTTTCAAAGATAAATTATAGAGCCCTCCAGAGTCTCAGTGCCCCCAAGGCCTAGACCACAGCACAGCCCAGGGAAGGGGAGCTAAGCTGCAGTATCGGGGGGGGGGGAAACCATTGGCTAACACAACACTGAACACCAGGCTTCAGCTGTGCATATTAATACTGGCCTACTTTCTCAGAAAAAAAAGCTTCACAGGATCTCATACAGTCTGGAAGTTCTACATTTTGGACAGAACGCGTTCATTTTTAAAGCGCTTGCGGCCGAGCTTTTGACCCCTCTGCGAGTCAGTCTCCAGGAGGCTGCAGTGGCTGTGAGAGCTGTCAGGGCCAAAGGCTGCAGGTGATGAATTGGTCCTCATCCTTTGGGTTAGGTAGATGACTCAATGAGTGCCCCCTCCCCATCCATCGGGGCACGCAGCATCAGAGACGGGCTCCGCTACATGGGCAGCACTGTCTGGGCCTCGGAAGGCTGAATGAATGGCAGCCCGACCCCTGCATCTTAATGTGACGGGGGCAAATACATGGGGCAGCTTGTTTCACCGGTGGCCCTAACAGGATCCCTTTCATCTCTTCTCCCAGCGAACATCCACGGTTTCCTCTGGGGGCCACTGATTGAAAAATAGGAGGAGGAGGAGGAGGAGGAGACAGCGGTGCTGAGCGCCGAACGATTACGATGAAGGAGAGCACGCAGCAACCGTCGGGCCCGAAGCGTCAGCACAGCGATAATGAAATGTGAGGAGAAGCGCGTAGCCACGAAATAGAGCGCTTCTCCCGGGCCATGTTTGGAGAGGAACCTGAGTGTAATTGCAGTGAAAGGTTTAATTGCGCAGGCAGGCCCTGGAATAATGAGTTAAACCCCCAGCCCAGTCATCCGTGACGGGCAGCAAGCGGCCCAGGACACAATTACGCTTTGACTTGTTAACCCCCGGCAGCACGTCAGCCCCCCAGAGCCTAGGAAGGCTCACGCGTAGGTAACGTGGGCCACGTTTGATGGCAACAGAAAGCTCTCCACCCCGCACCAGCGCAACTCCACCCATCCTGCAATTTAATTAAGGCAGAGCAGTGCCACTTGCCGAGCTGCTTGGACATGTTGACAGCTCTGGATGTGGTAGGCAGCGTTCGGGGGGAGGTTATGTGATCCCCCCGGCTGTGGCGTGGCGGACGTCATGCCATCCCTCGCTGTGGTGATGGCTTCCATATGGGCCCAAGCAGCAGTAGGCTGTGTTTACATGAGCTGATCCCATAAACGTGTCTTTGGACTGCTTTTCCACCCTCTCGCCACCCCCCCTCGCAGGTCCATGAAAACTAGCTGATATCAGTGGACACAAGCAGGACAGGAGACGTATGGGTTTCACTCGTTGCCGATTATAACAGCTGCAACTGGTGGACCTTTGTGACTTTCCAACACGAGCCAAAGGCTTTTACCATCTTATTCTTGTAATAATCCCAAGCCCAGTAAACATCCTTTTCTCGCAGGCCATAAAGAGATGGCTTCAAAGTCACCTTTTTTGTTTTACCGCGGTAGAATTTGGACACCAATATTCTGGAGACAGTTTTGCAGACGCACTTCTTCTTACTTTCGATTAAATCTCACTGCGACACAGCAGATAGATCACTTGTGAGATGTATTCTATCTCAAAGTAGAACGTTAAACAAAGTGTTGTCAGTGTCATATATTTAAAACCGTCTTTCATGATCATAAAAAAATTGTTTTTGAGGCGCATAAGCACATATCTCGAGCAGTTCTCCTTCTGTATTCTACAGGCGTGAGAAGACAAGTTTATTCCTGTGTTTGACTGACACTGCTTCCATGAGGCATCCATCCATTGTCAACAACCGCTTATCCCGAGAGGGGGCATAGCAAACTAGAGCCTAACCCAGCAACACAAGGTACAAAGCCATGGGGGGAGGGGACGCACCCCGGACTGGACGCCGATCCATCGCAAGGCACCCCAAGCAGGACTTGAACCACAGACCCACCACGCAGCAGGTACCAGCCCAGACCCGCTGCACCACCACACCCTCCGTGAGGCATCTAACAGATCTAAAATCCTCTATACACTGTTTAAATAAAAATGTGATATTTTGATATTTTGGTTTTGGGCTAGTTTCCAGTCGATATTTTTAACCAGAGTGAGGAAAGGTAGTAACACTTGGTCAACGTTTATTGTTGTCCATTATTAAAGTGGGAAAATCAAGCTAAAACCCAACTGGAATTCGATAGGTTGTGTTGGACGCTTTAATGTAGCTGCTGAAGACTATAATGCCCATACCCGGAACGACAAGGCAACAGCTAACAACGATAAGCAAACTGTAATGATAAAAAATCTGCATGAACTTCACTTCTTCAAGAGTGGATCCTTACCAGACTTGAAGAACAGAATGCATATTTAATCTTTCATTCCCATTTCTCTTCCACTGTGGCATTGCTGTCCAGTTGAGTAGAAAAGGAAAGAAATGACCACTTTTTTAACCCACGTCACACATAATCAGGGTGGCTCCCCCTTTCGGCTTGGTGTCTGAAAAGAAGCGTCTTTCCTGGACCGTCTCCCTTCCTCCATCTCTCACCGGGAGGCTGTCTGCTCTGCAACGCGCTAACGGAATCCGCGGAAGAGGAAGCCCGATTACCTGCGGACTCTTTCCCTCGGGCATCTTTCTCTGCCTGCTTGTTATCTTTTCATTAAGGAGCTCCGTGGTATGTACAGTCGACATTAACAAGTAGAAACACAACCTCCAGCTCGCTTTCCTACTTCTGCCAGGCCGTGTGGAAAGGTGGGGTGCCTGTCCTGCATTAAAAACATCAATTCTCCAAGAGAACACAAACCTTTCTACTATGCCCTGGTTCACCCCCATCTCCTGCTTAAATAACCACTTCCCCTGGACTGAAACTATATACATTTGACAACAGCAGTGTCTCTCCTGCTGAGATAACCCCATCCAGTTGAGATCAGTGGGATATGTGGGGAAGAGGACCAGAATTCCTCCGTGTTGACTTTGAGGAAGTATTTAGGATGACCTCTGTGGATCCAAATGGACCCAGCCACACCCATCTAATGACTTCCAGCTCACAACCTTGGCTTATACAGGATGTATGTAACAATTTTGCTTTGCTCGTAATCTTGTACACTTATACACTGTTGGAGCAGGAACCAGGGATAAAGCTGTGTTTTTGTTGCTCTACTATCTGTATCTATTAAAGAAAGATATGTCCCAGCCCCTCCCAGTGGCTTTATTGGCTTGCATTCAGACTCTTCACTGGAACTGTTGTTTGACATAATAAATAGCTGGTGCATGCTGGGTTCTGACCACACCACCATAAGATCATCCATAATGAAGCAAATGATTTATATCAACACTACCGTAGTCCATGAGGACAGCCTTAGAGTTGCCAGAACAAGGGGAAGATCCGGAATGGTGTCCAATGTGATAAGGAATGTTCCGGAACTGTTTGGTGATCATGCTTCAACAAACCTCAAATTGCTGCTGCCTTCAGCCAAACTGAGATCTTTTCCTGCATCTATACAAGTTATGAACTCCTGCCATCTGCGGATTTCATGAAGGGATACGTTTGCACAACACATCCCTGCAAATGCTAACAAGGGACTATGAGCATCCTGTGGACGAGGAATTGACAAGGAGGGACAGAAACATGCAGGGCAACATCTTCTTCAACATCTTCAAAATTTTCATAAACCACTTCCGAACGATGTTCAATGTTAAATAGCTTGCCTAACGAAGATCATTTTTCTGAATGTTTTGTTATAGAAACGAATATCATGTTAGATGTTACTTGATATTTTTTGGCAGTGCTTCAACCTGCGGTTTATACAGAACGGCGGCTTTGGGTGGTCACTCGCTCTACTAATATTTATGACTAAGCCAATACGGAAAACTGTGTGCTGATAACCTCATAATTCGCACATCCTACAGATTTCATGCTTTATTTTAAGTCTGTGGAAAAGGCAATATTAAACATCACAATACTGTATTAAGCCGATCCTTTTTTTCAACAAGAGCTGTAAAGAGGTCTGACCACTGTGTCCCTCCACAGTATGTACGTGCTTTACAATTTTTATACCTTTGACATCACCCCGCCCCCTCTACAGCTGGACAGCTGGTAGAGTAGTGGTTAAAGCTACTGCGTTCAGACCCAAAGGTTACAAGCTTGATCCCCACCTCTGGCTGTAGTACTCTTGAGCAAAGTAAATCTTACTGGAGCAACTTACCCTAAAATGCAAATGGAGAAATATTTGTAGGTAGACAACCATTGCAAGTTGCTTTGGAGAAAAGCGTCAGCTAACTGAATACACGTAAATGTCACGGCTGGAAAAGACTTGGACTTGGTAACCCTTCAGTTTGCCTGCTTCGCACATATGACAGTTTACATTAGTATTTGGAGATGTTCTGCATGAGAACATAAACCAGTTTCCTATGCACACATGTGTAATGTACAACATGTTCCCTTCAATCTGGGGGGTGAGAGAATGTGTGTATGTGTTTGTGTGATTGGTAAGGATGAAACGCACTTTTGCATTCGCCGAGTTGCACGTCGCTTCGAAAAAAGCGTCCGCTAAATGAATAAATGTAAATGTAAAGGCCGTTGGGGGTGGGGTGCGCCCGTGCGGGAGGATTAGAGCTCAACCGCCTGCTCGGGGCCGCCCCTCCCCAGCAGATTGAGACACACATGGGCTCCAAATCTGGGCTGGGGGTCCCAGCTTCCGCCCCACAGGGGGGCTTCTCATCTTATTAGAGAGAGACCTCGCGGCCGGCCCGGCTCGCCCAGACCCGGACACAGGCCACTGCCCTGCTAAATGCTCACAAAAGCTGACAAATGGACTGCGCTACAAGCTCTGTGACAGTTGCCCTGGGAGACAGAGGCCTGCCCAAGCCAAGGGAATCTGGAAGGTCTTGTGGGTGGGGTGTGGGGACGGCTGAGGGGGCAGGGGGAGCCCACAAAGCAGCAAGGCGCCTGGCACAGGTGGTTGGAAATCAATACAGATCCGGCCACTGATTGGAGCTGACAACGTCGGGCCAGCCGAGTGTGGGAATTTTGCGGAGCACCACACACGAGTAATTGGATAAAGGGAGGCCGGAGCGGGCGGCACCAAGCCGGACCCGGCATTCGTTGGCAGAAGCGGGATAGGGCCCAGAACACCGCGAACAAACACAAACACCAGCAGAAGAGCATATTAAAAACTCCACTCCAAAAAACTGTGGAGCAGGAAGAGTTGAGAAGCATCGAACGTAAATCTCAGATAAACTTCGGAGTGAAAATATAGATGCAAATATAAATGAAACATTTTTAAAGAAACTGAATCGATCTATAGGTCTCATTTTAAAATCTCATCTGAACACCGCCCTCAAAATCTAACGATAGTTGGGTTTCGCATGACGTGACCCCTCCAAAAAAACCGTCACGCTACGGATCATCTCGGCCCTTATTCCCTCTAGACGAGCTGCCCCTAAATAGTGCAAACGCTGCAAATTCAGAATGATCCAGGCAGCTAGGTTAATGCTTTCAAATCTTCTCTACCCCCAAGTCCCTCTCCACTTCAGCCCGCTGCCCCAACCTTCTCCCAGTGCACGACACTACACATTTACCAGGACTTCTGACAAACTATGCGTCCAGATGCCGAGACCCTCGTGGTTGTACCTCTAGATAACATTAACTAACATGTATTTGCAGGTACTGCGTATGAGTGTGTGTGTGTATGTGCATACGAGTGTGGGTGCATGGGTTCGATCAGCTGTGCCCTGGTTGCTGTCTTCGAAGCGGTGGGGGTGGGTGAGGACACCTTGGGGGCTGCGTGTGGGAACACTGCTCTCCTGCCTTCTCATACATTGTTCTTCTGCTCCTACAAACCGTTAATGCCACAAAAGATGCTTAGCCCATTGTAGCCTGGGACAGCTGAGGGGGACAGGGCGGGGGGGCACCGGGGCTGCTGCCGTCAGAGTCTGGCTCGCCGAGGCTCACCTCCTTTCCCTCCCTCCACTCAAGCCTGCCCCCGCAACCCTCTCGAGGGGATTGTTGGCCAGGATTTGGGGGGGACGATGCTTATCGTACAATGGAATTAAACCAACTTGAGACCCAGGCTTTCTGTCTCGGCCTACTCGGCCATAATCTGAGAACTCAGTGAAGAACGGCTTAAATAACGTTACATTTTCATTAGGCCTCTGGAGGCAAACGGGTCACTAATAGCAAGAGCTAAGGCTGACATTGTTATGCTAATTATTATTATTTCCAGCTAAAAAGAGTTGGTGGATTTGGGTGGGAGATGCCGAGGAGGGTGTGTGATAGTTGTGGGGGGGACAATGTATATTTTACAGCCATGCATCATTCTTTACGTTACATGATGGTCTCAGCTTGAGAGTCTGACTAGATGTTACTAGAACATATAATCAGGCCTACATTACGAACGTGATATTACCGCATTTTGTCTTCTGATATTAAAGGATTAAACTGTGGTACTTGAGACCCAGAGAGTACAGTTGAAGATTCTGATTCTGGAAATACTGAATTTCATGTCTTTAGCCTCTGTTAAGAAAAATCTCTTCGAGATTTTTGGCCCTACTTTATTTTCATTTTTTTATTTGGCATGGGAGGTTTTTGTTTTCCTTTCCTCAACTACCAGACAGCTTATTTCAGTATAATGCATTAGGTTTGAATAAACAGTTCATTGTTTATTCTGTTTTAGTGTTTCATCACATTGCGTTAACAATATTTACATGCCGCTTCTTTAGAAGAACACTGTACAGGGAATGGATTGAACTCTCATGTCTTTGAATATTTTGCTGTTGGGTTGGTTTACTGTTAGTTCCAACACAATATGTCTTCCTAGACTGTTATCAGCTCATTGTTATCTTTCAGCCTTGTAAGCACTTTTTGCCTTGCGTAAACCTATCCCCGCAAACCGCCTGGGACAAAGGTGCCAGCTAAATAATTGTATGAATTAATAAACAAGTAGGTAAATAAATACACACATGCGTTTCTATTTTTTGAAATGTTATATCACAGGTTTGCGTTTGATTACTTCCATGATTAATGTCACTTACACTATTTTATAGACAATGATTTAGATCAAAATGTTGAAACCTCGACCTAAAATCAGGCTGATGTCTACGTGGTGGAGCTAAAGAAGCACATAATAATAATATCAGGCCATCATGGTCTGCTGTCGAACCAGCAGAGCATCCATAAATTTACATCACTGATTCAACAGCTGGTTTCCTCCATAGGCCTCTGAGCTCCTCAGACAAGTGTCTGTACACTGGGCTCATTTTGTGAGGTTTATCCATTGCTGTGGAGTACTGTGAGACACACCAGGCCCAGCACTATACTGTGGACCACATCGGTTGTTTGAAGGAGAGCAATGAGAGAGAAGGAAGTACAGTTGGACCCCTCGTAAAATTTTTCCTCTCCAGCCCGATACTTTTTTGGACATTGAGCAAAACCCACCCTTGGCCCAAGGAACCTCCTGCAAATTAAGCTTTTGACTCTTTTTACACTGCCCCAATACAACAGCCTGTGGCATTCCAGCGCTGCAAAGCCTGTGGAATACTCACATGCGGAAGATTAGCGGAGCTAAAACCTCAGTATAATGCTCACCTTGCCTACTGCTGCCCAAAGGGCCACAACATGAACATCCCTGCGCACGTGTCACTTCAAGCCAATTAACGCCCCGGCTATTAAAACGTAAATGTATGGAGTTTTCTTCTTCTGATTCAAGCCTAGCAATGAAAAACGAGAAAAGATGGCATGCATCAAAGGATGTGACTACACAGAAACCTGCTCTAGGGAGTTTCTTACGATGATTTTCCATAGCTGAGCTACAGCATGTGAAATATTTCACTGGACACCTGTGATTCTGCATCATTCCAATTGGAAATGTTTCAAGACCCACAAACGGTTACGCTGTCGTGCAGAAGAGATCGGCACTGATCTGAGGAGCAGCATGTCATTCACGGGCCTCTGGCAAGCTGCAGGAGTAAAACTGGTCTGTAGAAGGTGTCTATCTAGAGATGGACAACGTCTCAATCGTGCATAACCTCAAATTAACCTCCCACCCACCTCCAAAGTGGAATATACCCCTAAATTACCAAGACGGTACACATCAGAGCCTACACAGCTTCAGCTTTAATACATCCTGCAGGATATCTGAAGCTGCCTCAGCTGGCTCAAAAGCATTCACAAGTGTGCCCCCAGCGTAGTATTTTTTACACAGATTTACATAATGCCTTACATTCATTTCCTTTACTTGTACTGTAATCCGCTGCATACGTTACATTTGCATGCACTCTCCTGCTTTCTCACGGTGCACTTCTCTCCGGCCTTGAAAGGGCCCCCACCAACATCCCATTGGAGTGGTCGGGAGCAAATCGACCACAGGAGGATGGGCGAAATGAGAACAGACAGGAGCTGAGGCCCTTGGGGTGTAGATGGTCTCGGAAGTGGCATGGCAGAGGTCCTGGAGCTCAGTGGGCATGCTCCACGCCCCCTGAGGACAAGCCAGGAAAGGATGGGTCTGCAGGCTCTGAGGATTTAGGGTAAGCAGTCCACTTCCTAAGCAGGATTCACAGAGCATCTGACTATGTTTAGACAGACACATGTTTCACATTTGTTAGAGAGGCAGAGTTCATATCATTCTCTTCACCATGTCTTAATTCATGTAATGTAGCCATTTGAGAGTCTGATGCATAACTTTCAAAGTGCTAGTTATTATTAATCAATTTATCAATAACGAAAATTGTCTGATAATTTATTTTTAAAGGGGGCGCGGTGGAGCGGCGGGCTTGGCCGGGTCCTGCTCTCTGGCGGGTCTGAGGTTCGAGTCCCTCTTGGGGTGCCATGCGACGGACTGGCGTCCCGTCCTGGGTGTGTCCCCTCCCCCCTCCAGCCTTACGCCCCGTGTTGCCAGGTTAGGCTCCGGTTCACTGCGACCCTGCTTGGGACAAGGGGTTTCAGACATTCAATTTATTTCTAACTTTATTCCGCATCAGGATTTTAGTTTTTTCCTCCCTGCTTTGTAAAACGGTGAAAATATAATGTATCGCAGTCCACCATTGACCATAAGTGGGACTTTTGTGCGAACTCCCTTGATACATGCATGCCACCCTGCTTCAAGGAACTCATTAAATACGAAGTGGCTTCTTTTAAGAAAATCTTTTTTTCCCCTTCCTGAAGTTCACGGCTCCCCGCAGTTGAAACAAAGGCAGATGGGGAGAGAGTGAAAGAGAGCGAGAGACAGAGTGAAAGAGAAGGAGGAGGAGGGAATACGAACAAAAGGCAATTAGCCCACCTCTAAAGCGCATGCATTTCTGGGTCTTGCATGCCAAAAAACATGGCTTTACAAGGTCATCAGGCAGCTACGATCATTTTGTGGGCTGCTGCGGCACATCAGCATCTGAGCATAACCTCACCGTCGAGGTGGTGGGCGGCGAGGCGGCGAGGCTGCGAGGGATGGGGGTGGAGCAGTGGGTTAAAACCAAACACCAGCCAGAGTGGAGAAGGAACCCGCTCCAGAGAAAATAATTAGGTTTGTTTTCTGGTAACGGTCTGCTGGCCTCCACGGCACAATTCCCAGGCGCAAACTGAAAACGGCTTCATCTCCGGCACATGGAAGCGGCACTCCGACAGAGGAGAGATAATAAAGTATACGCGCGCAAACGCTGCCGGGGGGATGCTGGGAACGAGCCCATCTCGTGAGCGTACAGGTAGAGGGTAGGACACACCTACGGCCTGCCTGCTTGGCGACAGACGTAAACCAGCCGACACGCGCTCCCAAAATTCAACTACAAACCAGGAGCCGGACCGAAACGGTTCTCACGATCGGTCACAGCAAAGACGCCCTTGCTGGGGGTAAAACCTACAGCGTTTCCGTTCATTCTCCGGGAGTGCGACCGGGAGCCATTCTGGCGGCAGAAGCGTCACGTTTGCAAGTCTCTTGCAAAAAAAAAAAAAAAAAAAACAAGCTTTTTGAATAAACTGTCAGGAAATAGGACATTTTTTTGAACTACAGTTGCCGCACGGACACCCACACACACACACACACACTCCTTGTTTGCCTGAGTGGAGGAGCCTTGGCTCTTAGCCTTGCAGGATTGGAGCCAGTGGCAGTAGCAGGAGCGAGACTTTCTCAGGCCTGACGTGACGCAGCATGCCAGGTCTGCTTCAGCCCACTGGCGTCTGGCAGGCAGCACCCCCCCCTTCCCCCCATTAAGGCCCCTTCCTCCTGGCGAGCAACATGTGTCACCCACGCACCCCGGAACTGGAAAAAAGACAACAACCAATATCTTCCTCTCCCTCCTACCTTCCGTCTAGCTGAAGCTTCAGGGTCCAGTTGAAGCATCCAGCATTGAGCAGCGCCGGGCTCTTGGCAAATTTGGGCAGCTAGAGATCCCAGGCCAGACTTGCAGTGGCCTTGGATTTATGAATAGGTTTTGTCAACCGCCCGCGTCCCGAAATCAAGACACAACCGCACTGAGACCGTTGTGCTGGTGATCTCATGTGCTTGCAAGACATACAAGTCCTGCCACAGCAAACAAAGCCCTCGACCTGAACAAATTGGTGGAACAAGCCTTTTTAGACGTTGCAGCGCATTTTCAGCACCTTCCTTAAAATGCACGTTTAGCATTCTGTCGTTTTCTGTATAAAAAAAAAAGAGAGAATTTTAAGTAAAGAAATACAGGCTTTTTTCCATGTAGATTTGTCAGAGGTGATTAGCTGTTGATTTTCTGTTCTGCCCTTGTGCCTTAGTTTCGAGCTTTATTGCGTAGTGCTGATTGCTGAGCGGGCTTGGCTGAGTCCCGCTCTCTGGCGGGTCTGGGGTTCGAGTTCTGCTTAAGATGCCTTGCGATGGACTGGCGTCCAGTCCTGGGTGTGTCATCCTCCCCTCCCCCAGCCTTGCGCCCTGTGTTGCCAGGTTAGGCTCCAGTTCACCGCGACCACGCGTGGGACAAGTGGCTTCAGACAGTGTGTGTGTGTGATTGCTCAGGAAGTGAGTGGTACATCACAACTTCATTTCCGTAGCTGTGTACAATTTGGAAGGTTTTGCCCTCTTCCATGAGGATTTGGGCTTGAGTGTGAAGTTTATTTAGGTTAATACCTTGAAACCTACAGTCCTGGGTGATGGCTGTTAATGGCTTCCTGAGACCTGGGTCCATGGCATATTGAATCGGACCCCACCAGCAAGAGTTAATCCTGCCACCCATTAACTCCCCGTTTGTTGCATCTGCCTCCTCGATCCTGCGATACAGTACCCTGCGACACCTCTGTGTACCTACCCGCGACGTTTAGATCGCATCTGGCTCGTCTTTACAGTAAACCCCTCGTTCAATCTGTTACGGCACTGATAAAACCAGTGAGAGAAACTACAAAAATATTAAAGGAGTATTATAGGAAGCAGCCCATTGCTGGAACGAGAATACATCCAGAAGACAACCAGTTACGCCAGACTGCCCACACTACACTATAAAATCAATCAGTGACCGTGCTGCAAATGCCAGGATGGGTCGTGCTTGTAGAATGATGGCAAAATGTCATGAACGAGCTTTTCCAATGCTGTTCCCGTGCACTTAGATGTGAGCTTGTTTCGTAACACATGGGTGCTGGACTATTACGGTACCACACAGAGGGCCATGCCAGAATGTGACGTTGAGTGTGCTGGTTGAACCGATTCCTTGTCACATGTCAAGTCATTCTCTTTCTGTCCATCACGGCTCGTTATTCTGTTCCAGTGTAAATCACACAAAGCTGATTGTCATGTATATACCGAACACAAAGTAAGCATTCAGATAAAGTGTTTGCACAACAGTAACACTGCATACTGTACGTTAATACGAGAAAAGACACAAGCTTAATGGAGACTCGTCATGGTCTGACTCAAAGTTTCATTCTTTGCAAGATACCACATTTTAAGCAAGAAACATCAGTTGTAAATCCCCCAAATTTTAATGACTTGACTGGACTTTCTCTGTCAGACAGACATTCTACCTTGACCTTTATAGCAAGAGCACCACCGTAAGCTGTTGGGCAGCATGAGGGGTGGCGAGAAATTTTCCGCAACTAGATAACACTGCAGCTGTGTAGTGCTTGGAAGGACAGTAGATGGAGAGCAATCTGGTAAAAAATTGGCAACAGAAGTGAAACTGACATTAGCAGGCAGACCCGGCATGTGCGTCACAGCACACGGTCGGCAAAAAGAGGAAGAGGTCAAGCACTGCTGGCCCTTCCATTCACGTCAAATGTCCACAGCCCGGTGACAGAAACCCAGAGGCTGCGATATCCATTCTCTGGCCTGTCATTAGTTTTTGACTGCATGAATTCAGATGCATGGGAAGGATGCTGCACGGGTGGCATAGTGGCACAGCGAGTAGTGTTGCTGTCTCACAGCGCCTGGGTGGTGCGAGAGGATGGGGATTTGATCCCCACTCAGTCTGCGGGGAGTTCGCATGTTCTACCTGTGTCTGTGTGGGTTTCCTCCCACAGTCCAAAGAAGTGCTGTTCAGGTTCACCTATAATGTGTGAGTGAAAGAGAGAGTGTGTTCCACTGATTTATGGAGGAGCGACCCAATGTAAGTAGTGTATCTAGCAGGTGCTTTGGGTGCTCTGGTTTCCTCCCACACTCCAAAGACATGCTGTTCAGGTTCCCCCATAGTGTGTGTGTGTGTGTGTGTGAGTGACACAGAGAGAATGTGTTCCACCGATGTATGGATGAGTGACCCAGTGTAAGTAGCGTATCTAGCTAGTGTAAGTCACCATGATGAATAAGGTGTGTAGGCTAGTAACACTACATAGTGTTCAATGGAAGTCACTTTGGAGAAAAGCATCTGCTAAATAAATAAATGTAAATTTGCTCCCAATTCCACCCAGACTAGGCTTCTGGGGAAAGGGCAACATGATAGGTCTGGGAAGAAGTACTGACCACTGTCTCCAGCTGGGTACTGGCCCCTTTACAGAGACTATGTCTCCTTCATGTGAGACAAAGGCCGGGTGTGGATATCAGTTGCAGGCCATAATTAGTTTCCCTTTCTTCACAGTTTTAACTGGCCAGCATCCTGTCTTTAGCTTTCGAAGAGTAGGAGCACGCACGCAGTGACACAGTGAAAGTGTAAACCATTGGCTTTTGTATCACAATATTTAAAAAAGAAATTCTTGCACAAATTGCCTTTGGAAAGATCTCCTGCAGCTTGTTCTTGATTGACATCGTTCCTTACCGAATGACAGACAGACTGCATGTTAACATGCAGAACTACCGTTTCAACGTGAGGAAATATTCCGCGTAAATTTTCCGCCGGTACCAATGTTTTTTAGAGTCTCGGGGAATTTCCTCAGATCTGGACTGGTAGCAGATTATTTATTTACGTATTCCAGAGCGTGACTTGGGAGCGATGTTCGTCTTCAGGCTGCGGTTCTCTGCAAAGGGATTGTTTAGGAATGACATGAAATGTGGAGAAAAAAACTGGAATGGTCGTGTCATGCCTAATAACAAGCAAAAACAAAATAAGCAAGACGATCTACCGCTTTGCCCTCGTTGGTCTTGTACGTTGGCTATGTCAGCTGTAAACACGGAGCCACCGAGCTACAGACACAAAGCACCCCCCCCCCCCCCCCCATGTACCTCAGAACCTACCACCATTCTGTGCTTGACGATATGCAAGGAGACAAGGCCACACTGCTCTCCTTATTTACATTAACGCAGTTCAGAGGCCCACTGGCCACGATACCATCAGGCATTGCCGATAACATCTCATGCAGGCTTCTCCAATCTCACCGTCTTCACATCCTTGCCACACAATGGCTCTGATTGGTTATGTTCACATGCATTGCTGGAGTTCCTAAAAGTGAACATCACCATGGGTATAGTTGGCATTTAAAAAAAAAAGCACCTATTACAAAACAAGCTTCCCCCTTGGGACTTTTACGTGACAAATCGCCATGTGTGTGTTTTTCTCTGTCTGTGACTATCCAGGTAGCATTCACAGAAGACTTCTTCCAAACCAGTAAAATTATTGCAGTAAACTGAATAACCTACCCGCCTAGAATAGTTCATTTCACTTCCCCGTATTTAAGAGAGGTGGTGGCCTGTTCAATGTCCTCATGTAATCAAACATACCAGGCATATGACTGATTTATATTGTTTGCACAGCTTGGTGAAACAACCACAGCTTCTCCAACAGCACAGAAAATGCTTTGGGCGCATTGAACTGATCCAAACAGCCCTAGGATATCCATTACAATGACTTTTTCTTACCAAAGCAACATAAAATGTACTTTGGTGTAACCTACACGTTCTCTGATAAGGCAACGCCTGTTTCGACCAATTGCGACTGTCTTCAGTTCAGTGCGAGTTCCTACAATAGCTGGAAGACTCACCCAAAATAAGTACTCAGACCTGACAGACAGGTGTCTATAAGGAAAGACCGAAGGAAGAAAGTCTGACTGTCATATTCCACGTGCATGAGAAGGTCGCATTACCAGCATCACAAATGTGTCAGTTCTTAAAGAACCGCATGTCAGGGTTGCCACGATGATGGAGGGTGATGATAGGACCATGTCACACAGAACTAGGTATTGAATTACTTCTGCTTCTGGAGGATGGCAGATGTCTATGCCACTACAAGTCTCTTGCAGCTCTTGCCAACCGGTGTCATTAATGAGGACAGGTACTGACATGAAAAGAGCGCGTTGGGTTTCTGGGACCCACCCATGGAGCCTTGCACCCAGCTTCTCCTTCTGTGAGACTCACTGACTACCAAGACACTGCAAGATGAACATCAGCGATCAGCAACACTGTTCTTCCTTTACACACATCCACTGAACATGTGGTCTGCCTCTGGTTACAACCTGAGCTGCCTGAGATGGTATCAAAATATAGGTTACTGTCTTTTTGGCTCCTCCTGGCTAGAACATTAGAGAGATGTTCCATAGGCATGTTCTCAACTCACCAGCTCAGGTAGACTAGAGAAGCCAATAACAAGTCGATTGATGTGGTAGAGCAGAATAAAATGTCAGAAAAATTATGACAATGGATCTTCTGTCCTTCCTACTAAGCTTATGATTAGAGGTGGTCAGTTTCCCATAATAGTGCTCTCATGAGGCTCAGTATTTTCCCATAATATGAAAGGCTGGCATTAGCAGATTCGGTCTTTCAGCACAATCTGACACAACCCTGACTCCTTGTCTCTCCCGAACTGTCAGCTTGTACTAACCGCATGACATTACCGCTTCTGTGTTGCTACAGAAACAGGGGTCTGGTAAGGAGATAAACAAAGATGGGATATGCTTACAGTCGTGGCAACCGGGAGCTGACACATACATACAATACTCATCGTGTCGCTGTTCTTACACAGGGCTGCTGGACCACAGCTGGTCATCACTGTGCAGAGCATATCAGGAATTCTCACTCCGGCACATAAGCCTCCCCAGTTTGGATAAGTGCACTTGTACTTGTCACAGCATAGAACTTTAAATCAGATTAATGAGGAATTTTCCACTTTTGTGAAATCTTTTTTTATTTTTTATTTTTTCTTCTGGGGATTCTACAGAGAAATAGCTTTGTTTCCTGTTGATACCGAGGCACAGCAATAAGGCGGCTGAGTGGCATCGTATGGCTGGAACAAAGTTTGTACAGTTGGAAGCTCATCACAAATAAGAGCAATAATGTACTGGAGCTGTCAAGGTGTCAAGGTGCGGGTAATTTTCAGTTACGCATGTCTATAAGGGAGCATGAAATATGTGTGCTTACATACACATGCACACCTAATGTTCAGTGGGACACCTTACAGATCTGAAGGCGATAACAGGATTTAGAGTTTCATCACAAGACGCAGCTATTTGGGTGAGGGACAAACAAGTCTCTGCAGCAAGATGGGAACGCGTCTCATTCCTTCTCACCTGAGGGTTTAGACGGTGCAGGCACCGACAGGCCACCGTTGGGAGGCAGGAGCTGTAATATGCCGCAGCACAGTGGCATCGAGTCAAGGAGGATAACCACCAGTCATTTCGCTTTTGGGCTCTTTCCCAGTGAGGAGGAGCAGCGGGAGAGGAGGTTTAGAGGTTCCAGGGGATGAGTAGAAGAAAAGTCGGTTTCCCTGGTCACACTGAATGCCAACGTACTTAATCATTCTGTCCGCCTTCAGTGATAAGTCTCAGATTGCATCTGTAAAGAGAGTGAAGAAGGGTAAAGGCAGTATATTATTAACTTTCGACAGAAAATAACCTGTAAAAAGGCAGCAGCGATCGAACCTTCGAGAAATTACTTGTCTTCAGCTTCTTCTTACAAAGGTGCATTAACACGATTATGAAGACAGAACCACTGAAGTTACTCTGTTATTTGCACTTTACATTTATTCATTTAGCAGATACTTTTTTCCAAAGCAACATGCATCTTACACTTTATGTAACTATGTAATATCTATGAGGCCATATGACTCACACTGGTAAATTAAGGAAATGAAATGTGTAATGAACCTGATTCAGCAAACAACCGGTCTCATAATTACAGGAAACAATAAAAAAAGTAAACTAACAATAAATGTGTATATTCGGGTAGTGTAGCAAACTGTGGCATGCAGCACCGTAGATTTGGATGGCAAGAAGAAGGACGCACAGGCAGCATTAACTCAAACGTTCATTCGAACACTACCATGTAGGAAAGTAACGCTCTCGATCCGAGGACCCCGTTACCTCCAGGACTACATTTTGATATTAGCCAAAGGGCCCAGAATTGACCTACCTACCTTCCTAGGCAGCCTTCCTAGGTTCTCTCTCTTACACCCTCCCCAACACAATCACCCCATCATTTCCCCCAGAAGTGCCCCTAGTGGTTGCACACTAATTTACAATTTACCCACAATGCAACTATTCACATTTACCAAATCTTCCTATACAAACACACAGTAACGCAGGTCGTTACAATATAATGTCGTTGTTGCCCTTTGTCTATAGACCTGATAGGGATGAGCACCGTAAGAATAAACTATCCACCCAACATTTCACAAAGTCAGGTGGAAATTTCACAAGTCCAGAAAGTGACAAAGGGCCAGTTGTTGAAATGTTAAATCAGTTCCATTTTTAGGTAATGAACACATCCAGGGTTCAGGTACCTCTCCAACTGTGTTTCTGCTGAACATGAATCAGTAGAGAATCACAGACATGCAGGACCTAGAAGGCTGAACAATGTCTTTAAAAGCAAGGAGGCTTTCTTTGGTGTGACATTTACAACTTTCACAGTGAACAGAACCTTGATCTGAGCAGTTCCCTTAAAGCCAAAGCCCCTGTAGAGGCAGCAGGGAGGGAAATCAGACAAGGTTTGTTTCAGTACATCTTCTACCGATTTGCTAAATAGATTAATAAATAAATAAATACACAGATACATATATAAATAAAGAAACATTGTAAGGTCACATCTTTTCATAGTCCACTGAGGAAAAGAAAACCTCATGGAGGGGCTCTGATAGGGATGTGATCTCGTTAAGCTTGAGTAAGTAAATTCCTGGATTTCAAACCTTAGCTGAGGAAGCATGAAATTCAAGATGGCATGAATACTTTTTTCTTCTTTTCTACAAAAAAACCTTGAATTCTCCCTTGGTGCATACTTTGCCTTCTTGCTGTACCTCAACAGCCCATAATACCTGCTTCCTCTGCTCCAGCCCACCCCTGAAGTCACTGAGACAACATCTATATAAACGTGTCCTGTACCTGAACCATGATCCTCAGCCCTCAGAGACTGAAGGGGTGGGGGAATGGCCCACATCACTCCTTGACAGGTAAAACTACCTGAGGAGACAGGGCCTGTTTGTATCAGACGGAAACATGACACCATGTCCTCATACAGGAAGTTTTTTTTTCATGTTGAGATAAAGAATTAGAGAATATGAATAGGACAGTCCCGAGGAAAGAACACACTGGCACCTTAAAGTCTGAAGGGTGTTACGACTGTCAGTCTGACGCTGACAGTCATTTCTTAGTTTTTTTGTACGCAAGCGTGTGTGAAAGGATGCACTTTGATAGTCGTGTAATTAAAACAGCACAGTATTTGCTGAGCTTCTGCCTGTGCATCTCTAGGGCCACCAAGCGAGCACAGAAGATGATGGAATTGCTATATATTGCTACACCATATCGTAATTTACAACGTGAAAAGCAGTGAATTGAACCCCGTTGGTAGTACTCTTCAGCAAAAATATGAAGTTTTGTTAATGTGCACAAATGTTTGTCCGGAATGAAAATGAAAACTTAGGCAGCAGGGGTTAATAGAGCTCCTCCAATTCTAACAAAAACATTCAACACTTGTTTAAATAGTTTTGAGAAGAAAAAACCTACTACCACTGACATGATACATGCCTCATATGTTAAATTAATTTGTCTTGGGACCTAAGCAGGACAACCTAGAATAAATGACTGACCTTAAGCATGCAAGCTATGGCTTGGGAAGACTGTAAATCCAAGATGAGAGATCAAAACTCATTTCCCGTATTCCGGGCACATTTTACGGTTTGGGTATGGTCTCATGACTTCATTCGCAAGCAGTCAAGTTGGACCAGTTGAGATCCCTTTGGAACCCCAGCTTGCCACAGATCCCCACCCATATGGTTGTTTGAAAGCGGTTCAGGAAAAGCCAAATGGTGTGCGCAGAACATGTAGGTGGGCTCAGGGCCGAAAAAGGCGGGTTTCGTCCAAGGGCTTGCGGTTGCCTTGCTTCTCCACTGAGGCTGCCCGAGGAGATGACGTACACATCATGTATTGTGGAAGGTTTCTAAGTGCTCTCTGCCTCAGAAGGCTTTCCTCTTGGCCATGTCCTCTGAGAGAGAGAGCTTGTGGCTGAACCAACAAAGCCATGTAGGAGGGAAAAAGCAGGAGCAGAAACCTTAACTGAAAGGCAACAGTGGAAGGAAGGGAAAACATGAAACGGAGAGAGCCAAATAGAAAGAAGGAGCAAAGCAGGAAGTTAGGGATTGTACCTCTCACACCATCAGAGCATCCCACCGAGCACGAAAAACACAATGGACGAATGGATGTAGCAAAGAAAGGAATCGAGAGGCTGTGTTGAGAGTTGCTCATGAAACAGGTGTGGCATTTCCAGATTCTTCCGCAAATCAGCCCTTTCCCAGTCTGGTCTCAGAAGTATGAAGTGACCAGAGGCTGACACGGAACCCGATGCCATGAGCGCAGTGTGACAGATTATTGTACTGTCTCCACTTTAAAGTTCAGAATTCCACCTTCCTCCAGTCTATCAGCTGCCTCCTGAGGCTATAGCCACCACAGGACGTGTTCTACGTTCAAGTCCAATCATTTCCAGCGCTCGGGATTCCTGCAATCTAAACTGCAGCAAAGGGATTAGGTTGTTTGCTTCATAAAGTCTCGCATGAACTTTTGCACAAAGAGTATTGCACAATCTGCGCTAACTGGTTAGATGATAAATAGGATCCTGGAGGGTTGCCAGCCATGAACCACCGGGTTGTCTTATTCCTCTCAACAGGCCCAACAGGGTTCTCTCTTTCATCCCCCTGCTTTGATTTTATAGCCTTGCATTACTCACCACTGACAATGCTAGAAAATTGCAGTTCTGCGGCTGCACGTCCTGCTTGACATATGTGGGCTGCTGGCCACTTTTCACTGGGAGAGAAAAGGTCTTAACAGCTGGCAACACTGTGCAGTGTCTGAACTCTCTCCTGTGTGAGGTCTTACTTGGAGGAAGAAGTTGGTTGGTGGGTGAGGTGTTATGGTGGGAAGCAACACAGGATGCAGGTATTGCCGGCATAGCCCAGATGAGGACAGGGCTTTCACATGTCTGCTGGATGGAGGGATGGCAGAAGAGGTCTGGAGAAGGGTGTTTACGCAGCATGCCACCATGGGGGATACAAACAGCCTTCTACTGAACAACTTCTGCCAAAGGTGTACTCAGCACAAGAAACTTTTTCCCACCGACAGACCTAATACCCATGACTTTACCTTTTCCTCAGAGTCAAAATTGACAAACGTCTTCACGAGGCCTTCATCAGATAATTCTTTCCACTCACTGCTTCCAGTCATGTTGGCAATGTTTGTGGCACAGCACAGTTTTAACCAAAAGACATGAACCAAGGTGATGCAGGGATCACAGCAGCAGCACTAAGTGTTGTGGAACCATCTCAAGCTCCCCCAAAGCTTCTCCATGGCCATAGACTTCAAGTCACGTTTGTTGGCTTCTTCATCCGGTGCTGCCTAGAGAGACTTCTCTCCTCTTTTGACCAGCAGAAGTTACAGTATGTGGAGCATCTGACATTTGCAACACATACAACCTCCACTGGTTACATGGTTTTGAGAGACACCTCTGGTTTTGTATACCTTCAGCTTCGCCTTTGCTCTCCGGCAACAGGCGGTTATCCGTTTCTTGAGACATTCCACAGACTCACCCCCTTAAGGATTGACTACTCTGATTTTTTTTTCTTGCTACTGTACTGGTAGAGTTCTTTTTAACTGAGAAACTCGCATAAAGAGGAGATGCTATCTGGCACAATCCGTGACATCGTGCCTGAGGGTGTTTATTGGTGATAATCGGAGCATTGCTCCACAGGGAAGAAAAGTACACAATGTCAGGATCAAGTTATGGATGTTGAAACCAAGACTTTTGTCCGGCGTCCTATTTTATAGCTCTGCTGCAAGGTTACTGTGTGAAAAGAATATCAACATTACCATTTAACTGGAGTCCTGAGTGACCAGTAATGTTGGCACTACATCCCTGAAGCAGGGCTATGTGCTCTCTCCTAGTAAGTGAATACACAATCCAAAATGTACAGAGTGCATGTGACAAAACACTGGGTTGTATTGTTTCTTTTAACCCGAAGTGCAAGCAGTTGTTACATTAAATTTTTGCAGAAAAAAATATCCAAAAATTGTAAAATATTTTGATTTGGACACAGCAAGTGAGGGGGAGGTGTGGTGGCGAGGAGGGTTCAGCTGGTGCCCGCTGTGTGGTGGGTCATGGGTTCGAGTCCTGCTTGGGATACCTTGCAATGGACTGGCGTCCCATCCTGGGTGTGTCCCCTCCCCCGCCAGCCTTGTGCCCTGCATTGCCGAGTTAGGCTCCGGCTCGCCGCGACCTTGCTTGGGACAAGCGGTTGTTGACGATGGATGGATGGATGGATGGATATCAAGTGTATTAGATCCCATGAGTCACAACAAAGTTGTCTTTAGTACCATTTTTTCAGAAGACATGGGGTTCGATATTAGGGCTGGAGGAACTCGGTGTAATTGATGAGGTTTCCAAAAGACTCAGACACACTCGAAACCGCTCATCCAGGACAACTCAGGGAGCGATTCTCGATCCCAGTGTTACACAATGCTCAGCAGCAGTAGTGAAGGGCTGTAGACAGGAGATTCACATGAAGGAAAGGTTAAAAATGGGAAGCAAGGTTAACAATTCGATGGATATGGAAGCTTCTACTCCCTCTTTCTGGCCCCCACCTTTTGTTCCCTGTTCAAGTCCCTCAACACCCCATGACCCCACATGTCCACCTCTCTCTCTTCACAGGGACACAGTACACACAAACCCCGATAATACTAAGAAGATTACACTTGCCTCCTCTAGTTTCTCTCATAAAGGAGAAGTAAGGAAACAAGCAGCGTGATGAAAAGAGACAACGGAGCAAAAGAAGAAAACAGCAATGACTTCGGTTCCAGTGCAGAGAAGCTGTCCGGCTGAGTTGGCATCTAAAAAGGATGTTAAGTCTTGGGAGTTAAGCATCCCCCCATCTTAAGGCCACTCCTTTAACAACACGTGAGGGTGACTGTGGAAAGATTCATTTAAACGGTGACTGCAACCCAAATGAAACCATTAAGTTTACGGTTGAGTTTCACCAGCCCGCAAACCGGGTTGGTCGGTTGGTCCGACACTAATCGCTCTTAGGGGCTCCAGCAGAGATGCTGTCAGCAGTACGGAAAAGATATAAACCATGACTCCACTCAAGTATTCAGGACCAAACACAACCTGTCATAGGAGAGCTATGTTACAGTCTGGTGAGAAAACAAATAAAGGAACCAGGATGGCAACCGTATTATCAGATACGGGATCAGACTGACGTTTCGCACATCAAAGTGTGTGTTGCTGCCTTGATAATGAAGCTGTGAATATAGTGGCTTATATGAAAGTACTTTGACAGTCCTGTATTACTCAGAACAGATTGATCTGCCAAAATCAAGGTTTGGTTTCATGCAATCTAAATATGAGAGTGCTCCTCAAAGCTGTACTTCTGTAGCGGCGGCGTCTCAAACCACAAAACGCTCGTCCGTCCCGTTTGAAGGGGTACGGTTCCTGTCGAGCGCAGGTCCACGGGGCCGGGCTGCATGTACACCAACGGAGCTTTCTACCTATCCGCAGCTCTTCCCACACTGGGGCTGAGCTTCTTGGTTGCAGGCTTAGAGTTAAGGATGGCATTTGTGCACCTAATCCCCCTTGAGCTTGGGCTAAATCCAGCACATGCTTGAGTGGGGGGCATTGTGCCAGCCTGTGGCAGTTTCAAAGCTCATGGTCAAGCGCCTGACCACAGGCCAGGGTAACGTCTCGGCACCCAATCCGCAGCAACGATTCCCACCCCAACTGCTTTCGCCAGCACATACCTATACGCACACAACCCAGCAGGGTCTAAAGTCTGCTGTAAGGTTTAATCCGAGTTTACTCTTCGCAGGCACGCTTACTGCTGCTTTCACCGTGTGCAAACAAAGCCTCGCGCTGAGTGAAGAAGCTCTTGAAAATAAGACGGGGTTTCTTTCATCTTATTGTAATTCGACAGCTTTTGTTTACGGTAAATGTTCTATACAAATAAAAAGGTTGTCAGTCTCATCACTAATTGCTCTGGCTTCTGAGATGTACGACTCCGCTTGCTCTCTCCATCAGGCCACACCAGAGCTACGATCCCGCACCGGTCCTCCTGGACTGCTGCCTGAGACCAGGCTCCTTCCCTTGGCAGCCCGCACTTTCCCGTCGCCGCAAAACGTCTTTGGGACCCTGTACCTGGTGACACCTACCACGGCGCGCTGTCAACATGCAGACAAGCCCCAACGCACAGTGCGGATGTGCGTCCCGTCTCTGGATCTTGGCGGACATCGTGTTCCACTTTCAATGAATTTTGCATGACCCGTTACGTTTTACCCCCTCGGGGTTTTCCCAAAGTGCTGATCCCAGGCCTGAGATGCAGGGATGAAAAGAGCGCAGGAAACAAGAGATGTGTTATTTAAGTGCCTGGGCCATTTTTTTTTTTGTTGTTTTTTTTTGTTGGTTCTTTTTTAAAATTTTGATCTTCGTCCTGTCACCAGGTGGAAGCAGCCCATAGGCAGGGTGGTGTCAAGGTGAACATGAGGAGGCTCTGTTTATCTTGTCACCTGAGCAACTGCCTCCACGACACCCACGCAGCCAACGGTGCTGCAGAAAAGTGAACCGTTGACGAGGACGTGATCTGTCGGACAACAGGCACCTGCGGTTGAACCGCTTCGGAAGTTTTTGGGAGCTACACGTTCAATTATACCGCTACGACTCTTCAGCAATTATGAGAAGCCCAGCATATGTTCTCAGAGAGTGGGTGAGGTCTGAGCACATGGGATGGGCCATGTGAGAGGATCACCACTAAACTGTCCAGGCAATTGTAAGACTTACTGAGTTTCAAAACCTGACATTAACAGCATGTCATCGAGTCACATCCAGTCATATCTAAAGCTGACAATTAATGAGTTACTTTCCCTGTAACGTTCAGAATCAATAGTAATTATTATTTTCAGTAAGAAAACCCTGCATCGTGGTTGATATCAGTAAAAAAATGAAATTTGATTAATAGAGCAACTTGTTTTGTTTCGTGTTTTTTCTTTTTATAACACAAAGGGCAGGGAAATAAAATGCAGATGAAAAAGGGCGTATCTGGAGGAGAAATGGGGGGAATTTGTGCGGTTACTGAGACACCGAGAGTTGCGGTGCCTGAAGCAGAGCTATTTCACAGCCTGCTTTCACATCCCCATTTGCGACTGTATTTACAGAGCATCAACACACAAGAGGGGAAGTACAAGGATTTCCACAAGGCGTCTTTAAAATTTAATTTTTTTTCTCACTGCACAGAGCTACTTGGCCGTGCTTTTGCAGAACATGGTTCTAGGAAGATTATATACAGCAGAAGGCAACCAACGAAATACTGAATTAGATTTTTACTTTTCTTTTTTCTTTCTTGCTAAATTGAGAAGTATATAGGGTGTTCTTTTCTTTCAAGGCAACTCGGGGGCAAATTAAGTGCGACAGAACAATACAAACTTGGCTCAGTCTCGAACACCAGTCGTTCTCTGTCTTCCCTCCCAGCCTATTACCATAATTATTTGGTATGTCTAAAAACAAGAGATATCCATTTCACTGGGTAATTTAAAAATAATAAAACCTGATTATACTTCAAGCGGTGCAGGGGATTCGGGCAAGTTTCTTCAAGGATCAAAAGAACCAATGTTACTCACAGAAAACAAATTTATTATTATTATTATTATTATTATTATTATTATTATCACAAATTTCCAATAAGCAGCCAGCAGTTTAGATTTCAGGTGGGACAGAGGAGGCAGATCAGGCTGATTTCGGAGGCCGAATGATAGCAATCAGGCCGCATCAGTTTTCCGGGATAAATTTCAAGTAGGTTTTGTTGGAAGATGCTCTCTTTGAAAAGAATTATAGGTAAAGAAAAATCAGTTTTAGTTATTTTAATCAGCCCAGCGAGGGGAGTCTCCCCCTATTAAGCGACACAGATGCAGCCTACACCCCTGAAGTTTCCCAGCAACAAGACAGAATTGTATCCACAAATAGTTAAAATAGCAGAAAACTAGAAGGAAATGCAATCTCCTCCTTCAGTTAAAATACTACAATGGGTGGATAATTCTAAACATACAAAGTTTGCTGAAGAGCAGAAGTTCTTGGTAACTTGAGATGAAAAGCTCACATTACCAACTGCATCTAAAACTGTACGGTGTAAAATACTTGAAGTCTTGGGTGCAGTGAGACTGCTCCGCGGTACTGCTTTCACCACACTTTTCACACATTGCACATACATTATAATTTGCTTGAAAGTCCTTCTTGATCATCAGCCTTAATGGAGAAGTGAGTAAAAAAAACCTGTATTTGAACTGCTGCACCAATCATACTACGGTAGGCTACTGACATTGTCACACATAACCTCAGAGACCTTCCAAAATGTCATAAAAAATTCACCAAATGTGTTTTGGTCCAGACAAAAAAGGAACAGGAAATTAAATTCTCTTCACAACAGAGTAAATGTAATTTTTTTTTCTTTTTTTTTTTTCCAAATGCTATTGGTAATTGCCCAAAAAAATGACTGTTTGGGAAACACCTATGGGTTAGGGATATCAGGTGTGACCAGGTCGAGATGTTGGGCAGCTCCTAGGCCTCAGAAGCAGAAAGCAATTAATGTCCCTAACCCTAAACCTAACCCTAACCCTACCCCTACCCCTAACCCTAACCCTAGCCCTAGCCCTAACCCTAACTCTTAATCAAACTCTAACTCTAACCCTAACCCTAACCCTACCCCTAACCCTAAACCTAACCCCAACCCCAACAGTGTCCCGACCTTCAGAATGTTTTGAAACGACATCGACAGTTACGGTTAGAGCTACTGCCTTTAGATCCAAAGGTTGCAGATTTGATTCCCACTTCCTTGTGTTGAAAGCAGCACTTTCTTTGACTGTATTTCACAGCTCCCGTAAAAAGTATCGTATTGAAAGTCCAGCTTGCCTGTTATTAACAGCTCCGAAAACAAAGCAGCGACAGGTGTAATCCACCTGATCATGTTATAGGGATTAAAAAGTGTTTTAGGGATGAAACTCTATAAGAAAGAAAGGTATACAATGAAAGGTGAAGAACCAAACATTTCTGGTATATTATATTATATATTTGTTTATCCCACAGTTTCGTTCCCTCGGAGACACTCAGCATTTTCTCACGTCTGATATCCATAATTCCGCCATGAAATTTATTGCCTTTCTCCCCACATTTTTCCCAGCCTTCCTCCGGTTCGCCTTTCTCTACCCCCTCCCAACCAACGCAAATCGTCTGGGTTCGTGCAGCCGTCCTTCTGCTCACCACGAGAAGCAGCACCCGACCACAGGTTTACAGAAGTAAGCGGTGCGTGCTTTGTCTACCGCTTGCGAGGCGCTTTCCCAGCCCCGTGTGCAAGAGGAGCTCCCAGCGTAGCCCGCCGCGCGGTGCGCCCTTCATGACTTTATTCAAGTGAACCACTTTTGAAAAATTCCAGCGGCTGAAAACCCCAACAGCTGATGTCAGAGGCCTCCATCTGGCCGGTGAATGCCAAGAGCAGACGGTAATCCAAAAGTGAGATTATATCTCTTCCAGAGTGGGACAATGTCAGACATTCTCCTGCGATGAGAGAAAGTCAAAGGAAGGCAGAGCATGCAGAGTTATGAAAGATAGGGGAGAAAGAGGGTAAAGAAAGAAAACGTGCAGGTTGTAAGTATCCGAGCTGGTATCCAAGCTGACAACACGCCACATACACACACTTACACACACACACATATTTGTAATGATCACAGATTTACCATAATACCAATATATGTACATCTCCTCATTTATATTTATTCATTTTGCAGACACTCTTCTCCAAAGCGACGTACATCTCACAGAAAATACAATGTGTTCATTACATTAGCAGGAAGAGACACTTAGATGCAGACGTGTGATTCTTAAGTGCAGTTAGTTAGTTTCTTTCCACCATATGAACCAATGTTCATCACACGAGTAGCTGCATGAAACTTTATCAGAGTATCCACGATTCCCGATCACCTTCTTAGTATTTTTTTTTATTTATAAAGGAACATATAAACATTTACGTTACATTTAGCTGTGTAAAGGTTTATCCGGGCATCATCTTCAAGTTATAGTGCATGAACATTTACACCTCCCATGAACTTAAGAGATCATGGGCAAAGTGAGTCCGGAAGATCTTTTTTAAATGTGGACAGCGATTCAGCAGTTCTGAGTGAGAGGGGGAGGCCGTTCCATCACAACGGGGCCAGAACCGAGAACCTCCGTGCTTTACCTTTTGTACGCAGGACCACCAGTCGGGCAGATGTGGAAGAGCGTAGCAGTCTGGTTGGGGTGTAGCGGATCATCAAGTCTTGTAGATCGGTACATAGTACTCTAATCCACTCAAACATGAAAATGGATAAACTAGAGGCAAAACAGATTTGACATTATATGCTGATGTTGAGAAAACAATTATTACCAGATGCTGATTCTTGACAACACAAGGACTTCTACGACCTTTGACCTGCTTTCACAGAACCCAAACGCGTAGGAAAGAGGGATGACAGCCGTCGGAGGGCAGGGGAACGCCAAGTTCAAATGAGAGTCTTGTGCTTCTTCCACTTTCGTGTGAACCTTCCCTTTTCCAGTAGCCAAAAGGTCATGTCTCTGTACAGGCCACGTTGAGTCAGAGCGCACAGGGGGAACAATAAATGGCTCTTTACGGTTTCCTTTCTTGGAAGCTGGGCTACCCTAAATGACCTTCTTCTACACTTGATCTCCTAACCCAAAAGGCCAGAGAACTTAGGCACGATGTGTGCATGGTGGCACATGTGGTCCTCTTAGATATGTTTCGGAGATGATGCGTTTTGTGCCCTGCATTTTATCGGCTTTCCAAATTAAGAAGATGACGGAACACTTTGAAAGTCCAGGCAGAGGTGAGTATATAATCGCGAGCAGCTTTTGTCACAGTCTGTGTTCCTTTTTCCTGGAAACCCCGATCTGTATGGAGTACAGTACGTGCTGGCAGACAATTAACAATGATAATTATTGTTAAATCCTTTGTTAAGGAGGTGTGTCATCGTGGCTGGTCTGAAAGCCTGCCGGTGATGCACCGCAGTGACAGTAACAAAAAATAAAAAAAATAAAAAAAACATGACTTGATTGTTATGGGGAGCAGGATCCCTCCCATCGAAGAAGTAGTGTGTTTGAGTGTGTGAAAGTGCATGAATGGCGGAGAGAGATGGAAAGACACTAATCGTATGCTAAACGCACTAACATTGTGTGGCCTAGAGACGGGGCAGCGCAAACTCCACTCAGAGGGGCTGGGAAGGGAGTCCCAGGCCAGGTCTCGCTCCAGCAGGAAGCGGACCCCCCTCCCTCCTGTTCCCCATGCATCAATGGCCACTCTGCCCCTCTTCTGTCCTCGTTCAGTCCTCCCCCCAGCTCTCGAGTGGCCCCATTGTGCCGCTCGGGGCGTTTTTTGGTGGAGAGGCACTCACCAAGCTCCCGACGGCAGGGTCCTCCATCACGCACGCACACACATACACCGCACACTCTCTTGCTCGCTTACTTGCTCTTCCTGCCCCCACCCCACACCTCCCATCCCACCACTCTCTCTCACTCTCGCTTGCTTCAGTGCTCAGCGACTTTGGCTTACTGTGGTTTTCAGAGTGGCCACCTCTCTCCCACAACACCCCCACCCCCACTTCTCCGCCTGACTCCCCTGCACCCGCTTGCTGAATTGATGCTGATAATTACCACTGAATGGGTTTCTAGATTCCCATGGATGTGAGTCTAGCCCTTGGCCTGCAACATGCCACCCCCACCACCCTCTCCCCAGCCCCCATTCCCCCAAACCATTGCCCTTCAATGAGGATTAGAGAGCGAGAGCAACCAGCACCTAGCTGGAGGACAGCTTGTTTTGTATCCGTCTAATCGGTTTCATAAGCCCCCTCCCGCTCAAAAACACGATAATAAATTGAGACATAGGAGGGTCTGGGGGTGCGCTTTTGCCTACTCATCTTGTTGCCGTCTCTCACATCATTCTGACATGTTCCCCTCCTCCTCACGAACTCGGTGTTCTGACCAATCAAGCAAAGAAGAGGTTGGTGTGTGCACTTTGCATAATGAAAGGAGATGTCTTCTTGAAAAAGGCCTGGCGTTGATGCATTGCCGGCAACTGTGCCGCAGCACTTGGCAAACAGGTGAATGGCATGCCAACTTTTGACGGAGAGGCAGGCTGAGACCGAAGCAGGGGAACTGACAGAATCTGTTATGTGTCTGTACGTCATGCGAAATAAAATGCAGAGAAAGAGAAGCCACAATGAATGTGAACAGTGAAATGCCCAACCCAAGAACAACGAAAGACTCAACACCATTTCCACAAACTAAACAAACTTCCAGTGGTGACTAACAGACCTAAACCCTACCCAGTCTGGCGAATGCTACTCCTGGAGACCAGATCGCGTACTAAACTCAAGATCCTGGCGCACTGGCATCCAGATTCATCTTTAATGACTAAGAGCTCAACATGAGTACCGCCCGTTGGGTTTTCACTCTCTTCGTTTGCCATTCATAGCAGATCCTACTTCAACCCACTCTTGAAAAGCAGGTATGTTCCTTGAGACGACACTTGGAGAACTTCTAGTGCACTCAGAAGCCGAGTAAGAGATTCCGAGAGCAATCACTTTTCGAACACATTTCATTTTTGTGCTATACTTTGTGAATGTATTTGACTTCAGCAGCCAGAAAGTCCTGCAGTAAATGCTGACAAACCCGTTACACTGAGCTCTGCAATTTGTCATTGTTGGATACAGGATCCCATCGAGGGCCTGCTTGACACTTACAATAGCCTGTCATGAAAACTCCTGGTCTGGCTTGGGGGTTGGGGACCAAGAAGTAACTGGAGTGCTTTCTGATACATTTCGTTTGTGTGCGAGTATCGTTCATCACATGCACGTTCTTGCACTAGCCAACGCTGGCTTAGGGCTTTCCATAATCAATCATTAAATTACGGTCATTAGCATTTCTTCCAGGGAAAATATGTGTTCATCCACGCACGATACTGGTTCCTTATGGCTACTTCAAACTTGGAAGAAATATGTCATAAAACTGGATCCTTCGACCAGGTTGAAAGGTCCCAAGGTGTGGAGCTGAACCAACCCGAACCGAGTACTTTGGCGGAGGCAACAGCCAAGATCGAAAAACGGCCACTCTGAGAATCCATAAAATTAACGTATGACTCATGGCCTGTGTATCAGGGAGAATAAAGACCAGAGAACGATAGAAAATGGTAAGTGATATCAGCAGTTCACAGTGAAGGCATCTTTGCATATTATAAACTAAAGTAACAAACCAAAGTGAGTACTTTACTCTTGGCAACAGGAAAAGAAGCAAATTTTTAATTGCCAGGTTAAAAATGTGGCTCCTCCGAAAGGCAGGGAAACTTCTG
Organism: Scleropages formosus; assembly: GCF_900964775.1. Taxonomy (NCBI): domain Eukaryota; kingdom Metazoa; phylum Chordata; class Actinopteri; order Osteoglossiformes; family Osteoglossidae; genus Scleropages; species Scleropages formosus. Next base: position 32,745,792 of record NC_041808.1, on the reverse strand, counting down.
AGTACGAGGACTTTAATTCCTGACGTGAGTTTGGAGTCATTAACAAATACAAGCCACTGCGAGAGCAGGAGGGACCCCAATCCCTTCCAGCAAAACTCTAATTAGTTCAGTAGAAAATTAATTATGGCAGGATTTTCCAACCACCCAGGCCCCTTAATCACTTCAAACTCTTCATCCTCCAAAAGACAAGAAGAAAAAAAAATTCAAGAAGAAAAAAAGAAAGGACACAGATAAGTAAAATCGCTCACTTCCCATCACCTCTAGGGCCAAATACCCCTGGGTCTTTCCGGACGCTCCAGCGTTCTGGTCAAGCTCACTGACTCACTACCATCACTTTTCTTCAACAGCCATTTAAAGGCCACTTCACATGGCATCGCCAGCGAGTGTATCATGATCACGGTGGTGAGTGTACCATGATACCACACAGACAAGTTTTTTAAAAAGTGTAATCATTTCAAAATTAAATAATCAGATCTTTTTTTTCAATTAATCTTTAAAAGTAAGCTATAATTGACCGATCTGAAGAAAAAATGATTATGGCACAGTCATCCTGACAGTTCATACCAGGTCTGGTAGCATAAATCTGTCCTGCACTGATGGGTTGAAGATTTGGATCTCGACCCCCCCCCCGCTGGACCATATTTTCCAAGCAAGGTGAGCAGAAACACAAAACCAGCAGCGCCGCACTGTTAACTGGCAAACAAACAGCAACTTGGCAAATCCTGCCCATGGGCTAACTTGCGCAACTTGCGTGGTTGTCGTGGCAACCCCCCTCCCAAAAAGCAAGGGGGTGGGCTGATGTCATTCTTTTGGGCGCTGTGAGCCAATGGCATCTTCAGAAAATTATGTCATCTTTTTTTGAGTCCATCCATTCAGAGCTATAGAAGTGAGGTGAATTGAAAGCTGTGGAAAGCTCATCTCTCCCCTTGAAACTGTGTGAGAAAAAGGGGAAAGGGGGAAGTGTGCTGAGGATATGCTAATGCTGTTGGCTGGATCTAACACCATAAAAGTACTAACTTTGCTTCTCCAGCCTCTCCTGTACCATTATTCTAAAACTCATAAACATCTTAAACTGTTACAGCTTTATATCAAGGTGAAAATGAGTAAAAAAGGAAAATCTCATGGTCATCAAAACCACACACCAGAGACCCTAAGAAGTACACACTGAAAACACGAAAAAGTTTAAAAAAAAGTTTTTTGTCGACTTCTTTGTGAGGAAGGGCAAAGTTATAAATTTGCTTTGCCCAAAATAATGTTAACTTCTTGTAGGCTAAATAATCAGTTTAATGGAAAATAAAGGTCTGGCTTTGACACCTTTGGTAGACATTTGGAATGTGCCGTCTAGAAAAAATAACATTCTGGATTTACTTTTGGATTTAATTTAACTTTAAGATCATGCCTGGATAAACCTTTACGCAGCTGCTCCTGTAATGTAACGTAAATGTTTATATACATTTTTAAAAAAAATGCAGAAGTAGGAAAGTGATCAGGAATCGTGGATAATTGGATAAAGTTTTATTGAGCTGCTCGTGCGATGAACGTTGGTTCATATAATGGAAAGAAAGAAACTGTACTTAAGAATCACGTTTGCATCTATATCTCTGTTCCTGCTAATATAATGAACACATTGTATTTTCTATGAGATTTATGTCGCTTTGGAGAAAAACATCTGCGAAATGAATAAATGTAAATGTATTTTTGGTTGGTGGGGGGCGCAGTGGTGCAGTGGGTTGGACCTCGTCCTGCTCTCCGGTGGGTCTGGGGTTCGAGTCCTGCTTGGGGTGCCTTGCGATGGACTGGCGTCCCGTCCTGGGTGTGTCCCCTCCCCCTCCGGTCTTACTCCCTGCGTTGCTGGGTAGGCTCCGGTTCCCCGTGACCCCGTATAGGACAAGTGGTTCAGAAGGTGTGTGTGTGTGTGTGTGTGTGTGTGTGTGTGTGTGTGTGTGTGTGTGTGTGTGTGTTTTTGGTTGTAGTCATCCAAGAAGATGATCACCTCACGAGCTTTGGTTCTCAGACTTCGTAATTTGGGTGTGATCGTTCCATGCTGTTACGCCACAGGTGGAAAACCCAGAACACAGCCTACCAGGTTTGGCAAGGGTTGCTGCCAATAGGTACCAGTGGTGGAGAAATCTGAAGGAACTAGTGCCAACATCTCTGTACGTGTGCGTGTGTGTGTGTGTGTGTGTGTGTGTGTGTGTGTGTGAGAGAGAGGTTTTCAGACGTGCAGATGGGCACGCCGACAGACAGCAGAAAGTGGTCTGGGTGAACCGGTCTTACTGGATTAAGCTCATATTTCCTTATGAAAGTCATATTAAATGCTACTTATGACACAGCTTATGAAAAAGCAAGTATTCGATTTTTAAGGGGCGGGAGGAAATTCTTTGACATGTAAGGAATTCACACGGATTAAGACAACGAGGACACGTCAACATTTCTGCACCTTTGTTTCTTTTTAGTGTCAAACAAATTACAAGCTGGATCACAGCAGTCCCAGGAAGATCCAGTCAGCCCAAAATAGGAAAATAATATGTGTGCACATGTTTCAACTGGGAGAAAAATTCAATTTCCCTCCAAAAGGCCAGTGACAGCTCCGTAAGACCTTGAAGGGCTATAAATAAGTGTGGACATGTTCTTGGAAATCAAGCGAGGACTCCTACAGGTTAGGTCTGTCTGACATTGTGGTCCTTAGCAGATAATGATACCGTCAACTCACCAGTAAGAGTTATGGATTTTAAAATAATTTTTGCATCCTCATCAGAACCATTGTAAAACACACTTTGTACAAGATCAAAATTACTCAGGTCGAGAAGGCAAGGAGGACCGGGCATCTCAAATAAACCATCCAAACATATTTAACTGGTAAAATGCTAAAATCCATTTAAGCTACAGTATATGAATGATGAACCAGTTTTAAATATGGCTCAAATTGTTTTAAAAATGAATGATCTTTTGGAATATTCTTCGCAAAGTCCATGTGTTTCGGGTTCAGTTCCACTCTTCACGTGAAGTCAGTATAAGTGGGGACTGGTTTCTGAAGTTAGGGTGAAAAGAGCATGAAGGGTGAAGAACACGACCCCACGTCTTGATGCTGGAGTCCTGATGCTGGAGTATGTTTGACCGTTATGCTGAACTTGATAATTGTCCAAAAGCGTTAACCGGGACACCGGCTCTGACCAACTCCACGGCCGTGCTTCCTCTGTGAATAGATCTGGGGCTGGATGAACTGCTGCCGATCTCTAAGAAGGTCCTGCAGCATCTATGGCCGTCCCTCAAATCTCACTTCAGCTCTTCAGCCCTGAAGAGACATTAGGGAGAAGTGTGTAACAAAGCCTCACGAGACTTATTTAAAAGACTGCACATTTGTGTTAAATCTCATATGGAATTTTCTTAAGATGCAAAAGCTTAATTAAAAAAAAGAAAAAAAATTCAAGCAAGCCACGATGAACACGGCTTGACATATAAAGAAACAGCGGACGTACACCTTGGGGGGGTGCATTGTGTTATTTGTATGAGAACAAGCGACTGGACCTGCAGAGCGCTGCGTGTCAGGTTACTCTCAAACGCTGATAGTGCTTCTCTCCCACACTCCTCGTCTTCCACGCTGTGTTTGTCCGGGGCAAGTAGCTCTCAGCTATCGCTTGTAATTCTGGGAGCTGCTCTCACAACCTCAGTAACGGGGCTGCGACATCATGGCTTCCCAGTGTCGACAACCCGCATCTTCCCTGGAAATGTCGCCCGGAAAAAGGAATTTAGTGGATGCCTCTCTCAAAAATAGACGTGCAAATCCTGAAGAGCATCACGTCCACTGCCCGTGTTCGCCTAACATCCCCAGCGATGCATCAAGTCTGGAGGGGAGCCCACATCGCTGGGTGCATCTGCCCACATTTTCAGCCTCATCGCTCCATCTCCCTGTCTGCGGGCAACTTGCCCTCCAGGCCCTGCTCCTCTTTGCTCAGAGGCAGATAAGCAGGTGGGGTGGAGAACATGCTTACCATGTGCCATCATATGGCTCAAACTGTTGTTACCTCTGGGCTGCAGTCTGTTCCACAGTGAATCCTGGACCTTCTCTTACTCAAAAGCACTAACCCCAATACTAAATCAAGGCTGGATTACGGTTTCACCCTGTGCACTTACATTACCGCACAGTCACTTCCATGTTACATCCCCCCATCGGGATAGAAGCCTTCTTTAATTTTAGTACTTTTAGTCCATCACAAAATCAGCCGAGGCACATCTAAAGCTTCAGTCGTACGATGTTTCTTGGTTGCTTTACGCGGTTTTTTTGAGTTAGATGTCGGTTAGATTTGGGTCAGTGGATGAGCAAAGGCGCCGAGCTCCGATTACCATGTTTAAAGCGATATCTTTCTGACATCGCAGCCCTCGCTTTTTTGCAATGTCTTTGACTGTATAAGAAGAGAGGGGGCTTCACCAGCCGTGTGTCAAACGGACTTCAGTCCATGCTGTCATAGCCGTCTAAACCTACGTGTTATGCTGTTTTTCCTTCAGGAATGAACAGACAGCACTGCACTGATTTGTATCGTATGTCAGCCCTGTCTCATGCATCCACAATGATAATTCTTCATGAACAATGATGTGCCCTCTAACTCTTACCTGGCTTCTCTACTGTGTAATATCTCCTCTTCGCGCTGCCCAGGTAGGAACTCTAAAAGAAAGGAGAATACAAACAAAAAATAAAGAACCTTACAAATCATTTGCCTTTTATTGTGAGGAGGTAGCACACGGAAAGTGGACGCACGCTTTGGGAACCCAAAATGAGCTGAAATTAATTTCTGCAGAAATCGCCTAAATAATTTTGGACATGCTCACGAGTGGGACAATTAAGAAAATGTCCAGCTTTAAACAAACGATAACCGTAATCGAAACTGCTGCAATAACAGTAAAAACGCATGAGTGTACAATCTGAGCAAGCAAAAATAGAAAAATAATATATAAATCGATAATCAATAATTTGTTGTCAAAGAATGAACCAAGCTGTAGGTATGGCAGAGGTACTGAGCGTTTTGGCCAAACTCTGATGAGTTCTTGAATGGCACCGGGCACTCACTTAAGTGCTTTCTTGGTTGTGATGGAAAAACGGCAACGCACACCAGTATTGACCTGTCGTGTGTCAAATGCTGGTTTCTTGTAAGGAAGAGTTTTAAAACCAACCCAATGAATGGTAATAGACAGAGTCTGTCAGGTAGGCTTTACTGTAGATACAGATCCATTCCTTCTTAAGTGGCACAGGGTAATCTGGAAGAGGTTTCACCCACAACGCTCTCAAAAGTGGGAATTTTGGAGGTGACAGGGTCCACGAGCCTTTCCAGTCGGGTATGGGACATATGAATCACGCCCGACTCTCACTCTGTCCTTTACCAAAAGCTTTGCCTCAATGTTGCCAGTCCTGGGATAGTTGTCATGGCGACTAATGCGCTGTCGCCAGGGGAGCAGAAGGCTAAACTTAAGAACCCCCAACGAAGCAATTCAGCGTTCGAGTCTGAAAGATGATGAAAAAGGAGCTTTTTCTAGCACATCTCAAATAAAGTTTGGCATTAGTAATTTCCCTTCTTCATTACCCAGAATTCATAAACTGTTAAATTACACATACTGTACTTTTATTTAAAAGGAGCTGAAAAAAGTCTTGAATCAAACTTTCCAAGTTCTCCCAACAAAAGAAAGAAAAAAGTATAATTGGGGCTTCATTACTGAATGAGATTTTAATACCGGGCTTTACAAATCAAACAAATGTTTTGTTGGCTACAGGCTAAGTTGACTTTATTGTGGGCTGGCAGGGAGTTATTTTCATGTTACCCAAAAATGTCAAGATCTTTACCTTATTAAGAAATTCCACAATATTCTATCGTCACCTGAAAATTTTGTTGTATTAAACACTTGTACCTTGGAGAGACATTAAGAGATACCCGGGGATCTCATGTGGGCTATCGTTATGGTTTCCTTTTGTCCTTAACCTGAATCTCTCCTTGATGCTTAGACAAACAGGTCCTGGAATGGACTTCGGAGAGGGTTGCACATATTTTGATTTAGTTGCAGAGCAAATGGTGGGAAGTTTTGACTATCTAAGAAATAACTTACTAACTCCACGTACCAAAGCCTCTCCGGTCTGTGAATCCCTCCGCATCCAGGAACAAAAAGTTAACGTTCACTCACGCAATCTGTCCTACTCCTGTATGTCTAACGGGATATTCGCAGGGACGTCTCAGCTGTGTTATAAATGCGAGGCCGTTCCTGGCACTTTGATATTATATTATGGGAATGTAACAGGATATTATCATGCTTGAGCGGTCTTCACTCAACTGTATTTATTCATTTAGCCAATGCTTTTCTCCAAAACAACTTACAATGTTAAGGTCATAATAATCACAAGCTTACAATTATTTATCCATTTAAACAGCTGGGTAATTTTACTGGAGCAATTTAGGGTAAGTACTTTGCTCAAGGGTACTACAGCCAGAGGTGGGGATCAAACCTGCAAACTTTAGATGCAAAGACAGCAGCTTTAAGCACTACATCACTAGCTGCCCCCCTCGCCCTTAACTATTCAAATGATCTTCACCAAAACATTTGATTTGCCCCTCCTCCATAATGTCATTAAACCATAAACAATTTTTTGGTTTTGATGACACTATGGAACATAGGTTGATAACTGCTACATTTTGAGCACGGAAACGTATTTCATATTTACGTTCCGCAGCAGAAGCTCCCTCTACAGATAAAGGGTTGACACAAGTATCTAATGTTCTTTCACCTGACAAGTTAACATTTGAACTTGATGGCAATTCAAATTAATTCTGGAATACCTGGTCACCCTTTTGGAAGTTCTTCGTGCTACTTGGGCACCCCTGGTAAATATCATAATCTCTTCCCCACGTGTAGTTTCTCTGTGTTCTCTTTCTGTCTCTGTGTTGCTGTGCCCCAGTTCTGCTTTGTTAATAAAAAAAAAGGTGTTGAACAGCAGATGATAAGGTATGAATGTTTTTTTTGTGGAGTGTTTATGATGTGTGTTGAAGCATTTATGATGGTCTGTACAGCTGGGATATGATCAGTACATATGCTCCACCATGCGGTGCTGGATGGGGTTCTTGATACCGCTTCCTGTGAAAGGCAGAGAAGGAGCACGCAACTTGGCTTTGATTTTCACGAGATATCCCCTAGCAGCAGGGGTATGTCCACGCACTGCTTTGTGGGAAGCGTATTTCCTCCCTTGTAACAAGCAGTTCCATATTTTATATCTCTGCAACGAGAGCTTGTCCCCGTCTCTGTGCGCCAAGTGCTTCCTTGAGTACAGCCAAGTGCTCATACAAACATCAGTTACCTAATTTTTAAAATCAAAAATAACAGCGAAGCATTCCTTTCGTCACTAACTGTCCTTCGCTTCTCACCCAAGTGAGGGCTGTGGGAGTCGGGAGTCTATATTGCCTGATGTGTGTGAAAGTAACATCCCATCCAGGGAGTAACTTGCTTAGCTTTGCGCCTTTTGCGTCGGAGATAAAGTGACCAGTAAACCTGAAATGCCTGATGGTTACCGGAAACATTTTTCAGGGATGGGAAGAAATGTTACACATTCCACTCATACAACATGTGGTTCAAATATATGTCTGAATGAGCCAGATGCCATGATGAGGCAGCTCTACTTGCCATGCCACACATGCCGCTTTTATCCTACACTTGATTTGTCACTTCCGGCTTCAAACACGGAACCCTCTAACACCTCTGCACTTTCATACTCGGAGACACACTGGCACAGCCGTGCGCCAACCCATCCGCAGGCCCCGCTCTCTGCCGAACCCGTCATCTGAGACGATCCTTTCTCTCCAGCAAATCAGATTACAGCCCAGAGCTGAAATCAACACTCGTGCCCTGTTACTGGGGCTGTGGCATGAAACCTAATCGGATTTGCTTCCACAAACTCCACTTTCTCTGTTGTTTTATGGAGTACTGCTTTCAGAGTTTTAAATATAAAAGAGACAGTAAGGAAAAGACATACAGTAGACAAGTCGACTGCCTTACTCAGTCCAAATTGCATTTCATCAAACTGTTGTGAGCCTCACTCACGTTAGAGGCCGTGGTCTGATTTCATTTCAACTCTATCAGTCCAAAACTCAGATTTTATCATATTTTTGTCTTCATTGCTACCCTCAAACACAGTTTATGTAAACAGCAGAGAAAAGGCCCCAGGGGGTGACACTTATGGACAACGCAGGCTTTGGTTTACCTTAATAAAAGTGTATAGTTTAGGTGTGGAAGACACCTGCAAGGCCCCAGGGAACACACTCTCACACCCTGTAATAAACAGGCAACACACAGTTCATAAAAGCTGCGAGGAAACCTGCGCTTGCACGGTGCGTGTATAAACGTGTAGGCTGCGCTCAGCAGAAGGAGGGCAAGGGCAAGAAACGAACAAAGTCGCAACCCAGTGATGCAAGGCCAGGTTTGGTTTAACACTCATCTCTTCGTGATCTACTCTCCTGAGTGGAAGACGTGGTTTTTTAACGTACCACCAGATACTTTACTATGCAACTGGGAACTCGTCAAATGATTTTTTTTCTTTATAGGTTTACAGTTGCACACGGAAGTGTCAGCACCTGTCTGCATGGCCTTGATGGCAAAATTAAATTGAACACGGCAACCTCAGCTTTACATTTTCCCGCTCAAAATGGAGGTAAGGATCGACTCTGATGAGGAAAGATGACATTGGGGCGCTCATGCAAACCTCATTTTAAAGTTCCCACTGTAAACAGTATAAGCACTTGAAGCAAACCCAAACCCATCAAGACGTCACAGTCGCTTCGGCAGCTTAATCAAAGGCAGATGGTTGGGAAAGGCCCCAGCGTCTTTAATTCTACATGAATTTCCACTGGGCTCCGCAGCAGCCACTGCCAACTGGATACCGGGAACGCAGTCCAGCCAAAAACCAGAACACATTTCAAAGTCTATGTGATCAGTAGACCGTTTTTTCCCTGCCATCATGAGTGCCACCTAATAGGCAGATGTAATGCGTACGTGAAGAGAAATGCGTAGGAGGTGATACAACTGGTACTACTGCAAAAACACTGCAGGCTGAAGAAACTAAAGCAAGAAAAAATAACACTGGTGACACGTAGTGCTTGGATGGGGTGGCAGTTGCAACATTCTGTGGCAAAAGCATTGTGTGTAACCCTTACACCGGCAATAGAAGCACCTGCTCATCGCACATCTCCATTCTTCTTAACATCAGCTTGAAGGTTTACTGCAGCTTTTCTTTTATATGTTATTAAATCCACAACTCTAAATGAGTAGCCTACCTCCCCAATGCACTCTTGCGTTATTTAAACGTATAACTTAATTTAGGACTGGGTGGTAAATTAAGTATTTACGGGTTCCGCTCTCTTTTCCGGCTAGCACATTTAGTGCCGTCATCGTACAAAAAAATGACTGAAGCATATCAGAACGGCTTCACAAAAATGCAGAGTGCTGGTCGCTCCAACCTTATGAGCACTCCGTATTACGAAAAACACAAAACATACCAACACGCCACAGTTCAGGTAGGATTGTGTTTCTGACGGCAGTTAAAAAAACCTCCAATCGAGAGACAGCAGATTCAGTAAGAACTTGGGCCTATGGTGTGCTGGTTTAAAGACCCATAATGCACAGTACACTGTTCATAGCTTTACCACACATCATCTGAAACCGCTTGTCCCATATGGGGTCGCGGGGAGCCGGAGCCTAACCCGGCAACACAGGGCGAAAGGCTGGAGAGGGAGGGGACACACCCAAGACGGGACGCCAGTCCGTCGCAAGGCACCCCAAGCGGGACTCAAACCCCAGACCCACTGGAGAGCAGGACCCGGGACAACGTGCCCCCATATCCCCTAACCGTAGTTTTACCGAAGCACTTTAATATAACTTGGCCAAAGCTAATACTAGCACTGAAAAGCCACAAGACTGTCTTTGGATATAAGTGCCGATCAAGTCAACTAGAGAATAAAGGGCAAATCCAGGTTAAGTTAGAACTTCTAAACAGTCTAACGGTCACAGCATGAATCCAAATCCCAGTAAACAAGGAGAGAAAACCACTTTGAGTTGCTGTGATTTCCTCAATTTCAAGAGCGAACCTCTTGATCTATGCCATAGCGGCAATGTCCGCCCCACAAGGTCAGAGGAGGGAGCCTGGCTGTCTTCGAGGGGGGTGTGGTGAGCCTGTCTTTGCCTCCGCTTCCGAGGGACTCTCAGCACCTTGCGTGGATCAGGATATCGCTGGCCATCAGATCCGGGTGAAGGGGACCGCACCCCAGTTTCAGTTGCAAGTGGGGTCTCAGATAAGCCCTGGGGCAGTGACAGACTGGGAGGACAGGTGGGGGGGCCAACCCACTCATCCCCAGGATCACCTTCATTGTCTCTGTTAGGGCCAGGTAAGCCTGAAACTTTTTACAACTGTAAATTTTTTATTATATTACCATAGACTTTTCATAATTATGATTAACTTTTCATTATTCCTTGATTATTTTTTTTAAATATTACTCATCATGTGGTATTGATCTTTATATGCTCTTTGTTGTGTGCCTGTGACACGGCCTGCTGTAGAGTTCTGGCATACAAAGCACTTCTGTAACTTGCTTATTGTTCCACCAAAAAAGGGAAAGGAGGTAAAACAGGCCTTCAACAGCTTTCGTTTTAGGAACATACCGATAAATAGGTTTCGGGCGGTACTAAAAGATGGAACAGAGATGTGCCTGGGGGGGGGGGGGGGGTGAGTGCGAGCGTGAGCATGCAGGTATATGAACATCAGCGTGGCCGCATGTCCAACGCAAATGCGTGAACGTCTGGTGATAGATGTTGAAGCTTCATTGTGCCTTGCTATTGAAAATCCAAAAAACCTCAAAATCAATTCCAACATACTATTACCCGCTGCTCCCAACGCCAGACCACAGTCATATCTGACACAGACACTTGGACACGGTACCAATCAACACAGTCCTGCTGAAGTGAAAAAAAAAACCTTTGTTTGGAGGTCAAAAACTGTCCTGCCAAAACATCTGCAGTACTGACCTACACAGCAGTCCCCTCCACTCGATGAGGTTCGATACACAGCGCAGGTATTAAGCTAACCTCCAAAAAGTATCAGCTAGGGCATAAAACAGTTGCAAAGTATGGATGACAAAGAACACTTGGCCTCATGAACCTTCATGTGGAAACAAACAGACAGGGGATTAGTTTGTGTCTGGCAATGGTCCTTACGAGCCCAGCCCTTTTACATCTATAATCCTACCGGAGCCGAACTGAGAATTAAAGCTATGAATGCAGAATTCTGATCCATAGCGTAATTCTAATGACCGGAAAGAAATGGGATAATAAAGCTTGCACGGCGCTCCATTTACCGCAATTTACTAATTAAGAGTATGGTGATGTGGTCATGTTCACTTGATTAAAAGGAGAAATGTTCACCAAATATTATTGATTCATAGTCTCTTCATTTCTCATAATTCATTATTTTTTCAGCTGTTTGTAGCAAAATGGATTTATTGGAAATCTTCTTCACGGGGGAAATTCTCTGTTAGAAATCGTCTGTTCTGCTTCGCCCTATGAGAACCCCATCCGTATCGGTGTCCGGCGCTCAGGGGTACGATGGGGTCCGAGAGAGCCGTGCTCAGCATGTCCGTCTCGGAGCGGGAAGCCTGGGATAGAGGCACAAGGCACGGAGAAAAGTGGAGGGTCTAGAAAACAGAGGCACAAAAGTGCAAGACCAGCATGGGGCAGAACTAAAATTCTTCCTGTGGGCAAAACTTGAACATTGTGGAGGGTGGCAATGAGACCCTAGAGCGTCACCGACCTTTTCCGAGCTCACTGGGAAAGTACTGTCATAAAGGTGTTTTGTACTTCTCTAAGTAGGGGCAGAGGGAAACTGGCAGCAGAAGGGGCTTCTGGAGAGAAGGGGCACAGTCCTCATCTCAGAGCTGAGTCCCAGGGCTTTGGCAGCGACTGGGCTCCCCCCACGGCGAAATAGACCCCTCGCCCCTGGACGGAGCCTCTTGAACAAACAGCGGGTGGGAAAAGCAGAATGAAAAGGTGCTGAAACAGAGAGGAAAGGGGTTTTCACAACGCCCCTGACGTCCGGCTAGACATCATCAAAGCGAGTGTTGGAGACGAACGGAAGACGGAGAAGGAGAGAGAAGGGGATAAAATGGGTGTCACACATCTGAGCTGAGATTCATTGACATGCCTGCAGATGCTCAGTTTGGCAGCTTGCACATTCTTCTCCGGCTTAGCTTAAAAAGGACTTTATGTTTTTTCCCTCCGGAAAGGAAATGTCACTGTTCTTGTTCATTATTATTATTGTTATTATTATTATTATTATTATTATTATTATTATACAAGCTGTTTTTTGAAGACCAAGCTTAGCCCACAACATATCAGTGATTTACATTTACATTGATTCATTTAGCAGATGCTTTTCATCTCAGAGAAATACAATTTGTGCATTACATTAGGAGAAAGAGATAGTTGCAGACGCGTGATTCTTAAGTAAACCTAGTTTGTTTCTTTCCACTTTATGCAACGATGTTCATCACCCGAGTAGGTGCATAAAAGTCAAGACAGATGAATCCTGATCACCTTCCTACATTTTTTTTTTTAATGTATGCCACTAATAAGCTCTACACTACTTTGCTGTAAAGTACAATATGTAAAGTATATAAAATCTATTCTAAAGTATACATTAATCTACTATATGTAAATTAATTAATATATATACTTTATATTAGTCTAGATACATACCAATCAACAGGGACAACTGGTAGTGTAATGGTGAGAGCTGCTGCCTTTGGAACCAAACGGAGGTTCGATCCCCACCTCCAGCTGTAGTACCCCTAAGCAAGGTATTTACCCTAAATTGCTCCACTGGAATTACCCACCTGTGTAAATAGGTTGTAAGTTGGTTTGGAGAAAACATGCATTGCCTGAAACCCCTTGTCCCAAGTGGGGTCGCGGCAAAACGGAGTCTAACCTGGCAACACAGGGCGTAAGGCTGGAGGGGGAGGGGACACACCCAGGATGGGACGCCAGTCCATCGGCAAGGTACCCCAAGCAGTGCTCCAACCCCAGAGCTGGCCCCGGCCAAACCCACCACGCCACTATGAAGAAAAGCATCAGCTAAATAAATGCATGTAAATCTGACAACCAGAGAGTACAGCTTATTTTCTCTCATATTGTTCTCCTGCATGTGCCGACAAAGTTGAGTACACAAAAGTCAGTGAAACAATCAGATATACAAAGCTGAGCTACCCTCATTGATACATCATTACTGATAAAAAAAAAAAAAAAAAAAAATAAAGGTTTAAGGAAGGATAACAAGACAAACTAAACCTCCCACACATGAGACCGCTAAGAGATTGTGCAAGCTTCTTGCTAATTGAAGAACAGGAAACTGAGGTTGACATTAACAGGAGCAATGACGTGGAAACTGAGACCAAGGCCAGGGCTGGGATGGTCTCGATGACCTCTTGTTTTTCCATATCGACTGCCTTCAACAGGGTGATAGGACAGATGGTCCAGGAACACTCCTGTGCCGTTTGGTCTCACTTTGTGCAGGAAGCACAGGGACTTGCATACTATTACCATTTAAATTGACTAATTTAGTTGACACTTTTCTTAAAGTGAGCTTACAAAGTTAAGCTACTTACAATTATTTACCCATTTATACTGGGTAATTTTTTTTCCCTGGAGCAATTTAGACTGAGCACCTTGCTCAAGGGAACTACAGCAGGTCTATACACTGTGCTATTAGCTGCCCCAACCAGCGAACACCCTTGACAAGACGCTTGCAATGGTCCGGCGAGGTTTTCGGTCCATAAAACACATGCGAAACTTGGTGCTTCCACCCCATGAAAAACCACGGCTGCATCTCCGCAAAAACACGCAACAGTTGTATTGTTGTGGATCAATACGTCCACATGGAGCTCTGCGTGTTGTTGGACTGATGTAAGAGGTTGGGTTGTGGCGGTGGGCCCTTTGGGAAACAAATGCTTCTATTCCCTCTTCTGTGCATCAAATGGAAAGGAGTAGGAATTGAACAGAGGCTGAAATGACTAACCCAAGCAACTTTTTGGATATTGGCAGGTGCATATCCAGATAGTCTTGTATGTAATATTCTTGTGTGGCCTTCCCACTACTGCCATCAAAGCTCTACAGCTGATACAGAATGCTGATGCTCGAGTTGTGCTTGACTTGCCGAAGCGTTCCCATGTATCTCCTCTACTCGTTTCTCTGCACTGGCTTCCTATAGCTGCCAGGATCATATTCAAGACCCTGGTTATGGCCTACAAATGCATCAATAGAACTGCTCCTGGCTGTTTAGAAGACTTGATCATCTGCTACACTCAAACCAGACCCCTTTGCTCATCTACTTCTGCTCGCTTGGTGGTCCCACGTACGAAAGGTAAAGCAAGGAGGTTCTCAGTTCTGGCTCCATTGTAGTGGAACGACCTCCCCCTCTCACTCAGAACTGCTGAAACTCCGTCCACATTTAAAAAGGGTCTTAAAACACCTCTTGCAGACTCACTTTGTCCGCGATCTCTTAATTTCATGTAACGTGGAAATTTTCATGCACCGTAACTTTATGATCATGCCCAGAGAAGCCTTTACACATCTACTCCTGTATTGTACGTAAATATCTTGTAAAAAAAATGTAGGAAGGTGATCAGGATTTGTGTATTCTGAGTTTTATGCACCTACTCATGTGATGAACATTAGTGCATATAGTGGAAAGAAATTAGTTAAGAATCACATGACTGCAAATATGACTCTTTCTTCTAGTGTAATGCACAAATTGTATTTTCGCTGAGATGTACGTCGCTTTGGATAAAACATACACATACATACACATTGTCTGAACCGCTTGTCCCATCTGGGGTCACGGGGAGCCTAAGCCAGCAACACAAGGCAGGGGGCTGCGGGGGGGACACACCCAGGGCAGGACGCCAGTCCATCACAAGGCATCCCAAACAGGACTCGAACCCTGGACCCACTGGAGAGCAGGACCCAGTCCAACCTACTGCGCCACCACACCCCCCTGCTTTGAGGGGGGTCAGTTAAATGAATAAATGTAATGTAAATGTAAATGCATGCAAACTAGAGATGGAAACCAATTACGAAAACAGGCAGACCTTGCAATGAAATTCTGGACCATAATTCCACAGTCAACTTCTGCAAAGCACTACAGAAGATCGGACCACAGCGCAGAGAGGGGCGGAAACATGAATCGAAGATTTGGTGGAAAGAAGTTTGACCATTCATTTCAAGAATGGTACATAGGTAGTCTTCTACTAAGACACACACAGCAGAGTGCAGCATGATATCTGCATTATTATTGTTCTATATTAGTACTATTTTAAAATGTGAAATGAGTAAAAAAAAATATTACAAACTTTATTATACAACAAAGAATTCAAGCATAGGGAGTGCAGTGGCACAGCGGGTTTGGCCAGGGCCTCCTCTCTGGTTGGGTCTGGGGTTCCAGTCCCGCGTGGGGTGCCTTGTGATGGAGTGGTGTCCCGTCCGGGGTGTGTCCCCTCCCCCTCCAACCTTGTGCCCTGTGTTGTCCGGCTAGGCTCCGGCTTGCTGTGACCTTGCTTGGGACAAGCGACTTCAGAGAGTGTGTGTATGTATGTATGTATTCAAGCATGTTAATTCTTTACATATCCTTATGTCCACATAATATGGTATAAGGGGGTGTGGGGCGGCATGGTGGCACAGCGAGTAACGCTGCTGTTTCACAGCACCTGGGTGGTGTCAGAATATATGGGTTCGATCTCTGCTCAGTCTGTGTGGAGTTTGCATGTTGTCTCCGTGGGTTTCCTCTAGGTGCTCTGGTTTCCTCCCACACTTCAAAGATGTGCTGTTCAGGCTAACCCATAGTATGTAAGTGACAGAGAGTGCGTTTCACTGATGCATGGATGAGTGACCCATTGTGAGTAGTGTATCTAGCAGTGTAAGTCTTTGGGTGCTCTGGTTTCCTCCCATGCTCCAAAGACATGCTGTTCAGGCTTCTCCTAGTGTGTGAGTGACACAGAGAGTGTGTGTGTGTTCCACTGATGTATGGATAAGTGATGCAGTGTAAGTCACTGGAGTGAATAAGGTGTGTGGGCTGATAACACTACACAGAGTTTGTTGGAAGTTGCTTTGGACAAAAGTGTCTGCTAAGTAAATAAATGTATAAGGGGTCTGTGACTTATGACAAAGTCAGCAGAATGGAACCATCTCAAGTTGAGGACCACCTGCATTTAGTGGCTTTTCAAAATGGTTTATTTAGTTTGGTGAGGAAAGTATAAGGACAGGCCTTAGAAGAGTCACACTCAAGGTGCTTCAACATCTATGGGTTCCAAAACCTCTCTCCACCGATTGCTCATGGCCTGAGGCCTGGTAGCGAAGAACAGCAAACGGGACAAGGACAACAAGGAATATCTTAGTGAATGAAAACAGGTAAAAAAACAGATAACTGCGCAACAACATGACAACTTCACCTAATGGCTGTGAAATCACCTGCACTTAAAATCCACAGGGAGGGGAAAAAAAATGCAAGCGATGGCAGTTCCTTCTGATCCCCGACCCCCATCTCTTGTCTCCTTATGTTCAGAATGACACCAGACAGCTTGCTCGACCACATTTTAACAGGGTGCGATTCTTGCTCGGGCTGCCGTTGCGGAAGAGCGGGGACAGCGGTTTCTCGCTCTCTCGTCCCTTTCTCCCTTACAATGCGTTCTGGGAGAGCGCTGCGGGCATGGCTCTCCATCCTGCGGCACAACAGGTTGCTACTGCGGTGCGGAAAAAGTGCTGAAATGTGCATTTTCCCTACCTTCCCCCCACCCCTGGAAAACACAGGTTCACAAAGCACTACCTGCAGAGTGGCGAGACACCACAACCTAGCGGGGCACAAAAGATGTCTGGGGTACAATTCATAGTCTCCTGGAACAAAGTAGCCCTTTTATTGCAGCCAAGCAGATTTGTATAAGTACATTCTATGATCGAGGCTATACCACCTAGGTTTGTATAAGTACACTCTATGATCGAGGCTATACCATCTAGGTTTGTATAAGTACACACTATGATCGAGGCTATACCATCTAGGTTTGTACAAGTACACACTATGATCGAGGCTATACCATCTAGGTTTGTATAAGTACACTCTATGATCGAGGCTATACCATCTAGGTTTGTACAAGTACACACTATGATCGAGGCTATACCATCTAGGTTTGTATAAGTACACTCTATGATCGAGGCTATACCATCTAGGTTTGTACAAGTACACACTATGATCGAGGCTATACCATCTAGGTTTGTATAAGTACACTCTGTGATCGAGGCTATACCATCTAGGTTTGTATAAGTACACTCTATGATCGAGGCTATACCATCTAGGTTTGTATAAGTACACTCTATGACCACAACCTAGCGGGGCACAAAAGATGTCTGGGGTACAATTCATAGTCCGTGGAACAAAGTGGCCCTTTTATTGCAGCCATGGTGCGCCTTTGACTGCCCCTCAGTGCCTGCGGGGGGGCCTTTCCACTTTACTAATCCTGTCCTACATGAGTAAGTTCATCTGAAAGCCACACGCCAGAAAAGCAGAAGCCGAAAAGCGCAGCGAGATTACGCAGAACTGTCGAGGGACCACCTGCGCTTCCAAATAAACTGCACTCAGAAGCACAAAAAAAGTGAAACAACACACTTTCTCCTGTGATCATGGGAAACAAAGACGAGCAGCATTACTGCGTTTCGTGACGCAGAGCTGAGCAGCGCTTGCATGAGGATGTCCATCGCGGATGAGTGAGTCGTTGCAAGAGGACGAGTAAAACTAAGACACTCCTTTCATCTTCGCCTTATTTCCCATCCACCCCCTCTGTTTATTCATCGCCATTTCTCCATTCTTGAGTCGAGTGCTGCCAAAACAAATATTATTGCCTTCATTAATGCGAGTAGGTCCTTCAGCTGCCGAGAAAGGTCCACAGCATTGTGTGGACAGCACAACATCAATCAGGCCCAGATAAAAGCGTCCTCCGAGATGGCTTCACTCCCCCCCCCCCCCCCAACTGCGCCGGCTGGCCCTGGAGAGGACGCTCCGGCACACTTTGATTTCCACATGTCCACAAAGGTTTTTTCCCCACATTTAAAGTCGATGGAGGACAGGGAGACACCTCCCACCAGTATGACCCCAGAAGGCTTGCTCTGGCACAGCCTGATAGACATGAACAGAATTATTGTACAAATGCTTATGGGCACGTTTAGCTCGGAGAATAAAGAAACAAGCAGTAATTATGATCTAACACTGCTAAGACCACAAGCAGTATATGAGAAAACACAGATTAACTACAAATATAAACAGGAAAATCAGTAACTTTTCTCTGTCACGCGGAACACAGGGAGCCGGGACGGCTGATCCCAAGTGCAGCGTTGTTCGTTAGACGTTGAGGGAAGAGGCAAGGTCTCAAAACCAGCGACAGGTGAAGGGTCGGTCGATCGGCGAACGGGACAGGAACGAGGATCCATGGATGTGGTCGGAGAACAAAGCAAGGAGTCAAAAAACCGGAGATCGTGAATAGAGTAAGTGTATGTGTGTAGTAACGCGAGGAAGGGCGGTTGTCCCAGACGAGATTCCGCAACGGTACAGGAGCTGAAGAGGGTCTTTGTAGGGTGAGGGATTACTCAGGAGCTAGTGCAGAGTCAGGTGTTGTCACTTGTGTTGTGGGCATGGACGTGACATTTGCTTTAATTGTTTTACAATCTGGATTTAAACAGGGTACATTTATATACTGGTTCCTGGTAATTTCGCACTGCCAACCAATAATGCTGCACTCCTCAAGGTTTGTGGTCCGACTCATAAGAGGTCCATAATGAAAGTCTGCTGGTTCCCAGTTTTGGCCTCAGTGTGGTGGAATGAGCTCCCTCGGTCCCTCAGAACTGCTGAATCCTCCCAGCAAAGGCTCTCACAACCCACCTCTCCCAAACTTATCTCTCTTACAACCTCCTGACACCTACATAAATTCGTACGTCATCATGTGACATGATCATCATGATGTATTATTCACCGAACCTTCACTTCTATATACATCTGATTGTGTGCTCGGAAAACGGCAGTACCAGACTAACCATAGGCAGTATCACACTAACCGTACACTTTTGTCTTCCGCCACCTGTAAGTTCCGTTGAAGAAAAGTGTGTGAAAAAATAATACATATAAATGTATATAAAACCTAAAAGAACATTAAGTTCATTTGACAGTGAAGGCAATATTTTCATGAAATACACCTGGAGAACATACTCCAGTCAGAAGGTATTTTATGTTAGGTAAGCATGCCTGCATGTCTGAAACAGCTTTGTGACATCAGACTGATGTTGTGCCTTGGGGTCGGTTTACTTGTCAGCTCGTGGTAGTGAAGCTCACAGATTTCGTCCCGCCGCCGGCTGCGTACCGCGGCCTGGGACAGACGTGGTGTGGGGCCAAAGCCTGCTCCAGGCCACTGGGCCTCCCGACAGGCAGTGAGGATTACGGGCAGTGTCTGGCTAGGAGGGCAGGCACACACACACACACACACACACACACACACACACACACACATAGAGAGTTACCCAAACACACACATGCACTCTGTTTCGAAACTGCAGTCCAGCAGTTTGCATAAAGTACTGTATCTATAGACAGTGCAATTAGGGCCAAAATCAATAGGGAATAAGTGCAGTGAGCCTGAGTGGATTTAAATGCCTGTTCTCACTTTCACTGGCAGACTTTCATAAATGACGATGTCCTGTTAGCCGAGAAACAGGAAGTCCCTGATTGAGATTCCCTTCCTTATCCGTAGATGTCTGTAATGTACGAGTGGTCAGTCAAGTCTTAGGATAACCACAAGGGATGTTACAACACGCTTGCTTCTTCTCGTTGCAGCAGAACACGGCGGTGAAAGAGCCACAACGGAGAAAAGAAATCTCGTCCACGTGACACGGGTTCGCATTTTCATCGCAACCGATTTTTTCAATATCTCTCAATGTCAGGGTCTTCCCGTCACATTCAAGCCGAAACATTGCTTTCGTTCCATGTTCCAAGACAGCTTGTGTAGCTGTCATTAAAGACTGTTTGGAAATAGGGTACAGTGAAGAAAACTTGCCCCAAGTCATATGCTTAAGTTCTCATAGGAATACACACACACACACACACACACACACACACACACTCAGTTGTGAATCTACACTCAGGATCCCTGCTGTGATGGTGGATGGGAAAGAGCGGTGTCCATAACTCTCAAGGAAATGTTGTGGACTGAAGGACAACAGGTGCACTACCATGGCCAAGCCTTGAGCGAACGAAGAGGGCGATGACATGAGGTGAAGGTTCGACATACCGGTCAGCGGAGCGTCTTGCTGTGAGTGTTGTTCGTTTCCACAGTAACTGTTCATGGGGGTAGGAGTTTCCAGAGGAAAATGGCAGCGGGCACTGCAAAAAAGGAGGGAAAATATTTCTTTCTTTATTTTTAAAGTTGTGCACTTGCCATCATGTGTACTTGCATTTGTGTATTTGAAACTGTGGAACATGCTGCTTTCTGACAGTGTAAGTTACTTGAACAAATCATCAGCTAAGTAAAAACAATAATATCAATTATCATTTTGATTATTATTATTATTGATACACACACACACACACATTTTCAGAACCGCTTGTCCCTTACGGGGTCATGGGGAACCGGAGCCTACCCGGCAACACAGGGCGTAAGGCCAGAGGGGGAAGGGGACACACCCAGGACGGGACGCCAGTCCGCCGCAAGGCACCCCAAGCGGGACTTGAACCCCAGACCCACCGGACAGCAGGACTGCGGTCCAACCCACTGCGCCACCGCACCCCCTTTATTATTGATAAAATAATAATAATAATAATAATAATAATAATAATAATAATAATAATAATAATAATAATAATAATAATAATAATAGTCAAAACTTAAGGAGGCATGTTTTAAAAAAAAAAAAACTGGACTGGTCCAACTGTGGGACACTGCATATATGAGGACTCGCAGTGCATGATGCCAGGAACGCAGAGATTCCCGTTTGACTTGAGGCCAGGACTCAAACGGCATGCATTTCCCTTCAGCGGTTCCATACAGAGTCTGAGGCCATAAACAAGCTTCTCAGCTCTTCTCAGCGTGGAATAAATTCTCCAGCGCCACCCACGTGATCCGATGGATAAGTGGCCATTGGCTATGGGACAACCCTGAAAAACATTGTGGGTGAGGAGGTGGGGCGGACCGGTTTCCAATTCATCGCCATGGTGATGAGTCAACAGTGGCTTTGTGTGAAAGCGGGCCGAACACACGGAGCACAGGCCGACGGGCCGTAGTTAACCATTTATCCATGCATCCGGCTCCCACACGAGTCGGCAAACATGGAGCGCGTCCAAGTCAACACGGCTCAGACAGACAGAAACAGGATACCACCCTGGGCAGTGCTCAAAGTCAGATGAACACCTTCACCTTGGAGCACCAGCTTTGTAAACACAAGGAAATGTCACCTCACCCTCACACGCTGCTGCGGCCACCGTAACAGATGCACAGACCGTACGTTGCGCTTAAAAAGCTTGTTGGGAAGAACAAGGGTTGTCAAATCATTTTAGAAAATCATAAATAATACATTACAAAGCTGCCGAAGGGTAGCAAAAACAATGGTGACCTATAACCTTAAGATGCTGACTCAGCTCTCTGAGGAGCATTAGTGTTGTCTCCTGAAACGAAGCACCTCTCATCAAAATGCTACAGCTGGAACAAAACGGGCAGCTGGAAGCATACCGATTAGAGCTGCTGCCTTTGAACCCAAAGGTTGCAGGTTCAAATCTCACCTCTGGCTGCAGTACCCTTGAGCAAGGTGTTTACCCTACATTGCTGCAGTATACAGGACTTACGATGGGGTTGAGTTCCGCGAAACCCATCCTAAGTCGAAAATGCGTTTAATACACCTGATACGCACCTCTGCGCGACAGACTGGGAGATGCGGATCGCTGCCGCTGCCCAGGATCGCGAGAGAGTATCGCTCCACATATCGCTTGCCCAGGAAAAAGTCAAAATTCGAAGTACGGTTTCTAGTGAATGTTCATTGCTAGCGCATCATCGTAAAATCGAAAAAAATTGTAAGTCGAACCATCGGAAGCCGAGGAGCATCTATAATTTCCCTGCTGTATAGGAGGGTAAATAACTGCAAAATAGATTAACATTGTAAGTTGCTTTGGAGGAAACTGCCAGCTAAGTGAACGAATGTAAAAATGACATTAAGTCAGTTACGGCCGAGTCCATCGCCCACAGCTCAAGGGGGAATCCGGATTGCGTTGCTGACATATATGTGGTATGTGGTACGGTGATTGTTCCACGTAAATCAGCGCTCACCCTTACGGGAGGTATGAAACATGTGGGTCAAAAGCACCCACGTTTCATACCTCCCGTAAGATATCATGCGGGGTTGATGCGGAATTGAAGCGGGGTTGAAGCGAGGCTTCAAACAAGGCTCCCAAGGTTTCATACCTTGGGAGCTTTGTTTGATACCCCGCATCAAACAAGGCTCCCAAGGACTCGTCAACATAAGGGTTTGCGCTGCAGCCTAAAAAGAAGTGGAGGTGAAGGAAGGCCCACTCCCACATAATATTTCGATGTTCGCCAACACATCGCCATTACTTCGGCTCACCGTCATCGGTGACCGCAACGGTCGTCATCCCGAGCATCTTCGCCACCGATTAGACATTCTGTGCTCCTCGCTCCTTTGGTCCTAATCCTGGGATACCGGAGCGGCGGAGGCAAGTTCACCCGAGCGTTTACTCAGCCAAGTCCCGAAACGTCACGCGCTGGGAACCGCTTCGACTCCGCTGTATATCCTAAAGCGATGTCCCTAAAACACAGGGTGCAGGCTCCTGTCGCTCTGTTCTACTGAACACGAAAGGCATCGTGTTTTAATAAATACAACTGATGCGATCCCTGTTTCCTTGTAATCGGAACAAGTATTTTCCTTTCCATTTGCTCCATCAAACAACGTTCACAAATAAGAAACAGCTCAGCGCTGCTCTCCCGCCCTCCCTCCTTCCACTCTTTTCGCAGGGAATCCCATCTGCTGAAAAAAAGCTCCTTGCAATAACAACAATAAAAATTCCAAATAAATAGTGTAATTCCTCTAGTGTCCATTATTGTACAAGTTTCGCGCAAAGCTTCATCCAGGCGCGTTTCTATTTTTAGAATATTTCCTGAAATAAAATTTAACGGGCTGGCACACGTGGATAGTAGCGGCTGCTCGCCGGCCGTCAGCATGTCGTCAACGGCCGCGTTTCACGTCACTCGGGAAAAGGTGCAAATCCGTGGAAATGAGAATTCCTCATGCACACTTCCAAAAACTGGGAAAAAACGCACAGAGGAAAAAGTGAGCCGCGTGTTTCCGCTGGCAGAGAAAACGGCTTCCGGTAATGCACAGGTGAGCATGGCGCGAACGCACAGTTCCACATTTCCCGACAATACAAAACCCCTTCGCTAATCACAAACGACAAAGAGTTGTGGAAATATACTCACGTACGCGGAACCCATGAAACCGAGTAGGTTAACGTACTGTAATTGCTGCGTAAAATCTTTCCATGACTGCCGTTATTTTCCATAAGACGAGAAAAACAGTTTTACATGCACTGACTGTACGATTAACACACACACACTTTCTGAACCGCTTGTCCCATACGGGGTCGCGGGGAACCGGAGCCCAACCCGGCAACACAGGGCGTAAGGCCGGAGGGGGAGGGGACACACCCAGGACGGGACGCCAGTCCATCGCAAGGCACTCCAAGCTGGACTCGAACCCCAGACCCACCGGAGAGCAGGACCCGGTCCAACCCACTGCGCCACCGCGCCCCCCCGTACAATTAATGCAAGCGATATTTCCGATACATTAATAATCCAAGCGCTTCTCAAAGCAACGGACGAAGACAATGCTTCTATTCATCAACGGCTCCATTAATTTTTTTTTTTTTTTTACACCAAGAAAGGAAGACGCCATTAGGCTGGATTAGAGAGGTGGCTGGCATTGCTTGTGACCTTCAGGTCACTGGTCATTTAAGGGCTAATGGGCACTGGTGCAGCATGTCCCACTTCTCAAAGGGGGGGAGGGGACTACTGATAAAGTTAAGGGAGCTGCGGGAGGAAATGATCATCGGTGTAGTTATTGTAAATGAGGATCGTTTAATAAAGATACACATGAACATGTGGAGAGGCCTGTGATTGCGGGCAGTGCCGGAGCGGCACCTGGGACAGTCGGGACTTTTCCTGGTGAGCCAGTGATGTTCTGAGTGAGCGGAGCGAAAGCTGCCAGGTCACTTCATCCCGACGTACCGGTTTACACTCTCTGTCTTTGATACACACACACATGCACTCACACTCAGGTGTTTCACGAGGCCAGATCGATGAATTTCGGGGAGCGAGGGACAGCCCCTCCCGAACTGGTGCAGACAAAACTGCATGTTGACAGTCGGATTGGTGCAGCAGCACTTCGAGTGATTTTCCACTCTCAGGTTTGTGAAGAGTGGACTATGGAGAACTTTCATTCAGCATTCATGCTCATGTCAGAAGAGAAAGAGATTCTGACGTCCCTGGACAACGATGAGGTGACAAACACGGTGCCGGAGTTCAGCGGCCTTCAGGGGGGCCACTTGTGTTTTAATGCGAAAATGACAGCGTCAAGTGATATGTGCCACATGTCATTTGAGGTTCTCATCTTCAGGAGTTACATGGGTTCATAGCTGGCCTTTCAAGTGTGTCGTTTCCTTTTCGTGGGTCATATGGTTAGTATACGTTGGCGTGACAGTGACATTATGCTGGATATACATATATGTGTATGTGTCGCATCGCTTAGCTGACAGTACTGCTGTAGGCTGGTCTACAGCATGTATCTCCCAAGCTCAAAGGCCCTGAACGTGGCTATAACATAGTGCTCATCAACCAGCTGTTCCAAACAAACCTCAGCTGTGATGAAAACCAAACAATACTTGACTTTAAAAAACTTTTTTTTTCCTTAGGGTGGAGTTATCTCTCATTATACATTGGCTGCAGTCACCTTGTAAAATTAATAGTAATGTAATTATTTGCACGTTAAGGAGAACACAGGGCTCATTCGGTACATCCCCCACCACGAATCAAAGATCTCGAAGCAGTTTAACTCATTGTGCATAACACTGCCGTAAAATGCAGTACGCTCACGCGCTACTTTACGACGTTTCGCTTTACGACTGACCGCATATATGACGGGGGTCCTATAAGATTATAATGGAGCTGAAAAATTCTTAGTGACTAGTGATGTCGTAGCCGTTGTAACAGCGTAGCGCAACATGTTACTCACGTGTTTGAAGCGGTGCTGCTGCTGCTGTAAACAAACATACTGCGCTGCCAATCATATAAAAGTATAGCACATACAATTATGTACAGTACATAATACTTGACAATGATAATAAATACCTGTGTTACTGGTTTATGTATTTACAACACTGTACTTTTTATTATTTTACAGTGTACTCTTTCTACTTATAAAAAATTACTGTAAAACAGTATGCTGTGTTATGCCGGCAAGTGCGTCAGAAATCTCGTGTTTACTGCATCTCTTGACTGCGTTGAGGCAACCATCTAGGTTTGTATAAGTACAGTCTATGATCGAGGCTATACCATCTAGGTGTGTATAAGTACACTCAGCGATCGAGGCTATACCATCTAGGTGTGTATAAGTACACTCAGCGATCGAGGCTATACCATCTAGGTGTGTATAAGTACACTTAATGATCGAGGCTATACCATCTAGGTTTGTATGAGTAAACTCAATGATGGAGGCTATACCATCTAGGTTTGTATAAGTACACACTATGATCGAGGCTATACCATCTAGATTTGTATAAGTACACTCAATGATCGAGGCTATATCATCTAGGTTTACTCTTCCATCCCCAGACATTTGACTTAAGTGTTATTATAACTATAAGTTAGGCCTTAATGATTCGTTAACATTTTAGGCCCCCATAAAACCCAAATATTTTTTAATGGGATGCTGTATGCTTCATCCACTGTATGTCTAACAACAGGTGTATGGTGAAGTAAGAAGTCTTCCTAAATCATTCTCATTTCCAGAAAAGAGAGACGGCCTCTTGACAATGATAGCCTGTTCTTGCTGCTATCGTATCCACAGCCAAAATCCCTATTTAATTACATTTAAGTGCTTATTAAATGAAAGAAGAACAGCAAATTCCCCCAGCTGATTTAAACTCCCCCCCCCCCAGTTGAGACAATCCAGCTATTGAAAAGAGGATCGAGCGGCTCGTTTTAGGGAGACGCTCGCATCCAGTGTGAGTGAAGCGTGGAATTCCGCACGACGGAATGGCCGACGCTCCACGCTGGGAGCGTAGCGAGAAAGATGTCGAGTTCCAGTCCCGAGTCAACGGAGCAAGAAGGCTGCTTCTCAGCCAGCCCCAAGCACCACCACCTTTCTCTGGCCCGTAACTAAAACAGACAATAAACACAGATGATGTCACTAATTGCACCCCTCCAACTGCCTTGGAAACACCTAGCAGGACAGGTGTCGCCATGGAAACCGCTTTATCCCGTCCCTGTGTTTTTTTTAATTACTTTTTGAGTGACGACTCATCATCCAACTTGCACAGCTATCCTGGCAAGTGTGCTCCTTTCCCTCCTCTGTAAACATCCAGAGGCAACTGTGTGCATGAGAGTCACAGGTGAGGTAGACACACACACACACACACACACACACACACACACACACACACCTTTGAGGACCCTGCAGCACCAATACTCGTGTCTGCCTCCCATCTGAGATAAACTCAAAGGATGCAAGTGAAACATCCAGATTTTCTTCTCAACGAACAAGATGCTATTTGGAGCAAACTCCGGGTCATACGAGCGCGGACTGGCACCGGGCGCCTGCGCTTTCTGGCAGATTAGTTCGGCAAACAGCTACCGAAGACGAGCGGAAACAGCCACTGAATGCAGTGTTTGCCAGGCCAACAATGCAGCAGCAGCCCCGCCGATTCCGAATGTCTCCTTCAGTGGTCATATGGGCTCTGTCGGAGTTATGAAGGTACGTTCTGGCTTACAGGCTTTCATTCTGGCTTGGTTTCTAAAGAGGTCTCGAAGCGGTCGTACACAGGTCTCTCACACACACGTACACACACAAAGACAAACAACGTAAAGCATTCCCGGTGGCTGACAGAAGAGGCCCAGACTTGCAGGCGGGTAGAGGCGGTTAGCGAATGGGAGGGAGGAAGAAGAAAAAAGTGAGATCAACAGATTGAAAGCGAGATAGACGGAGAAGGAGAAGAGTGGTGACAGAATGAAGGAGGAGGGAGACAGATGTGTTTTCTCAGTCAACAGCACCCCCTACAGCACCTGGGAGTCCCGTCCAGGTTGGTGTCTAGGCGAGCCCCACGGGGGTCTCCGACATCGCTCTCCCAGCGCTCCTGTTACCGCGCACCCCGTAGCAACCCCTTCTACCCACAGCCACTGCCCTCTCCCCACCCTGGACCTCCTCTGCTATACGTCACGGTAACAAACCCCGCCGAGCAAGAAACCTGCCTGTCAGCGGGCCGGACATCACACCGAACCTGCATTTGCTTCCATTCTGAAGTGGGGAAATAATCTTTTAAAAAGCCTGCATAGATTACACATGGGTGTGTGTGTGTGTGTGTGGAACCCCGCATAGATTACATGTGGGTGGGTGTGTGTGTGTGGAACCCTGCACATATTATACGTGGGTGTGTGTGTGGAACCCTGCATAGATTACACATGGGTGTGTGTGTGTGTGTGTGTGTGTGGAACCCCGCACAGATTACACATGGGTGGGTGTGTGTGGAACCCTGCACAGATTATACGTGGGTGTGTGTGTGTCTGGAACCCTGCATAGATTACACGTGGGTGGGTGTGTGTGTGTGGAAACAGTAAGTGGTCTGACTTGTACATGCTTACAAAAGAAAACAGCTTCTGTCCTGCTGAGTGCTCAACATCTGTGCTTCGACTATTGCAGCAACGCAGTAGGGTAAAACTACAGCAGGGTAAAACTAACCTGTCTCACGACGGTCTAAACCCAGCTCACGTTCCCTATTAGTGGGTGAACAATCCAACGCTCGGTTAATTCTGCTTCACGATGATGGGAAGAGCCGACGTCGAAGGACCAAAAAGCGACGTCGCTATGAACGCTTGGCCGCCACAAGCCGGTTATCCCTGCGGTAACTTTTCCGACACCCCCTGCTTGAAACCCAAAAAGCCAGAAGGATCGCGAGGCCCCGCTTTCACGGTCTGTACTCATGCTGAAGATCAAGATCAAGCGAGCTTTTGCCCTTCTGCTCCACGTCTGTACCGCACGTTCACATTCAGTCATTTTGCTGATCCTTTTCCTCTGAACTCACGTACAAAACCTTATTCACTGACAAAAAGATGTCATACAGGCACAATAGTGTAACTTACCACAGTATATACCACTGTTACATACTGTACATGTAAAAAAATGCTAAGAAACTAGACACCTCTCGACTTATGCAAACAGACCGTTGTTCAACCCCTTACGTAAGTCGAAATTTACGTATGTCGGATCCCCCTCCTCCCCCACCATTGAACATAATAATATTAATAATGTTTCCATCTCGGTTATTGCACCTTGACGTTTCTTCGTTATTATTGTTCTTTTCATGCTAGCTGTTCTTTTCACGTTCTATCGTTATACGTTCAGAATCCATCACCATCGTATTTATAGTCGAAACGGC
Organism: Scleropages formosus; assembly: GCF_900964775.1. Classification (NCBI taxonomy): domain Eukaryota; kingdom Metazoa; phylum Chordata; class Actinopteri; order Osteoglossiformes; family Osteoglossidae; genus Scleropages; species Scleropages formosus. The sequence continues at coordinate 32,716,988 of NC_041808.1, read as the reverse complement.
TAATCCTGGTTCCTATAGACCGTAATCTTAGTCCACCTTCAAACTTCCTTATCATTTTCAATTTCATCTCCAAATTGACCGCTGCACGCTTGCGAGACGGTTCTCGTTTTCCTTCGAGTGCACGTTTAGCACCGGAAATTTCGAATAATGAAATACGTAAAAAAAAAAAAATGCGAAAAAAAGCACGACACTAACGAGAGGAGATGCGTTCGCGGCTCGAAGCGCGCGAGAACTGGGAAGATGCAGCTTCCCGCCTTGTCTGGTTACGCCGACTTGCGCTTAACGTATTTCGGATGTTTTGGGCGAAATGAAAGTGCTGTCCCTAAGCAATGTGTATGTCGAGAATTTTTTCGTAAATGCGGATTTACGTAAGTCGAATTTACGTAAGTAGAGGGGTGTCTGTACGTACAAAAGCAAGAGCAACTCCATTAACAGCTGTGTCAACACATATTCAGGACAGCTGGTAGCTACTGCTTTTGGACCCAAAGGTTGCAGGTTCGATCCCCACCTCTGGCTGTAGTATCCTTGAGCAAGGTACTTACCCTAAATTGCTCCAGTAGAACTACCCTGCTGTATAAATGGGTAAATGATTGCAAGCATGTAATAATTGTGACCTTAACCTTGTAAGCTGCTTTGGAGAAAAGTGTCAGCTAAATGAATAAACTTAAATATTCAGTTTTCCTTTCGGCATTATTGTCAGTACTGCTGCCTGACAGGGTCCACGTGGAGAAGACAAAACGTTGTATTCACAATTGTTCGGCAGCTTGGCGGTCACGAACACTCAAAGGCCCAAGGGGCCTGGTGATGGCTGAGGATACAGGTGACAGCCAACAGTGACAAGAGGGAAATGAAGTGAGCGAATACACATCTGGATCCCTTTCACATAACTAACACAGTAACACCTACAAGTGCACATTAGGTTATTCATTTAACAAGCTCATAATCCACGTGGGAAAGGTACACATCCCTCCGTGAACCCGTGGCATTTATTCACTGAGCTGATACTTTTTACCAAAGCAACTTGCAATTGCTTTCCCATTTAGAGAGCTGGGGAGTTTTTACTGGTAGCGTAGTGGTTAGAGCTACTGCCTTTGGACCCGAAGGTTGCAGGTTTGAATCTCGACTCTGCCCGAAGCACCCTTGAGCAAGGTATTGACCCTGAAATTGCTTGAGTGAAAAACATAATTAAAAAAAACAACCCAGCTGTAGCCATGGGTAAGTAATTGTAGGTTGATTAACATTGTTGGGTGGCACAGTGAGTAGCTTGGGTGGTGCAAGAGGACATGGGTTCAATCCCCATTGTGTAGAGTTTGCATGTTCTACCTGTGTCTGCATGGGTTTCCTCCCACAGTCCAAACATGCTGTTCAGGTTCACCCATAGCATGTGAGTGACAGAGAGAGTGTGTTCCACTGATGTATGGATGAGTGACCCCTTGTAAGTAGTGTATCTAGCGGTGTAAGTCTTTGGGTGCTCTGGTTTCCTCCCATCCTCCAAAGACATGCTGTCCAGGATCCCCCATAGTGTGTGTGTGAGTGACAGAGAAAGTGTGTTCCATTGATGTATGGGTGAGTGACGTAGTGTATCTAGCAGTGTAAGTCACCATGGTGAATAAGGCTCATAACACTACAGAGAGTTCATTGGAAGTCGCTTTGGAGAAAAGTGTCTGCTAAATAAATAAATGTAAAACCCTCGTACAAGTCGATGTTTTACCGGTGAGGGGTTATATAACGATGTGGAGTCCTGATCCATTTTTTGTGTCATTTTACTTCATGCTTTTCTTCATGTTGCTTTCACAGAAGACATCAAGTCACTTAGAGACAAGTGAAAATTTAAAGTAAACTGTCCCAATGGAACCTCACTTTCAACCACTGCTAAGATGAGAGACGATGGTCAAGAGCTCTGCGATTAATGAATCTGACGGTCTGTCACCGCCTCTAACACGTGCGTTCGTAGTGTTGACACTCATACATACATTAGGCATTGTTTTCCATACAACCATGAGATGCAGTAAAGTGTTGCGCTGTGTGCTCAGGAATACACGCTAAAAGGAAGGTTCTAGAAAAAAACAACCTGCTCCCCACTGGCACTCCAGACACTTTCCTGTGCCATCGTCAGCTTACGGGAAGAATGGGTAATCTGTAGGAAGAAGGAAGCTGCAGGAAAGCAGGAAATGTGTCAGTATAAGCATATTTTTGGGAACCAGTTGGATTCAGTCAGACTTGGACGTCTGCAACGCCAACCACGCGCTGGACCCACCCACTACTGGACAGGTTGGACAACTTCTGCCAGCTCAGCAAACTGCCTGGGTCTCCTCCCAAGTTCTTTCACACGGGCCATTTTCAGAACTCAGCTCCATCTCGCTATGTCCCCCCCCCGCCTTTTTTCCCCTGCCTTTGAACGTTGTTGTGATTTGACCAGTTGTGATTTGTCAGATTTGTCATTTGCCGAATAACACGTGGGCAGCATGGTGGCTGTCACTTCCTAGCACCTTGACTGTTTGGGTGTGGGTTCGAATCCAGCTCGGTCTGTGTGGAGTTTACATGTTCCCCCTGTGTCTTCATGGGTTCGCGCTGGGTGCTCTGGTTTCCTCCCACATTCCAAAGACATGCACGTGAACTAGACAGCGTAAATTGCCTGCAGTGCGTGGCTATCCCGTGGGGGACTGGGATCTCGCCCAGGGTGTGCCTCGTGCCCACCAGTTCTGGATCGCGACAAGCAGTTAACGGAAGTGAGCGCCAGAAGGCCAAAGCTAGTGATCATAATGAGCGCCACTTCAAACTTCGCTAAGGGTTAAAGCAGTCGAAAAATCACACTGGCCAATGCCGGCCCACATCAGGCCTGACTGTATTCAACAGCTACTCTAATTACCCCTTAATTACATGGTTAACGTTAGGCGGCTTCACTTTTTCACATCTGTAACGTTATAAGCATATCTCGTCGTCTTCCACGACAAGGAAATGACACTAAAAACGACAGCGGTGCCTTTTTGCTCTCTCTCAGGCTCCGTTCATAGGCCACCAGAGCTGAGGAAAAATTCATAACGGAAGTCCGCGTCAAAAGAAATGCCGTAAACTGGAAGCGAACGCTGGATCTCGCCCGGTGTGTGCGGAACCCTCATGGCGCAGGGACTCGGACGAGAGGCGCGACGACCCGATTCCGCAGCTACGGCTATGAAGGAGCGGGTTCATTCCGGTTCGTTGAAGAAACAGGACGCCGCTGTCCCCTTCTGTCACGTAAGCCAAGAGGAAGAACAAACGTCTGCTTCGTGTTCCACTCCTGCGTTCTTTCTCGGATTCCTTTTCACGCGCTCCCGTTGCCTTCCTCCGTCCGTCTGCTTGCCGCTCGGGACAGCGCGGCTCCAAGGGCCTACGCCGCTTGCCGACGGGCCCTCGGCTGAGTTTCTGCCCTTCGCTGCCAAGGGTCGACGCTGAGGCGCCTACAGCCTCGCGAACCCTGTGCTCCTTCGTTTGCCTTCTGAGCCGTTCACGGGTTCCACGCGCGCTTAACCTCGGGCGAAAGGAGCAGTCGCAGTTGTTTGACATGCGAACAATAACCCTGTTATTGCATCTGCGGCGCTCTCTCAACAAACACATCACACACTGCTTCGAGGTCAATGCATACCACGGTAAAACACCGAAGGGAAGACATTATATCAAAGCAACATGGTAAAAAAACAGGAATCGCTGCACAATGCGATGTGTCCAAGCACCACGAGATGACTTCTTCCGTATCCCTTCCGGAGTGGGCCGTGGATAAGGTGCGCAGCCGGGCAACCTTCGGTGTAACAGCTCCCGAACAAACTGTACCCTGCACGCCGGGAAGGGATCAGGTCCGCGTGACAGCGGCCGAGGGTGACGCGGAGAACGACCCGCTCCATTCGCACCCCGCCGACCGAGCTAAGCGTTCATATTCGTTACACGGATACACCGATACGCATTTGAGTCACGCTGTAACCATAATACGCGTGAAATGCTCCGGAATTCAGTTTGACTTGGCGAAACAGCAGAACGGCCTCGGAGACAAGCTGCGGCATGTGCCAGGATGTCATTCCGCACATTTGCTCTCAATTAAAACAAATATAAACAGTTCAAGTAAAACGAACCGCTACAACCTGTCTGCTTCGAAACAGATGGAATCCAGATAAATAAATTATATCGAAAATGACGGGTGGTGTTGGCAGATGGGCCGGTAGCCAATGGGAGGGAAGGATGCAAAAAAACCCATCGTGGGTTATGTGCAAAGATGGTAAAAATACTAACGGTTCAAACATGACAGTAGGAGCTCGAAACCACCAGAGGTGATGCGTTTTTGTCATGAAGAACACATTCTGGTGCAATTATCATCATCATCATCATCATCATCTTCATGAACTGGGGGATCCTGCTGATAATGTCGAGGCCTCACCTTCATGGACATCTGGCTTCGTTCCCAGCTATCCAGACATCTGCAAAGAGGGAGGCCAAGCGGAAGGGTGACGTGACATCCCAGAGGGCTGCACGCAGGAAGCCACTGCGGCACTATCCGATCTTACCATCTTTACTGCTCAGATTACCAGCGCAAGGACACAATCGTCCCTGTTATTGCAATGAAAACAGCTCTACCAAGTTGACTTTTATTTTGCTCACCTACATCAGCACGAGATCATGGACCTCACGATGACGTAGATCCGTTTCTTCGCAATACTCAAGTACAAATGGCAGTCGGCCGGGCATCTCTGCACCTTCGGAACTCAGAACTTTCCAGCGAAACTCGCGAAATGTGCGGAGATTTATTAATTAGTCTGAGAATGTAAATAATGTGCCCAAGGCAAACTGTTTCGCTCTTCTCCTTCCGTTCTCAGCTCAAGTCTCAGTACCGCCCACATCTTATTTGCACAGTGGAGCAGCAGAAACTTTGTGTCTAACTGGTTAGGAGCAACTCTGTCTCCCTGTGTTGGGCTGTTTCCATAGAAACAAACAGGTACTATGAGAGAAGGGAAAAAAAAACAAAAAAAGACAGAAAAATGAAAGAATTGAAAGAATTATAGCGCGAATGCGTTTGTTATTCAAATCCTGTCCTTGTGTCAATACCCAGGCATGTTGACCTAAGCAAGCTGTTGTTCTCCATCCAAGAAAAATAAAAATCTATGAGGTCACATCGCCTCTAGGTACTGCAATCTCTCGGAGGTTAAAACAGAACGCAGACTGAAAAAAGCAAAGATTTTTTTTTCTCAAATATTCTTCGACGAACACTTTGTACTGAGGAGCAGATGGAACGCTGCTCCTTGGGGTTAGAGACAGGTCCAGAGGAAGGTGCTGCTTGAACGGCAGCAGCTGGCATGAGGGCATAAAGCACTGGTGCATCAGCGCTGGATGGCACGGTGGCACAGCGAGTAGCGCTGCTGTCTCACACTGCCTGGGTGGTGCAAGAGGATGGGGGTTCAATCTCTGCTCAGTCTATGTAGAGTTCGCATGTTCTCCCTGTGTCTGCGTGGGTTTCCTCTGGGTGCTCTGGTTTCCTCCCACACTCCAAAGACACGCTGGTCGCCCATAGTAATGTGAGTGACAGAGAGAGAGAGAGTGTGTTCCACTGATGTATGGATGAGTGACCCATTGTAAGTAGTGTATCTAGCAGTGTAAATCACTGTGGTGAATAAGGTGTGTGGGCTGATAACACTACATAGAGTTCATTGGAAGTTGCTTTGTAATGTAAATAAATGGTCACTCAGCATTGCACCTTCAGAGGCCATTTCCATAAACAGATAAAGTGGCCGACAGTGACTATCATGCATGTCATAACCTAAGATTTCAAGCAAAGGTGTCCACTACTCTCATGAGAGAAGAGGGAAAGCTGAATGTGATCAGGCTAAAAAAAAAAAAAAAAAAGAAGCTGAAGCCTCAGATGCATAACTGCATAAGAGGATCATCAAACTATAGACAGATACCAGTGTTATGTGCAAGAGTGAAAAGATGAAACGGGACACTGGATGACTGGAAAAGAGTAGTATGGACAGAGGAGTCAATTTAAAGTGGTTGGATCAAGGAGGAGAACATATGTGCGATTTATAACAAAAGAAGGGATGCTGAAGGAGTGCTTGATGCTTTCTGTCAAGCATTGCAGAGGAAATGTAGCGGTATGGGGTTTCTTTGGTGCTGGTAGGTAGGAGATTCATTCAGAGTACGAGGAATAATGATCCAGCAAGGTTACCGCTCTGTTCTACAACATCATGCCATCACCTATGGTCAGCGCTTAACGGGTGCAAATTGCTGGTAGTGTAGTGACTAGAGTGGCTGTTGCTGCTTTTGGACCCAAAGGTTGCAGGTTCAGTTCCCAGTTGAGCAAGGTACTTACCCTGACTCATCCAAGGAAAATTACCCAACTGTATCAATGGGTAAATAACTGTAAGACCTTACGCATCATTTTGGGAAAAAAGTGCTTTCACCCAGCGGCTGGTGGCGTCGTGGTTGGAGCGGCTGCTTTTGGCTCTGAAGGTTGCTGGTTCAATGCCTGCCTCCAGTTGCTCCAGTACCTTTGCCTGGGTACCTAGTTGTGGCCCTGTGATGGACTGGTGTCCCATCCAGGGTGTGCCCCCACCCTTTCAGCCTTGTGCCCATTGTCTCCAGGATAGGCTCCGGCTGCTTGGGACAAGCAGTTCTTGGAATTGGTTGGTTGATTGGTTTTTACCCAAAGAGGCCAAACAGCACTTGACACATGTACACAACCGGAGTATTATTACTAGAGTAATTTGGGGTAGGGGGTTTGGCTGGGTTCTGCTCTCCGGTGGGTCTGGGGTACGAGTCCAGTTTGGGGTGCCTCGTGACGGACTGGCGACCGGTCCCGTCCCCACTAGGGACAAACGGTTTCAGACAGTGTGTGTGTGTGTGTGTGTGTAAGTAATTTGAGGTAAGCGCTTTACTCGGAGGCACAGCACCAGAAGTTGGTACTGGAACAGACTTCAGCTTATAGGACCGCGTTCTTAACCACTTTGCCATTTGCTGCTAATAATAATAACACAAGAAGCAATCATGTTCCAGAATATATGAAGAGGAAATAATACTTGTGGTGCTCCCCAGTCTAAAAGAGCACGATTCATCCTCCATAGCCATATCTGCAAAGCCTCGAGCTCCACAGAACACGACGCTGAGGCAGCACCGCCACGCCATCCACGAGTAAAGGAGCGTTTCTCTTCCGTGGCTGTTTTTACACTAGGAGCCGGCCGACCGAGCTCCTCGGGATCCCAAACCGGACACTGGTGCCACCGCGGCTTTGCGACGAACGTTTGTACCGCTGAACCATCCCCGCCACCCGCACTTGGGGCCGTGGCGGTTCCCCCGTGCGCCGAGCGCCTCCGTGGAACGCGGCGCGTTAGCGATGCCACTACAAAGTCTTCCAGAGGCCTTTCATGTGTGTCTCACCTTCCCACAGCATCATCGCCCTTCCGCGGGACGGCGCTTCTCAGCACCCCCCGCAACAATACAGCTTTGTTCTCTGCGGTCCCGCCATCTGCTGTCATGCGCGCGCGTGTGTGTGTGTGTGTGTGTGTGTGTGTGTGTGACAGCGCATGTGCGCAAGACCATGCTTGTGCACAAACACTGCAGCCCCCCAGCAGGCCCCCGTACCGGCACGGTCGCTGCGAGGCTACGTGAGGTGTCGACGAGTAGCGGAATGGAACCCTGCACGCAGCTTCTTCCCGTTGCTCTCGTTGGCAGACGGGTAATTAATTGCCCGTGTTTTGCTGTTCTGGAGGGACCTGTCTGGGCAACATCCCAGACAATGAACAATACAGCCCACTGACATTGGCTCTGGATGAACAGTGAATGCTGCAGAGATATACAGGCAGATACACGTGCTCTCCGCACCCCCCCCCCCCCCCCCCACACACACACACACACACACACGCACGCACAAATACGTAATATTAACATGCATACAACTCACACGCACACTCAAACTCAAACACAACTATTTTTAATACCTTCAGAAATAAAGAGACAGACAGGGGGCCCAAACTCACACCGCAGGTCCACACACACGCTCGTGCAAGGCTGCGTCGGCAGCGCGCGTGACGAAACACCGGTGGGCAACGCGCACATTCACGGAGAGCGTGCAGCTCGGCCCCACCGCGAAGACGCGGCGACGTCTCGGAAAGACCGTCTTCGCACGTTTTCCAGTTCCTCGGCCGCAAGCCCCGCGGCGCCTCTGCCCGCACACGTACGCGTCTGGCTTCCCGCGCCCGCTCGGCGTGTCCCACCCCCCATGGGAAACGTCCGCCACGGGCAGCGCCTTCCCCGGTTGCGGCGGGGGCCCCGCGCAGTCGTGCCCTCGCTTGCCGCAGCCTATCACGGAGCTCGTCACGTAGGCCTCGCAAGCCCCGACAGCCACCGCGCACCTGGAAGGCGAGCTAGCGAGCGAGCTATCAGCGCGTCAACATCGCCTCCCGTTCACCAACCATTAGTCATCGTCGCTTCCTTACAGGCCCCGCGACGCACACGCACACCAGACGCACATCTTTCCATCTCAAATCACGTCGAAATGCGGCCGTCGCCGGAAACAACAAACGCTGTTTTGCTTTCCATTCATCCTTTTCAGATCTGCTGACAGGAACACAAAACCAGCGTTACAGCAAAGCACTCCTTCCGTGAGCAGATGGCAAGCTGCTCGAGATTACGTTTCGGATTCGGTGACGGATTCCGCCTCGACGGAGAGGAATGCGCTCGGGTAGATTAGTCAGTTCGTCGACTGTTCATGGGAACGCTAACGCTACGTGGCTTCTTGACGGTACGCAAGGCAGGTGTTTGAACACGCAGACTATGGCGGATGACATGACGCTAGGAAAGCTGCCGCTTCTTCAAAAGAGGAAAAGCTGTCCCTCGAACTACGACGGTCCCGTGAGATCTACGAGCGTGAAAGCGCGATAAGTTACAGCTACGAGCAACACCGATATATAGGCGAGGAGATGAGGAGATGATGACGATATCTTCGTTCATTAGATGCAGGTTACCTTAAAGTACCTGTGATCAAAAAGGCCTCAGTAGGAGGTCGCGCCTTTAGTTATAGAGCACCTAAACCGTGGAATAGTCTACCAGTTACTGTCAGAAATGTCCCATCTTTCTCTGTCTTCAAATCCCGATTAAGGACTTACATGTTCACTCAGGCATTCCACCTCGAAATGTAATTCCACTTGCCTTCGTTGTTTTTTACCACCATTATATACATGCATAATAAATTAGCTTAAGTAACACATTACTAACTCTGTTCTTTCTTCTCGTTGGGCACTGACTCGCTACATAAGACTTGAGGAGGCTGGCCGGTGGTGACAGACAAATCCCATGCTGACTGAGGATGATGACCAACTGCTATGATGAACGAGATGTTCCATGCTGAGCTGGGGATCCAAGATGCCATTTAGCGACAATATCATTATTACTTGTTAAACTGGTTTACAATTGTTACTTAATCTAGAATGCCCAGGAGGGGTGGGCAACCACTGGCCCGTGGACCCCCAGAGGTTTTTTTCTCCCTCTGTCACAACCACGCCCGCACCTCGGTTGACAGCACCTGACGATCACCAAGCACCTGACTCACCATACACCCTTTAAAAGACCTCCTCAGCTCCCGTACCTTTGCGGAATCTAGTCTGAGACAACCGTCCTCTTGCGCCATGTCCTGCTCTCCTCCATCCCTCGTTTCCTGTCTCCGTTCTCCGGTTTTCGACCCTTTGCTTCGTCCCCCGATCACGTCCTTGGGTCCTCGCTCCCTCGCTCCGTTTGCCAGTCGACTGACTCTTCTCCTGTCCCCAACTACAAGAATTAGCCTGACCCCTCAGTACCAGAAAAACGATCCTGCACTTGGGTCCAACCATCCCGGATCCCTCAGTTCTGCGTGACACCCTCAACTTTCAGTTGGGAGTTTTTGTTCCTTTCCCCGATGGCCAGTAGGAGTAGGGATACCTATAGCTCTATAAAAGTGCTTTATTATGGTAGCCATTAGTCGACTGTCTTCTTTGATTGTATCTGTTTTTCTTGCCTTATTCCCGTGTTAAAGCGCTCTGTGTCACTGTGTGAGAAGAGCGCTCTATAAAAATAAATTGAATTGAACTGAATTGAACTGAATGAGGGCAATGGTAAAATCGGGTGTAGCGTGCAAAAGCCTGGGTGCAATATGTGTGAAACCACCACGATGACACACAGACGCACAGTTAGAATTCTGAACATCCTCTTAGGCTTCAGGAAGGACTACCGAAAAAAAAGAGGCCAGTTTCCAGTCCCTTCCCGCTCATTCTGTAGTGATGTAAACATGCTGGGCTGTATCTATCGGTTGCGACCGAAGCTTTCCACCAGGTCATCAGGCAGCAGAACATCTCAAAGGCGGGTGAAGGAAATCGCAAAGAACATTCTCAGAAGAAACAAAGCAGCTGGTATTTGGAAGAGTCAACAGAAACTTCCTTGGCGGTGACTCATCAGACAGGACACTTGACCCAGTCGTGCGGCACAACCATGTGAATTGATGAAAATAAAATATTCATCTTTAGTAGCGATATCGCCATTGGCTACGGATCACATGAGGGAACCTCCGTGGCTTTCAAGTTCTACAAATGGCACGAAACACTAAGCTTGTCACTGGCATATAGAGTTTTGAACAATTCCACACTGACAGGTATGCTGGTCGCATTTCCCCTCAGTCTCCTCGCCGTACCACGTGACCAGCACTGAGGAAGGTGAGGAACCTTGCCACACCCTGCTGACATGAAGCAAACTCAAAAGGAGTCTTAACATCATTCTGGCAGAACGCTGGAACTGAAATGTGTCAAATTCTGTCGCAACAACCATGACACAACCCAAGAATGTACTTCTGGAACGTGGTTCTTTCAGGTTCACAGAAAGGGGGCATAATTTAGACAAAAGTAATCTCGGATGATGAAATAATATTACCTTCTGGTGAGACATCCCCAGAACTGACTTGTTTCGGCCTCCTAGTCCACGGTGGTGAGCTGCGCCCCACCAGATTAACGTCAACAGCCCAGGTCATTGGGCTACGACCCAATGACCCAACCCTCTTTAAAAAAAAAAATAAAGAAATAAAACAAACAGCTCTAAAGCTTCTGTGGAGATCAGCAAACAGAAACACACAACATGCTCACCCCTATCTCTAGCACATGAGATCAGCTGAACTAGATATCTTACGTATTTTGCAATGCAACACACACAATGAGCCCTTGTGTTAGTCAAGGTGTCCCCTTGTACCTGTAACCCGATGCTGCTCTATGTTGCTTATAATGAAAAAATTTTTAAAGCCGTTTTACAAAAGCAGATCAGTCTTGCGAGAGGAAGACTCGAACCTCACAGCCCGTTCGCTCCCGAGGAGACGCGTGGGATGTTGGCAGCGATGGGGCTCACGGACAGCGCAGGAGCCACCTGGATGTGGGAGCGGGCATCACCTGACGCAGTGCCCAGGCATGTGAGCTTTCCCCACCCCCACCCTCTGCCCTCTTCTGCGGTGCACGGTGATGAAAAGCATGTTGTCTCCAAGCCTAATCCTACTGCGTTTAGTCAACGCAACTCGATTAAAGGTCTGTAATCTCAGCGTTGGCCCCAGCAGCAAAAAGGGGGGCCAGGTGTCTGTAAAGTAGGAAAAAAAAATGAATGACGCGAGTGCGGTTGTTGGAGGGGATGAAGATTTTATTCACAAATCATCCGATGGGGGCTCAAAGACTCGTCTGTCTCGGCGTCTCAGCTTAACCCCAAAGCACCGCCCCCCCCCCCCGTTGCTCACACCACCAGGGCCCTGGGAACAATGAGCGCAAGGCTGAGGTGTGGACAGCAAGGGGCATTTTTCTTTCCCAAAACAGCTGTTTTTAGCAAGCGTGGAATACCTGTTGTTTAACGACAGCTCACTCACCACCCGTCTTCCCTCCCCCCCTCGATCCCTGCCTTCATGCGTTCCGCAAAGCTCAGTAACACCGCCAGTGACAGACACTGTCACATATCGCAAGCTGCATCGCTTCCTTCCTCACCCGTCTCACCGTTGGCTCACAACAAATGCAAATCAGAAGTAAATTATTACAAGCCCATCATATTCAAAACTGTTATGTGGTCAGCAGTTTTTTTTTTTCTTCTTTTTTTTTTTTAAATCATCCATCTTTATGAAAGCTTGTATGTAAAAAAACAACCAAAATGCAAGTCATTTTTGATAATGGCACAAGGTAAAGACAAACATCATCGTCGTCGTCGTCGGCACATTACATGCTCTTAAATTATAAGGGAAAAAAGCCAGTGAATATCATCCATTCACTGAATCGTAACTTCTCCTGTAATACAAAGGAACCCCCCCCCCCCCCCCCAAAAAAAAAAAAAAAGAAATAATAAGGGACAGCTGATATTGTAGCAGTTAGAGCTGCTGCCTTTGGACCCAAAGATCGCAGCTTTGAATCTGACCAGCAAGATCCTCTGCTGAAATTACCCCGCTGTACAAATGGGTGAGTAGTTGTAGGTGAATTAACACTGTAAGTGGTTAATAAAAGATGCTTGCTGAAAATTTTGCAAGCAAGATTTCCTCCAGCTATAGCGGGAGGATCCTCTATGTCTTTCCTGGCGTCTGATGCCCCATTTCCCATGTTGGCATGAGGCAGCACTGAGGTTGTTGTGGTTTCTCCCAGCATACTAACCCAGAGAGGTCTGGTACAAAATGAGTCCCTCTAGCACAAGAAGTAATGCTGCAGTCAGGAAAAAGCAGCAAGGTGGTGGAGTGGTGGCACAGTAGGTAGCGCTGCTGTCTCACGGTGCTTTGGTAGTGTGAGAGGAAGTGGGTTTGATCCCACCCCTCCATCTGTGTGGAGTTTGCATGTTTTCTGGGTGCTCTGGTTTCCTCCCACACTCCAAAGATATGCTGTTCATGTTCCCCCATAGAGTGTGAGTGACATTGAGAGTGTGTCCCCTGGATGTATGGATGAGTGACCCAGTGTAAGTAGTGTATCTAGCAGTGTAAGTCACCTTGGTGAATTAGGTGTGTAGAGTGATAACACTATATAGTGTTCATCAGAAGGTGCTTTGGGGGGGGAAGCATCTGCCAAACAAAGAAATGTGACATCTCCCTTACACATGCTTGAGCAGCCCACTGTGGGGTCACATTTTTAGTAAATTCACTTTACAACTGACATCGGTATGTTTCCTCCAGAATGCTCAATTGAAGTATTACATGTTCTGGACTCAGGACAAAGTACCAGCACTTAACAAAAATACTGACGTACCAAAAACATAGCGAATTAAACAAGGAGAAGGTGGTTCGCTATGACGAACTCTACATACAAATGATTTGTGAGGAACTGAGATTGGTAGCATGGGGGGTTTGGTGGCAAAGTGGGATTAAGTGGGTCCTGCTCTCTCCTGGGTCTGGGGTTTGAGTCCTGCTTTGGGTACCTTGTGCAGGACTGCCATCCTGTCCTGGGTGTGTCCCCTCCCCCCACAGCCTTATGCCCTGTGTCGCTGGGTTAGGCTCTGGATCCCCACAACCCTGCATGAGACAAGTGGTTTCAGATGGTGGGTGTGTGATCTTGATAGCAGCAGCCTAAGAAAGGTTATGTTCCCGTGCTTCATAAGGAGATAAAGGCATAAAATGTAAAAAATAAACAGTGAAAACAGAGGAATGGTTGAAACTAATCCTCAAATTCTGGGTTGCTAGCAGTTGGCAGCGTAAGGTAGAGCTGCAACCTCAGCTGGGTGGTGGGGCTAACAGTCTGAAGGATGCGGAGGGCCCTGTTGGCAGCGCGGGCTCGGACCTCACGTCCTTTTCCCGGGAATCGCGGCCCGCCCTCAACCTCCACGGGTAACACAGAGCCGCCTTCTTCCGAGATGCTGGCAGACTGCGGACAAGCCCCACTTTGATTCCCGCTGCAGCGTGAATACAGCGGGTGTAAAATGAAGCGTAGGGTAGTGTAAATTAATCCTCTTAAAATCACAGGAGTGTTCCTTACGTGAACTGTTCCCTGGAAAAAAAAAAAAAAAAAAAAAAAAGTTGGCTTTAGTTTTCAAATGAATGTAGGCAATTACTGCAACTCTAAACTTCGAATTCTTCTGTCCAACACATGGCTCTCGTCCGTTCCCACTAGAGAATCATACTATCCGAGGCCCGCGCTACAGGACCAGGGCATGTTTCAGAAAAAGGGGCAGCTGGTAGCTTAGTGATCCGAGGTGCTGCCTTTAGACCCAAAGGTTGTGGGTTCGATCCCCACCTCTAGCTGTAGTACCCTTGAGTGATGTACTTACCCTAAATTGCTTCTCTAAAAATCATCCAGCCATATAAATGTGTAGATAGTGACCTTAACATTGTAACTTTGGAGAAAAGTATCAGCTAAATGCATAACTGTAACTCACAGGGCTGCAGAACAAATCCCGGAGCATCGACCACTTGATGCTCCGAAATGACAAAGTCCCCTGAAGGAAGACGTACGGATGCTCCTCTACTTACGACGGCTCGGCTTACGATTTTTCCCAAGTTACGACGCCACAATAGCGATACGCATTCGGTAGAATCCGTATTTTGAATTTCGATCCGTTCCCGCGGAAACAATTACTCGAGACCGAACTCAAGACGCTGCATCCTTTCTCCGCGTACGATTTTTCCACTTACGGTGGGTTTATCGGAACGCGACCCCCATCGCTAGTCGAGGAGCATCAGTAAGCGATGTGGGTAAAACACCGCACTCCGGGGTTTGGGCTCCGGGAGCGGAGGAATAGCGTCTGAAACAGCGAGCCAGTGAGTAACGTACAGTATTACACTTTACTTTAACAACAATGTAAAGTACACCGCTTTGTCTCCACAGCACCCCGCTCTTTCAGCCCTCGCAGTTCCGCTGCTCATCTGCCAGGGCCTGTTCAACACCCTGTGCTTCTCCCGGCCTGGCCTGCCGTGGCCTGTGGCATTTCTGCCCCACACCTGAAATATTTGGTAGACCGAAAGGTTGTTTGTTCTCCTTCTGGTGGTTCGAAACCACAGGATGAAAGGCGCTCGTGTAAAGCGCTGGCTCGGCAGAATTTGACCGTCTGAGCACGGGCGAGGGTTGGGGGGGGGGGGGGCAGACAACCTTTTCTTCAGTGCCTAAAACCAACCTCCGACACACTAGGCCCCGTGCTTCAGCGGCACCGGTACATCCCGACCCGCCGCCAAACCCCCCAGCAAGCGGCTCCCAGCAGAACATACCCCCTCTCCCCCCCAGAGGTTCGGCATGACTGGCTGCACGCTCCTCCTTCCGACAAGACGGAGCAGGCCTGCCTCAGCCCTCGGGGGGGGGTGGGTGGGGTGGGGATTAACTTCATTTCGAATTCCATTCCCTAAATGGGGCAATTACGAACCCCCTCCCGCAACGTGGCACAGCACTCGGCCTGTTCCGCGCTCACCCTCGGTGTTTGTTTTGTACACACGGGCAGTTTTCGTGCCTCCGCCAGGTCCGCGACTTCAGAGGGGAGCTCGCTCATTCCAGAACAGATTAAAACATCAACGTGCATTTCGGATAATCAACCTCGACTCGTCCCGCTTGCCTGCACACGTCGATGCCAGGCGCGCACCTCAAGGGGCCGGAACTCAACTACGGGACTTAAGGCACGGCCTCTGTTAGCCAACACCAATATCTAGTGTCAAAGGTGTCTCCTCTTCCCAGTGTTCAGCATGACGCTGCCACTCGTACCCCAGCATCCAGTTTTTGGCACATTGCCATTGCCTAAAAGCAGGTACTCAGTCCGTACTTTTCACCTGGTGCCATAGCATCATGGAGCACCCAGTACTCAGTGCCATATGAGTATCTGGGACCCAGTACTGAGCGCCACCAGGCCATCGCCCAGTGCAGAGTAGCCACGTCCATGTTGGGGCTCAGCCTGTTTTACGTAACCTCGCAAAGCGGATCAAGCAGCGACGTTCACAGAAAAACGCGCGGTCATCGTCGGCGTTGCGATGCACAAGCCGTGGTGCGGTTACACAACACCCGGAGCTCTGGATCTGACCCGCTTGTGTAACGCGCAGGGATTTCACCGTGTCTATTTTTGCCTTACTGTAAAACAAGTCATCGCGCAACACGGCCCATGGCGACGCATTTCCAAAAACGGAGCGTTTAAAGCTCCCGACCGTGCCTCATGGTCTCGGCGCTGACGCTCTCGCTCGTGACGATCGTGGCCTGCTTCCTTCAACGGCCGGCGCGCAATCGACTGCAGCCCAGAAACAAATTCTGAAGAAATTATTTTAATTGCGGTGCAATTCTAGGCCGCCTGTGGAGACGCATTTCGCTCTGCTCGATTATCAAAATGGACCGCAGATCTGGCAAGTGGAAAAAAATAAATTCCGTCAAAAAATTTGGGATATCGTTTAACGGGGCTTCTCCTCGATCTGCGGGGTTAAGAAGACCTCGAAAGAACCACTCCAGTGTGACCGTTAGCAAAAAGCCATCATGTGATTTCCAGGGACCGAGGAGGCACCACGAACAACTTTACGATGCTACCGTGGTGGTCTACTGCATGACTACTCAACTATGGTCCCGGAGGGCCGAGCGCAGGAGGTCTTTGTTCCGGGAGGCAGCGGACCATCTGATTCGACTTCCCGTCGCGGCCGACCTCCCTTTCCGAGCTCTTGGTGGCGTAAGCCGGAACGCGTACTTGAGCTGGCCCTCCAGGACCGAAGCTGAGCAGCTCTGCTCTAGTCCATCAAGCGTGCCTATTATTCTAGGCTTCCAATCAGCAAGAGAGGGAAGGTGATTTTTAAAAATCAACGCTGCTTTATGGTTCCTGGTTTCTACGGCAAACCGAAGTCTGACACCGGCCTCGTTCGGCATGAGAATTACAGCTGGAACACGTTTCGCCAAAGTGAATCGCACTGATTTACCCATTTATAGAGCTGGGCAGCTTCTACTGGAGGAATTCAGGGCAGGTACCCTGACCAAGGATGCTATACCAGGAAGTAGGATTCGAACCAAAGTCTTTTGAGACACCAAAGCACCGCGATACTCCTTGCACCTTCCAGTCTTTCCCGAGTGAGTATCAGTCAGTCTAGTCCCACTGCTGCTCTCACAGTAACTGAGAATCAAGGCCGGGGGTTGGAACACATCCCGTTTGCCCAGGAGTTGTTTAACACAATCCACATGTAGGCAGCCGCTACTTTTGTAATCGTACTTACGATGTAAAAGAATGGGTAGATTACAGGACGCATTCCGCGCAAAACACAGGTAAAATCAGGTGTTGTGGGATCCTCCAAACCTCAGCCATTAGTAGGGAAGCGCTCAGACCCTGTCCAACAGCCCCGAGCCTCTTCCTGCCAGAAGCTCCCTCTGCCTCGACATGTATCCAGGCACAGCCCGCCAGGGAGTAGGTGTGTGTGCTCCCAAAACCCAGGGTCTGAGAGCCACCGGGAAGCAAAAACAGAAATCTATCTCATACACCGGTCATGTAAATACACACACACACACACAGTGAAGTGTTGTTGCAGATTCCCGGCAACGTGGTTTTCGTATCTACCTGTAATCCTCTCCGGGAGAGGATGCATTCCGCCGACTCGCGGCTTCTGATCGCTGACACGCAACAGTAAATAAGTATCTTCGTAAGTCCACAGAAATGAGGGCCTGAAGAACGTCATCGCCGAATGAAGCTTGAATAAAAGGGCTCCACACTCAAACGAAGGCCTCGTGCAGGGATGTGTTGGAGCGGAGCTGCGCGGACAGATGGACGTGTTTTTCGGTAATAATAACCACGACAAAGAGACACGTTCAGAATTATATTGTATTATGGGCATACTGTACATATTCTACAGGTGTATTTTGTGTATGTGTTTTAAAGGCAGGGGGTAGGGTGGCGCGGCAGGTTTGTCCAGGTCCTGCTTTCTGGTGGGTCTAGGGTTCGGGTCCCGCTTGGGGTGCCTTGTGATAGACTGGCGTCCCGCCCTGGGTACATCCCCTCCCCCTCCAGCCTTGCACCCTGTGTTGCCCAGTTAGGCTCTGGTTCACTGAGCTCCCGCTCGGGACAAGTGGTTTTAGCCAGTGTGTGTGATTTGATTTCATTTAATTTAATAAACGACTACAAAATGGTTTTGAAAAAATTTTAACCATTTTGGCAAATACACTATGCTGGACAGTTGGTCGTTCGCACGCAGACCGAGATTCAGTAACCCATAGCGCCTTATTGTGAGTTAACCAAATACCTCATAACCCAATCAAAGCAAGTCCAGTACAAAATACGCTCATTATTTATGCGGATACCTGGGAAATGTCTAGAAATACATTTCCAAAACATAAAACAGCTGCACGTAAATATTTCTCCAGAAAACACTGACACACATAAGTGATGAAGGACATGACCGGTGTTGGTCTAGAATGCAGGGAAAGTTCACAAGGTCGCGAACAGGGTAATGCTCGGACCCGGGGCTCCGCCGGGGCGGGCTGTTCCCCAAGACCACGCGACAGACCTTAGTCACATGAGGTAACACGGGTGGTGTAACAGGGGAAGACGGCGCCTTCATCACGGCAACCCAAGAACGACATTACGCGTAACCGTCAGCAGGACTGCGAGGCAGGACATGTGTGGTAAATGAATGGACAAGCTGTCAATAGCGCATTGATTTGACCTTGACTTTCCAGCAGAATCTCCCTTACAGTTAAGCGGTTAAAATTTCACAGAAGTGGGAAGAGAGAGAGAGAGAAAAAAAAAAGAGCTTTACCAGCTGCCACCCTTGCGTACCCCCACTGTCCTTGCTCTCAAAGGCACATATTTCGTTTATCTGCGCCTTCCACAAACAAAGAGGTGCCATTAAGCAATCAAGCTCTGGCAATATTTAATTAAGGTAGAAACAAAGAGGAAGCGCGGGGAAATTCCGGCAGGGAGGTGGACGAGAGCCAGCGTGGGCGGGTCATTCTACGCTGCCTGTTTGGCCATGCTCTCCGCGGGCTTGTTTCATATGGAGAAAAACCGCAAACACTACGGGAAGATGCCAGCAGTTGAGAGCGAGGAAAAAAAAAAAAAAAAGAAAAAAACTGAAAGCCCATTCTTTGGCTCAGCAACAACGCTGGCTTAACAACGGCCGTGTTGTGCCGTTCGGCTTCAGTTACGCAACTCTGAACCTCAACAGGAAGGAGGCGCACAGACATCATCTTCTGCATGTGCCTTTAAACCTGGCACCCAGAACCCATCATCTCCAGGCCTACAATCAACCCTTCGGTATCAGATCACCGGAACGGAGCTCCGCTCAAGTTTTGATCTTCGCGTTTTTAACTACGTTGGAAAATAACCAAAATCTGATGACGCTTTACGAGGTCTTAGCCAAACTCCCAGGGTTTTATTTTTTGGATCTCTGAAAGCCCGGATGGCCCCCAGTCCTTGGATTTTGACTCCAGAAGTATGAGCAGTGTACTGGTTGTGGTCATCAAATGGTCATCTTGGACGTTTTACAGCTTGGAGGCTGTGACGTTTCGCACCCGGTGCCTTTCGCTCTTACGGTGCGCTGCCCTCTTCCAACAAGCAGCAGCAGAGGAGTTCTGACGAAAAGCTCAGTTGGTGTTACTGCTCCGGTGCGCCGGCTGTATTTGTAATGGATCGAGACAGTGCGCAAACAAAGGCAGGTTTAGTGGGAAACCAAAAAATAAAATTGAGATAATAAATACATAGGAGAGGGGGGTACGGTGGCGCAGCGGGTTTGGCTGGGGCCTGCTCTGTGGTG
Organism: Scleropages formosus; assembly: GCF_900964775.1. Lineage (NCBI taxonomy): Eukaryota > Metazoa > Chordata > Actinopteri > Osteoglossiformes > Osteoglossidae > Scleropages > Scleropages formosus. The sequence continues at coordinate 32,697,325 of NC_041808.1, read as the reverse complement.
GGTCTGAGGTTCGAGTCCCGTTGGGGTGCCTTGTGATGGACTGGCGCCCCGTCCTGGGTGTGTCCCCTCCCCCTCCAGCCTTTCGCCCTGTGTTGCTGGGTTAGGCTCCGGTTCGCCACGACCCCACTCAGGACAAGCGGTTTTAGCCAGCGTGTGTGTGTGTGTAAACGGATAGGAGCTCTAATAGCGTGGGCCACAGTGCCCATTCAGCTGCACTCCGTCGCATACAAGCTGGGGTGAGGGAGAGCTATGCTAGTTCACCTCATCCAGAAGGGTTAGGGCAAGCTTCTCTGCTTCAGCAGAAGAGAAACTGCCCAACTGTCCTGCACGATGCTGCCTCAGAGCAACAAACATGACCAATCGTCCAGGGGAGGGGGTGCAGAAGAAGCTCTGCAATCTGCGGAATTTAACCGAAACGCCTCTGACGTCAAATCGATGCCGCAAACGGTCCGATTGCTCCGGCAGCTCTGTCCCCGCGAAGGCGCGATCCAAGCGCCTCGAGCGGCGCCTGAAACGCGCGCCGGTTTTGCGACGTCACGCCGCTTAGCGTTTACGATTATACGGCTCAAAACGGTCTCCTTTAATCCTCCGCGCGTTCGCTTAATATCTCCTCGAACGCAGTTTTACAACAGGAGTTTACAGCTTAACGAGTAAAAACCCAGACATCGCGAGGTGCGTTTATGGCTCGCTGCTGATCGACGATTAGGCCGATCCGATACACGGCCACCTACGCCAGAGGTCGGAAAACAACACCCTTCTGAGCTCGGATGTTCAAAGAGCCCAGTGAAGCAAACACATGGAAGGTTGTATAATTAGCAACATACTTGAAAATGCTTTCTCCAGCCTTGCTGTTATTTTTTTTCATCAGCCGAACGACGGCATAGCACGAAAATGCACCGACACAAAAGTACGCAGCGAAATCATTCCAACATTTATTTATTTAGCAGACACTTTTCTCCAAAGCGACTTCCAATGAACTCTATGTGGTGTTACGAGCCCACACACCTTATTCACCGCGGTAACTTACGCTGCTAGATACGCTACTTACACTGGGTCACTCATCCATACATCAGTGGAACACACTCTCTCTGTCACTCACACACACACACACACACTATGGGGGAACCTGAACAGCATGTCTTTGGAGTGTGGGAGGAAACCAGAGCACCCAAAGACTTACACTGCTAGATACATTACTTACAATGGGTCACTCATCCATACATCAGTGGAACACACTCCCTCTGTCACTCACAGACACACACACTATGGGGGAACCTGAACAACATGTCTTTGGAGTGTGGGAGGAAACCAGGGCACCCAAAGACTTACACTGCTAGATACACTACTTACAATGGGTCACTCCTCCATACATCAGTGGAATACTCTCTCTCTCTCTCTCTCTCTCTCTCTCTCTCTCTCTGTGTCACTCACATACTATGGGTGACCAGCATGTCTTTGGAGTGTGTGAGGAAACCAGAGCACCCGGAGAACATGCAAACTCCATACAGATTGAGCCGGGATCAAATCCATTCCCTCCCACACCACCCAGGCGCTGTGAGACAGCAGCGCTACTCGCTGTGCCACCGACATTCTCAGAAAGAATCGCTGTGTCTTATTGCTCCATTTGGGAGCCTGACCAGCTGGGCACACACACACACACACCTCCACATAGTGTAGTGCTCTGAGTACATCTACGCAGGTGAAGGAAGGCCAGAAAGGCCAGGTGGGCATCGCACAGACTCCTGGTGTGAGCCCAGGTGTCGTGTCCCACATGCCCCCCTCGCCTGTGCAGAATTCCAGCAACAGTGTAAGGACACTCCAGGTTGTCAAAGACTGTTTACATTTCAAAGGTCACTACGCACTGCAGATCCAAGTCAGGGAGTGTTTCACAGAGCGTTTCGTGGACACGACGGGGTTAAATCCCTCTGCTTCTCGATCGGTAACATGTGTTGTTCGTTGCAGTTGTGGGCCGGACCGCACGGAGATTTGTCGGGGGGAACTAGGGCAAGAGCCCTGGACGTCGCAGCTCGGCTGACACAATCAGCCCGGTGGATTCGAACCCAAGCCGAAGCCCGTCCGACAGCGGCTGAGGCTGAAATCCCAGCATTAAAAGTGTTCTCCAGAACCGGACCCGGAATCGAAACAAGGGAGATGAGAAAAAGCGACTGAGCGGAGCACGTTTAGATCAAGGCCCACCACAACTTCCCGTCCGTCCGGCAGCCCGACAGGTTGTGTGATCGGATCCTTGACTTGAGCTATACTCCTGGTGTAACGGCGAGGGCTGGAGGGGATCCTGAGGTCCTGTTCCATAATGAGCTGGGGAACGGGGGACGGGGGGGGGGGGGGGTGGTGAGCGCAACCAGGGCTTCCCAGCTGCACCGGAGGCCAGACTGAGCCCGCAAAGCGTCTCCGCGCCAGGTCGAGCGAGGTGCGAGGCCCGTGTGAGGCCTGCCATAAACGCCGCAGCTACCGAAACATCTCGTTTTACAAGAGCAGCGAGACAGCATTAAAACAGCAAGGGGCCGCCTGAGTGTGTGTGTGTATGCAAGTGTGTGTGCGCGCGTGTTCTGCTCACCTCTCGAATGCATTTCTGCGAAAAATTGCTGGAGGAAAATCTGCCCACGAGGGGGGCGAACCACGACGTCAGCAGACGTCGCCTGGACGTCCCCGGGGACGAGACGAGCGTTTTGATCCGCGTGACGGTTCCCAGGAAATCCGGGGCGTCGGGACACCCTTCTGGAAGTTCTTGCACGGGGGGCTACGTGATCATACCTGTGCAACGCGGGGCGGTTAAGGGCTCCATTCACAGGAAGAAGGCAGGGGGGTCTGAGGAGGGCAAAGGTAAAATGCCGCCCTTCCCACTGACCACTGGCCGGGGAAACGAGCCTCTAACAGTCTGTTTTTGGAGGCCGGAGGCAGAGATACGATCTGAGAAACTACCGGCGGCGCGCGGAGGAGTCCAACAGCAGCAGCGCGTCCTTGCAAGCTGTACCACACACCTCCTCAACCTCAGCTTCCACATCCTCACACACGCTTTTCCAAGGGCGGCTGATAGCAAAGGGGTCTAGCTGCTACCTTCGGCCCAGAAGGTCGCGGGTTTGAGTCTCCTCTCTAACTGCGGCACCCTGGAACACGGTACTTACTCTACAATAGTCTGGTAAAACTTCCCCAGCTGTATAAATGGGCAAATGACTGTACGTGGCTTTGGAGACAACACACACACACACACACACACACAGTCTGAACCGCTTGTCCCATATGGGGTCGCGGCAAACCAGAGCCTAACCCAGCAACACAAGGCGCAAGGCTGGAGGGGGAGGGGACACACCCAGGACGGGACGCCAGTCCATCACAAGGCACCCCAAATGGGACTCGAACCCCAGACCCACTGGAGAGCAGGACCCGCCCAAACCCACCACACCCCCCATTGCTTTCGAGAAAAGCATGAGCTAACTGTAAAGGACCCAGGTTCAAACCCCTTTCTTTGCCTTAGTACCCTGGAGCATGGTATGCACTCTGAAATACTCCGGTAAAAATCCCCCAGCTGTATAAATGGATAAATCACGGCAGCAGCTTAACGCTGCCAGTCGCTTTAGGGAAAAGGGTCGGCGAAGGAATAACAACGAACGAGGTCACACCGGTGCAAGGGTGCAAACAAGTGAACGCGGACGGTTTCCGCAGCAAATGCCGGAACACGTCCCGCCCTCGCCGTCGACAATGAGAACACGTCGACTGATTTAGACTCGCCGCGCGGAGGAATCGGTTATTGCTCCGCCGCCTCGCCGCACACGAGGGAAAATTCCCCTTTCCGACACCGCAGCAGCGCGCGGCGCAGGCTTCGCGCCCGGAGGTTGTGGGTTCGAATCCCACCTCTAGTAGTAGTACCCCTGAGCGAGGTGTAGAAATGGGTGAGTGACTGCAAGCGGCTGAACGTTCTCGGCGGTTCTGGGGAACGGGATCAGATACGTGAATCGATGTCAAGGCTGCAGAAGGGATTGCAAGTGCAGCGAACGGCATGGAGACCAAGAGACTGGTTTGCAAGGGCAGATGGGGCAGGGAGAGGGCAATGAGCGGAGAGCCCGATAAGGCCGGAGCTGGACGGGGGTGGGGGGGCAGGTGACGATAAGGCTTCGGAGTGGGGAGGAGAGGCGCTGGCGGTAGGCGATAAACACACGGCACCCAGAGCCCCGGTGTGGAGCGGCGCCGGCGTGGGCACCGCGAGTCACAGGGATGAGGTTTCGCCGATAAAATCGGGCCGCGGGGGGCTGACCGGAGCACGGGGTGCAGCACACGAAGCGGAAAATAAGCGAGGCGGAGCACGCGTAACGCGCACATACGCACACGGCCCCGGCACATGTACGCCCTGCTATCTGCGAGCCTGAAACACTAGGTTCACGTCCGACCGGTGCAACCGCCCCGCTCTCGTTCTACCAGACTGTAGCAAAACAAGGTTTTCTTTGTGCGCCTGGGCACACCCCCCCCTCCCCCAACCCCCCCTTGTGTGGCTGTGCTGGGGGCCCTGCTCCGCTCACACCTGCGCAGGCAGGGCTCTGCGCTCCATTTATACCTGGGCTATAACTGTCGACCAATTGCAGACACCCTGTGCTGATCCACGGAGTCCCGCCTCGAAAACGTGACCGTCGAGCCCCATTTGCATGACACCCCCACCCCCACCTCCACGTTGTGCCTACCGTCTCCATTGTTTTACAGGGTCCCTTATTTCTAGGGGTCCACGCACCGAGCCAAACCGTCCCGCGCCGACGGGTCCGGGCGCCCGACGGTCCCTTTACGAAAATTCCTTCGCTCGCACGTCACTGCGTAGATAAAGCGACACGCCTGAGGACATTTTGAGATTGAGGAAAACAAAAACAAGCATCTACAGCACACCGTAAGTAAGGACACACCCGGAAGCCTGTGAAGGGACCAAACGTAGGATGGCGGGAAGATACCCAGGCCGTGAAAAAGCGGTTTATGGAAGTTCGTCGCGGGGTTACCTCAGTAGGTGCCGACAGGTGTGCCGACCCGCTTTGATCTTCAAGGACGGATGGGTTAGAAGGACACGGGCAATGGTGGGATAATTAAAGTCATCAACCTGGGACAGTCTCCTTGTCCCTGCAGGGTGTGTTTTGGCAGTGCATGGAGCAACACCGCCCCCTGGTGGCAGGGCCTTGCATTGCATCAAAAACCCCCCACACTCTTCATACCCTATCAAGGGTGGACTTTCTAAGGACAGACATGTGGCATCAGAGGACACTTCCCGCATTATTTTAGCACCGCGGGACTGCAGGAAGGGACCCGTGGGCTGCGGATCGGCAACTTCCTTCGGTCGCTACAAGTTTGGAGTCTCGCCGCCATCCGGCTGATAAACGGGCCGTATTGTTTCCTTCCCCTTCACGCGTTCGGCAGATTAAATCTCTCCGCCTTCGCCAAACAGTCTTTGACTGATGAGGTGCTGGTGCTCGCTCCGTAGTCATGGTCAGTAAGGAAATGCGCACACACACACACACACGCGCCAAATACTGCAAATCATTAATGGACCGCACCGCCTGGCGGTGCGAAGGATTCGCCGCTTCCCGCTGTTCTGTTAGAAACTTGCCTCCAGACCCCGTAGTACAGAAAAAGCAGGATGCGTATCTACTGCTACCGTTGTAAGAACGCACACAGCCAACTGCGGCCTCCGTTCGAAGAAGCGCTTGAACCCGCAGAAATGATGAGGGCGTAGAAAAGGCGTCGCTGGTTAAACAGGACCTGTGAACTTTCACATTCGGGGCCAGATAAGCGAAACGTGACAAAGGCAGCAGAAAATTCCAGACGACTGGTTCTGCGAGTAGAAGGAAGCGTTCCCACCTATCCCCCCCCCCTCCTTGTTTCTCTGCACTGGCTTCCTATAACTGCCTGGATCAAATTCAAGACTGGTCACGGCGTACAAAACCATCAACGGATCTAGTCCCTAATATCTACGAGACCTGATCACTCGCTACACCCCAACCGGACTGCTACACTCCACCTCTACCCGGCTGCTGATCCCACGCACGCAAAGTCCAAAATCAAAAGCACAAGGGTTTTCGGATCTGGCTCCAATGTGGTGGAATCACCTCCCACTGTTACTCGGAACTGCTGAATCCCTCTCTACATTCAAGAAGGGTTTCAAAACTCATCTCTTTCAGATTCATTTCTCCCTTGACCTCACAAGAATGATAAATTGTTATAGCTGATTGTTAGTTTTTTCTGTGCAACACTTTGTCCCTCTTACTTATTCCCTCCCTCATTTTTGATTCCATCCCCCAATACTGTCAATGTAGCTTTGCTCTGGTTGTATGTATGTATATATGTTTATATGTGTGTATATGTATGTTTTGATTTTTTTTCCTACTCTAGACTACGAGCCATTGGGAACCGAAGCGAAATTCCTTGTATGTGTGTGCATACTTGGCCAAATAAATCGGATTCTGATCCCGATAAATGTGTAAATTTCATAATTCCGTGTTTAGAACTGTAGAAATTAACTGTGCTTTGGAATCATGTGTCTGAATCAAAGTCTCTTCTAAATGAATAAATGTAAACATAAATGTAGATGTAAATGAAAGCGATATTGGCACGCTCCTCCAAGCAGGACCGATATAAAAATCACGAAAGGTAGCAGAGTGACCCAACTTCATAACCCCATCATGAGCACATTTTCATTTTGCTGTGAGAACAAACCGTGTCTCCCTCCGAAAAATGTAGAGTCACATTAATATTTTACACTGTCGCACTCTTTATCTATGGGGGGCGGGTAAAATATTGCAAACAGCACCTAAAACGGACTAGGACTTCAAAGTTCTAAACTGTAAAAAATATATGAGTGATACAAAGTTTCAACGTGACTGATGAAAAAGACTTTGACAGAGAAACTATAAGAAAAACAAAAAAACAAAATCTAAAAAGGGACATGAATAATAAAATCTGAAATAGTCAAATAGTCAGCGCTCTGACTGCACGTTGGTCACAAAAAGGTCTCAAATCAGGGGGGATCAGCACATCATAGCACATGGGTGGTATGACAAGACGTGGGTTCGATCCCTGCTCAGTCTGTGTGGAGTGTTCACGTTCTCCCCATGTCTGCTTGGGTTTCCTTCGGGTGCTCTGGTTTCCTCCCACACTCCAAAGACATGCTGTTCAGGTTCACCCATAGTGTGTGAGTGACAGAGGGTGTGTTCCACTGATGTACGGATGAGTGACCCATTGTAAGTAGTGTATCTAGCAGTGTAAGTCTTTGGGTGCTCTGGTTTCCTCCCACACTCCAAAGACATGCTGGTCACCCATAGTGTGTGAGTGACAGAGAGAGTGTGTGTCTGTGTTCCACTGATATATGGATGAGTGACCCATTGTAAATAGTGCATCTAGCAGTGTAAATCACCACGGTGAATAAAGTGTGTGGGCTCATAACACTACATAGACTTAACTGGAAATCACTTTGCAGAAAAGCATCTGCTAAATACACACACACACATTTTCAGAACCGCTTGTCCCACACCGGGTCACGGGGAACCGGAGCCTACCCGGCAACACAGGGCGTAAGGCCGGAGAGGGAAGGGGACACACCCAGGACGGGACGCCAGTCCGTCGCAAGGCACCCCAAGCGGGACTCGAACCCCAGACCCACGAGAGAGCAGGACTGCGGTCCAACCCACTGCGCCACCGCACCCCCTGCTAAATAAATAAATGTAAATGAAATTAAAGCAACCTTCCAAGTGGGTATTTAAGAGTGCAGACATGGGTAACAAGGATAATGAGTGATGAAAAGAGACATTTAATCCCAAAGATGCCTCCAGGCCATGGTGTCTGTAGTTAGCTGTTGAAAAGCTGGTGGGGGAGCAGGATCTCCAACGCAGAGCACCCAAAGACTTACGCTGCTAGATACACTACTTACAAAGGGTCACTCATCCATACATCAGTGGAACACACTCTTTCTCTGTCACTCACATACTATGAGTGAACCTGAACACCATGTATTTGGAGTATGGGAGGAAACCAGAGCACCCAGATGAAACCCACACAGACAAAACATGCAAACTCCACAGAGACTAAGCAGGGATCAAACCCATGTTCTCTTGCACCACAGAGGCACTGTGAGACAGCAACGCTACTTGCTGAGCCACTCTGCCACCCAAAATGTATGTGTGCGTGTGAATAAATTCATTTAGGTGCCACTTTTGTCCTTAGTGATTCCCAGTGTTAGATAACCTGCAAGTATCTACCTATTATTTACCTAGTATTTACCTATTTGAATACCTATTACCTATTTACCTATTTGCTCAAGGGCACTGCAGCAGGAGAGCGAGTCAAACCTACAACTTTCGCATCCCAAGGCAGCACGTCTAACCCCTATTGTACCAACTACTTTGCGAAGGGACTTCAAAGGCAGAACATTTCCTATAAACATAAATATTTCCTTTTTATCATCAGAACAGCACTTGTGCGAAGTGTTTATGTTTATGGGTTTTCTTTTATTTCATTTACTTTTCAAGGTTGTTCTTAGTGAAACATATATTGCTGTCCTGTATGTGAAAAATTCTGTAATTCTTTTTTTTTTTTCAAAGCAATATCACTCAACTACCCGTTCTGTACATATATACTTTATTGCTTTGGACAGATCAGTACTGGAGTGTAAATGTCAAGGAAAATATAAATAAGACTGAAAAAGGAGACTTTACAAAGACCGCGCTTTCTAATGTCATTAGGGCGGGGTTTCTGCCAACACAGCTCTTTCTACAACTGACATTGAAACCATGTTTAAAATATCAAAAGCTGTAAAATAAATTAAAAAAAAAAAAATAAATAAATAAATGCATGCACACGCGCACACGCCATCTGAAACCGCTTGGCCCATACGGGGTTGCGGGGAGCCGGAGCCTAACCTGGCAACACAGGGCGAAGGGACACACCCAGTACGGGACACCAGGCCATCGCAAGGCACCCCAAGTGGGACTCGAACCCTAGACCCACCAGAGAGCAGGATCTGGGCCGCACCGCCGCATAAACAAATGTAATACAGAATATTAAAAGAAGAGCTAAAAGTCAGTTTTCTTTCTTTATTGTTATGCCTAAAATACCTTTGACTTTTGCATTGTTATTGATTTTAGGTGGCACGTTTTTCGTCCGAGAAAAAGAAATAATGGCAGCTGGATCCCGACACAAGGAGAATTCACCTTGAACGGCGATTTTGTGGAACGACTGAACTCTTTCCCCCTGTTTGTGGAACAAATTATTCCGGGTGCAAGAACCGATAATGTAGTGGTTACAGTTCCTACCTTTGGACCCCCATGTCATAGGTTTGAATCCCACCTCCAGCTCCTAACTTATACACAATTGTCAAACTGTTGCATTGGATTAATAACTCTTAGTCACCTAACATTGTTTGGTGCAGCAGGGAAAGTGGGTAGAACTCACAGTGTAGTGGTTACAGCTCTTTCCGTGAGATGTGCGTCGCTTTGGAGAAAAGCGTCTGCTACACGAATACATGCAAACGTACATCTCTGTAGACAAAGGCACCTGGGGAATAATGAGTACTTCATATATTGTTTGGTTTTTTGGATTCCTGCCTGTGGACCTAAAGGTTGCAGGTTCAAATCCCAACTGTACTATCTTTGAGCAAAGTACCTAAAGTTGCTCCGCTAAAATTACCCTGCTACACAGACAGGTAAATAGTTGCATGCTGCTTTGGAGGATAGTGTCTGCTAAATGAATGCACGTATTAACTGAAACTGCTCATCACGGCAAACCCAAGCCTAACCCAGCAACACTGGGTACAAGGCTGGAGGGGAAGGGGATACACCAGGACGGGACACCAGGCTGTCACAAGGCACCCCAAGTGGGACTCAAACCCCAGCCCTGCCAGAAAGCCACCATGTCCCCCATACACATTTACTTTATATTTTAAAATGGTCTTAAAACTCACCTCTTCCAGACTCATTTCTCCCACAATCTCTTAAGTTCATGCAATGTATAAATGTTCATGCACCATAACTTTGAGATCATAGCTGTTCACACAGACCACATCATTTAAAAAAAAAAAGCCCACCCAGACTGCTGCTTCCAGGAGTAAAAAAGTGAACAGCTCTACACACCAGTATTATTATTATTATTATTATTTATAGCCCAGAACAGTCAGCTGTGATTCGGCCTCTCTCCACTAGGGGGCGCCAAAGACCAGAACAACGCCAGCATTGCCCTGCAACACCATCTACCAAAACTACACACTTGGAGAAGTCCAGCATGGAAACTTTTGTCAAAACACAGCTACTTAAGTGATGTAAATGTTTAAAAAAAATAATTTTTTTTTTAAAAAATCATTACTAGGAAGGTGATCAGGAATCGTAGATATTCGGATAAACTTTTTGGATAAACTCGTGTGATGAACATTGATTCATATAGTGGAAAGAAACTAACTGTACTTAAGAATCATGGGTTTGCATCCATGTCTCTTTCTCCTAATGTAATGAACAATGCATTTTGTATGAAATGTACATCACACTGGAGAACAGCATCTGCTAAATGAATAAATGTAAATGTAAATCAATACACATTCTGTAAACTTCCCATGTGCCAGCTGAGAGCTCTGAAGGCTGGTAATCAAAAAGGAGAACTGTGAGCACCACTGAAAATTTGTACCGCTTCCCGCAGCGAGAGGCAACAAATTCACTGTTCACGACAGACACCGTTAAAAGAGACGTTGACCTCATTAAAAGCTAAAGATGAGGTACTTAACTGCACCTGTGGCCCACAGAGTATTGCAAATTTTTGCTCCAACCCTCATCCCATACTTGATTTGCTATTTACACAAAAAACTAAATCAGAGCAACCACATCATTTAAAAAAAAAAAAAAAAAGCCCACCCAGACTGCTGCTTCCAGGAGTAAAAAAGTGAAAAGCTCTACACACCAGTATTATTATTATTATTATTATTATTAGAGCCTAGAACTGTCAGCTGTGATTCGGCCGCTTTCCACTAGGGGGCGCCAAAGACCAGAACAACCCCAACATTGCCCTGCAATACCATCTACCAAAACTACACACTTGGAGAAGTCCAGCATGGAAACTTTTGTCAAAACAATTGTCTGTATAGTGCTGAAAAAAACATATTGGAACAATACCACTTAAATATCTTCCAACATGCACCTCCACAGACAGACTGACTCCCCCACTAACTGTGCACAGCAAGGGAGCATGTGACATTTTGTGGATGGAAGAACAAGGCTGTCCCTCAATTTTCCCTCCAAAAATGAAACTTTTTTTCCCCTCTTCTCGACATAAGGAATTATCTTTCCTACGTTTAAAACACGGCACGCTTTAACAATTTCAAGTACACTAAGTGAATTTTGGGATCCAGCATCAGGTGCCGTACATGATGTGAATTTTTCAGCTCAAGGATCCTCAGAGCACAAACTGCAGTCCACACGGGCAAAGGCACATAGTAAAGAAAGGTACAGACAGACAGGCGGGCCCACGATGACTGAGCACAGCATCCATTTGGTGTGTGCTGAGGAAATGCAGGACATTTCTCCCACGCCCACATGGCTCTTCTCACTGCTCATCTGCCCTACTATTGTACCCAAAATACTCAGGGCACCAGACAGTCCGAGCTGGAAGCCCAGATCAAGGCTTCCCTTCTTCTGCAAAGAGTTACGAGTGTCTAAGCTGTTTCTCCCTGTCAAAAGGGATGTCCCAAAGCCAGTGACGGCCCCTTGAACCACAGTCTCTTGCAACCAGAGCTCCAGCAATGAGCGCTACCTTCCTTGCACATAAGTGGAGCGGAAGGCAGGGTCAGAAGGAAGGAGGAAGATCTTCACCAGGCTTGGCCACCAGCCTACACACACACACCAACCAGCTGGACGGAGTGATCTGCTGTTGCTTGCTGTAGCTCCAACGGATCTTAAACGCTACCTTGGTTCTTCCAGAGGCTTTTACTGCGCATGTAGAATAAATTGGAAGCAGCAGTTGTGTGACTGCATCCATCGTCACGTCTCTTTCCAGGTAGGACTGAACATCACCTAGCTTCATGTCACTGAAACACCACCAGAGAGGACCAGAGCCCTGCCATGGATTGCATCTCTGGCATTACAGGTCTCCTGGCTTCCCATATCCTCCAAAGACCATGAACCTCCTCAAGACCAAAGTCAGGGTCAAGCCAACAAGAATGCAGAAATCTGAGAACTCAGCAAGCGACAGCAAGTGCGGGCGTTCGCTGCTCCCGATTTCCAGGCCGAGGTGGTGGGACTTGCTTCTGGCTCTATAACCATTCCAAGCTTTCCCTACATTCACACACACACAAACCCTCAGACATTGACACACACCCCAGAACAAAGGTACCATTTTCCCTCAGGAAGGGTCAGCGGTTCTCACCATCAGACGGTCGCTTTTTCCCGGCCCAACGCTGCCCAGTCTCGGGTCACCCTCCCCAGGCTCCTCCGGCCCCCGTTGGCCCTTGCCACCCCAGAGACAAGCTACCCATTGTTAGCCCCTCCGCCGCTCACAGACAACGGTCCTCCTCGTCTGACAGACTTTACAGCTGCTCTCAAAGTTCAGCGAGTGGAAAGAAGCTTGAGTTGCTCCAATGGAAGGTAACGCTAATAGCCACTGGAGCCCTCCACCATGCTGGAACCCGACCGGCTACCTTATTGAGCAGGGGGCTCATACACTGGCACTGAGTAAAGGCAGCAGCGTATACCACGTGCGCAACGCTGTCAGGGCGGAGTACTGGGTCGGCTTTTCTTCAAGGCCAAGTCCATCTCTAATTGCACACTTACGAAGGGTGGGCTGCGGCACCAAGCTGGATGTCGGCTGGAGAAGTCATGAGGAAAGATGCGGTGAGATCACTGTTTACTTTCTGCATCATTCAAACCAGACCCTTGATTTTTGCTCTGCAGCATCTTTCATTTGCGGTTTGAGGTCTGGAGTCTAGACAAGTACGTTTTATGGGATAAACATTTTCGGAGAAAGCCGCCGTATTATCTCCCGCCGGAGAAAGAAGAACATCTGAACATCAAGCTTGACTCTGTGAACGAGACCCTTTTTTCTGCGCTTCACCACAAAGCCGCCACCTCTTGAGAAAGCCTGATTCGGTGACGTCCCGTGACAAGGGGCACTGCTTGCTTTCTTTCTCCATCCGAGCTGGGCAAGCATGCGGCAATTTAAAAATAATGGCATGCAAAATTAGGTTCGGGTCGACCTTCTTCTACGGGGGCGCTAATCCACCCTACGGCCAGAAAACCTCTGTCGCTCGGAGCCCCGCGACGCTCTACAAGCTCGAGGACAGATGCTGTGAGGACGGAGGTGGCTCTGGGGGTCTGATTCACGTAGACCCCCTTGCCTTGTTAAAGCAGAGAAGAGCACAAAAAAAGGCCCTACTGTTTTGCGAGGGCCTGCTCGCTGACACAAAGTCGGCCTTTGTCTCCCCTCCAGGGTCCTAAATAAAGGCGGTCTTGTGTCCCCCGGGGGCCTCTGGCCAAGTTTAGATGACACTTCAGGCCCTTTTGTAAAACAAGTGTCCCACCGTCAATACTCGCCCCGAGAGTCACTTGGCGGCAGACAGAGGCTCCCTCTTCAGAAGAGAAAGGAGGACTTGTTTCAGGAAGACTGTAATGAAGGAGGAGGGGGCGCTGGGAAGATGGGGGGTGGTCCCTGCTGCATACATGGAGACATAGAGAGGCGCTATCGTGGGACTCAACAAATACATATAGTCCTTTAATACGGTTTAACTTCCCGGCGGACAGGAATGGATTGGGGCGTCGAGTAACGGTGAGGAATGAAGAAGAGTAAGCAGCAATGGGGAAGACTGAATTTCGCACGAACGCCCGTGTGCACATCAGGGAACGGTTAAAAGACAGCGCTGGCACTCGGAGGCTGTGACTAACATCAGCATCATCATCCACTGCCGAAGAGTCACCACACAACGGGATGTAGCTCCCCTACAGAGGAAGGAGAGAAGGTGGGGTCCGGGGTCCATGCACCCTTTCCCTCCTCACAAGCAACCGAGCGGTACCACGATATGTCCCCTTCAAACTGAGCCGCCCTGCACTGCAGATGCCCCCTTCCTGCGCAATGACCCAGAAACCATTAGCGGGGGATTCAGGGTATCAGTGTGGGATGAGGGAACCGCTGCTATACCAGCTCTTAACTCCTCCTGCTGCTCACATTCTCCAGTCAAGGAGACCACCCCGTCTCATCATTTCAGAAGAAAATTGAGACTTGTTCCAGGTGTAGCCCACAGCCCCACACAATTTGGCCGAGTTTCTCCATCCAAGACCACCACGGAGAGATCCATACATGGCTGAGGGTCAGACAGGGCTATGTGCACCTTCTGAAGGACTCAAACAAAGCAGGCAAAACTCTGACAGCAGATATGGGAAAAAATGGGGGGAAAAATATGGAGACATGTCCGCAGCTCCTCGGGGTGTCTGGACGTTAATCAAGAGACATCATTATGCCACAGGAACATCTCTTCCGAGACAGAAGGTTACAGAAATCTCAAAGTCCTTGTTCCTCTGCAGTATGCTGCATTGCAGAAGACACCCAGACTGCCTTTGAGTCAGGATGGGTCACCATGGTAACAGCTCGTTGCCCTCCTCTCAAATAAATCATAGCAAAAAGTTGTACATTTCCATCAGATCCTCAGCTAAGGACAATAACATCATAACACGTGTGATCTCCATAGAGATCACAGAACGTGAGCAGGAAGTATGGGTTATGGTTTTTCATGTCATGGCTTCTCAACGTGGAAAAGCCACGAGACAAAAGGCTGAGCACTGACACCATGGGTGGAAAAGAAGACAAGAAAAAAAAAAAAAAAAAGAGATTACCTTAAGTGTAGGCTTTACCCGGAGATGTCAACAAACAAGGGGTTTAATTTCAAAGGACTCAAGCACACCGTTAACCACATGTGCCAACAGACATGAAGCACGAGCTTTGAGGACAACAGTGTGGTTGAGTGCAGCAGGTGCAAGGAAACAGAGGCCACAAGCAAAGCAAATGGGATGGACAGGAGGAGCCCCCAGGTACTGCTGCCTGAAGATGCCGTACAAGCACCGCTGCTGCCATGACGATGGATCTTCAGTGAAGCTCACGTGAAGCTGATGAGTATCAGTTCAGATCTCGTCCTGCCCTCTTGGACCGACTGAACCCAAGACACTCTGACGGTTCACACCATGTTTGTCTATCAGCGGACGTATGACACCTTTCCACTCCAGGGACTTTGACTCATTGCACTGCAGCCTTGAACCGCTGTACTGGAGACACATGGTTCAGAACCTGTCCCCCCCACAACAATGATGTAGACACAACCCATCCTTGAGAGGAGCACACCTTTCATTTAGAAACATTTCAACAAGTCTTCCTCTGGGATCCTCGAACCCAGAAGACTCAGCGAAAAGTGGTGGAAGCTCAGCCACGCGGGGTCGAAAGTGAGAATGTACCCCATCGCTGCTTACCATGTTGAGTTCAGTATTACACTGCTTGGAGAAGAACATGACCTGCTATGCATTTTCATAAACCTTTATGAAACACACAAAAAAAACTGTTTTTTTTTTTTTAAATCAAAGTAAGCACACATCTCATACCATCTCTGAGCCTCAAACCCAGATTTCCTTTTCGCTCTGAATATTATAGGACAGGCCGAGGGTTCAAGCAGCAGGAAGACCAACGCAGTGTGAAAACGCGCCGCTCCCGCACACGTGGACAGGTGACTGACAGCAGAGCGGCGCGCGTGCGCCTCGTGGCTCGAGCCCCAGAACGGAATTAGAGCGAGAAAAGACACTCAAGATCCACGTGAAACGGCACACAACTGCGGTGATAATATTGTACCTAAAGAGGCGGGATTCTGGAAGTGGTAATTAAGTGTAAATAAGCGCTCTGGGACACTTTCTCATAGGTCGGCGCACGTGCGTCAAGTCACACACGCGGCGTTACGGTTTATTCCCTTTAGAATTAATTCCTTCAGCGGCGGAATAACTTCTCCAATACTGAGGAGACCAACATGCATATTGCGAGTCACAGCGGAGCTCCATGGAGTTGCTGGACACATTGGGGACCACGAGGCTTGACGGAATATATTGCGGCTTTATTGTCAATAACTGTATTATGGTACAAACATTAAAAATTTTCTCTTCAAACGCGGCGCGGCAGGCGAAGAAGTGGATCAGATGTTGTTTTCTAAAAGCAACGATGCAGAAGACAAACTCTCGGGACTCACAGTGTGTTTCACCAGCTGCCGGGAAACTAACGGGACCGAAGCGAAGAGCACATAATTTTTTCAATATATACCGGCAATGCGGGGCAATGAAGTGATCCAGCCCATAATCATGTTGGGCTTCTTCCAAATCCCAGTAAAAAGACACAATGTGTGCACCTTCGGTTCACATCATTCACACGATTGCGCTCCACCACAGTGCGGCGTAAACGGTGTAAAATTGTTGCTGTGCACCATATGGCCCGCGCGTTATGAAGAACCTTACCTGTCAAACCGTGGGGTTTGTGTCTCGGGAGTAATCCGCAGTAATGGTGCGTTTCATATTCCATTATCGAGTAAAAGCAGGTAATGAATCCCAGAGTCACGTATAATCCAAACCATGGGGGGTCCGGGACAGTTACGCAGAGATACGCAGAGATTCCGTCTATTGAATGTATCCATGGATGGAGCGCTAACGGCGGCACTGGCACTGGCAGCGTGCGGGACACTGGGGGGTCCGTCCTGTTTCAGTGCCGGGTACATCCTCCCGTATTATTTCCACTTGTGACAGTCTGTGGGACAGCAGTCCTCCACGAGCGTGGACTCAGTCTTACAATCAATGAGCTGAGCGATCGGATCATCCACGTCGTAGCCCCATTCAGACGAGCGAGCAGTTACCAAAACGATGATGATCCGCACTGACAAAATGTTTTTACTAACCCCAAATCATCATGTAGAAATCCGAATGAAAAAAAAAGGTACTGCGAACAACACAGCAGCTCCGCGACTGAAGAATATATATTATTATATATACATCCGCGTTTTGTGTCCATCCTCAGAATTATCAGGACCTCCAGCCAGAATTAAAATCGTCAAAGAAAGCGAAAGTCGGTGAAAACGTATAAATCCAGTCACAGAAGGATTTATGCACTAGAAGTGTCAAGTCCCAAGCAGCTCCGACGGCTCCCGTAACCGCCACCCCAGCGGTCAGAGAGGTTTCTCACGCCCTCAGGAGATCCACATTTTGAACATCTCACGCACGAGCAGCCCAGCGCTACACTGAGTACACTGGCCGAGCCATTCTTAGCGCTCCTCAGTCGGCTCGGCACGGCTACCTGACGCAAACCGCAGAGCATTATGGTACATGTAGTTCTACCTGACACGTGCGACGCGTGGCCCACTGAAATCCCAGCAAATCTCCACCTCCTTACTGCGCGGGTTTTGAAAAAGAAGTTTAATTTGTAGCCTGTACCGCACATATAATTCCTTTATGTGCATTTCACTGTTATATATAAACACAAAGACTACTATAATAATAAAAATCAACTTAAAGCGGGAGTGTAGCAACTTCATACATATTTGGAGACTAAATACTATATTAAGGATAATACTTAAGAGAAATTATGCACAAATACTGGACAACACATTAGGGTTTGCATGAACATCAGGAGGACATGCCTCCCTCACTCTGTAAGAACTATTCATATGCTAAGGTGCTCTGACAACTTTCATAATGGTCACCACTAACTACGCAAATAAAACAAGACACAAAATACTTTATCTCTCACACGATTCATTTATTGCTTCTTTAGTAGTGGACTGTGAGATGCTGAATGGTCTAATGCAGTCATGTTAAGAATGTTTTCTTTGCAACCATTCTTGCTATTGTTTATCATACTATCTAAATAGTGAATTTCGTTGGAACTGAATGTTAATTAAATTCTTTCTTTCTTGTTCAGCATTGTTTCCACGTAGTCCGTGATCCGTGGTCCGTGAAACCAACGCTCTACGTTGAAGGAAACTGACTTCATGCCATGGTGGACACGACGTGTCAATGTAAACCGGGAAATCAACTTATTAGCATTTAGCGACAGTGTCATGAACAGCTGGAAACTGACTTAAAAGTCTTATTTTTAAAATATCCAGGAGATGTAGGCAGCTCCTGGCACCCCCCCTCCCCCCTCACCCACCCACCCCAAGGTTTTTTTTCTCCATTGCTTTACGGTTGGGAGTTTTTTGGTTTTCTTCCTCCATTGTCAGTTGGCTTATTTACAACTTTCATACATAGGCAACCTTTTATTTCTATTTTGTCTTGAATGTAACCCTTTGATAAGTATTCATTAGTCTGTCGTTACCCGACCAGAATGTGAAATCACGAGAATAGCTGGAGTGTAGGCCAAATAACAATAGAATTAAAACAGTAATATCACACAGCCTGGTACCACAACAACAGTAATGACGTGAGTTTTTAGTAACTCCAAGCCACAATGAATTTTTTTCCCCAGCACTCTTGCGACTGGCGCACAGCCAGCACAATCCACGAGTACCTGCGGCGCACGCGATGCTGTCAGTCACCGGCGGTGCGACCGTGTGTTCTTGGCAAAGGCTCGTTCGCAGAGCGTTGCGTGACTGGAACGCGGGCGGAAAACACAAAGACATTGTTTTCCGCGATTAAACCCCTGTGCGTGTAACAGAGCGACATTCCAGCATTGCATTCCTCAGGCACTGTTCCTGGGGATCATCTTAAGCACAAGTACAAGCGGAGAGAAACATACATTTAATGAAATACACTGAATACCCTTTTGTATTCGGAAAATCCTGCAAGAGCTCCTTTTTCATGGAAGATGCATCAGTGGAGATGTATGTGGTGTCTGGTAACAATCTGGTTCACAAATATGATTATTTCAAACAATTAAATGCATGATTTGACTTTAACTGTTTCCTTGCCATTTAATAATTTTATTCCGTTAAATGTGTTCGATCAAGTTGTGTTTGAAGGAAGACAAGATCTCTTCCTTCACCGGCAGTATATAGTGACAGTAGATACCACCATCAGTTCCCTCACTGGTAAGTAAATAATTGTATAAAAATTCCGTACTACAGACAGCACCATTATTTTGTGCATGCTAAAGAAGAACACATTCACAAAAATAGTGCCAAAACAAAGCATTTCACAGACTGGGAACAATTCAAGACCAGAGATACATTTGGGAGATCCCAAATTCTGTTTTTATCTATTTCAATCATTCTGTTATTATCTATTATCTATTTTGTAAAACGCCCCCGATTCATCACTCCACTTTGTTTTTACTTACAGAAAAGGCTTTCTGCCTGGAAAATTCAAAGTTTCTGCATCAGTTCAGCTTATGAAGTCTTTTCTACTGACTCTTGAACTGATTTATTTATAGTATCAATTATCTGTTTGTTTTAATATTTATACTCTTAAGACATATCAAAATAGTAACAAACATAGACTTGATCAAACACTACAGCCCAGAAATAGCACTTTGCTTCTCTGGCTCTGGCCGTTTGTTTGTCCTCTTCCTGAGTGAACAAAAATTGAAAGCTTGCTGATCCTTGGTTCAGAACCCAATGTGGTGGAATAAACTCCCTCTCCCCCTCGGAACAGCTGAATAACCGCCCAGATTTTAAGAAGACTTTCAAACTAATCTTTTTTAGACCCACTTCTCTTCCTTTCTTCTGACACCTGCATTCATTTGTTCAACACCATCTGCTATGATCATTAGAATATTTGCTTTGTGACTATTGCTTTTATAGGCAGCTACTTTGGTAATGTGTTCCAAAAACGGTGGCAACCTCACAAGCTGTGCATTGATAATCCTATGTCAGTACCCAAAGTTGTCGGTTTGAGTGTGCTTTTTGTATACTTTGAGCTGTATGCCACTTTGGAGAAAACTGTCTGCTCAATGAATACTTACAAATGTTACCAAATATTATTAAAGCATCATAACGTCATGCTTTTTGACAGAGTTATATTTGCGATGTAGGAATTACGAAAACAGCAGTATTTCACAGTGATTTCCCAACTGAAGCAGCACATCTATTTGATGCTGAATTTTATTCATGTAATGTTTTGACTGTGTATTCATGCTTTTGTGTGTCAAACATCTCTTCTTTCAATGCTGGTTTCTCTGTGTGAGCAAACAGTGCATCACTCAGAAATCTGCAGTGTCCATGATTCCTACAGTCTAATGGTAATACAACAAACACACACAAACAGCGGAAAGCGTCCACTGCCAGAGCAGGAAAGGAACAATCTGACACCTCACTTGATGTAATAGTGTATAACAGTTCTCTGCAGGAACAGACATGTACAGTGGTTTCATTGTCAGAATGGACACACAAAGCAGTTCTATGATGGGGACAGACACAAAGGACCGCCCTGTTTCAGGTGTCCAGAACCAGAAAGGACAGATAGAGAAATAGGAGTAAACTGTTCACACAGCAATGGAATTTGGCTGAATACAACAAAGCAACAAAATTATAAACTGTCCATCGTGCACCTCGACTCAAAAAAAATTTAATTGAAGGGTAGAAGACTAGGGGGTGCAGTAGCAGAGTGGGTTTGGCTGTGTTCTGCGCTCTGGTGGGTCTGGGGTTTGAGTCCTGCTTGGGGTGCCTTGTGATGGACTGGCGTCCTGTCCAGGGTGTGTCCCCACCCCGCCGCCCTGCATTGCCAGGTTAGTCTCCGGTTTGCCGCAACCCCGCTTGGGACAAGCAATTTCAGTCAGTGCGCATAAAAGACTATGAACAGAGTGCTTTTACTTTGCTGGTCCTGCAAACAACTGACAACACATTCTATAGATGACTATGAAAGTGTGATGTTAATCATTATTGCGGAGAGACAGTGGAACCTCAGAGTCGCTTGTTTCCTTCAACGCTAAGCAGCTTGCTATATCTTTTCTCTACATCCAGCACAAAGCTCCATTCAGCAGAACCGAAGCAAACACTGCCTTATGTGGCAGAGAGCTAGCACTAGTGCCCTAGCCGCATCAGAGAGGCTGCAGTGGTTATTCATCAACCAGCTCAAAGCCTGCTAGAGGCCTCCGTGGCATGAGAACCAAGACGAGCTGCTCACGTCTCTGTCGCCGGAGACAAGTGGCCGAGACTTGCTCCCCGCTACATTTTTCACCCAATATTCCGCGCCTCGGTTCCTCTTTGTTCGTCCTTCCCGTCTTTGGTTCTCTTTTCTTGACCATCAGGAAATCTGAGCGCTGTCTTCATGCTATCTTCAGTGTAAGGCAACGACTGCGCAAACACAATGTCGTATCAGCTACCCACACAGACTGACATCTGACATCACCCCAATGCTTTTAGGAAGAAATTAATCCTATTGTTAGCAGAACTATTGTGTCTGCCCCAAACTGAACGATGGAGTCATCACAGTAACACGAAGTCAAAAATCTCCTTTGTTAAATGGCTTTCACGATGATTCACAGAGGATCCAGTCGTAATTCTGTTGCTAATCCCTGTTTACACAAAGAGTTCTCCATGGGGCAGGGATGGCGAAGGCTCAGCTTTTGGGAGGTGCTCTGTTTAAGGACTTCTAGGAGGGCAGGTGTGGTGCTGTGCCTGGAGGATATGGTTGACCCATTGGCAGGCAGGCAGCAACTCAACTCAAATGTATCTGTCACAAAGCCTCCAACAGCTGCCTTGTGGGCAAGATACGACCCAGCTGTGTAAATGGGTAAGTAAATGTACTTAACATGTAGGTCGCTTTGGAGAAAAGTGAACGTCAACCTAAGAGACGCTATTGCGGACAGGACCAGCACATTGTTCCCAAACTCTTTACTTATTATCACCACAAGTCTGTAAAGGGGACAGACGTCCAAAAGGAGCGTTTCTGTTTAACAAACACTGAGCTCTGAAATGGTAACTCATCCACGAAGATGTTAGTCCTCCGATGGATATGAAGGGAAGATTAACTTTGTATAACACGGGTGCGCTCCTATCATTGTCCTCTGCTCTGTCACCACATTTCCATCAGCAGACAGCTCGGCAGGGTAAACCTTAGCAAATGTTGACTTCGGGTGGGCATGGACAGCCCTATGATGACTGGCATGTTGAGTTAGCAGATGCCCAGCCCAAAATTAACAGAAATGAAAAACAAACAACCTGTGACACAGTCATAGAACTAGGGTGTAGCTCTGTATGAAATATACATACAGCATTAGTCTACTGGAAAAAAAAAAAAAAAAACACTGAGACAATAGTATTCAAGAAACACCGAACACTGGAGGTGTTATAATTATTATTAGAAATAACACTGACCGGGAAGCAGATTTGTATCAAGCAACAAGGAAACTGCTCTCACACCCTATCCTTTCCCAAGACATCCACAGTGTCCTTGTTATTATAAATGAATAAAATGGCAAGTTTCTACCAGCTGAGATACAATTTTCCTGTTCATGAGTTGCTCTTACTGCTTCAGCCATCAGAGACCATGACATCATTGCTTCAGTCTGCTCTCAGACCACACGCTTACACTTATCCCTTAAAAAGATATTCAGCCATAACTGCAATCCCCTCAATTCCCCCTTAAAATGGAAAATGCAAGATGCACACGGCACCTCTAAAGACACTGCATTCTCGGAAAGCATCAGATTCATCAGACTTTGTATTTAAAACAGAAGCAGTGTTTTGAAGCGGCACTCGACCACGACATGAATGAGAATTGGGTACAGATGCAAGAATTTGCACCACGGCAGGAAAAAAATGAGCGACAAGAGTCTTTCCAGTCCAGGATCTTGCAGGTCGGTGGGTGTAAGTTTCTGTGTGTGTGTGGCCTTGTTTTGCTAGATGTTGGAGGGACATCTCTGACATTTCTGAAGACTGTCTGCAGGACGGTAAATCCTGCTGAGCAGACTGGGATGTCCCAGTGGAACACGATCTCTTTCACAAAATAAACCTGCAGAACTACAAGTGAAAAATTCTTTTTGAACACTCTCACACATTGAATGAGGCTGCTTTTCCCAAGCAGGGGTGCGGTGAGCCAGAGCCTGACCTGGTGACACAGGGCGTGGGGCA
The DNA here is from genome assembly GCF_900964775.1 of Scleropages formosus. NCBI lineage: Eukaryota > Metazoa > Chordata > Actinopteri > Osteoglossiformes > Osteoglossidae > Scleropages > Scleropages formosus. The sequence continues at coordinate 32,674,293 of NC_041808.1, read as the reverse complement.
TGGGGCTGGAGGGGGAGGGGATGGGGACACACCCCGGGCAGGATATCAGTCCAACACAAGGCACCCCAAGCAGGACTTGGACCCCAGACCCACCAGAGAGCAGGCAGAAGCCAAGCCCACTTGGCCACCACACCCCCCCCCCGTCAGCTTTCACTTGTTTCTAAATATATTTGTAGTGTGAGGTAGTGCAAAGTAGTAGGGGGCAAGTGAAAATCGACCCGAGCTCCTCGTGACGACAGCAAGACAAGCGTATAAGTTGGTGCGTAGGTGCATTTGTGTTCATTAATGTATGTTATGTATGTAAGTATGTGTGTGAGTGGGAACGTGCACAAGCGAGCCAGCCGGCAGCCCTTAGGAGGAAGGCTGTGCGTGACTGGGAGAGGTACACCTGTCTCACTCAGGTACAGTTGAGCGCAAGCACGCAGGGGCCTGCCTGGCAGAACAATGCAGCCTATTGTACCCGCTTTCCAGCAGCAGGCAGTCCGCAGAGTGAGGATCCTGGGCCATCTGCATCTGTCCCACACACACTCACACACAGACACAGAGACACACACACACACACTCACTCACACACATGCTATTCACTCACCGCGCCAACCGCAGCCGCCTTGGGCCATCTCCCTGCCTCTCTCCTTTACACGCAAAGGTGCCAGTGAGCCCTGTGACTGACTGCATTTTGCACCAATCACAGCTCAGAATTCGAACCCTATAATAAAACCATTCTTCAGGAAAATCTCGCTGCTGAAAATAATTTTAAAATTGCATTCACGTGGTCGTCGATATGGCTCAATTACCTTCAGCAAATGTTTCTCAGGAGACAGCAAGAATGACATAAATATGGTAGTGGCAAATCTGTTAAGACAAAACGATATTTTCAGTGAGTGAAATTAAAGAATATTGTGTTATGACTGTACTATTAAACAATTCCATCAGCCAGAATATAAAAAAAAAAATCACTGAAACGCATGAGAAAAAAATCGAACAAATTCATAAAATGGATAGACCTTAGTCTCTTAAAATATTCAACTCAAAATGCTGACAAGAATCCTATCAATACTTTCTTGTGAGGTTTCCTGACGTAAAGCAAACAACCGGCAAGTGGAGCTATGGACTGCCATGGAAAGCACATTATACATTGGGTATCTAGGTAGTATCACCTAACGTAAACTGTAGTAATGCATGAAAAATGCAACTGGTTAAACAGAAAATGTAGAACAGTGCTTACACCTGAAATAATAAAGCAGGATGATCTTCTTCTGTCATAGTATAACTGCAGATTATGGGATGTCAATCATTTATGTGAAAACATCTCATGATTTCTCCAGTTCAATAACCCACACGTTGACCGAAGCCACTTGTCCCAGGCGGGGTCGGGGCAAGCCGGAGTCTAACCCAGCAACACAGGGCACAAGGCTGGAGGGGGAGGGGACACACCCAGGATAGGACGCCAGTCCATTGCAAGGCAATCCCAGACCCACCAGAAAGCAAGCACAGGCCAAACCCGCTGCACCACCGTGCCACCGCACCCCCCTTCCCAGTTCAATAACCAAAAATTACAGTACAGGGGCTCAAGATATAGAAGTATTGGAATGAAAAAAGCTGACGAGCATTGAATCTGAATTTTAGGATACCTTAGAGAAGTGTACTATAAGGGGATGACCACAAGACCCACCTACATTGCCGTGTCACTGGAGTGAGAACGCAGGGTCCCACCACCCATTAGCCAGCCCACAAAATTAAAAGCGCTTACTGGTGGGTGCATAAACCTGCAGTAAACATGCATCTGTTCATCAGAACAATTCAGATGCTATATTTGGATATATTGGGGCAAGATTTGTAGTTTTCTACGAAACAACTAAGAGCAAAAAAAGGAAAAAAAAAACTCGACTTCCACTGGTCGACAGGACTTCAAACAGTTTCGGTATTCCCTGCTGCGAAAAGGTGAAACTCAACCTTGTGCTTGCGTGTCTGCGTGTGTGTGTGTGTGTGCGCGCGCGCGTGTGTGTGTGTGTGTACTCGCCCAGCTAACGCAATACAGCTTCCATAAAGGCAGTATTGTTAAGTTGCGTGCGAAGCTCCTGCTTTGAGCTCCGAGCCCCGCCCACTCCTGTAAACCACAGATGTTTTTTTTTCCCTTTTTTTCCCCCTCTACACCTTCCTCTTTCTTTTTGTTACAGGTAAACATTTGATGTCCGCACGCAATCCCCGTCGAGTCTCCACCCCCATTACCCCCGCCTTCCTCTCCTTTACTCTCTGACACCCATACGCACGCAGGGTGAAGGCAACCTCCTTTTTACTCTCACGGAGGCACATTCCTCCCTCCTGACTCAGCACCTGTTGGACATTCTGCCCTCAGCCGCTGACTCAACAAACCACCCCTAGATTGAGCTGCACTCTCTCTGCTAATCCTCCACACACACACACACACACACACACACAAGAGCCTTACCCAAAGGGGATAAACAGACACTCTACAGAAGCCCCCATGCAGCCCTCTCGGCCTCCGACTCAAACCCCCTCCTGACGTCACAACCACATGGGCGACCAGTGAAGCATGAGAAAGAAAAAACTTGATTAAAGGCAAAAACCTGAAATTCCAAATTCAAGCAAATTTAAAATATTCAAGCAGCGTTTTGATTTTTTTTTGGGGGGGGGGGGGGGGGGGGGGGGGTAATACAAGTGAATCCAGGATTTTCCAAATATTCAAAATGACTTTGAAAGGCAGTGATTTTTTTTTTTTTTTTTTTCACCTGAACAGCAGATCACAATTTGGCAGATACCTGAACTCAGTGCCCATCCTTCCCACTTCTTTCCACGGTTCTGTCCAGTACTCAGGATCCGCAGAGAATTTTTGCTGAAGGAAAATATCACCGTTTCACGATGAATCAAAAATAATTTGGACCTGGACAGTCTCCGCAGAACTGCTGAACCATGAGAGTCTTCAATACAGACTGGAAATGCCATGAGGTGCTTTACCAATATTTTCCTCCTCTTCAGGTTTTTAACATCATTATCAAAATTCTTCCATAGTGACTTCACAACCCGAAATACAGTAGAATAAATCAACCACTTTTTGTTCGGTCCATCGCCTGATTTTAAACTGCAATCTGCGAGCCTTTAATTTCCGGTTGTCCAACCAATGTGAGAAAACCTGATGATAATCAGAGAAAAATTAATTGTCAGTGTGATGAAGCAAAGCCCCTCAACAGTAAAACCACATCACAGGATTTGAGGGTGCAGGCAGGAGTGAGACCCACAACTTGTCTCAACTTGTAGATTCTTTAACAAAAATTGACATTAATCATGAACGCCGTGAGAAAAGCGATGCAGTGGAATCGTAATCGGAGTCGGTAAAAATGTACCGACTCCGAATATATGTACCGTATATGCCGGCGTATAAGCCGATCCGGCGACCCCCAAAAATGAGAGGTTTAATATAGATTTTTTTTTCAAAAAACTTTATTAAATAAAGTTATCGATAATACAATATTAATATTAATATAGATTTAGGCCTATATTGAAGTCGAAGGTTTGTGTACCGACTCCACAGCCGTGATCGAAAATATGTCTTGGCAAAAAAACGTTATCCTAAGACTTCTTCACTTGCATAATAAACACCCAATACATGCATATTTGGATGAGTCAAATGCAAATTAAACACTAATGCAAATTTTCCATCTTAAATTCTTCTTCTCTGCCCACTCTGGCCTTTCATCACCGAACACTCACAACAATGGCCATTGTCCTGCCAGCCAATCTCTGCCACAGGAGTGGTTCGGCTACAAGAGCGACGCTCTGAAAGGGGCCCATTGTCCTCCGCCCCCACGATCCACAAGGTGTGTTTGAGTTTGCAGCCTGTGTGCCACTGGAATACCATTTCGCCTTTGTTGACATCTTGTAAAAACACACCGTCCTCGCGCAGAAATCTTCCGTTATAACGTCCAAGTAGCTGTAATGCAATGCGGCGCTCCTCATATTCTGCCAATATCAGTTTATTTGCTTAGTAGTAGCTCAAGGGTAGCATGAACAATTTTACACCATACCTTTTTTTTTTGGAAAATGCAGATTATACTAAATACTGGTGATGGACTATAAGTGTATTATACTTCAGATGGGAGTTTTTGTTCCTTTCCCCAATGGACAGTAGGTATAGGTATACTTATAGCTCTATAATTTCTTAATTATGGTAGCCAATAGTTGACCGTCTTTTTGTTTGTTTCAATTTTTCTTGCTGTATGCCTGTGTTAAAGCGCTCTGTGTCACTGCGTGAGAAGAGCGCTCTATAAAAAATAAAAATAATAATAATAATAGTAATATCATTTTATCCATTATAGAGGCGTGGTAGTGTAGCGGGTTGGACCGAGTCCTGCTCTCCGGTGGGTCTGGGGTTCGAGTCCTGCTTGGGGTGCCTTGCGATGGACTGGCGTCCTCTCCTGGGTGTGTCCCCTCCAGCCTTGCGCCCTGGGTTGCCGGGTTAGGCTCTGGCTCCCTGTAACCCCGTATGAGACAAGCAGTTCAGACAATGTGTGTGTGATTAGATGAGACTGGAACCTACAGTCTTCTTTCATAGCAAGGTCATTAGCCATCTTAGGTTTGCTTGACACTTTTTTTGTATAACCCATTATGGTATTGCAGCCGGCAATGAGTGACTATGTCTTCGAGCAATCCAGCCTGAAGTAATAAAAAAGGAGCTGGGGTCCAGTATCCACCCTAGTACTATGATCCAAGCTGAACTCGTCAGTGGAAAGTTGAATAAATGTACAGATTTACAGCTGGTAACACATCCCTCCCCATCTCAGCTTGGTAAAATGTGCTTGCTTAGCGGTACAAATCAATTTTTTCGGGGATGGTGGCCGCATACCACCCTGCACCCTCCCCGTCTTTTGCAAGTTTTCTGAACTTCGCTCCGAAGCGCTCATGTTTGGTCTCCGTTTTGAAGAAACGGCCACTGCAAGATCAAATCCGGTGCCGAAATCCCTTTATTCGTAATGTGATCGGAGGAGAGAGGACCAATCACGCTGATCAACGAAGCCATGAGAACGCTTTATGCAGGGTGACGCCACAGGCAGACAGAATTCCTGAGCTGCACGCTCATTTGGCTTTCCTGCATTCCAGGGAACAATACCAAACAATGTGGTCTTGCGTAAACAAAGCGCTGCACTCTAGAAGGGGAAACCTCTGTAGGACTCCTGAACTTCTATATGCATACGTCATTTAGGGGTTGCATGATGGAGCTACACTAGAGAAGATTAAATGAAAGGTAGGGGACGGTTAGAAAGGGTGGCATGTAATGAAGATCGCAACAAGGCTGAGGTTCAAAGGGAGGAAGAAGAGTGGAGGATGTCCGGCAGATACACCTGCTGTGGAATGTAGATGTGCTCCTCTGCATTCTCTAAATCACCTCTATGGACGGCATAGAGATAGAGGAGCTAGAGGCAGCACGCTCCAAGCTCAGCATGACACAACAGGGCCAGCCTGTGCCAGAATGCTAAGAACTGACTTCACAGCCCAGTAGACACACAGCTAAAAGCAAAAGAAGGAGCTGCTCCTGCTGAATGACATTTTTGACCCTCTTTTCAAAGACGAAACGACTGCAGCAGTTCAGATGCCACAGTGGCAATGAGTTAAGCTGAAGAAAAAAGGAACAGCTCAACGGTGAAAGTGCATGTGAAGCGTACGTAAACAGAAAAAGTGCCACGCTTTTTACTTCCTTTGTTTACATTACATTTACATTTATTTATTTAGCAGATGCTTTTCTCCAAAGTGACTTCCAACGAACTCTGTGTAGTGTTATCAGCCCACACACCTTATTAAACGTGGTGACTTACACTGCTAGATACACTACTTACACTGGGTCACTCATCCATACATCAGTGGAACACATGCTCTGTGTCACTCACACACTATGGGGAACCTGAATAGCATGTCTTTGGAGTGTGGGAGGAAACCAGAGCATCCAAAGACTTACACTGCTAGACACGCTACTTACACCGGGTCACTCATACATACATCTGTGGAACACTCTCTCTCTCTCTCTGTGTCACTCACATACTATGGGTGACCAGCATGTCTTTGGAGTGTGGGAAGAAACCAGAGCACCCAAAGACTTACACTGCTAGATACACTACTTACATTGGGTCAGTCATGCATTCATCAGTGGAACACACTCTCTCTGTCACTCACACACACACACTATGGGGGAACCTGAACAGCATGTCTTTGGAGGATGGAAGGAAACCAGAGCACCCAAAGACTTACACCGCTTGATACAGTATTTATAAGGGGTCACTCATCCATACATCAGTGGAACACACTCTCTCTGGCACTCACACACTATGAGAAACCTGAACAGCATGTCTTTGGACTGTAGGAGGAAACCAGAGCACCCGGAGGAAACCCATGCAGTCACGGGGAGAACATGCAAACTCCTTTGTATCTATTTTTACCACAAATGAAATTTCACTTAATAGGTTATATTCTGACAACTCAGGTCCAAAATTTTGCTTGCTCAAGGGGCAACAGGTGAGCACCATCTGACTACTATCCCCTCCATTTGCTTTGCAATGGGTTGCTCTTCCTTCGCAGCTCTCCTTCCACGGTGGCCAACACCTACAGTGCAAACGGGAGCTGCCAAGAGAGGATTTCTGTTCTGAGGAACCTGTCATTTTTATTACCAAATAAATTCCTCCTCACCCTTGTTCTCACACGCTGAATGCGTGCCATTATAGTTTTACACTCAAGGTGGTTTTGGGTTTCACTGCGATATTCATACTCCTGCACGCAAATTCCTACTGGGAGAAAGCGGGATGCCTTCAAAAAGGAGGATTTAATGTGAACTTTTACTGCTTTACAGAATTGTGCTACACTGAACCAGAGGAAACACGGTTATTATATTGTATGGTAATAATTCTATCAGATATTATGAAAACTGAAACACTGTTTTGTATTGTTGTATTATAATATATTATCCATTATTCTTTCTTATATTACTGTATAGTTATTTTGTCTGTTAAAGTAACAAGCAATCAGTGAAGATTAGTTTATTCTTATAATGATAAAAAAATATTGTTTCATTCATCTTCATCCAACAAATTATACATCTTCAGCATACAAAGCAAACTGGAAAAATTACATTACTGTTGACCTATGTAAACTTCACAGTGAGCATCATGTCTTGAACTTTAGACCAGGTCTACTGCCAGCACTGAATGGCCTCGAAGCCAATATGCTTCAGGCAATAACCAGGATCTCTCAGAAGTATCTTCGAAAATATAGGCCTGATTAACCAGAACAAGTGGAAGGAGAAGGAAGGATTCGTAACATCAATGCAAACAAGTTTTTTTTTTTGTCAAAAGAGAAAACATTTCAGAACACTCGCTTTGTGTCAGCCGGGCCTTTCAGCCCCATCTGCTTGGGGTCACAGCACAAAGAGACATTTGATTCCAATCTCTGCATTTGTTTATGATAACTATTACTGTTGAGAGTCCAACATCTCAGATTAAGAGCAAAAGGTTGTAAAAACAAACACACAGTCTGAACTGCTTGTCCCATACGGGACCTCGGGGAACCAGAGCCTAACCCGGCAACACAGAGCATAAGGCTGGAGGGGACACACCCAGGACAGGACGCCAGTCCATCACAAGGCACCCCAAGCAGGACTTGAACCCCAGACCCACCGAAAAGCAGGACCCAGTCCAACCCACTATGCCACCACACCCCCTACGGTCAGCAAAACAATAGATTTCAAATAGTGGATCAACTGTTTTTATCTCAGTCTTCGAAAAGAGAAAGACAAACCCTGAGTCCCAGAGCCTGGCCATCACAGAGTTCACGCATTCACCTGCTCAGTTCCACATCTTTACAGACCAGATGATCTCAGGCTCTGAAGCAGATACCCCTATTGAACATCAGACGGCATGGTCACACCCCTGGGATCTCCCAAACAAACCTACAATTATGTACCCGGTCAAAGGAACAGGGAAAAGCAATGCGGTGTGGCATGTTAGACCTCGACTGGTGATGGGGGCACTCATTCTCGCGACTGCTGGACCTTAACCTGCAGCGAGATAAACGGAGGCTTAAAATAAAATATTGGTTTTTGGACAACACAGTCCCGAAGAAATAAATGCTTCATTTATTAGTTAACTCCTTTCCTGCTGCAAACTTTGAGCGTAGTTAGCGGTTTTAAAATGTCATGTGATTGTGCTAATTAAAGGTAAAATAGGAGGGCCTTCGAGAAAATGTCATTAAAGACAGTGAAGAAACCCCAGCCACCAGGAACTAAGACCACGGAGCCTGCAATTCAATTTTCCATCAGTTCCCATGACAACGGTTTTCGATTGTTAATAGGTGACAATGTCACTTTAGGAGGTAAAGTGAGACATGGTCGTGGCCTTAGCTATCGATCATTATCACTGACCTCGCTCAGTAATCAGTGTAACTCTGCTGCTTAAGCTGTAAGGCAGGGAGCTGCTCAATGCACTGTGTGACCTAAGTATTGGGTGGTTGCACACTATTTCCCAACATCTTTACGCTGAGCGGACATAGGCACACACAGAATATGCGAGCGCACCTCAGTCCAGTTTTACCACTGACAGGATCGTTTGAGCCCACTAAAAAGCCGCTGCCATTCAACGCGAGCCCAGACAGGCATCTCGCACGTGAAAACCTTGCATTAATGACAGCAGCGCGGTCCGACAGCAGGTTGAGAGCCGTGACAGATCCGTATCGCTGCTCCGTGTTTCGGTTCGACGGGAAGCGCGAACGTTTTCCGAGCTTGCTTCCGAAGCAGAGGAGAACCCCCTGCGGGAACGGTGGTCCAACAAGCGTAGACGACCATTGGTTCAAGCTCAAAACAATAATGCGAGGAGAGATTGTTTATGGTAAAGGAAAAAAAAAAACCAGTCCTTAGCATGAAAGACAGGTTCAGCTCACGACACAAGTTTGCCAAGGACAGAGCCCAAGGTACAAAGGCCTTTAACATGAGGTACAGAGAGAGAACCACTGGGAGAAAATCCCCCCCCCCGCAACCCCTTACCCAACCTCCACTTATCTGACCTCATCAGATGTTTATTGGCACAATAATTGACTGTAAACCTGTCTCTACCCCACCAATGACACACCATGCGTGATTTACAGTGGCAGAAGCTAAATGTTTTTATTGGAGCAGGTCGCTAGAATCATGCCCCCGTAACCACCTTCCTTCCAAGGCAGGCTCAGCCCACTCCAGCTGTCACGGAGGAAACACAAAGTCCACAGTCCTCTGCCAACCGGCAGGCCAGTGACGTGTCGCTGGGGGAGGGATGTCAGTTTTTTCCAGCAGCTACCAGAACCACACGGTCTCCACACGATGAACATTTCTGTGATCGCACGGTCAGTGGAGGGATAGGTCATTGACAAGGTCCCCTATTCAAAGACTCCAGCAGAGACTTCTCTTTCTGAGCCCACCAACGAAGCAAGCAACTAAAGAATGGACGTATCTGAAATACTCCTTTTCCCATGTTATCTGAGTATTGTATTTAAGTATAGGGAGACCACAGTGTAATACCACGGCAGACAATAAAGCACATTACCATCATCCAGACTCTGTCCACTCAATTTAAAAACTTTGAAAAAAAAAGGAAATGAGGACTGACAGAACAAGAGATAGGTTTTGAGTTCTTTGTCAATCCAGAAGTAGTTATGGATTTTTTTTTTATACAACTGTAATAATTTGGGGGGGGGGTATGGTAGCTCAGTGGGTTGGACCGGGTCCTACTCTCCAGTGGGTCTGGGGTTCAAGTCCCACTTGGGGTGCCTTGCAACGAACTGGCGTCCCATCCTGGGTGTGTCCCCTCCCCCTCCAGCCTTACGCCCTGAGTTGCCGGGTTAGGCTCCGATTCCCCGCAACCCCGTATGGGACAAGCGGGTCAGAAAATATGTGTGTATTTGTAATAATTTGTATTTTGGGGTGTGGTAGTGCAGAGGGTTCAGACGGTGCCTGCTGTGTTTTGGGTCTGGGGTTTGAGTCCTGCTTGGGGTGCCTAGCAACAAACTGGCATCCTGTCCTGGGTGTGTCTCCTCTTCCTTCGGGCTTACTCCCTGTGTTGCTGAGTAAAGCTCCAACTCGCTGCGACCCCACTTGAGACAAGTGGTTGTTGAGGATGGATATTTGCATTTTTCTACATGGAACAATAAAAACACACACCCCGTCTGAAGCCACTTGTCCCAAGTAGGGTCACAGCAAGCAGCAACCTAACCCAGCAAGAGAGGGCACAAGCCTGAAGGGGGGGGACACACCCAGGACTGGATGCCAGTCTATAACAAGGCACCCCAAGCAAGACTTGAACTGCAGACCCACTAGAGAGAAGGACCAGGTCAAACCCATTGCACCACCACACCTCCCAACAATAAAAACAAAGTTTTAAAATTGTTCAGTTGTGCGGATTTGTGCTAAGATTTTTTTTTGTTATTTTTTGACTAATACCTCTAATACCTTGTATGATCATTTGTTGCATAGCTCCTTGGGGCTGCTTGGTTGATTTTTGTCAATATGGAAAAAATTTAACTCAGAAGTCCATCTAATGCTAACTTAAACCTGTCGTTGTGCGGATGAAACACACTTTGATGAGTTACAAACAGTTTGAGGAAATTGTCTCTGAGGGAGATCTATAATGTTCTAAAACAGATACAAGTAAGTAAAAGAATAAACACACACACACACACACACACATCATCTGAACCGCTTGTCCCATACGGGGTCGCGGGGAGCCAGAGCCTAACCCGTCAACACAGGGAGTAAGGCTGGAGGGGGAGGAGACACACCCAGGACGGGACGCCAGTCCATCACAAGGCACCCCAAATGGGACTCGAACCACAGACCCACCGGAGAGCAGGACCCGGTCCAACCCACTGCGCCACCGCGCCCCAAAAGAATAAACAAACAAATATTTTATAGAAAAATCAGACAAATTACTTATTACGCCATATACTCAATAGTTATGGTCTTGAGATTCAGCAGACATGCGGTGGTGTCCAGAGAAGACCTTTGAAAGGGTCCGGCAGTCCACACAATGTATTCTAGAAGTGAACAGTCGGTGTGGAGTTTGCATGTTCTCCCTGTGTCTGCGTGGGTTTCCTCCAGGTGTTCTGGTTTCCTCCCACACTCCAAAGACATGCTGTTCAGGTTCACCCATAGTGTGTGAGTGACAGACAGTGAGTGTGTTCCACTGATGTATGGATAAGTGACACATTGTCAGTAGTGTATCTAGCAGTGTAAGTCACCTTGGTGAATAAGGTGTGTGAGCTGGTAACACTACATAGAGTTCATTGGAAGTCACTTTGGAGAAAAGTGTCTGCTAAAAAAATAAACGTAATTATAAATGTAAACAGGGGGTGCGGTGGCGCAGTGGGTTGGGCCGCAGTCCTGCTGTCCGGTGGGTCTGGGGTTCGAGTCCCGCTTGGGGTACCCTGCGACGGACTGGCGTCCCGTCCTGGGTGTGTCCCCTTCCCCCTCAGGCCTTATGCCCTGTGTTGCCGGGTAGGCTCCGGTTCCCCGTGACCCCGTACGGGACAAGCGGTTCTGAAAATGTGTGTGTGTGTGTATAAATGTAAACAGCAAAAAGATGCAAGGCAAAGGGTATCATGTACTCATAACTTTAATTTGAGCCTTTCTCCGATTGGGGTAAAAAGGCTGGACGAGCACAGATTGTTTTAATACTTTTTCGCATTTGATCATAACCCATACCATCCCTACCAAGCTTAGGTACAACGTAAAGAAAGGCTACAGGAGTTAAACTGGCCGACAATGTGTGCGCACACACTTGCACACATGCACGCACCCGCAAACACACACAATGCAGAACTCCTGGAAGAAAATCAACTCTTTTGCTCTAGGCAGTGTCCCAATACAAATAGCAGTAAAGGTCAAAGGAGACTGCTCCAGTCATAAATTGTTTACTACAATTAACAGCACCTATGAGTCATCATTTGAAAAATAATTACACCGCAACTGAACAATACAATTCTTGAATGAGAGTAGGGAAGTTAAACTTCAGGGAAGCATTTTAAGACATAGAGTGCTTTAAATTAAAGTGCTACCCATTCAGCATCATAAAGGGGAAGTACTGAATACATCAGTAAATGAAGAGATACATTTACTCATGTGGCTGATGCTTTTCTCCAAAGCAACTTATAATGTTAAGGTCACAATTATTACATGCTTATAATCATTTACCCATTTATACAGCTGGGTAATTTTACTGGAGCAATTTTTGGGTAAGTACCTTGCTCAAGCTGGGGGTGTGGTGGTGCAGTGGGTTGGACCACAGTCCTGCTCTCTGGTGGGTCTGGGGTTCGAGTCCTGCTTGGGGTGCCTTGTGATGGACTGGTGTCCTGTCCTGGGTGTGTCCCCTCTGGCCTTATGCCCTGTGTTACCAGGTAGGCTCTGGTTCCCTGCAACCCCATATGGGACAAGTGGTTCTGAAAATGTGTGTGTGTACCTTGCTCAAGGGTGCTATAACCAGAGGTGGGGATCAAACCCACAACCTTTGGGTCCAAAGGCAGTAGCACTAACCACTACACTACCAGCTGCATAAATAAACTTTGGAGTTTACCAAAAAAAAAAAAAAAAATCATAAATAAGCACTGAAGAAGGACCACAATCTTCATGCTTCTTCGCAAAATTCTCCATTACTCAGCGCTGCAGAAAGTTGTTGAGATGAAACTTGGCCCGGGGCTGTGACAAAACCGCGCGCTGCAAAGCAAACGCACGTTGCAACGAAACCGTGGTCATAAGTGATGTCAGGGGTGTTGTTTGTGCGGCCACACTCGATCGCGCCGAGACATACTCTTTTGTTCTGCAGCTAGGCTTCGGGGTCAAGGCAGCCGTGAGCCGTGCCGGGATCAGAAACAAGAAGAGCAACGCTGTTTCTGGAAAAGGGTTTTTTCCCCTCTCTTTGGCTTTCCTGGGTTGCTCGCTGGCACACGGTCAAGATCCTGCCCCTGGAGAGGCAAGATTAATGACAGCTAGTCACGAAAAGGCTTACACCACAGCCCGAATGCTGGAGGGAGAGGGGCAGAGAGAAAAATAGGATGGGCTATGTGAGGGGGGAAAAAAGGGAGAGATGGACAAAGAAAAGAGAAAATGGAGACAAAGAGTAAAAAAGAGACAGAGATGAGTGGGGGGGAGGTGAACAAGAGGAACAAAGCCAAACCAGATAGTCTAAGTGTAAAAAGTGAGGAAAAACAAAGATGGGGGAATGGAGGGGGTGATATAGAGGCAATTCACAAAAGCAATGAAGATCAGCATATTCGACACATCGTGACGGTGACTGTGAGTCTGTGCTCTGTACTATCGGAGTGAATACAGCCCAGCAAAAGTGCATTTATACCTTAGGATTTGTTTGTTTGTTTTTTTTTAACAGCACATGATCACAACACACAGGTGGAGACCGCACCCCGAGGGATTGCAAATATGTTCACTCATGCAGAGTACTCAAGGTCAACAGGTTACACCATGTCATAGATCGGACAGGGTAGCACTTTCTAATGCCTTTCAGAAGAATGTCCAGACATCCAAGAATTCATTAGAGTTGTCAAGCAAATTGAATGTTTTTTTTCCCCAAGGGAGGAGATAAACACTTAGGTCATCCGCACACACACCATCCGAAACCGTTTGTCCCGTACAGGGCCGCGGCGAGCCGGAGCCTAGCAGAGGGCAAGGGGCTGGGGGACACACCCAGGATGGGACACCAGGCTATTGCAAGGCACCCCAAGTGGGACTCGACCCCTAGACTCACCAGAGAGCAGGACCCGGGACAACCCACTCAGCCACCACATTCCCCTTCAGTCACCCACATATTTACAAAATAAACTTCTGGTGGACCATAACATTAAAATACATTGCCTTACCAAGTATGTCAGAGTAGCCAACCTATGTACCATAACATCATCAAAAGAAGAATCTGGATTGTGGTTTAACAAGAAAAGACACGGAGACAAATAGAGACAAATGGAGACAAACCTCGTGATTCACTACCTAACACAAAATCTACTCTACAGATATTTAAAGGGCAGTGAAAACCACAACCAAGTATTCCTGCTGACTGACAGAGCTTTTTTTTTCTTCCCATGGATCAGAATGGATCACCAGCACATCAAGGGTGTCTGGTTCCACACGCAGTCCGACTCGACAGGTAAAAATTTCTCCATTCACCATTTCCGATGATTAAAATCTTTATTCAATGAATAAATAAATCCTAAAAAACTACCACGCCAATAATAAAATCTAAAATAAAACAATAAAAATCAAGAAGACCAACAGATTGCCACGCCCATGCCGTCGCGAGGATAGGCTACACCTGGCTCAAGCAAGATAAAAGGGAGAAGGCTAACCAAGACAAACGCGGAACCTTGATTCGCCGACCTGACCAGCGTCCGTGTTTGAACAAACCTGCTCCTTACTATCCTCCTCTTCCCCTGTCCATAACCCGAAGCCCTCTCCCGTTAACCTCCCCTACCTGTGGTTTCTTGATCGGTGTTTTGACCCCTCGCCTGACTTTTTTGACTACGAATTTTGGATTACCCATTAAACGAAGTTTGCCGGAAAAGACCCACGCCTGTCCCTGACCACGATTTCTGTTTCACCCCGCCGACTCCGGAGAGCGCCGCACTTGGGTCCGCCTCCTGCTCCCAGAGACAGCATGGCACAGATATAAAGACCTCATGACAGAACCGGACAGAGTTATATGCAGACCCCCAAGTGTCTTCGAGGAGGTCACCTATGGGGGGGGCACTTTCTACAAAGCCGTCCTGGTGACTTCATTCTGAAGTTTCTCTAATGGTGGAGTGTCTCCACCAGCGCCATGTCTCTGGACATACACTAGCGTAGTTGATGAAGCTGCCCAGCTCTAGAAATTGCTCCGTTGGAGTTGTATTTGAGATATTGTATTCTCTGGCCACAATGTGAACACGTAGTGTGAGCATTCTGTGGTAAATTTTAACTGTACAGGACACGTTACTATGCCAACAACTTATTTTTCAAAACGTACGCAAAAACTTCAACTGTGGTGAGGCCATTGCTTGAACCAACCAGTCACGCCTATGGAAAGATCTGCCACATTGCTAGACATCTTTGACAGCCCGGTTGACTGTGAGATCGGATCTTACCATCGCCTCGACTGCAGGGTGCTGGGCTTATCCTCAGGAGGTTGCAGGATGAACTCATAGCCCTGTAGCCCTCCAGTAAATTGCCTTTCCAAATATTGACAAGAAAGCTATGAGGCAGCCTGGAATCTCTGTTGACTCTTCATGGCTAACCTGGAATTCAAAACGATGACAATTGCTTTCCTTTCAGAACCCTTCTCAAGAGCTGACAGAATACTGTGACCATTGGCTCAGAGATGAATGCTTCTGAAGACACCTGGGCTCAGTAACTCCATTATTACTTCATTAGGAGATCAGTCAAGAGGGTGCAGTGGTACAGTTGGTTTGGGCTGTACTACCTCTGTGGTGGGTCTGGGGTTCGAGCCCTGGTTGGGGTGCCTTGTGGTGGACTGGTGTCCTGTCCAGAGTGTGTCCTTTTGACTTTGCACCCTATCTTGCCAGGTTAGGCTCAAGATGAGCAGTTATTATGTGTGTACTGTATCATTCAGGTGGAGTGCCTTCTCCACAGGATGCCTCCCAGGGCATGAGCTACTAAACTGCAGTTTAAGTCTGTTCTTAACAACTCTGTTATCTTCTAGCTCTTTAATAAAAGCTATTCTACGTAGCTATAGCTTCGTAGTGGGAACAGATGTCGAAGCTCTACTAGTCTGTCTCCTTGAAGTAATATACGCAAACTGTAAAGGACTCCCATCTGTCCGCAGACCCTCTGTGTCAGGTTCACATTGCGTGAAAGGAGTGAGTGCCATCTCTCTTATTGCTTCCTTTTCCACTGTGTTCTGCACCTAAATTGCACCTAAATCTCTCTTGTCTGGCCTTCCTGCTACTGCCATTAAACCTCTACAGCTGATACAGAATGCTTATGCTCAAGTTGTGTTTGACTTGCCAACGCGTTCCCATGTATCTCCTCTACTCGTTTCTCTGCACTGGCTTCCTATAGCTGCCCGGATCAAATTCAAGACCCTGGCTATGGCCTACAAATGCATCAGTGGAACTGCTCCCGGCTATCTACAAAACTTGATCATCTGCTACACCCAAACCAGACCCCTTCGCTTGTCTACTTCTGCTCGCTTGGTGGTCCCATGTAGGAAAGGTAAAGCATGAAGGTTCTCGGTTCTGCCTCCGTTGGGGTGGAACGACCTCCCCCTCTCACTCAGAACTGCTGAATCTCTGTCCACATTTAAAAAGGGTCTTAAAACTCACCTCTTCCAGACTCACTTCGCCCATGATCTCTTAAGTTCATGAAAGGTGCAAATGCTCTATAACTTTATGATAATGCCCAGAAAAACCACAGCTACTCCTATAATGTTACATAAATGTTTATATGTGTCTCAAAAAAAAAAAAAAAACGAGTAGGAAGGTGATTAGGAATCGGCGATATTCTGGTAAAGTTTTATGCAACTACTTGCGTGATGAATGCCGGTGCATACGATGAAGGAAAGTAACTGTACTTAAGAATCACACATCTGCAGCAATGCCTCTTTCTCCTAAGGTAATGCACAAATAGTATTTTCTATGAGATGTATGTCGCTTTGGAGGAAAGCATCTGTAAATGCTGGATAAGACAGATGCTCAGGCCACAGGACAAATATTCGTTAGTGTTTTTACATTTATTCATTATTTTTCTCCAAAGTGACTTACAATACTAGGGTTACAATTATTTACCCATTTATACAGCTGAGCAATTTGAAATCAAACCTACAACCATTTGATCCAAAGGCAGCACTTTGAACCATTACACTACTAGCTGCTTTTTCTGTGCAATGTGCGCTGTAGCTGAAATTCCGAACCAACCATCAATCATACAGTGTTCAGATTGTTTTGCTAACTCAGTTTGCAGGAAAGGAGCATTTAAACCTATGATGACTTCGGAATATGGAGCAGAAAGAGAGAAATGGATAGTTAATACTTAATTTAAGGGGGCATGGGGGTGCAGTGGGCTTGGCCAGGTCCCCCTCTCTGGCGGGTCTGGGGTTCGAGTCCCGCTTGGGGTGCCTTGTGACGGCTTGGGGTCCCGTCCTGGGTGTGTCCCCTGCGTCCTGTGTTGCCGGGCTGGGCTCTTGTTCACTGTGACCCCCCGGCTCGGGACAAGCGGTTTCAGCCAATGTGTGTGTACTTAATTTAAGGAATAATGCTGCAGTGTTTTCAAAACTACCAGTAAAGCACAAAAATGTAATATTCTAAGCCTAACCAAGCAATTACGTGACTAAATCGTGATTAGACATTTACGAAAAGCTTAGTGATGCTGTTACAGAGAAATCATGTCTGAGAAATACACTCAACCAGACAAGCACACTTGGTCAGTGAGGAATGTAGTCCCGCTGCAGTGTCACGGGTCTTGTGTGTGTTGTCTTCCATAAACACACACACTGCCCTCAAACGGGGTTTCCTTCCCTGCACGAAAAACGTATAATGCACTGATAAACAAATGATCTCAGATCTCTTCAAATGAGAACAAACATTTCTGCTGGAATACGACAAATGACAGGGAGCAAAAGGAATAATCTTGCTTTTTATCATCTGGATGTAACCTTTCTGTACGTATGTAACTCCTTCCTGTTACAATGGAGAATATTGAATATACAAAAATGCATACCTTTGGATAAGTTCAAAAAGAAACTGTCATTTTCAGTTCTGCTATAGTATCTCTCTCGGATTTATGTCCTCTAGAAGAAACGGGGTAAACGTTAATGACGTCACAAGAGATTAGAATGTTATTAACGTAGAGATACGCCATACCCAGCACATTCGGACCTGTGTCATTTCTCAACCTCGGCCCCGGTTGGGAGAAAGACTAAGATGGTATTGTTGATGTAATCCTGTGCACTGGTGCAAAGGGCTGGCGAGGATCAAGTAGAGAAAAGGATTAGTGTGAAAGAACTTTTTTCCTTCTCTACACAGGTGATCTCAGTATTATGAGAAACAATACAACCGGCGTGAGTAACTAAGGTTGGCACGGTCTAGTGTATAAAGTCAGAAACTACGGCAACAATGCCAAACAAAAGCAGCTTGCAAAGGGAGAAAATGGGGATCTAGAAATCCTTTCCTGAAACCCTTTTCCTGCCCGTCAGGGATTCAGCCTTGTGCATTGGAAACGGAACAAATCCACTATGAGGGTGGATGCCTGCACATGACTGCTATGGGTTCTTGTTGTCTGAGCAAACATGCATTTTGGCAATCTTGCGGCACCTGAGACCTTGTTATCCTCCTGGCACGTGTTCCCTTCAGTTTCTCCTTCTACCGTGTTACTGAACCAACAACGACCCAATGAGACTTTATCAAGACAGTTTGGACATCAAGTTTGTATGCAGAGGGAGGTGTGGTGGTGCAGTGGTACAGTGGGTTGAACCGGGTCCTGCTCTCCGGTGGGTCTGGGGCTCGAGTCCGGCTGGGGGTACCTTGTGACGGACTGGCGTCCCGTCCTGGGTGTGTCCCTTCGCCCTCCAGCCTTACGCCCTGTGTTGCTGGGTTAGGCTCCGGCTCCCCGCGACCCCGTATGGGACAAGCGGTTCAGATGACGATGCGTGTGTTTGTATGCGGTTATACATGCTGGTAACACTGAAAATATCATAAAAATAGCAGGCTTACAGACCATCAAAATATCGCTTGGAAAACTTCTTACACTATACTAAGGCCTGCTTGTGAACACATCAGTAAAGGAAGCCCTCTGTTGGGAGGCTACTTTGGTCAGGATGCCTTTTTAGAAAAATCTCATTTTTGAAAGGAAGGGTGAAGGTTTTGTATGTGATCCTAAAGGTCGTTGGTTTAGGTCTCAGGTAGGACTCTGCTGTTTGAATAATTTCTGACTTTATAAATGAGGAATATTTGGCTTTGGATGAAAATGTCAGCCTAAAAATGAACGATTCTGCTGGCTAATGAAGGAGGCAATGTTTTGCCCAGTGAAAGCATTTATGCCCTACTGAAGTCAAACCACAGAACAGGGAGATGAGGCCTGGGCTATGAAGGGCTTGGTAGTATGCCTAGAACATTCTGGGGCATCTAAGGAAACCAGCCACCCTATCATCTTCCAACTCAATCCACTGTTGGTGACCAGAGGACAAAAAAGAACAAAAGTCAAAATCCATTTGCTCACAGACATGCTCCAGTAATAAAGTCATCTTGAACATCTGGAGCAAAGCCTGCTGCCACACACAGTTTTCTGTTCTTCCACAAAGGATCCAAAAAAAGACCAAGCAGAACAGACTGGAAAAAACCGAAACAACGGCTTATTCAGCCTCAAGTATAAAACCCTAAAGATGCTGTAAACGTATGTATGTGCTAATATCTTTAACAGTAACAGACAGAAGCATAGCATTTTGTTAGATGTAAATAGAAATATAGTCAACAGTTTTAGAAAGTTCAGTTTGTAGCAGTAAAAGAAATTTAGTGCACTTGTACTGAAGCTGTATGGGGGTGTCAAAGATTGTGTCTAAGGATATTTCTAAAGTTTTGGAAGTATAAGCATAGACTTTTGTGGAGACGGCGCTCAACACTTAATTATACTTTAACCTAAAAGAACTATGTGCTAGATGTGTGGGAGAGTGTGTGTGCAAGCCCGTGTCTGTACTCTGCTGCTCCCACTAAGCCATGGTTTGCGTAGACGGCCCCTATAACACTCCCTTTCGATGGATATCACGGGTGTTGAAAGAGTCCATTGTTTCTGGAGGTGGTGATTACATCATGGCTTCCCACTTCAGCGCCTGGGCTGGATATTTCAGGGATCCACAGGTGGGAACTATTCAAAGAAGCCCGTGACAGGTTCCTTGCACATGTTCCTCTTGACTGGACTGCAACCCTGAAGACTTGCTTGTTCATTTGCCACAACCCCAACTCTCTCACATTCTGCTGACCCCAAAAAATGTACTTTCAACACCTGCTGGCACCAACCGTTCACACTCCGTTGGACCAATTTTCCATAAGTAACCCTCACTACACCTACAAGACTTGGCTTTAAAGCCCTTGTCTTAGTGCCACACCCCTTTGCTAGGCCCTTGATGTGACCTTGCACCTTATCTCTCACCCCCCTGACTCCCACACCCAGTTATTTCACCTTGACCCCTGAATGTTACTGCCTCCAAACCTCATCGCCCCTCTCATTCTGCCCATACCTTTGCCCCAAAGGCTCCAACCCTATTCATAATTTCGACCCTCTTGAGCCAGGGGAACTGAAGGCCCTCTTTGTGTGCCTGCTGGGAGACATTAGCCCCCCGTCTCTGCGCATGAAACCACACAAAGGAAGCACTTACTAACCACCGAAGCCTTAACAAACAGCCTTTCAAGCATCCTGAGCTCCACACGGCGCAAAAGCTCCAAACATTCGGCTGTTTCTGCAGATTAAGGGGAGTCTGGCAGCGACGGCTGACTTCATTACGTCTTCATGCTCACATGAACGCGTGGAGGTCGAGTCTGGTAGCGTGGTCATTCGGGAGGCAGATGATAGGTCATTCAACAGGCCCAGACATGACCACAGCAAGCCCTTATGTGGATGCTGGGGTTTTCTTTCTTAATTCCCTGCAACTTCTATGACTTCAGAACACACACACAAATTCTGGGGGCAAAATGCCTTTATGATCATTATCCCCACAGTCCGTTTCTGTGTGTTTCAGCCGCGATGTAATCTAACACTAGCCTTATAAAAAGTTCCTCCAAAATGATAACCTTCTGTGGATCTTTCCCGTTTGTGATGAAGGTATGAAGACCTTAGAAGTGAAAAACACAGACATGGTTTTTTCAGAAAAGACAAACATGTCACAATGCTGATAAGACTCTGTATTGGATTTCCGAGTGCTGTGCTACTGCGGACCCTTTGATAAAATGTGCAACAATAAATATTGGCAGCAAACAGAACACATGAAAATTGCTATTTGTGGATGCATGAGACATGAGAACGATGTGTTACTCATGAGGAGAGACAGTTCACCCGTCGTGAATATGGTTTAGAAAAGGGCCTATTGAAACGCAGGTGGCACGCCACAATAACAAAGGCAGTTATGTCTGGAATGTGGCAAATATCAATATGGCTTTTTGAAATACATCTGGAAGAACGCCGACACCTCCTCCCCTTTCCCCTCCAAACCACTGCAGCACTTCGCCAAACACAGTAACTCGAGGGAGCCTTTCCCAGCTCTGTTGATGCTGTGCTGAAAAAGACATCTGTGCCATGATACGGGAATTATTACGTACATCAATCACTGAAAATGCACAACCTAAGATATACACACATACAATAAACTGCATGAGGATAGCCAAGCCAACAGAAACACACGACTCCAAACTAGGAGAGCATAATGGAACGAGGAGCAGCACAGATGTGTCCATGAACATGTGCACATGTTGAAGTGCCCTTGAAGAACAGAAGCATCAGCATGAAAACTTGTTCACCACTAACACGGGTGGCATGGTGGCACAGTGAGTAGTGCTGCTGTCTCACTGCAGCAGAGTGGTGTGAGAGGCCATGGGTTTGATCCCTGCTCAGTCTGTGTGGAGTTTGTATGTTCTCCTAGTATCTGTGTGAGTTTCCTCCCAAAGACATGCTGTTCAGGTTCACCCATAGTGTGTGAGTGACTGACAGAGAGAGTGTGTTCCACTGATATATGGATGAGTGACCCATTGTAAGTAGTGTAAGTCACCTTGATGAAGAAGGTGTGTGGGTTGATAACACTACAGAGAGTTAATTGGAAGTTGCCTTCAAGGAAGGTGTCTGCTAAATAAGTAAATGTAATATTGATGTTAATAAGAATTTTTAACACACTTGTCATCATCACTATTATTTCTGGTCTGGTATTTCTGTCTTTGTCAAAACTGACAACTTTTTCCAAAGCACTCCCCCACTGGCTGGAAATGTGCCACTCAGCACATGAGCAAAGACACCTGTGCTGCATTCTTATGATTCACCGAGAAGTGACAGGAAGCAGCGTAGACATACATCCCCCCCATTGCCCTACATTTAAAAATGAAATTATAGACAAATTAGTCAAGCAGGTGTCACGCAAAAAAAAAGATAAAATGCATCAAGTTCATTGTCAGACCTTTTTAGGATTACTGCATGTTTGGTCTACTGGTGAAGACACTACCAAACAGAAACATGGGCCAGCAGGTGGAGTAATGGTTAGAACTGCTTCTGTTGTGCCATTGAACTCAGCTTGAACAGTTTTAATAGTACTGAGACAGCCAAAATAGAGTGCCCCACCCTCAGGATATACAGGGGGCTGCACATGATTATTTCTCCCTCCCAGTAAGCAAAGGTTTCGTTGACTAAACATCCACCAGTGACAGATCGTGTTCACTTACTGTTACATCAATAGAAAGACAAAAGTAGTAGGGTTGGCAAACTTCGAAAGGTCAGTTTAAGACTTGGAGCTATGAAAAAGAAAATCGCATTACGGTGATTTAAAATAATTCTGGAACAGTAGGGAATTCATCAGTGTGTTAGTAAAACATCTGTATCTAGCAGTGTAAGTCACCTTGGTGAATAAGGTGTGTGGGCTGATAACACTGCATAGAGTTCATTGGAAGTCGCTTTGGAGAGAAGCATATGCTAAATAAAGAAATGTAAATGTAATCTACAAACAATGACATATATACAAAAGATCATACAACAAAAAATGATGTCATCCTTAATGGACCAACAGCACCACATGGTAATCATCAAATGGTGGAAGGGGCATGTCAAAATTGTCACTTCAAACAGTGTACACCAACAACAGAAGGAATGTGCAACAGTACGACTGACAAATATACAACCTTAACACCATCCTTCCATCCATCCATTTGCTTACCCACTTGTCCTATGAGGGTGGCGGTGGCAATAGGGAGAGCAGAGCAGCCCAGATGCCCCTCTCCCCCGTAACTTTCTCAAGGTCAACCTGGGGGAGTGCCAGCTGCTCCCAGGCCAACTGGGAGATATAATCTTTCCAGCAGATCCTGGGCTGACCTCGGGGTCTCATTCCACTTGACCGTGCCTGGTATACCCCCAAAAGGAGGTGCCCAGGAGCCACCTTTACCAGATGCCCAAACCACCTCAACTGGCTCCTCTCAATGTGGAGGAGTAGCGGCTCAACTCCGAGTTCCTCCTGTATGGTCGAGCTCCTCACCGTGTCACGGAGAGTGAGTCCCACCACCCTGTGGAAAAAGCTAATTTCTGTCGCTTGTATCCGTGATCTTATTCTTTCGGTCATTACTGAAAGTTCATGACCATAGGTGAGGGTAGGGACATAGATCGAACGGTAAATAGAAAGCTTTGCCTTATTGCTCAGCTCCCTCTTCACCACTACAGTCGGGAACAGCAACCGTATTTCTGCTGTCGCTGCTCCCAATCTGCAGCCAGTCTCACCTTCTCCCCTCACTCGTGAACAATACCCCAACATACTTAAACTCCTCTACCTGGGGCAGATTTTCTCCCCTTACCTGGAGGGAGCATGACATCCTTTTCCGTAAGAGAACCATGGAATCAGATTTCGAGGTGCTGATCCTCATACCAACTGCTTCACACTCAGCTGCAAACTGTTCCAATGCATGCTGGAGCCGTGCATGCCAAAAGGACAACATCATCCGCAAAAAGCAGCGACATCACCTTCTGACCCCCACACAGAATGTACTCCTGACCTTGGCTGCGCCTTGATATCCTCTCCATGAAAACCACAAACAGGAGTGGAGACAAAGCACAATCTTGGCGGAGTCCAACGCCCACATTGAACGAGCTTGACTTAATGCTGAGTATGCAGACACAGCTCTCACTCTGTGTGTACAGAGACCGAATGACCTGCAGTAGTGACCCCAGCACCTCATACTCCCTAAACGCCTTCCACAGAATTTTTTGGGGAACCCGATCGTAAGTCTTCTTCAAGTCCACAAAACACATGTAGACTGGATTAGCAAACTCCCATGACCCCTCAATTATACGTGACAGGGTAAATAGCTGGTCCACTGTTCCACGGCCAGGACGGAATCCGCATTGTTCCTCTTCAATCCGAGGTTCAACTATTGGCTGAAGCCTCCTTTCCAGCACTCTGGCATAGACTTTCCCAGGGAGGCTGAGAAGTGTGATACCCTGATAGTTGGCACACAGTCTCCGGTCCCCTTTCTTGTAGATAGGGACCACCACTCCAGTTTGTCAATCCAAAGGCACTGTCCCCAAGGTCCATGCAACATTGCAGGGGCGTGTCATCCATGACAGCCCCACAACATCAAGAGCCTTAAGCAGTTCCTGGAAAATCTCATCCATCCCCGGTGGTTTGCCAGTGTGGAGCTTTCCAACTACCTCAGTGACTTCCACCAGGGAGATGGACTCTGATACCCCAGAAGTTTGGCCCTGACCCCTGTAAGAGAGGCATATCTCTCGGGTTTAGGAGTTCCTCAAAGAGCTCCTTCCACCTCCCAACAATATCCTCATTTGAGGTCAGAGTTTCTCCACCTTTGCAGAGCGCAGTTTGGGCTAAGCTCTTCCAACCCCTCCTGAGCAGCCGGATGGTTCTCCAGAACCTCTTTGAGGCCGACCGAAAGTCATTTTCCATGGCCTCCCCACACTCCTCCTATGCTCTGAATTTTGTTTCTGCAACCACAGCCACCTTTTTTGCCTGCCGGTACCTATCCGCTTAGTCAGGAGCACCCACAACAGTCAGAGTTTTCCCCTCTACAACCTTAAGTCGTATTGAGGCGACCCTCTCGTCCACCGGCACAAACTCCTACTGTACGGCAGCCAGCCAGGGGCTTGTGAGTATCCCCACACCCACCCGACACCTCTCACCGGGGTTTGGTTCCAGAGCCAACACTGTGAGTGGAGGTGAGCCAAACTATATCTAATTGGTATCTCTCAATCTCCTGCACCAGTTCCGGCTCCTTCCCTCCCAGTGAAGTTACATTCCATGTGCTAAGAGCCAGTTTCTGCCATGAGGGGCCACGATGCCACGCACCATCCCGCCTCCTCCTGCTGCCTGAAAGGCATCGCACCAAACCCCCACGTAGGACCTTGCGGGTGGTGGGTCCACATGGGCCCCCACATTGCCTTTTCAGGCTGAGACCAGCCAGATTAGATGGGCTGCCCGGCCACCAGGTGCTCGCCTAGGAACACTACCCCCAGGCTCGGCTCCAGGGATAGGTCCCGGTGACCCTATTCCGGGCAGGGTAAACGTTGCTTTGTCTGCTTTTTTCATGGGGGTTTTTGGATCGTGTTAGTCTGGATCTTCACTCCAGACCTGTTCGTCTTGGGAGACCCTACCAGGAGCAAACTGCTCCCGATGATATAGCTCTGGAGATCTCTAGATCATGCAAGCCCTTCTGCCACGATAAGGCCCCGATCCAGGAAGAGCAACCTTAACATATAGATCTAAATTAAGAAACAGAATTAGAGCAAATACAATAACTTGCTGTCATCACTCATTTTTCTGGTGCTTTTTTTTTTTTTTACTGGCATTGTCATTACTGCCACCCAGTTAGGTCTTATTATATTTGCTGTAAACCTCTTTCTGTTTGCACAACACATAGGTACACTGATCCCGCGAAACACATCTGTCCCATTTCAAAAAATATAACTATTTCCATGAGCTTGTATGTGCTCTGTCATATTTACTCTAGTTTCTTCACCATTATTCAAATTATTATCACTTTCAATGTTCTCTTTACTGTGTCTTGTAAAAAGTAAACAGAAAATGCATTTAACTCAAGTAAAGTTCCAGTTTCACTTAAGAAGACCAGAATTTTAGAACACAAGATCGTTCAAGATGTGGTGGCAAATTCAGTCTCAGTGCACTTATGGTGGCACAGTTTGGAAGAACATAATGAAAATATGGCCCAACCCAAGATTCCTACTAAAAAGTGGCCTCAGAGTATTGTGCAGAAAAGGTGGGGCAGATTCATGTCCTGGCCAATACCATGGTTCATCCTAAAATGCCTCCATGCAACCTGGTAGTTTCACCAGAACCAAAGGCTGTGTTTATGCCAAATGAGAAAACCCTCAGCACTTCTGAGAGAAGCTCAGAAAACTTCAACCAGACGGGGAGGATGCAGGATAAGCTTGTGCGTGCGACCAGTCTTAACATATCTCAGTGTCTTCTCTTAGCACAATGCAAACTCAGAAAAATCACAGGCAGAGACAACTGTGATTTTTTGAGAATTTTTCCACAAGCAGAGGCAGCAGCCTCAATGAGAGAGGTTGGAGTATTGGGACAGGGTTTACATTTGTGCAGGGATGTCCAATAAAATGAGACGAAGCAAAAGGATATACTTTGGTTCACACACACTGCAACCAGGAAGACAATCCTGATACTATATTATAAAAGTTGAATCACAGGCCATAGACTAAAGGAAAGAGGCAAGCTTAAGGTTCTCTCCTTTGGTCAAAACAGATGCAACTGAATAAAAGAGAGGGGCAATCTTTGGTTGACCTCCGTACCAATGCAAACCACAACAGTGCACATGAATTGGCTCCATTGTCCAAGTCAGAAGACAGCCTCCCATTTCAAGGTCCACTGATGTCCAATGTCCGGAGTGGGATCGAGATGGAGCAGCAAGCAGCTGCTGAGAAGAGGAGACAGAAAACAAGACTGAAAGGGGGGCATGAGAGCTGAATGAGGGTGGTAGGAGTAAGGAAAAAGGGCCCCTTTCACACACTGGTGTGTTCTTCTGGATCTTAACACAATGTCTCCTTTGAGAGCTGAAAAGAATAACATTTAGATTTAACGTCTTCACAACCATGGATGTTGGGCAGGCTTTTACTGCCCACTCATTCCCTCGTTAAACTTTAGAAGCCTTTATGTGATCTCACGGACCCTTTTCGCTCCCCCCCAACCATCTGTCCTAAATACTTTCCTCCACCATGGAGGCCACTGGTGATACAATGTCAGCCCATGCCATGGAGAAACAATTCATATCTTCTGGCATTTATTGGAATAATATGTGCTTTTTCTGAAGCTTCAGATTAGCACAATTTATAACAAACCGACAGTTAATTGGTCAATTTTATTCACTTGAAATTGCACACTAATGGAAAACCACATGCACTAAATCAGATTGTGGACAGGATTACAGTCCATCACCCACATATTCACACAACACCCACACACACATTCATACACTAATGGCAATTGAGTCAGCAATTCACCTAAAACAGGCTATTACAACAGTGTGATTACTCAGTCTGGAGCAAAATCTACTCATCAATCCTGTCATTTCACGCAGTAAAATAAGATATAATAAATGTGGAATTCATGCAACGTAACAAGGAAGAATGACAAAATATGCTTGTGGTCTTTCTCTTACACAATTTTGTCTTAGCATGTAGGAAAAATACCATAACCTTGTTTGGTAATGTTTTCTTGTACCTCCCGAGACCTTTATCTTATGGTTTCAATAGGAATGAACATCTTTTCCCAGCCATAAGGGAAACCAGAGTTCCTGGCCACATTGCGCAGAAAGACACATATGGATTGAGTTCATCTTATTTTCCATTATCTTGTCTTGTCAGCTTCCAGTGAAAGTGCAAATCACACCTCTCATTCTGCTGGGCCATCCGATTTGTATCTTAACTAAAAAATCTAGTTTTGTCATCTTTTCAACTTCGTAAAGAGCAAATGTGCGGTTTTACAAATGTTTCCGTCTGTGTATTTGTAGACCGTCTGTTGAAAGAGAGCATTCAATATTTTTGAATTGACATCTCATCCATGGGTAAAGAGCCATATGCTAACATCGCCTGGTCTGCTGCAACAACAACTGCACACGGAGATCAGCTGCATCTTGTAACCCTTGCTGTAAAGATTGTAAAAATCAATTTATAAATGAATCTCTGGTTGTTAAATAACTGATTTATTTCTAATTTATACAAAATCTGTGGATGTTAACAACAAGAGACTGATCTCATGAAATTTCGGCAAAATGAACATGAGCCTTAAAAGACAGGACCCATAATTTAAGCCTTGAGCTGAAACAGGTTCAGGAAATGTCAGGAAACTAGACTGCGAGACACTGCAGTGCGAATGATTGAATGAATGAAGTTACTCAGCACTATGTTCAGACAATGTGGCATCCTTTTGACGACAGCAAACCTCAGCTCAGATATCCCAATATGGTCATGCATAGTCACTGAAAGGGGAGAGCCTTCTTGTTGTCACACTTCAACAGAATTCATGCCCTTACATTAGTCACTAGTTCCAACATGCCCAGGAACTAAAAACAAACCATAAACCCAAACAGCAGGCTAAATATAGAGCCCACCTTTGATTAAAAAGAGACTTAGTTCTCATCAACAATACCCCTTGACAAGCTTACAGGGTGCAGTTTGTGACCATTTCGAGTGCTCTTCAGACCTAAGAAATGTCCGTGGCTGGATGTCAAGAAGAGTTTGTAAACTAATCCAACAATTCTGGTCTCCTGGCTTTACAGACGTGTTCCACAGAATTGTCGAGATCATACGTTGAACAGAAATGTCATGATGAAGCCACAAGTGGGGGACACGATGATCAGTTTTCTTAGCCAGGAAGCGTAAACAATGAGGATGTAGTACAGTGAAATACTACGTGTAGTAAAGTACACATCTACTCAGTGCAAAATAAAAGCAAACAGAGCCTCAGCAGCAACAATCACTACCAGCATCAGGTCACTCTGACATGTGGTGAATGCAAACAAAGTCTGACACTGACTGAAATCCGCAAACCTTACTAGTGTTAGGCTAACAAATGTTCTACATGCTGACCCGTGTAGAACGACGCTTTTCGGTAGAAAGGAACCAGGAAATGAGTATCTCCTTCTTTCTCGTATAGGTTTTTTTTCATTAGCCAAAGGTTAGCTCTAAATTACACTTCCTGGCTTGGGAAGGTGAGAGTCAAATTATGAGGAGCACAGATTAGCTGGCGAAGCACAGAGAGTATAACAGTTGCAGAGACAAAACAAAGACTTGAAAAAGGGAAAAACTTGGCAGGAAAAGAAATGTTTGGAAGCACTAAAAAGGAGATCAGTCCCGGGGTAATCTGAGTTGCAAAAAGAATATATGCAACGGAATATGGCTATGGACTTGTTGATGAACACCCGGGGAAAACAATGAGAGGTGTTATTCCACAAAATGTAGGAGGATGCAGTTGACTAGCATGCTCCTTATACGCTCTTCCACCAGGACACAGGAAACAAGGTGACAAGAGACAGAAATTTGACTGCTCTAGGGTACAGCAATAGACACACATGATTTATTTTACTTTGTCTACACTCCTCTTGCTTTGCCGAAAAGAACACTTGGAGTAACTGTGGGACGTTCGCTTAGGGAAATTGTCTGACCTGCTTTGGCACCCATGGTGGACCCCCATTCTCTCACTTAAGAACCATGAATGGGACCCATTGTATTGCAGAGTAGCAAACACATCTTCCTCCTTATCTGTTTACACCAAAAATGAGGGGATAGTGTGAGAGAGTGAAAGACAAAAACAGCCATCTGTAAATAAGCTC
Source organism: Scleropages formosus (assembly GCF_900964775.1). Taxonomy (NCBI): domain Eukaryota; kingdom Metazoa; phylum Chordata; class Actinopteri; order Osteoglossiformes; family Osteoglossidae; genus Scleropages; species Scleropages formosus. The sequence goes on along the minus strand of NC_041808.1, from coordinate 32,644,725 downwards.
TCTCACCAAAGGAATGTGTAAACATGTGTCTCAGTTTCACTGGGACAGAAAGCACTGACATCTTTCCAGGACACATTTGTCAGGAACTGAAAAGCTGTACGAAAATGTAATAGTTTTTGGAACATAGATGATCTCCCCAGACAGGCGAGTTTTCTCATTTTTAAATGTAGAAGAGGATGTAATCTTAAAGTTTAACTGTAATCCGTAGGTAACGTTCTCCATCAACTCTTTGGCCAGATAATGTGTTGTGTTGATTCCGGAACATTGTGGATGTTTCTTGGTGGCAATAATACAAGTGGGAAGCCTAACTTTTTTTTTTTCAGTGACTTTTTCTATTCCCTACTGGTTCTTGTTCTGTGCTGAATTTAGCTCTGGATCGTTCTTCTATCACTTTACAATTCTCTTACCATTATGTCGGGTGGAATGTCGCTAGATAGTAAGACTGAGCACGTAAATTCCCTAAGTAAGTGCCCCACTGGGTCTCTAGTCACTAGAACACACTGGGGAGGGGTGGCTGAACTAGACTGGTAGAGGAGAGTGAGACAAGGTAAAATTATGAAGTATGTGTCAGCCATGTAATGCAAACCACGAGACTGGACCACATAGGGATGTTGAAGGCCAAGGGTTTGGTGGAGGCTAAGGCAATGGGAACTCTACTGGGGCTGCTGCCATATGGAGGGGTGCGGGGGACAAACAAAGAATGTCTACGAGAGGAGAGACCCCACTGGGCTTAGCCAACACCGAAGGAATGCTGTGGTTGAAATGAGTACATGCTTCCTGGCACAAAGTGTCCCTGGTGATTGGGTTCATTTGGTGTCTATGACAAGCATTCCTTTCTTTTTCACTCTAATTTCTACGATACATTGAAAGGCTGCACACCGCAAAACACTTGTTTTCGCAAATAACAACTGCAATAAAAAAATGCATGCACAATAAAATATGCATATTCAGAGATACTTTTGTGAACTAAAGCCAAAATTTCACATGGCACGTGCCCGCCCAACACCAGATCTCAATACTGGTTCAGTGTGACAAGATCTCACCAAACTGAAGGAGATACCTGCTGAAGGATCACTATAAAGGATAACTGTACGCAAGTCTTAGCGCTGATGAAGGCATATGCATTACCTACACGCTGGACCCCTGAGAGAATTAGAAGAGTTACCATGGTCCATCATCATCAGTTGCTGTTTTCACCTGAATAATACAAAAGGAGATGTGATGCTTTACAAAGAAGAGGTGAGTGTCTTATTACTGTCAGCTGTGTTGCTCACTTATCGCGATGCTAAGCACCTAAGCAAACACATCTGTCTTTTAGAAACACCCCTTCTCCTTCAGCTGCATACTGTATTATTTGTACTGTTCCTCCGTTTATAAAAATCATATGTCTTCCATTTAGACATCAGGCCTTCTGCAGCCCAGCGGCTCAGGGAAAACACACGCAAAGTGGTGCTTTGGAACAGCCATCTATAGACTCCTGGCAGGTTTTTCACAGTTAGGACCCATAGTCCCTTGTGTGAGAGAGCTACACCTGCAGCCAAAGTGCATGCCAGCAAAGGGGGGCTGTTCTTCTCACTTCACCCACAGCTTGGGGTCCACTGCCACAGCCAGGGAGTAGGACTTTATTTGGTCAGAAACACCCAGATGGGCTCAACTACAGGCCCTGGTGCCATGGCCCCAACTTCCTGCCTGGTATTCTGCCAACAGCAATCCAACATCTGGAGGGAGGTTCCCACAGTTCCCACTGGCTGGGGCTCCTCAATCGGACCATTCATTGCCTATGCTGTGGATTTCCACTGCCTCACCCTGGGTGACCTGTAGCTTGTGTATGTACAGTAGATATGCAGTTTGATGTGAGTGGGTGTGTATGTGTGTGTCTTTTCTTGCTTTCTCAGACTCTATAAATCTGCAGTAGGCACCACTGAAAAACCTGGCACCTGCTGAGGAGATCAGTTTTTATTCCAGTGAAGAGTGTCACGCATTATGGGTTCATCGGTTCTCGCTGTGAAAGCATCAGATTTCCTCATGTACAACGTATGCAAACATTTTGCTTAATAGAAGGCCCTTTTCTGAAGTTTACACCGAGTAAATGCAGCTTTACGCTGTACATTTACATTTATTCATTTAGCAGATGCTTTTCTCCAAAGTGACGTACATCTCATAGAAAATACTATTTGTTAATTACATTAGCAGGAAGATACACTTAGATGCAGACATGTGATTCTTAAGTACAGTTAGTTTATTTCTTTCCGCCATATGAACCAATGTTCATCACACAAGTAGCTGCATAAAACTTTACCAGAATATCGTCATTTCTAATCACCTTCCCAGTAGTTTTTTCTTTTTTTTTCCAAGATACATAAAAACATTTACGTTACATTGCAGGAGTGGCTCTGTGAAGGATTGATCCGAGCACGATCATGAACATTTATACTTCTCACGAACTTAAGAGATCCTGGGGGAAGTGAGTGGGAAAGAGATGAGTTTTAAGACCCTTATTGAATGTGGACAAAGATTCAGCAGTTCTGAGTGAGAGGGGGAAGTCGTTCCACCGCGATGGAGCCAGAGCCAAGAACCTCCGTGTATTACTTTTGGGACCACCAAGCGGGCAGATGAGGAAGAGCGTAGCAGATGATCAAGTTTTGTAGATAGCTGGGAGCAGTTCTATTGATGCTTTTGTAGGTTATAACCAGGGTCTTAAATTTGATCTGGGTTGCTATAGGAAGCCAGTGCAGAGAAACAAGTATAGGAGATGCATGCGAATGCTTCAGCAAGTCAAACACAACTTGTGCAGCAGCGTTCTCTATATATTACTATATTGCCATCTTATTCTCTAGGGCAGATAACCCAAGGACAATGATGACAGTAGTGCTTCATGGATAATCAAGCACAAAAGAGTTACAATCACAACAGCGTAAAATGTGATTTTCCATTACAAGTCCCAAATTTAACTATAAAAACTGGAAATATTGAATAAACCAAAAACAATGTGGATTTTCTTTCCAAATGCTTATTAGCACACGAAACTTGCTCAAGCGAGTGTGTCTTTGCGTGCCAGCAATCGCGTAAACGTGTTTCTATAACCGAAGCGACTGATAAAGATGTTTCAGGGGTTTGCAGCATGAATAAAATCACATTAATTATGGTCATCAACAAGAAATCCTTTGATCTGAAATTCAAAACCCTGGACCTGACTTTCGAGCAGCGGTTCTTGGGGCTCCGGCATTGAGCGCAATCAGGTGACTCTGAAGCAAACTCAGCTCAGAAGTCACCACATCATCAATGCAGCACTCAAAAAACAATGAGCTGGAGCCACAAAATGCACACTCTGTCCCCGCCAGATATCTCTATGAATATTAACTGAAACTCACAATACATAAAGAATGTATTCAGTGCACATAATGAACCAAGATCCTATTGACACTTCTGGCAAAACAATAGCCTTGTCATAACTGTGGCGTGACATCACGCTGGCCTTCGTCCGAGATTTCGGATTAAAGCATTTCGCCATGCCAATAACAGCAGCGCTCTGAAAGGGCCCGTTATGAGCCCTATCTACATAACAGAGCTTGGGTGTCGGGCGGATGAAATACAAGCAAACTGCGAAGGAGACATCTCAAGCCAGAGAGAATGTTTTCTTTTCCATTTCTTCACAAGCTCCATGATGTCTGCCGAAGGCCAGGGTGTCGCTGGCAACAATGGCCGTCTTGTGTCGCCTCTTGCTCAACGTTGACGGAAGCCTGCTTGAGATTCTTTCGCCATTGTACACCCCTCCGCCTTTCACCCCAACACATCAGACTTCACGGCTTCCATATTGCGTGTCTGTGGTTAATATAAATCGCAAGTAAAATTAGTTTGGATGCGTGCATCCTTTAGAGAGAAGTGTTTCCGTTATTTCCTGGCACTTTTTCAATTGCGTTAGATCCCAGTATAGACACCTCTCGACTTATGCAAACAGAGCGTTGTTCAACCCCTTACGTAAGTTGACATTTACGTGTGTCAGATTCCCCCTCCTCCACCATTCAACGTAATAACATTAATAATGTTTTCATCTCAGTTATTGCACCTTGACGTTTCTTCGTTATTATTGTTCTTTTCATGCTAGCTGTTCTTTTCACGTTCTATCTTACGTTCAGCATCCATCACTATCGTATTTATAGTCGAAACGGCTAATCCTGGTTCCCATAGGCCGTAATCTTTGTCCACCTTCATACTTCCTTATTATTTTTAATTCATCTCCAAATCGATTGCTGTACCCTTGTGAGACGGTTCTCGTTTTCCTTCAAGTGGACCTTTACCACCAGGTATCGTGAACATGACACTAACGAGAGGAGATGCGTTCGCAGCGCAAAGCACGCGAGAACTGGGATAATGCAGCTTCCTGCCTTGTCTGCTTACGCCGACTTGCGCTTAACGTATTTCGGATGTTTTGCGTAAAATAATTTCATCTGTACATCTGTAATTTTATCTCTACGGGAATTTTTTTACTTAAATCCGGATTTACGTAAGCAGAGTTTGCGTAAGTAGAGGGGTGTCTGTACTTGGAAAACCACACTGGAGGTGACTGCCATCAGTGGCCACCAGGTGGCAGCGCCACACTGCTCAGATTTCCACATCCTTCTGCAGAAAGACAGCCAAGGGTGTTTTTGTCAGACAGACTGGAGATGAGCAAATTGGCAACAGTTGTGATGGCAGAAGGAGTTGGTGAGTTACGCTCGGTGTACTGGGGACAGCAGTGGGAGCGTCGTGGCTCTGTAGGTACATCACGGCAGTGGACATGAAGGAAAGCCCAATGACAGAATGATTCATGTTGAAACTGTGGAACGGTGTCAGTAACACAAGGAGGTAAAAAAGACTCACTTTGCCCACGATCTCTTAAGTTCATGTAAGGTGTAAATGTTCATGCTCTATAACTTTAAGATCACTCCCTGATCAATCCTTTACACAGCTACTCACACACACATCATCTGAACCGCTTGTCCCATGGGGGGGGGGGGGGGGGGGGGTTGCAGGGAGCTGGAGCCTAACCCAGCAACACAGGGTGCAAGGCTGGAGGGGACACACCCAGGACGGGACACCAGTCCGTCGCAAGGCACCCCAAGCGGGACTTGAACCTCAGACCCACCGGAAAGCAGGACCCGATCCAACCCACTGCGCCACCACACCCCCCTTACACAGCTAGTCCTGTAATGTATCCGACTGTTTATCCACCCATCGTCAACAACTGCCTATCCTAAGCAGGGTCATGGCGAGCCAGAGCCATACCCGGCAACACAGGACGCAAGGCTGAAGGGACACACCCACATCCCGGACAGGACAGGACACCAGTCTGCCGCAAGACACCCCAAGCAGGGCTCGAACCCCAGACCAGCCATGCAGCAGGCACTCACTGAACCTTCTGCACCATCATATCCCCTGTTGTAAAAGTTTATATCTATCTCAAAAATATATATATATATATATATATATTACTAGGCAGGTGATCAGGAATCACGGATATTGGGATAAAGTTTCATGCAGCTACTTGTGTGACGGAGGGGCACGGTGGTGCAGCGGGTTTGGCCGGGTCCTGCTCTCTGGTGGGTCTGGGGTTCGAGTCCCACTTGGGGTGCCCTGTGACAGACTGGTGTCCCATCCTGGGTGTGTCCCCCCCCCCAGCCCCATGCCCTGTGATGCTGGGCTCGGCCCTAGCTCACCACAAGCAGCCTCAGACAGTGTGTGTGTGTGTGTGATGAATATCAATTCATATGGTGGACAGTAACAAATTAACTGTACTTAATCACATGTCTGCATCCATGTCTCTCTTTCTGCTAATGTAACGAACACATTGTATTTTCTATGAGATTTACATCATTTTGGAGAAAAGGGTCTGCTAAATGTATAAATTTAAATGTAAATGTATAAAAAACACACAACATGCTGGTTAACAACCTTCATTGCTCTCTGATTACATTCATTCCAGCATCAAATTTCCGGCTAAGTTCCCCACACTAAAGATGAGAAAGAGGACCGGCTTTTCACCTGCACTCAGCGGACTTCATCCTTTATCCTTCGATTTCTTCGGAAAAATCTACTTACCCTCATTTCAAGGGGGTGTGGTGGCACAGCAGGTTTGGCTAGGGCCTCCTCTGTGGTGGCCTGGGGTTCGAGTCCTGCTTGGGGTGTCCTGCGGCAGACTGGCATCCCATCCGGGGTGCGTGTGTATGTGCCATCAGCCTTGCACCCTGTGTTGTTGGCTTAGGCTGCATTATGACAAGGGCCCAACTCCAAAGCCAATTTATTGTCAAAATGCCAGCTAGGGATGACTTTATTACTGATTATCCTTTATGTTTAGAGGTGTACGTTTATGAAAGGAATTTACAGTATATCTGGAACAATAGAAACACGCCCAGTGGAATTTATACCTTATGGTTACAGCTCCAGCTCTTCATTTTAATATATATTCGCTGATTAAGCTTTCTTTTTTCCCCTCCCAGATAAGATGCTTCAGGCAACCATAAAGGGTGTTGTGGATGAAAGGCTTCGTACCATGTTTCAACTGCTGATATTAGTCTGGCAGATGAGGTGTTCAGCGTGAAGGAGAAGGCAGTTAAATCAAGACACCCTAAGGACAACCGAGCATGGAGGGCACAAGGCAAAACCAGCAGGCATTAAGGGGCCGCTCAGAACAAAACAGTAAGTGAGGAGCAGATCAGTACCGGCAGATTTGAGATGCATCCTTGAAGAGACTTGTCTCTGTGAACAAGTCTGAGTGGTATAAGAGTAGGTGGAAAGGAAAGGCCAGAAAGTGGGCAGATTTTCTAGTCGATCCCTTCGGATCCCTGGGGTAGAAGTACGGCTGTTCTGCTCCAAGGAGGAAATTTACAGCTACTTCCAAGGAGGTAGTCCTCCCAACTGCATACGGTGAACCCACCACAGACCACAAGCCAGTGCAATGCATGACATTGATAGAACCATAAAGTGCACTAAATACCTTGGATGAGAAGGAACCAACTGGGAAGGAGGAGAAAAAGGCATTCAGGATCTCAAGCTCAGCACCAGGCCCAAAGGGAGTACCCTAAATCTCCTGTTACAAACGCTGGATCGTGAGGATGGAGGATCCTGATGGTGTTGTGGAGAAGACGTTCAGTGGCAGTGAAGGTGTGCTAAATGGTGTGGATTTCTAAAGAGGGGAACTGCAACAGGATTAATTAGCTCAGAAATTTTAGAGCTTGGAGCACACTGGTGTGCTGACACAGTTGATTAGAGAGACATGTGACAGTCCTGTGGTCCCACAAATGCCTATGGTTTGGTACCACACAAGTTGAGTGAGATAACATTAAAGCAGCACCACATCCCAGGCAAGACTGAGGGTCTCATTTTGGATCAATACAGCAATTTCAGTATGATGGTCACAGCAGAAGGTGTAACATGTTATAGGATGGAGAAGGTGATGCTTGTTGGCTGTATTATCTTCACGGTTGTATTTGCACTGGCCATGAATATGCTTGTGATGTCAGCAAAGGCAGAATGCAGAGGTCCACACACAGCAGCATCCATCCTGGATGTAGGTGGATTTCACAGGAGCTTGAAAGCCTGATCATTTGTACTAATATCAGTTTTAAACCGTCAAAGTACAGAGCTCTGGTGCTGAGTAAAGGGAAGCCTATTGACAGGGAGCACACTGACTGATTCCATCCTTTCTGGAGAAATCAGAGAAAAACTTAAATAGTTTGACAGCAGTTTGAGGGATATAGTAGTTATCCAAGCAGCTTACCAGGAGCTGGAGACAAATGGACATATAAGAACTTATAGATAAGTTTAAAGCGCTGGTATATTAGCAAAGCAGCCTGGCTCACAAGGTAGACCACAGTGTTAGTCAGGGAACGTGAAAGAGTAGCAATAGCACCAAATGAAAGTGTATGCCCATCGAAGTTGTCTGCAGGGGCTTTTTATAGGCAGTCAGAGGGGGAAGGCCATGGAAAGCTAATATCCTCTCTACCGTTGCAGTATCGAGATAGAGGAGAGTAGAGGTAGTGTAGTGGTTCGAGCTGTTGTCTTTGGACCGAAAGTTTGCGGGGTTGAATCCCCTTCTAGGAGTAGTTCCCTTGAGCAAGATACTTACTTTGAATTGCTCTGGTAAAATTACCCAGCTGTACCAGTGGGTGAATGACTGTAAGTTGCTTTGGAGGAAAGTGTCAGCAAAACTAATGAATTTAGAAGGCTGGTAGAATTTAAGGTTTTGTGAAAGGACACAAAATTCTGCGGCAATGAATAAGAAGTATAACAGCTGCATGGTGGCACAGTGAGTAGTGCTGCTGTATCGCAGTGTCTGGGTGGTGCGAGAGGACATGAGTTTGATCCCTGCTCAGTCTGTGTGGAGTTTGAATGGTCCCCCCGTGTCTGCATGGCTTTCCTCTGGGTGCTCTGGTTTCCTCCCACACTCCAAAGACATGCTGTTGAGGTTCCCCCATAGTGTGTGAGTGACACAGAGAGAGTGTGTTCCACCGATGCATGGATGAGTGACCCATTGCAAGTAGTGTATGTAGCAGTGTAACTCACCTTGGCGAATAAGGTGTGAGGGGTGATAACACTACATAGAGCACGTTGGAACTCGCCTTGGAGAAAAGCGTCTGCTAAATGAATAAATGTAGGGAATAGTTTTCGCATGGCTGTCCAACAGCCCCATTCCCTCCACTCATGGAGCAACTGACCTCTAATCCACATCAGCTCTGCACTGTCAAACAAGGAGAGCAAAACAAGTGAAAACAACAAACACATTAGCAGCAGTCATTTCAGCAAGCTGACTGCCTAACCCTTGGCCCTAGCGGTAGCCTTCGAACTTGTTCGGCTTGCCCCACCTTCTCCTCACCTCCTTCAATTAGAGCTTTCAAATAGGACTAATTGGGCAGCTGAGCAGCAAGCGTGCCACTGTTCATCAAGGTCAGATGGAGCCCCAGTCAACATCAACGCCTAATGGTGGCTGACTGATGTTATTTTGTTCCTGCTACTGCTAAACCCAGCACATAGCTACAAAGCAAATCTGGTGTTTAGCAGCAGTTTTTAAGATTAACTATTTCATTTCTTGCTTAGCACATTTTTATTTAAGAACTTTATGGACACATTACATATATATATATATATATATATATATATATATGTATGTACAGTCATGCTCCACTTAATGACATTTCACTTACTGACTGACCACATGATGGTACGATGGTCCTATAAGATTGTAATGGAGCTGAAAATTCTTAACGACTAGTGATGTCGTAGCTGTCGTAACATCGTAGCACAACTTGTTACTCACGTGTTCGAAGTGCTGCTACTGTAAACAAATGTACTGTGCTGCCAGTCGTATAAAAGTATAGCACATACCATTATGTACAAAACATAATACTTGACAATGATAATAAACACCTGTGTTACTGGTTTATGTATTTACTATACTGTACTTTTTTTGTTATTTTACAGTGTACTCTTTCAACTTATAAAAAAAAAAAACGGTATACTGTGTTATACCAGCAAGAGTGTCATAAATCTTGTTTTTACCACGTCTCTTGATTGTGTCGAGGCTATACCATCTAGGTTTGAATAAGTACACACTATGATCGAGGCTATATCACCTAGGTTTGTATAAGCACACTCTATGATCAAGGCTATGCCATCTAGGTTTCTATAAGTACACTCTTTGATCGAGGCTATAGCATCTAGGTTTGTATAAGTACACACTATGATCGAGGCTATGCCATCTAGGTTTCTATAAGTACACTCAATGATCGAGGCTATACCATCTAGGTTTATATAAGTACACACTATGATCGAGGCTATACCATCTAGGTTTGTATAAGTACAACCTATGAAGTTCGCACAACAACAAAATCACCCAAAAATGCATTTCTCAGAACGTATCTCCGTCGTTAAGCAACGCATTTCTCTACAGTGCATTCAGAAAGTATTCAGACCCCTTCACTTTTTTCATATTTTTAATGTTGCAGCCTTATGTTAAAATTGTTTAAGTTTATTTTTATGTCATATCCTAGAAGGTTTGGCTGTAATCGTTGCCAGAGGGACTTCGACGATTTTAGCATAAGGCCAGCACCCCCTGCCATCGATCCTGCTCAGCTGGAATGATGAACAACCACATTCCTGTCTCTCTATGAATGTCGTAATATCCCGAGAGAACCTAGGTGGTCCCACCATTCCCCTGTCATACACACACACACACACACACACACACATGCATTTGTGAACATTTCACAGAGCCCCGTTTAAATGAATAAATGATTCCAAACTCCACACCAGTCCGTCCGAACCACTCGCCCCATACAGGACATGGGGAACCAGAGCCTAACCCGGCACACAAGGCGTAAGGCCAGAGGGGGAGGGGACACACCCAAGATGGGACACCAGTCCATCACAAGGCACCCCAAGCGGGACTCAAACCCCAAACCCACTGAAGAGCAGGACCAGGACCAACCCACTGCACCACTACACCACCGCACCCCCTACTAACTCCACACCAGTAAAGCTTGTAAAATAAAAGATTTGGATTTTTACTTTTTATTTAGACAAAGTTTAGTAAAAAGGCATTTTGTTTTTTCTTGAATTTTTTTCAGCACATCAAAAAATTGCTTTCCACTCAATCACTCTGAAACATTCTCCTTGACAAGATGATCTCAGCACCGTTACCTCCTAAGCCGGATACCAACAGCAAGGACAAACATAATTATTTTCTTAATTTATCAAATTCAAACAGAAAATAAATTCATGCCTTAAGACCTTTCATGATTACTGAACGCTACTCAAGGCTTTGGTTCCCGCTCTGCGAAATAAGCCACTGATGGTTACAGATAAAGACAGTTTTCAAATTTCTTTCCTGCGTTCCTTGATTAAGCTTACTTCTTATTATTTTGTTATGTCACTGTTTACCTTATGGTTTAGTCCTGACCAATTTGCAATTTTCACACATTCACACATCTGGACATTTTTCCGGGAAAAATTCAGGGTCAGTTCAAGGACACTACAGCAGCAGTGATAATGGGACTCTAGCTGCCCACATTGAAAGCAGAAGTCCTCATCATTAATTGCTACATTATGAATACATATATATATATATATATATATATATATATATATATGTTTTATGCCTTTTGAGTGCTGAGTACATGTGGCTGTTTTGCATTCTCCTTCATATTACTCCTCCATGCAAACAAACCTCTTCTTAATTGAATTAATGAGGATTTATTGAGAAAAGGACCACAAAAAACAGCTAATAAACTAGAGCATATACTACAAGAATAGATTATTAATGTCTCAAGGAACCAAGTGTGCTTCAGAATAGTCATTATTGCTATCACATCCTTCCTTCCCCCACGGTGTGAAAAGAACTTAATACCTGGGGAGAACAGTAATTTTCTCTAATTGGAGGGTTTAAATTTTCAGATTATTTGGTAAGGTAAGAAAAAATGAAAAGCCAGAGCACCCAGCAACTTATGTGAATCTTGAAACATCCACTTTATTTTCACGATTAAGAGATCGGCTGAAATGTTGAAAAAAAGGTACAAGGCATGCCATGACACCCATGCATTCTTCACGAGCCCTTGCAAATGTATGGCTTTGTACTGCTGCTGGAATTGAAAGATGTCCCTTCTTTGGCAGCACAGTAAATAATTCAGCGGGAGGCTGCCTCTTCTCTCCTTTGGGAGCAGCATCACTTCGACCGAACATGCCGGAAGGCCCAGTAACAAAGCAAAATCTTTCATGTCTGGGGAAAAGAGTGAAGAACTCTAAGAATCTCAGGAAGATGCAAAAAAATCCACCAGTTACCCCCAGGCAATGGTTGTAGCCCATGGCAGGTGAGAGAAAAGACCCATTTTTCAGGGGTGGGTTTGCTTCATGTTTCCCATAAACGAAGCTCATCTTCCAGGCAGTATGGAGCCCGTCTATGACTGACTCCATTGCAGATGATGCAGTGAAATCAACTGCAAGGATTCAGGTATGTTAAACTGCTCAATGCTTGGCATTATGGGAGGAGATAGAAGGGACTTAAAGACATCATTATAGGACATGACACCCTGGGGGTTTATGGCCCCGATTCTCACTTTGTTGCATAAACATAGTTGCTAATGCTAACACATACATCATGAAGTGTGTGCACTCTACAGCAAGCCTGAACCATCACAAAGGTGTAATGGAGTGTTCCTGTCAGCTGGGTGGCGGGGGTCATAAAATTTTCCCCTCGGAGGCATGGTGATATTTAAGGAGGTGTTAATGCCAGGTGTTTAAATTTTAATGGGGTTTCCTTTTATACAGCTTCTTAGGGAAGTAACATTTTGGTTTATGGTCTGACAGGCAATCACACAAAAGCAACCACTGGAGGTGCTAAACGGATGAATACTATTTAAGATGGGTTGCTTTCTTTCCAGACACATTATGTTTCAGTCCTTGTACGTCAGAATCTAATCAAGTTGTCCGTGCAAAATTGTAGAGCTGATGGGAGAACGCTGGCATATCAATTTAGGTTTATTACAACAGGCAATAAACTCAACAATTATCAGAACAATTAACACACTTAATTCGAGGGTTATTTCTCAAGGCATGGAAAAGTCCCAATTTGTCCCAAGGGAAGATGCTGCAGATAACGCTTTGTGCATTAACTGTTTTTCAGTAAATAATATGGACATAAAGTGATATCAGCTTTTAAGCTTTTAAACAAGCCAGTGATCCAACTACATTGAGCCTTGTAGACATGGTATGGGACCACAGTCTGAACCTAGGACTTGAACAAAGACTTGTCCTCAAGTCCCAAGTGTCACCTTGACGAATAAGGTGTGTGGGCTGATAACACTACATAGAGTTCATTGGAAGTCGCTTCGGACAAAAGTATCTGCTAAATAAATAAATGTAAATGTAAGTGTTTTGAGAAGCTCATTTTTTCCTAAACCTTATTTGTACTGGTTGCCTGCCTTGAATTTTTAAGGCTACATGTGTGTACAAAAACACTCTTTCTTATTAAAATGTTTGCAAACACTGGATATGAAACTCTTCTCTGAGACATTGCTATAATTAAATTTTTCTATGTAATTTTTAATATGTATAATATATAGACAGCTGACAAGCATGGCAGGGGCCCAAGGATCCTCCACATTCTCTCTCACTGGCTGACACCAGAGGACAAAGCTCAGAGCCATCAACCCCAGCACAGCATCGTGAAAAAAATCCAATCATGGAATCCACTCAGCTCAATTAAAAGTAAATGGCACCGAATGCATTAAAAAGTACAATGATGGGCAGTACATGGAGTGCCATCGAAGCTTGTTTTTAATTGCGGTCTCTGCTCTAAGCCAGTCTATTTGTATTCTGTAGGCAACCGTTTTAACTTTTAACTTAATAGCTTAATTAACCAAATCCATATTAGTCCTAACGTGACATTATTTTTTTCATTATTGACTGCCACAGTCTTAATTTTTTTCAGTCCCTTCTCGTCAGGATGGAAATAACACAGAAATAAGCTTGTCTTTGTGGCATGAGAGTGAAGAGTGTAGAATAAGCGAGGGGTTTACAGCTCGACGTCTAGACATCTACAGGCCAGGCCAGAGGTGTGTGGCGTGAGCCTCAAGACGGTCTCAAACAAGGTACCGCCTAGACAGCAGTCTCAGCTGCCGCAGCACTGAGATTGGTGAAAAAAAAGCATCTAAATGAATCAATGGTCATTCTTCAGCAAGCTGCTGCTGCTACCACATGCTTTTAATTATTCATTATTTAATTATCCAGAAGCCTCTGTGTTGCTGGAGAAGTCACTGTGGAATACTAAGCATCGGTTTCCCACGTACCTTTACCAACTTCCCCTTAAAGCTGTTGGTACCCGAGTCTATGTATGGATTGTGAGGACAGGGAAAATTATAATAAATGTGAACCTTCACCCAAAAAGGGGTTAAAGGGTTATTAAAAGGTTAAAAACCTTTAACCTAAAGGTTTCTTTAAAGTCGATTCCCAGCCTGCTCTGATGATCAAAACCTCTACTGAATCTTTATTTGGCACCAGTCAATAAGGAAAAAAAAAAAAATAAACCCTTATTTTTCTTATCTTTTCAGAAAGTCAAGCACATAAAAGAGGTGGATCACGATGGTCAGAATCCAAAAACAAGATCAAGTTCAGTTCGACCAACGGATAAAAATAATTTTAAAAATACTTTCTGCTTTATCACTACTGAGAGAATCTCCCTGTCCCTGTTGTAAATGCCCCCAGTGAAAGACAAAGTCATGTTTCAGTCTGCTTTTTAGCACTCTAAAACACAGAAAACCAAACAGAATTTCAGGACAAATTAAACAACAAAATTTCCAGCTATAAATGTACATGGGGACACAGGCTGCTTTCCCTTTCAGAGAACAGAAGTCCAAGGAGACCAGTTTTAAATATTTGGCAACAGCTTGCATACCACTTTCAGAACTGGATTTTTTTTTATAATAAAATAAAACAAAGATCCACAATATTTTGTTTTCAGGGATTTTATCTATTGCAGCTGTACAGATACAAGAAGTGGTCCATGTCAGTCTGCTGTGACATCACCTGAGTGCCTTGAGCATAAATGAGCAAAGAAAAACAGTTATGTCATGAATACTGTCCTTCTGGGCTCAATCTGTCAACTGGGCAACTCCAACATCCCTTATGGGCATCTGAAAATCTACTCATCTACAGTCATCCCACGCTATTCGGTCTCCTAGTAATCTGGTTTTCCACATATACTACCTACAGTTAATCAGTCCAGATCTTCATTTACTCTATCTGCCTCATCCAGTCTTGGAACACACACATTGTCTGAAACCGCTTGTCCCAACCGGGGCCTAACCCGGCAACACAGGGCGCAAAGCTGGAGGGGGAGAGGACACACTGAGGACAAGTCGCCAGTCCATCACAGGGCACCCCAAGCGGGACTCAAATCCTAGACCCACCGAAGAGCAGGACCCAGGCAAACCTGCTGCGCCACCACACCTCCTCCTGGCTTGGAAGAAGTCATGTTAAATAGCACAGACACAGGGTTCGACAGCAAGACCTTCTTATCGGTAACATTCACACAACGTAGTTTTCTTACAGTACATGACGTTGGTTATGCTTCAAGGCGCTGTGGGGCCTTGGATCCCTTACAACCATTTGAACATGTCATACACAAGTGACTTTTTGAGTATATACAAGTAAGTTTGAGTGAACAGACTGTGTGTGAACACAAAAGCTTTCTTTTTTCTTCCACCTGAAAATCAGATGAGTAAGAAGGTGTCGGGTAATAAAACCAAGGGTTGGAGGCATGAAAGCAGGGACATGGGTTGTGTGAGACCTACGTTCTGACAATGGCTTAAACCCAATAAATGGAAGTGGAGTGGAAGTAGAAAATGCCTGTAGTGCTTGGTTGTTTCTGCTCACAAGGCATATGTTTCGGAAAGAGTAGCTGGTAGCAAAGTGGTTTTAAAAAATTGCCCTGCAACCAAAACAACTGGATGTTTAAAACCCAAGTCTGATGTAGTGACATATACAACTGTATTTAAAAAATACAACTGCTTATGTGGAAAAACTGTCAGTTTGTCCTGTATCTTGGCATGGGAAAGAAAAAAAAAAACTTTACCATAAACAGTGTAAATAGAAATGTAGAACCTCAGACAATTCTTTTGTGGTTGACAAATCGTGTGGAATGCACAGGAGATCAGCAGCCGTACCGAACGGCCTTCGAGAAGCGGTGCAGAGTTAAATACAGATGCTCCTCTACTTACGATGGGTCGACTTACGATTTTCCGAAGTTACGATAGTATGATAGCGATATGCACTCGGTAGAATCCGTACTTCGAATTTTGAAATTCGATCTGTTCCCACGCTTGCAATATGCGGGTACTTGTCACGCCCATGGGAACGAGCAGATCCCCGAAACTTGCGACCAATCAATGAAGGTCCAGGATAAAAGGAGCTCCGTGTCCAAAGGACGACGCGGATTCTTCCAATCGCACTCGAGGTCTTGCAGTGTCAGCATTCTTCTTGTTCTAGTATTCCTGGTTATTGACCCTCGCCCGCTTTCCACAACCACCGAGTATAGCCTTGCCTGTGAATTGACGTTTGAGCCTCGTTCGACCTTTTGCCTCGTCCTGACCCTGATCGTGCCCAGCCCTTTGGACTTGGAGAAAGAAATAAACCAACCCGCAATTGGGTCCACGCTCACCACCTGTCTCCGGCCACTCTGTGTGTGACAGTACTCTCTCCCGATACTGGGCGATGGCAGCGAGCCACAGCATCCACTCAACCGCGCTCGCAGTCTCTTTAGCATCACGCAAACGAGCGTAAACAACCGATACTGTGTTGAAAGCATTTTTTTATTTTGTATTGTCGCATCCCATCATGTCTACTAAACACTCATGTGTGTCTCCTGCTTCTGGTGAGAAGAAAAGTAGGAAAGCAATTACTCTGGAGACAAAACTCAAGATACTTGCTCAGCATTATACAGATACCTGTACCTGTACGTAGTCACTTGATACTGTAGTTTCACAATCGGCCGCATGGTGGTGTGACTGTCGCCATTGGTTATAACACAACAGCTGATGGATGCTTTGGCTGGCACTATAATCTATGTTTAAAAATTGTTTTTTTCAGTGTGGAACAAAAGGCATTCAACATCTAATTATAAAATAGGCTTTGTTTTAGATAAATTTGCACAGCTGTAGGCTATGCTGAGTATTCTGAGCATGTTTATAGTAGGCTAGGCCAGGCTATGATGACTGGTAGGTGCAGTCCTGTATTCTTTCTCGTCTTATGATTTCTCCACTTAAGATGGGTTTATCGGAGTATAACCCCATCGTCAGTCGAGAAGCATCTGTGATTGCAAATCCCAACCCCACACTGAATAAGACAAAATGGAGCTGGTACATGCACTGGATTGGTCATACGGCCTATGCTTGCAGTTTTATTGTCCCACATGTGACAAAGCTTTGTATGTGTCGCGCCCACGCCCACAACTCAACCAACAGCACCTAACTTTAGTCCAGCACCTGACTAACTGCCCACCCTTTAAAAGACCCTCCTCAGTTCCCATACCTTTGCGGAATCTCATCAGAGACAACCGCCCTCTTTCGTGGCATCCAGTGCACACTCAACACTTGTTCTCCGTTCTCGTTTTCCGGTTTTCGTCTCTTTGCTTTGTTTCCCGACCACGTCCACGGGTCTTCGTTCCAACACCGGCCGCAGACCGACCGACCTTTCGCTTCGTCCCCTGACCTCGCCCATGGATCCTCGCTCTGTCTCCGACCGCCGAACGACCGACCATTCGCCTGCCCCCAATTATGAGAACTTACCTTATCCCCTGAATCCAGACGAACGACTCTGCACTTGGGTCCTGCCGTCCCAGTTCTCTCGGCCCCGTGTGACAGTATGAGATGCAGGAACTGGAACTGGCGTGGAACTGCTCCCAAGTTTAAACTGCTGTGATTATAAGAGGAGATATTGCATATAATTGTGACCAAACAGAAGAGAAGGAAAAGATGAGAGCAAATTATTGTAGGCTATGTGTGGTTTAGATTATGACAAAGCCCTACACGGTATTTTAAGAGCAAAACAGAACAAATACAAGATAACATGCAAAAGAGAAGCAACAAGAAAACTGAGAACAAATTACGACCATTTCTATACAGCTAACACCATTGGCAGGAAAATAATCCTCCCTCTTTCGATGAAAAGAGTATAACCCTGGCAATATTTCTGTGGTAGGGCTCACAAATTCCACTGTGCTGTTGTGAATTTGCAAAATCATAATATGGCCTTCCATACTGTGGTTGCCGATATTTCCCCTCAGTAGCTACATTATTTCTCATGTCAGGTGTGGTGTGAAAAATTGTTTATTTGAGTGTGGAAATATGTTCAAGTAGTTTGTATGTTCAAGTGATTAATGTGTTCTAGTTAACATATGGCGGGTGTGGTGGTGGTGGTAGTGCAGTGGGTTCAGCTGTTGCCTGCTGAGCGGCAGCTCTGGGTTTCAAGCCCTGCTTGGGGTACCTCACGACGGACTGGCGTCCCGTCCTGGGTGTGTCCCCTCCCCTCTTGGCCTTGCGCCCTGTGTTGCTGGGTTAGGCTCCGGCTTGCCGCAACCCCGCTTGGGAGAAGCAGTTGTTGACATTGGTTGGAAGTTAACACATTCAGAAAATGTATGTTGTGCCTTGGTCTCGTGCTCTGTTGAACACAATGGAAAATGTTGGTAGGGGACCGAGACGGAGTGAAATTTTGTAACTGGGGACAAATTTCTCAGATCAGTTTTGCATCAAATGCAAGGGAAGTTTCGAAAGTGCTGCTACGCCTTATGATGACCTATGTATGAGCTTGCAAATAAAAGGAGGCAACGCAAACCGATCGGGGAGACACCCAGCTGTCCGGGGCTCTCCCGTCAGCTGATGTTGTCGTGAAAAGTCTCTACGTGTCTGAATGTTTTGTGATCGATTCCAGGGGGAGAAAGAAAACAGAGTTGCAGCTTCTGTCAGACCAGCAGGGTGAGTCGGGTTCATAAGGTTTCTACCTTCATTTTGCCAAATGAAACCAACAAGTTCCTCTCATAAATTTTTATTTTTAATCTGTTTCAACAATCTGGCACAAGCCAGCCAGGATATTGCATGTGCCCTAGTCAAGTCCCCTTTGTCCCTTTGCTTCTCTTGTCACTGTTTTCATTTCACGGACCGTAATTCAATTGCTGCGCTAATTTACAGCCTGGGTGGAAAGATCCAGTGCTGTTAGGCATTTGCAGGGCGGCCTGTTGATGACAAGGAGGTCAAAGGTCACCAGAAACCAGGCAACCTTTTTTTCATCCTTCATCTGTAATGAAAAGCAACGTGATTAGAATGGTTTGCTGCTTAGCGCCACTTCAGAAATCATAGGGTCCCCAGTCACCATCTGTGAAATGTATTAAAAGCCAAATTATCACAAGAAGGGCATGTATTCTGAATGATAAATAATTGAAATGAGCCCTTATGATGAACATGTTTTAATTGTCATGAATAATAGCTTGTAACAATGAGATAATGGTTGTCAAATGGGCCGTTTCAAATACTGCAGTCACTCTGAGTTGAGCAGTCCTCAGCAACGAACTTCAGAACAACTCTGAGTACCACCTAAACTCGGAGTGGTGCAGAGGCGAACACCAGGGATGGATACACTGTACGGTTAACCCTTGAGCAACGTGAGGGTTAGGGGCACCGACCCCCCACGCAGTCGAAAATCCATGTATAACTTTGTGTAACAATGCTGTGAGGCAGCTGGTAGTGTAGTGGTTAGCACTACTGCCTTTGGTCCTAAAGGTTGCTGGTTTGATTTCCCCCCCTCTGGCTGTAGTACTCCTGACCAAAGTACCCACCCTAAACTGCTCTAGTAAAATTACCCAGGTGTATAAATGATTGTAAGCATGCAATAACTGTAACTTTGATATTATAAGTTGCTTTGGAGAAAAGCATCAACTAAAGGAATAAATGTGGTATCTCTTAGTTAATGAGAATCACACATCAAATATGCCAATATTTCATGCATTTATGACACACTGTACTAGATATCTTTTTTCTTTTTGGGTTTGTAGCCTTCTGCCCATCGTCTGCATTTTGCATATATGTGTAAACTATAGGAGGTGTGGTGGCGCAGTGGCGTAGTGGGTTGGACCGGGTCCTGCTCTCCAGTGGATCTGGGGTTCGAGTCCTGCTTGGGGTGCCTTGCGACAGCCTCGCGTCCTGTCCTGGGTGTGTGCCCTCCTCCTCCAGCCTTACGCGCAGTGTTACCAGGTAGGCTCCGGTTCCCTGCGACCCCGTATGGGAAGAGCAGTTCAGAAAATGTGTGTGTGTAAACTACAAAATCTTTACTTTTAATTTCATCTTAAGAAATGTGTGTAATTTATGGTAGTAAACAATAAAATACACAAATTATTACAGTAATACACAATTTACTACAGTTAATTTCATGCAGTTATGATTTAATACCGCGTCTTTATGCTTGTTTACATTTCTCTCGACTGTTAATGGCGCCATGTTCGGTCTGTGTTTGTGTGCAGAAGTTTGATAATTTTTAACTTTTTATAACAGATTTGTGTATATTTTATGTTAGTAAATGATAAAATAGCCTAGCATCTACATATATTTTGTGCATTCATGACATACATAACTTTTTCTTAATTTTTTCGATGTCTCTAGGCTATGTGGTTCGTCTGTGAGTTTTTTCAAATTGTCACGAATCTCCAAAAAATTTTCCAATATATTTATTGAAAAAAAATCCACATATAAGTGGGGACACACACACACACCTACACCTGAACCTCTTGTCCCATACAGGGACACAGGGAGCCGGAGCCTACCCTGAAACACAGGGCATAAGGCTGGAGGGGGAGGGGACACACCCAGGACGGGACACCAGTCCATCACAAGGCACCCCAAGCAGGATTCAAACCCCAGACCCACCAGAGAGCAGGACCTGGCCCAACCCACTGCACCACCACACCCCCCTATAAGTGGACCCCTGCAGTTCAAACTGTTCAAGGGTCAGTTGTATATAACGCAGACACACACACTATCTGAAACCACTTGTCCCATGCAGGGCTGTGGGGAAGCAGAGCCTAACTCAGCAACACAGGGTGCAAGGCTGGAGGGGGAGGAGACACACCCAGGATGGGACACCAGTCCACTGCAAGGCATCCCAAGTGGGACTCAAACCCCGACTTACCGGAGAGCAGAACCTGGTCAAACGCACTGCACCACCGCACCTCCCTCTAGATAATGTGCAGTGTGAAATACATGCATCTCCAAACATTGAACTGCCTGGCCTTCATCCTGCAAGGGAGCATAAAGACCAACATGAACTTGTTAAACTGTGTGGTGTATTTATTTGATAAATGCATCTAGGACAACTGGGTATTCTGAGTGCCACAGTCTCCTTGCAGTACTTAAATATACTGAGTTCCCATCCTAGCTGCTCCATTATAGTCCTTAATTCAATCAAGCAGAAGCTATCTGGTGCATTTGCAGTCTTTCATGCAAACAAGGCTGAGATTAAAGAAAAACTGTTTGTTTCAGACCCTTATTGACAGGAACAGTTAAAAAGGGTTTGGACTGATGTGGAGTGTTTCATACGGCATCGTTTTCCATATAAAAACTGCCGTTCGGTACAGTTCAGAGCTCTCAGTGTGTGTCCGGCTGGTAACTGTTGCCTAGTTACCAATGCTGAGCATCTCAGAGAAGAACGGCTCGGGAAAGAAAGCTGATGAAAAGACCAGGAAATGTCATCAACAAAAGACCGTGCTGACCTCCTCCAGCTCTCCGTCACTTTGAGGGACAGGCGCTTTGACAGGAACCGCTCACCTGTGTGCTTCGTCGATGGCTGGAAGGAGTCATCGTGAAAAACACACCCCCATCTCCCACCAAAATTTTGGCTCTGTGAACAGTGCCAATTTTTTCAGTCATGAAAGTTGGGAAAAGGCTGACATGAAAACAGAAAAAATGTCTGCTAAGTCACATAGAAAGAAGGAAAACACACAACCAAAACAAGCACTATTACGTTGTTTGGAGTCCATGTACTCATATGTGACAATTGCTATCAGTTGTAACCCATGGGTACACAGCTCAGCTTCGGGGGGGGGGGAAGAGTTCTTTTACTGGCATTTGTTTATTGGACAGGTCCCATCACAGTGACAAGACTTTCACTGATTTACGATGGTGGACTAGGTTTCACGTATTGCTTTGTGAGATGGCCCTGTTGAGCCATGTTACATGCCTCACATGTAACAACATGCATGTGAAATAGATCCTACAGTGTCTGGCTTTCAAGAAAGACAGCTTGGATTGATTTCACTGAACTCCAGATTTTTGAACTAGCTGAAATGCTTCAGACAAGTTGCTATGCATTGAAATATATATTGTCCTCTGAGTTATCCAGAGGGAGCCGCTTGCAAAAACATAAGCTCAAATGAATGTTGGCTGAGCGGTGACACAGAGAGTAGTGCTGCTGTGTCCCAGTGTCTGGGTGGTGTGAGAGGAGATGGGTTTGATCCCTGCTCAGTCTGTGTGGAGTTTGCATGGTCTCCCCGTGTCTGCATGGCTTTCCTCTGGGTGCTCTGGTTTCCTCCCACACTCAAAAGACATGCTGTTGAGGTTCCCCCATAGTGTGTGAGTGACACAGAGAGGGGAGGGTGACTTAACGCTGGTCTAAAAAAGGGAGTACAGTTGGTCCCCAACTAATTTTGTTATTTGGGCCAAGGGCTGGTTCAGTACTGCAAAACTTTGCAAGTCGAATGTAACATGGAGCCGGAGAGGGGATAGTCATCAGTTCTACATACAGGAAGTAGTGTAATGTGAGCCAGAAAAAACAGAGGCATCGATGCTTCATCAGTCCCTGTGGGGATGTTCACTTAGGCTACCAGAATGAAAATCTTTGGACTGTGGGAGGAAACCAGAGCACCTACAGGATACCCATACAAACATGGGAAGAACATGCAAACTCCACGCAGACTAAGCAGAAATCAAACTTGCATTCTCATACTATCTAGGAGCTGTGAGGCAGCAGAGCCGTTTGCTGTGCCACTATGTTTGCCCTTATTATGTGTTTAACTAAGTGACTGCGCTGTAAAAATTGTACATCTGTATCTGTATCTCTCCGTTGTGAAATGCACTTCGGATTTCTTTGAGCTGTATGTAGCTTTGGAGAAAAGAGTCTGCTAAATGAATAAATGCAAACAACCCAGAAAGGCATCTCCATAGGGGGACTGAAACAACAGGGCTTTTCAGATGGGAACGGAGCAGTGCAGCAGCCCATGCCCACCCCCGGCCACTCTTGAGTCTCTGGGTAGGAGTTATTTACAACATGGTGTAAATAAGACAAGACAATAAAGATCTGTGCTCAGAACTAGACCAGGGTGTTGGTGCTCATCTGTGGCTCCCGGATCACATTTTTACCCCATGCAAGACTCAGTAATACAGAACACAAGGATAATAAAAGAAATAAAAGCATAATTATAAGAAATTTAAAATCAGCGTTAAGTTGTATCATATTTACTTTGAAGCACAGGAGGTATTACATGGCAGTTAGGGTTAGTGATAGATATGCAAGTGACAGGCTCATCGCAGCCTGTTCACCCGTTATTTCCCTCTTCATTCTTTTGAAAACATTTACGAAATAGTCAGCCAGCGCTTACTATTCAGGATTGCTCTGACGGAGATTGATAAGCTAACTCGCCTTATAAAAAAATAAATACTAAACATTTCTCAAAAAACTTTGTAAGCGCAAAAAGTTCATTGCTCAAAGTCTTATTAGGACTCACTGTCCAGGTTCTTGCCCACTGTACAGGTTTTCAAGGTACTTGGCCAAATTATTTTTCACATCTACTGAGAGACAGTGTGTTCAGAATTACATTTATAATTATTGTTACAATTATTATTCGGGGGGTGTGGTGGTGCAGTGGGTTTGACTGGGTTCTGCTCTCCAGTGGGTCTGGGGTTCAGGTCCTGCTTGGGGTTCCTTGCGATGGACTGGCATCCCGTCCTGGGTGTGTCCCTCCCCTTCCAGCCTTACGCCCTTTGTTGCCGGGTTATGCTCTGGCTCCCCGTGACCCTGCATGGGACAAGTGGTTTCAGACAGTGTGTGTGTGTGTGTGTGTGTGTGAATGTGTGTGCATGCATTTAGCAGACACTGCTTCTTCCAAACAACGTACATCTCAGAGGAAAAAAATACAAAGAGCGCATCATATCAACAGGAGGAGAGATTTGGATGCAGACACATGATTTGAGAGTACAGTCTATCTGTCACATGCCACCATACGAAGCAGCACGCATCACGCAAGGAACTGCATAAAGGTTTATTCCTATCAACACATTTTTATTAAAAACATAACAAATACCTCTGATTGGACATAAACACACATGTATCGTGCACATACGAGATTGAGGGGAATTATATCTGGCCGTGCATGTAAACACATGTATTAGTCTGTTATGTAACTAAAGACTTAATTTTAAACAGTTTTTCTTCCCAGAGAGGACGCATACACTGAAATTGTAAGACAGCTGTGTTTCATGCACAGAAGGCATGGCCAGACGCTAAAACAACAGGAAGATGCTTAGAACGTCTCCCTAGGAGGGCTCAATGCTGGTTCGCTCTGTGTGTTACCTACCCTCATCTCACATATGCCCTTGTAATTTAACTCCTGAACATATTGTTAACTCCTGTTACGGAACACCTCTGTACGCACTCTATCCATATTACTGATACCCTGAGCATCTTACCTGTCCGTACCTGTTGCACACCTTTGCTGCAAGTAGGCAGGAGTTGAAATTTTATCTTTCTGCAGTTATGGGAACACATGTATCCATAATCCAGACTATGGCTCTAAAAATATCTCACTGTGCAGTCATTAGACAGCTTGCTCACCACCTTAAACCTATAGACTGTATCGCTAATTATAATTTGTTATCAACTTGTACTCAACATCGATTCACACCCGATACCTATTCTGGGACACGATATGTATGGTATGTTATTAAATAAAGGGAACCTCATTCCATTGTCTTATTTTGCACAAATATAGAGAGATCCTCAGATGACTTAGTAAGAACATGAATCATGAAATTAGGTATGTAAAAAGAAGAACCTGAACCTTCGCTATCATTAACATCTGAATGATTCCAAAAAAATAAGCAATATTGTTACCAAAGCCTGAGCTTCTTTATAATTATTAACTAGCATTTAGCTGATGCCTTTATCCAAGTTGACATTCAATGCAGGGCATAATTTACAGAACAACCTACAGTGTTTCTCCAGTTTGTACAGACGGGCAACGTACTACACACTTACCTATACTTACACAATCCTAGGGTAATATAAAGTTGCAAATTCAAGTTTATGGATAGTGGAAGGAAACCTGAGCACCTAAAGGAAATCCACATGAACATGGAGAGAACATGCAACTCCAAAGACTGACTGAATCAAACCCATGTTCAAATCCACAGTCCAGGAGCAGTAAAGCACCAGTGCAAGCCACTGCACAACTGATTAATTTATTGTAGCCCATTTCAATATAGGTGGGGGGGGGGGGGGGTGCGGTAGTGCGGTGGCGCAGTGGCACAGCGGGATTGGCGGGGTTCTGCTCTCTGGCGGATCTGGAGTTTGAGTCCAGCTTGGGGTGCCTTGTGATGGACTGGCGTCCCCTCCGGGGTGTGTCGCCCCCTCCCCCCCCAGCCTTGCGCCCTGCGTTGCCAGGTTAGGCTCCAGCTCGCTGCAACCCTGCTGGGGACAAGCAGCTTCAGTCAATGTGTGTGTGTGTGTGCATTTAGATATAGGACATCTCATCATCCTGTCACCAAATTCTTGTCATGGATTATGTCAAAAGGTGAATTGCTGGCTGTGCGAGCATCCCTGCTTGTTGAACTCTTCAAAGCAGAATCCAGAAAAGCATGCAATAAACAGCAGTGCATTTAGTAAAATCCTCCTTGTAGCTCAAAGTGAAACCAGCGCTCAGCACAATTGGTTGTCCCTGAACCACAACGTCTTTTTGCTTCCTCTCAAAACTGACTGGTGCACTGAAATGGTAAATTGTTAAAAGGGCCCTAAATCCCCGGTGTCAAATACTGACCTGTTTACTCCACTAGTTAAATGATCTAATAAACAGGTAACTGTCCTAATTTCCCCCCGTACATTTCTCAGAAAACACAGCTAGCTAATTTAATAAGAACGGAGAGCAAACACCTGCACGCAAAATGCAAACAGAGGAATGAATAAAATAAATTAAGTGCTAGGAGCTCAGTCTCGCAGTAGCCTTCGTGAACCTGGAGACTGAGTCAGGCTATACTGCACATCCATGTCATATTCAAATAGACTAGATGCTACCAACGTACCCTCATTCATCTTCTCACCCCCACCCCACTGCATGGATAGCAGTTGCCAGGTAACACAAGCAGACCTAAACCAAGAGGCTTATTCAAATAGCAATAAAACACAAAAGCCACCTGTGGACTGTGCATAAAATCTGTGCACTCTGCTAAGCAGCGATCGGAGACAAGTTACTGTAGGTTGGGTATAAGTCCAGGGCAGATCCATGGAAGAGATACATGTATGTGAGGGATTCTGCAGAAGCATAATTGCAAGCCCTACACCTATAAAGTCACATACACAAAATATGAACTAATTCAATGAACCACTGCTCCTTTTGAAGCAGCTAAGAATCACAGTTACAGTCAGTAGTGATAACTGTAAAGATAAAATATTTACTGCAATTACTCTTTTCCAAAGTCTAACTGAACCACTGGTCCGAAATGTCCCAAAATTAGAGCTTTTCAGCCGGTAATTTCTCATCGACATCTGCATGTATTCCACCCACTCTTTCTTTGATATCAGCAATAGGGAATACTGCATACTGTAAGTCGCAGCATAATTCCGGAACAATTTTACAGTCCAATATCTTAAAGCCGTTCTAAGTCACTTGCAAATTCTCATCCTCCAATGGTTTGTGAACCATGCAAACAATGGTTTTAGGCTTGTGCCTGAGCAACCATATGCAGAACTGAGATACTTTGCTGTACCACTAATAACCCACCCAGACACACACACATTTGCTGAAACTGCTTGCCCCAAGCAGGGTTATGGCAAGCTGGAGCCTAACCCGGCAACATATGGCGTAGGGCTGGGGGGGGGGACACCCAGGACGGGACACCAGTCCATCGCAAGGTACCCCAAGCAGGACTTGAACCCCAGACCTATAAGAAAGGAGGACCTGGCCAAGCCCGCTGTGCCACCGTGCCCTCCCCACCCCACTAATAACCTCCCATGAAAAAAATTCCAACTGTACAGCAAAAAAATCTGCTGTTAAATTATAACCTTCCCTCATCATATCCATAATCCCTGGAATTTAGCATAGCCTACATGAGACAAAAGACAAGCTCTACCAAGAAACTTAAACACTTCCCCTTAGAAAATCTGTTTTAATTCTGGTAAAGTAAGACATACAGACACAAAAACTTCGGAATAGCAGTCAGTCTCGGTATAGTTGTGTTTTCACAACTCCCCCACCCCTCGTATTTTCTGCTTTTAGAGTTCCCTATAATCAGTGAGTACAATAGAATATCTGCTGTCTGAAAACTGCATCTCCACCACAATAACTAGTGTCTGGAATTGGAACTCAGTTCAAAACCACTGTACTGTGTACCCTTGTGTTACTTTACATCTTAAAGGAAATTATCCAGCTTCATCCACTTAGCAAATTATTACAATGTGACAGTATTTAAGCTACTATGATTTACTCAAGGCTTGGGCAACAAAAGAATGTCATTACATGACATCAACATTAATAACAGACACAACATCCAAATACAGAAACATTTTCCAGATTTTATCACAAACCCAAAAACTTAATTGAAACAGCATTTGACTGGAACAGAAAATTGACAGGAAGCACCATCACGAAAGACATTTATTTCAAGGAAAAGATATCATACTGAAAAACCCATGAGGGCTGCCCTCATGATGCTGGTGATTTTCTGCGCGCATGAAAATTCACGACTGGTATCATGATCGGAAAGAGACACCTCCACCGCTTGATTCAATTAGCAATGCCGCTGCCATACAGTGTTGACTGCAAACCTTTTTAAAAATCATCGCACTTCACCTTTATTGCTTTGACTAATCAATGCTCAGTATTCATTCTCAGAGACAAATATTTCTACAAGCTCATCAACAGTCGACAAGCTTTTAGCCTATGTTCTGTGCTTTTATTGTTTTTTTTTTTAATTATTAAAATATCAATATCCTTTTTAGCAGCAGAGACTAAAGTAAAATAAGACCAGATTTTTTTTCAGTCCAGCATGTCACTGGTTGACTTTGGTTTCTGACAATGTTCAGTATATGTAGAAGAGAATGTGATAAATATAGATCAATATATAAAAGGCACTACATTAATTGCGTTCCAAAAGCTATTTCTATCAGAAGGAGGTGAGGGAGTGACCACAGTTAATAGCTGTGTCCAAGTACGGTCGTTTTTGAAGTCTTCAGTTAGTGACACACCTTTTTCTGTGGCCTACTCTTGGCATTTTGTGACATTTATTCCCCAGAACTAAGGAACTACAGTATATTCTTATACAGCTAGATAATAACACGGTTCAGGGAAATTTGCTGCAATCTGACCTTTGGAATTCCTGGCCAGGAAGAGATGTGAAGAAAATGCCATGAATGCCCTGTTTGTGTTGGACAGAACTTGTGATTGTAGCAGAAGCAATGACTGTTAAGTGAAACCTGTAAGGTAAATGTTTAAACATCGGGAGGATTGTGTAATCCACAGCACAGAGGCCACACTGAAAACAAATCGCAAAGTTCTCGGAAAACAAGGTTTACAGGTGAGTTTCCACAGGAATATGGAGGCAAGGTTTAAGGTACAGCGCGAAGACTACATATCCTCCCAGAAGACTGTGGATGGTTTATATCCAAAGCTCAGCCTACTCTGACAAGATATCATGTTATCTTTGAGGGTGGAGATGAAAGTCATCACGTCTGGAATTCATTGCTATCTCCCTGTCAAAGTCTCCACAGAGAACATGAACTGACCTTTTCTAGAACAACCCTATGAGGACTCAGATTAGCTATAACATCACAAAAAAGTGAATGAGTTCAGGATATGACACTGCAGACATTTAGTAGCATGAGTCACGGGTCAAAGACCACACCTCCAAGATCCTTCCACCCCCCACCACCAAAGCCAACACAGGTGATGGTGAGTTGCTTATAGGGGATAATGTTATAGGTACCACTACAATAAACCAGATCAAACAATTACTATTTTTCACCCAAACCATCCATTCATTTACAAACTGTTTACCCACTAGAGTCGAGAGGCTTTATTGTCATTTCAACGATATACATTCACACACATTTATTTAGCAGATGCTTTCCTTCAAAGTGACTTCCAATGAACTCTATGTAGTGTTATGAGCCCACACACCTTATTCACCGCAGTGACTTACACTGTTAGATACACTACTTACAATGGGTCACTCATCTATACATCAGTGGAACACTCTCTCTCTCTCACTCACACACTTCTTCACATCCTTGAGGTAATACCATGAAGTACAGGACACAACATGGAATACGCTCTGGACTGGATGCCAGTCCTTTGCAGGGTGCACTCCAGAGGTAGCAATTCACATGAGATCGAGTCTGTCCTCTGCACTCCTATCACTGTCTGGTTCGGCTCAGCTACGAAATCAGACATCAGAAGATTACAGCAGAGAGTTCGGACTGCTGGAAGAATCATCGGCACATCCCCCTCCACCTCTCCAAGAACTGCACTCGTCCAGAGTCGGTAAAAGGGCTAGCAAAATCATTCTAGACCCCTCACATCCAGGCCACTTCCTCTTCGAACCTTTGCCATCTGGCCGGAGCTACAGAGCACTGAGCACCAGGACAGCCAGGCACAAGAAAAGCTTCTTTCCTCAGGCCATTTACCTCATGAACAGATAAATCCCCCCTAGAGAGTAAACCAGTGCAATACAAAACGCTATTTATATTTATAATTATATCTATTTATCACATCATATGTCTTACTCACATTCCATTGCATTTGTATAGAACATACCTGTACATACATATAATGTCTAGTGATTATTTTTATATATTGTGTACTTTATATTTTTTATCCTTTATTCACATATTCTATCTTCTCATCTGTGTCTTGTCACTGTCATTCTGTCTGTGCTGTGGAAGTTTCTGTCACCAAGACAAATTCCTTGTATGTGAGAACATACTTGGCAATAAAGCTCGTTCTGATTCTGAAACAAATGTCTTTGGATTGTGGGAGGAAACCAGAACAAGCAGCAAGAACTCATGTGATGCTATGTGAAGAACTTGCAAACTCTACTCAAACATTAGGCCTACTTTGTAAGACTTTGCATACCATGCATGTCATTGTGGTATTTTACGTCTGTGGTCTTTTAACTCATATATACTGAGCTTGATTTGAGTTTTTTTTTCTTTTAAAAATCATAATGATGTAAATGAATACTTATATTCTGACTATTACTTAATTTGAGCATAACCCAGTCTTTTTAAAATTGCTGAAAAGGAAAATTACTCCTGTATGTAACAGTGAGGAGGGGGGTGCGGTGGCACAGTGGGTTGGACCGGGTCCTGCTCTGCAGTGGGGCTGGGGTTCAAGTCCCACTTGGGGTGCCTTGCCACAGACTGGTGTCCTGTCCTGGGTGTGTCCCCTCCCCCTCCAGCCTTACGCCCTGAGTTGCCGGGTTAGGCTCTGGTTCCCCGTGACCCCGTATGGGATGAGCAGTTCAGAAAGTATGTGTGTAATGTTGAGTTGGAGGCATGGTGGCACAGTGGGGTCAGCCAGTGCCCCCTCTATGCTAGATGTAAGGTTCAAGCCCTCCTTGGGGTCCCTTGCAATGAAGTGGTAGTGTGTCCCTTTGGCCTTGTGCCCTGTGTTGCTGGGTAAGGCTCCTGCTTGGGACAAATGGTTATTGACAATGGACATAAATTTGAAACCCAATAAACATTTAATTTTATGTTTTAATTGATATGTGCACATGGATTAGTAAAAAAATTATACTTTCCCTTTTTGTTTTAATTAAAAACCACATCCGCATCTATATGGATTCATAACTTCAAATCCACATTCGATGCTCCGTCACATCCCTAGGTAACCATAGCTGAACTGATTCCTTGATGTATATATTAGGCCTGGTTTCAAAAAGACAGTGGGACAGTTGGTGGTATAGTGGTTAGAACTGTTTCCTTTAGATTCAAAGGTTGCAGGTTTGAGTCTTACCTTCTGCTGTGTGAGGTACTTCCCTTAAAACTGCTATAAAAAAAATTACCCTCCTCTATAAAGGAATAAATTGCAAGTAACTTAACACAGGAATTTGCCTTGGAAAAAGCATCAGAAATGAATAAATGTAAACAACCTCGGCCTATTTACTCCATCCATGCAAACAGTGACACAGACATCTATTATGCTATGTTGCCTGGGGTCTATAACATGTCTGTTTTGCAGTCCTGGAGGTTTTATTCCAAATACTCCAATTCACTGTATCCATAAATGGTGAATGTTAGAACTGCATCTGTTTAGCACTGATCAAAATAGACTTGTCTGGATAGTCCTGGATAGTCGCCTGTTTTTTCACCACAGCTCTTTACATACATAAATGCTCAACTTCAACAGTGGATATATACCTCTTGGGGATTCAGGAACACAAAATGTTGGGACCGAAAACATGCCAATAAGTAACAGAGAAACTGAGTGCACACCATGTTTTATATCATCTGCTTCATGGGAACCTCACAGCAAGCCTCTATAATTCCGCGCTATTGTTCATGGAAACCTTGAACTGGCAACCGTTAAAAGCCCATAATTATCAATAAATAAAAAGAAAGGGACAATTCTGCTATTGATCACTCCATTAGAATACAACTCACAAACGTCTGCCCTTAGTCAACTCCTTGTCAGTCAAGCCGGGATATAATTCTTTGTCACTTACTACAGAATTATTCCCTCTGAAAGAAACTAGTCGGCTTCTAGCTACTTCTTTTCATTTATTAACTTAGGTTTTGCAACACACAACATTTTACAGAAGCATACCTTTTTCTGGAATGACTAACTTTACGGAAAGAGCCAAAAGGACATCAGACCACAAGACACTCCTAGCTGGTATGTCTTGTCATCCTGCAGAGTGTTAGAGAGCCCTGGGTGCCAGTATGATGGGTTTTTAATGAAAAGAGCAAGTGAGTAACAATCATCAGCCAAAGCAAAATCTTGTAAACACACTAGGGGGTGTGCATTCATATACCACATTTGAACATTTTAGTGCACAAACGTGAGCATACACCGATCGGCCAAAACATTTAAATCAACTGCCTAATATTGTGTAGGTCCCCCTCGTGCCACCAAAACAGCTTTGACCAGTCGAGGCATGGACTCCACACGACTTCTGAAGGTATCCTGTGGTATCTGGCACTAAAACATTAGCAGTAGATCCTTTAAGTCCTGGAATCTGTGAGGTGGGGCCTCCATGGATCAGACTTGTTTTTCCAGAACATCCTACAGATGCTTGATCGGATTGAAATCTGAGGAATTTGGAGACCTAGTCAACACCTTGAAATTCTTAATTTTTGCAGTGTAGCAGGCCGCATTATCCTGCTGAAAGAGACCGCTGCCATCAGGGAATACCGGTGCCATGAAGGGGTGTACGTGGTCTGCAAAAATCTTTAGGTAGGTGGTACGTGTTAAAGTAACATCCGTATGAATGCCAGGACCCAAGGTTTCCCAGCAGAACATTGGCCAGAGCATCACACTGCCTCCACCTGCTCTCCTTCTTCCCATAGTGCACCCCCTGCCATATCTTCCTCAGGTAAAGAACGCACGTGCACCCGGCCATCCACATGATCTAAAAGAAAACGTGATTTATTATCAGAGATCAGGCCACATTCTTCCATTGCTGCATGGTCCAGTTATGATGTTCACATGCCCATTGTAGGCGCTTTCGGCGATGGACACGGGTCAGAATGGGCACTCTGACTGGTCTGCGGCTATGCAGCCCCATACACAACAAGCTGCGATACATTGTGTTTTCTGACACCTTTCTACCATGGCCAGCACTAAAGTTTTCAGCAATTTGTGCCACAGTAGCTCTTCTGTAGACCAGATAGGCTAGCCTTCGTTCCCCAAGTGCATCAATGAGCCTTAGGCGCCCATGACCCTGTCACTAGATTTACCGATTGTCCTTCCTTGGATCACTTTTAGTAGGTACTAACCACTGCATACCAGGAACACCCCACAACACCTGCCATTTTGGAGATGCTCTGAACCAGTTGTTGAGCCATCATAATTTACACACACACACACACACACACACACGTGCATTGACTGAAACCGCTTGTCCCAAGCAAGGTCACAGCAACCCAGAATCTAACCCAGCAACACAGGGCATAGGTCTGGAGGGGGAGGGGACGCACCCAGGACAGGACTCCAGTCCATAGCAAGGTACCCCAAGTAGGACTCCAACCACAGACCCACCAGAGAGCAGGCCCCAGCCAAACCCACAGTGCCACCATTCCTCCACCATCATAATTTAGCTCTTGTCAAATTTGCTCAGATCCTTACACTTACCCATTTTTCCTGCTTCCAACACATCAGATCCAAGAATCACCAACCGTTCACCCGCTGCCTAATATATCCCACCCCTCGACAGGTGCCATTGTAATGAGAGAATCAATGTGAGTGGTTTTAATGTTGTGGCTGCTGATCGGTATATATGCTCTGTCCACTGAAGCCAACATTACAGGAACCGAAGTTCAAAAATGGCTTGAAAATCTCTCAAATATTTCTCAGATTTTATTTTTCCTTTAGCAAAGTTCACATATTCTTCCCAAACATAGTGTAACAGTGCTGAGAGGTGTGGGTGTGGATTAATGCAAATAGTTGGTTTTAGTATCTATCCCTGTACATGGCTGTCATGTTACTGATGCTCAGTTTTCCACTGGGGAATTCTTGGGGGGGCTCAAGAGGTGAACATTAGCCCTGACCTAATCCTCTTTAAATGGATATTATTTCAAGCATAAAATCTTTTGAGTTATAAATAAATTATGGTAAAACATTACGAGCAGATGCATGCATAATTAAGAGGGGATGAATATTTTAGTTTGCTTTAAAACAGCAAATTACATGTCACATTATAGGAGCAGTATTCATAAACTACGATCCCAGATGAGACAACTCCCCATGTTCAAGGAGCCTGTTGTTTCTTTTTGTACTTTTTGTGTTCTTAGGAAAAAAAATGGCTCTTTTCCTCCTTGTTGCAATAGTCCAATTATTTCTGCAAAGCAGAATGCAATGAGGTGTTTTCAACAGTACGCAACTGAAGTATCAAGAGTTTCAGCCAAAAACCCATTGCATATTTTACATGACCAATCTAATAATACGAGAAGAATAAACAATACTGCAGCACATCTCTTAAGAACAGTTACATTCTTAAGAAGATGAGTGCAATAACATTTCCACAGGAGTGTGAAGGTCTAGACTGGAAACTCTACAACCTCCAACTTTTGATATTCTGGAATTGATGCAACTGGGTAATGAAAAAACACTCTTCATTGAGCTAGAGTCACAGCAGCTTTGCAAAAAAAGATCTGATTTACGGTGGGGACATGGTGGCGCAGCGGGCTTGGCCGGGGCCTGCTAAGTGGTGGGTCTTGAGCTGCCTTGCAGTGGACTGGCATCCCGTCCCGGGTGTGTCCCCCCTCCCACCAGCCCATCGCCCTGTGTTGCCAGGTTAGGCTCTGGTTCAGGACAAATGGTTGTAGACAGTGTGTGTGTGTGTGTGTGTGTGTGTGTGTGTGTGTGTGTGTGTGTGTGTGTGAGATTTGACTTATTACAGGTAATAGCAGTGCTTTGACTCCTATTTGTGCAGCTCTGCCAAACACTGATGCAGCTACCAGAGTTAAAATAACAATCTAAGAAATAAAAGTTAAGACATCAGTAGGTAATATTTAAATACAGCAGATATTTTATCTCTCAATAGAGATGGATTACCTCAAAACCAAAAGATTCTTGTGGATGCACATTATCATTGACTCTCCTTAGATCGTGGATATTAACAGACATTATCCACCACACCCATTGCACTCAGTCAACCTCCATTATCATTATGGATGATTTAACGCATGTTATTGATTGATTGGTTATTAATCTTATTTTTTTGTCTGTGTCATCAGTGTACAAAAACATGACATATACTGTATGCAGAAAAAAAACCTTATAAAAGAAAGTTTTTTTTTTCCTTTATGCAAATATTAGAATTATAAATACACAAATCAATTTATAGGGCAACAAATCTTGATGAAAAAATCCCTTGGCAGGAATTACAGTTTTGCAATAACATGAACAAATGTGCTGCAGCAGAACTGTGGCCAACGTTACCAAACAACTGCGCCACAAATTGACAAATGCAACTGTGCCCGAAGCGATGGAAAAGACAAAGGCTTACACACGGTGCATCTCATGTCAATTAAAGGCACGCTTGATTTGGATGGATTTTGCGTTCTTTTACAAGCACAGCACTTGCAGTTAAAAAGCATCACGTGGCAGACAGCAAAAAAGGAACAAAGGGTGAAAACTGGACCTTTTCTGTCTGTGAAGGGAAAAAATAAACCTGCAAATCACAAATGTAAATCTCCAAAAATGACAGGAGGCAGACTACAGGACAATACTGTATGCCATTGTGTATGTGGCACTAATACATGTCAATGTCTTTCTTTACCATAATGCTTTTCATGGAATATACAGCAGTTCTGACACACAACGAAAATTTGAGGGATCAGTTTTGAACGCCTCTTAGTTTATTCCCTTCTGTTTAATTGCATTTTCCCCACCAAATCACCTTCAACTGCACAGAAGATTTTAATTGTGTTAAATTTACAATTTAAACATAAAATTTAAATTTAACACAAAAATTAAAAAAAAAAAACAATTAATTTATTTGTGTTAAAGATGGGGGCGTGGTGGCATAGCAGACTTGGCTGGGTCCTGCTCTCTGGTGAGTCGGAGGTTCGAATCCTGCTTGGGGTGCCTTGTAACGGACTGGCATCCCATCCTGGGTGCGTTCCCTCCTTCTCCAGCCTTACGCCCTGTGTTACCGGGTTAGGCTCCGGCTCCCCACAACCCTGCTTGGGACAAGTGGCTTCAGCCAATGTATGTGTGTGTTATAGAAGGGACAGCTGGTAGTGTACTGGTTAGAACTGTTGCCTTTGGACCCAAAGGTTGCGGATTCAATGCACACCTCCGGTTGTGGTAACTCCTGAGCAAGGTCCTTACCATAAAATTGCTCCCGTAACATTACCCACATGGGCAAGTAATTGTAGGTACTGTAGATTAATGCTGTAAGTCACCTTGAAAAAAAGTGTCAGCTAAATGGATAAATGTAAATTAAACTGGTGATGAATAAAAACTCCAAACAGTGTTGATACAACAAAACTACAGCAACTGTGTTAATAAAATATTGCCTTTAGTTAATCTTTTGTGAAGGAGAACAATGACATTGACATTAACTGACTGCTTAACAGAACTTGTACAATTAACTAATCAAAGGCTAAAAGTGATGCTGCATCTTTTCAGTAGTAATAAAGTTAAATCAGACACCATGTTTTTTGTACTTTCCAATTCAAAAAAGAAAAGTTATTTTATCTTTTTGACATTATGAGGTTTCGGATATTATGTCAAAAATGCAATGAGTCCCTCTAATGCTTTCAGTTCAACATGATTGCAATAATGTCATTCATTCAGTCATAAGACCTTTATATTACATAATGATACATTACGGTAAAGACATTGACATGTCTTAGTGCTGCTTAGACAGTGGAGTACAGTAACTTTAATCTTCTATGAAGATTTGCGTAGAAGACGGTCAACAGTAACTGCAATGTAGGCTCAACCAAGGTAGGTTCTGCTGAGAGATGCTGATAAACACACGGTGTTCCTGAGAGACTAAACAGCAAGTACCTGTTTGAAGGCGTCTGGATGGTATACCAGCATATTAAAGAAATTAACTATGAAACCTGGGTGGAAGGAAACAACGGCTAAGCCATCTGCGTCTTTTTCTCTTAAATAAACATCGCTACGGGCGATCACAAAGGGATGAAACGCAATCGTTGGTGTCGTCAATTAAAGCACACAGAGTGCGTACAAAGAACAGATCCTCGCACAAATACATGAGAGGGCATTTATTTTTTAAAGGAGATTATTTTCAGTCACGGAAACGGCCAGTCTACGAGCAGACATTGCTGGTTACCAACCCTAAGCTCTGTGACTCCGGATGTAGTTATCAGCACTCATCATTTATGTGTTCACCAGAAGAGTCACACAGCTCATTAACCTCCAGCCCCACTCATCACATCTGACAGATGCTCGTGGAAGAGACGTTCTTTCTAGAACACAGCTAACAAAGCTGGCCTTATCTATGTTAGGACAAACATCCGCCGAGGCCGAATACGACACCGGCAACACAATTTCCTGCGCTCCTATCTCCTCCTGTGATGCTGGATCTTGGGGTGTGTTCCTCCACGATACAAGAATCATTTATTTCATGACAGAAGAGAGGATGCCCAAGGTGGGAATGAGAGGTGAAGTGATGATATCAGATGATTGTCACAAGGCAGGCAAAGATGTCTTAAGGCAACAAGATTTATAGCTGTTGGTTTGCAGGTACAGTTTAAAACGAACTGAAATACAGCCTTGTGCCTTTCTCGACTACTTGTATAAACCTTTGCATGACAAACAAGTCCAAAGGGACAGCACACCGCTCACTGGTTATGTCCCAGAAAGAGTTCTACCGTTGTACTCTTACATTTACATAATATATTCACATTTACTCACTTAGCAGATGCTTTTTTCCAAAGCCGACTTACAATGGATGCTACGTGGTGTTATCAACTCACACACCTTATTCACCAAGGTGACTTACACCGCTAGATACACTACTTACAATGGGTCACTCATCCATACTCTTGAGAAGGTATTTAACCTGCATTGTTGCTCTTAAATATTCAGCTTACCAGGAGAATAATAATAATAATAATAATGATGATGATGATGATGATGAATAGTGTTGTGAACAGAACTTAATAAGAAATTATCTAAAGCAGAAATACAGTAGCTGCTACATTTAAACAAACAATTTAAATGTAGGACAGAAAACCCTTGACCTCGAAAGATTTTATTGAAGACAGATGCTAAAGTTCTAATTCTACATTAAATTTCAAATGAAGCATTGGGATAACTCAACGGTCTATATTAAGCATAACCTGGAATGCAACCAAGGTAGAAAAAGGTGTTTCAATTAAACCTCTGATGAGACTAGACACACACACACACACACACACACATACACACACACACATACACAAAGCATCTGAAAAGTAACCAGACCATGGCAGGAGCCTATATCCCAGCCTTAGCCCTTTCAGATTTCCAGGGTTATTTCCAAGTTTCCAGGGTCAACTTTTTAGCAATTATAGAAACTATAATAATTATATAAATCCTGATGCTGATTACTGAAGTGTGACACACTGACAGTTTCCTTGAAATCTAAAAATCAATCCTCAGCACCATGTGAAATATGGAATTTAAGGAGATGGACTTTGCCCATGGATGAGTGGTTACACATTTGATTTTAGTTTCTATATGTTTTGCTTCAGTTTAAAGTAACGATTAAATGTAACGTAAATATTTATGCTATGTATTTCAAAAAAAAAATTACTAGGAAGGTGATTTGGAATCGTGGACATTCGGATGAAGTTGTATGCAACTACTCGTGTGATGAACATTGGTTCATGTGGTGGAAAGAAACAAAGTAACTGTACTTAAGAATGACACGTCTGCATCTAAGTGTCTTTTTCTGATACTGTAATGAACACATTGTATTTTCTATGAGACGCACACCGCTTTGGAAAAAAAGAATCTGCTAAATGAATACATGTAAATGTAAATTATTTTCAGATTAATCTCAAGATGCTTCTCTGACTTGTGGGTTACCAAAGCCCCCAGGTTGTAAAATCTGACCTGCAACTATTTTTTCATAATACAGCAATAGGAGCACGGTACCAATCTAAAAACTTAAAATGAAACCTTGATCCTGTTTGTTGCATTTGTAAGCATGTGAAATAATTGTGCCTGCTAATTTCATTCAGTGCTGCCGACGGCATGCTTTTATCTGGCCTCTTCTTATCTCCCTCGGGGAATAGAGCTCAACCTCCTTCACAAAGGCGATGGAATCACCATGACAACCGGGAACGGAAAATTCTTGCTAATGACAAGGCTCTGAAAAAGTATCACTGCTTCAGACTATCCAGTGTGACAGCAGTGAGACAAGTACCATCAAACTTGACCTTCTCACCTGAGCATCTCCCAGAACACATATACAGCAGGTGTGTGTATTACTAGGGCAACGGTGCTTTATTACAGTGATCACCGAGATACAAATGTGCGACTTACGGAATTCACATCTGCGGAAGGAAACCCCTCCAACCATGGGGAGAACATGCAAACTCCTCACGGAATGAGTGGGAATCGAACTCACGTTGAATCGTGCAACCCAGGCATTGTGAGATACCATGTCAGTTTGTTCATTGACTGCAGATTATTTACATTGATTCTGTACATTTTTTTGTCATTTCAGTGGTTTTGTTTTTCGCATTAAAACCTCACTTAATACCGAAACAATGAATATTACCTATATGTACTTTTTGTTTATGAGCATTTAAGTGTACACTTTGTAGGAACTCTGAAAGAGCTCAATGACTACAGTTATCCAGACATATTGTATTATTATTATTATTATTATTATTATTAAAACTGACAATTTCTTCAGTATTTAACATTAATAATCATAACACAGCATAAGGCAGTTCCCCTTCATTAATTACTCTACAATACTGTATAGCTATAATAATAATAAAAAAGTCATACAGTGATATTTGGCAATACACACACACACACATTTTCTGAACCGCTTGTCCCATATGGGCATACGGGGAACTGGAGCCTAACCCGGTAACATAGGGTGTAAGGCCGGAGGAGGAGGGGACACACCCAGGACAGGACGTCGGTCCGCCACAAGGCACCCCAAGCGGGACTCGAACCCCAAACCCACTGGAGAGCAGGACACGGTCCAACCCACTGTGCTACTGCACCCCCTTATTTGGCAATATTTTATCTTAAATATTTTATCTTGAATGGGTGTAACTTTTGGTTGCTTGGGAAAGCATACAAACTGTTACCATTGCAATTAATGGTAATTACTTTGACTTGTGGAGAGTGCGTAATAAAGAGTTTTTTGGAACACGTTGCTTTCGTAAAGCAGGGGAAGACTACACTGAAGTTGCACTTGGGTTTCAAGTTCTAGTTCTGGAGGCAAACTTCTGCTCCCCACAGTACGGCACATTGGCTCAATGGTATCTGCCAAAGAAGCCATGTGAAGCACATACCTTTATGTGCCCAAGGACTATTCTGAGATTGCCACTGTGTGGGTGGTGCATTTGGACATTATCAAAAGAATGAAAGTAGTGGAAAAAAAAAAAGAGGGCAGAACACTGCCACCCATTGCTCAGGACCAAGAAGTGTGAAGGTAATCAGAGGCTACACAAGGCTAAAAAGCTGGAGGCACATTTCACCCAGAGTAATTACTGGAGAAAGCTGATAGATCCAAAAGGGGCGTGTGCTTCATCTGCATGGGGATTATAATGCAAATGAGACCCAGAAAGCTTTAGCTCATTAGCCAATTGCCAATCACTTTTGCAGCTTTTGTGCTGCGATACGAAAGGTTAGGCATTGAAGCTTGGCACCCATGGTGGGCACAGCCTGCGGATGGTGTTTACAGAACAATGCTGAATGTCAATTAAGAGATCAACACTCCGGAATGGGTCTGCTTCTCCTCTTTGGCAAGGTGCCTTCTAAAACCCGCTTCCTCAGTAACCTTCTGAGTGTGAATAAGCTGTGTAATCGCATTGCTATGCAAAAGCATGCACAGTGTAAATACAGCACCAAGTGGTGTTTCATTTCAGAAAGCGGATTCTCTCTTTCAAGACTTCCAAAATAACAAATCACTCGATGCAAATGTGTGCTTAGACTGCACTTCTGTAAAATGGATCATTCTGTACTTAGGAGGTCATCTGCATGTTAAAATTATACTGCAGCTCAACATCTGGAAAATGTTTGTCTTGTTTCTAAACCCATATTAAGCATTTATAATTTTTTATTGCCATCAGTACCCTTTGGTTGATTTTCAGATACTTTCTTCTTGTGTATGTCAATTAGGTTTTCTTGGATTCATTAATAAATTCTTCTGCTTACTAAAAACAAATTTGGATATTTTTCTGCCGACTTTCATCAATAACAACAGTAATCGACTGCTCTAATGCACTTTGAAAGGGTTGTGAGGCTGCTGTCACTGTAATGCCAATGTTGTCTACTCTGGACTGTCCTCAGAAGGTAGAAATTGAGACGCCGTTGCCCTGGAAACAACCACGGGTGGTAGTTCTGCTGAAGAACAAGTCTGGGGAAATGAAATGTTGAAACTGCTCTGATCTCCATCAGGCTATGCTCATTAGATGTTGTGTCAATTCTGTCGGTTGTGTCATCAGGTTCACCACTGGCCAGCCAGCAGATTGGCTTCATAAGCATAAATGAACTGCAGAGGCAGTTCCTTTATAATTTAGCTAAGGATACAGCTGCAGTAACCCTTTGGAACTGGTGAACCCCACAAGCCTTAGCTGACATATTCATGTCTTTAAGGGAATGCCTCCTGTAGCTGGAACCAAAAACAGCACAAGACATGATGATAACAAGATGACAGTAGAGACGTCAGAAGAAGAACATTGTCATTCATCATCAAAGTTTGAAATTCAAAGATGCAGGCAACCTTCCATGCCATCATTCCCTTTCAGTGGGAATCCTTTAACAGCCACAGTTGTCTACCATCCATTAAGTTTCTTCCGGGTTAGGACATTTACCCTTGGGTGGGTAGTGACCATAAGGCTTTGGTACATGTTTCATTCTCGAAAACCATCAGCAAGGGTGATCCTATTTAGAGCTTCGAAATATACCTGGTTCTAAACATTAGCCCTATGATAGCAACCTTGAAATCTCCTTCCTGAACACTGTAGCGCATGAAATTTTCCATGTGTTGTACTAGGGTAATTGTGGTATTACTTGCAGACTTGTAAACTAAAAATAGTTCCATCACTCTCACTTTCAGCCCATGTTGAGAAAAATTGAAGTAGAGAATTCACCCCTTTCCATAACACAAAACTATTACAGCTTTTTTTTAATGACATCAGAACACAGATTAAAAAAGTGACTATAGACGCATGCGAGATAAGGAAACCATATGTCTTTCACTTTACATCTTATGTATTGAAGACTATCTGATTTTTAAAAGCTTTAGATCAGGGTATTCATTGAGTGCTAATGTACTTCCTAACTGGTACAGTTGCTTCACTAATAGGCCACATAGACATGACCTCACTTTTGCACGTTCCCCAAAATAATCCCACGATATTTTCTTGCATTCTTGTAATCAAGAGAAAATTTGATTATCCAGACAAATTGATGTGATTCTACTAACAGTTTAAAATTACTGAAGAAAAAACCAGCATACATACAGGGTTGGGTTTGAAGCCCTTGATGAGACAAGCAGCTCTTTTTTATACTCTCGCAAACAAAATTATATGGGCAAAGAAAAGACAGCACTGCAATTTTACAGAAAAGCTGTGCCCAAGAAAGCTGGTTCTAATAACAGGCAACACAACAATTTTAGAGTCAAGTCATACAAAAAGCCTGTTCCTACAAAGAAAGTCCAGAAGAAGAAGTAGAACATTTATGAGATTACCGACCACTGTGGCATTTTTGTCTTTATAATTCTGGGAGTGTTTTGTGGTTTTCCCTCGCATTTTGCTTTGTATTGCAAAGATGCACAACTTAAAAAGTGGTTTCAAGTACAAGAAATACAAACAAATGAAAAAAACTAGTAATATGAGTTTCAAGAAGTCAAATCTGAATTGGTTCATTTTAAATATTGGACAATTTACACAGCAGGTTTCACAGATGGGATGGCACTGGAGAGTTAAGTTCATGCAGCACATGACAAGAATCTAGTTAAATATGATTACATTACAGAACTTATGTTGTTACCAGAATGACAGCCTTTCTCTGTAAGACAGCATCCTGAGCTTCAAATTTCACTGGACTATTTACATACAGTAATATATATTTTGCACTCTTCTTACATTTACAGCATTTATTGTATATTTAATGTTTATATTTATTATTATGTAATAATAACTTAAAAATAAAAATATTAACTTCTAATTTCATCATTCCTTCAGTCTTTTACCCCATAGGGAATAG
Organism: Scleropages formosus; assembly: GCF_900964775.1. Lineage (NCBI taxonomy): Eukaryota > Metazoa > Chordata > Actinopteri > Osteoglossiformes > Osteoglossidae > Scleropages > Scleropages formosus. Next base: position 32,601,812 of record NC_041808.1, on the reverse strand, counting down.
AAACATATTTACTTAAAAACTGATGCAAAATTTATTATGCATGTTCCATCATGTAAGGCAATACTTTTTCCATGGATCTTTTCTAGTAAATTGTATTATTAATTTGCCCTGCATGTGGATTTCAAAGTCAAATTCAACTTAATTTTCATTGGGCCTTATTCTCAAATACTTAGATATCGAACAATATAGTTTGTTTCCATAAGGGACCAAAAGAACCTAATTGGCCTTTAAGTCATCAGTAACTGTGACTGCAAGAAAACCTGCGAGAGGAAAGAGTCAGTGAGCATTGGCAGTAAAACACCTATGTGTTCCAATGGTCAGTGCCAAGGAGGATGGCCCATTACTAAAATGTCTGAACCACATGGTCTGGCTGTGTTTCAGAGAATTACAAAATTGTTTTAGGTGCTGTAAAAGTAAGAGGGGTGCTATCAGGTTAACAGTCATCCTGAAATATCCATCTGGTGCCTGTAGCCACCATCTGGAGCAGCAATGGGACCTTGGGGGATTCAGAATGATGACTAGCTGCACTGCTCCAAAAAATGAAAATATGAACCCTGACATCCTATGAATCTGTGGCACATGCAAAGGAACTGAGACTTGTCTGAACTGTGGAATCCCCCTCTTAAATATAGAGAAAATCTCTGCCCATCCTTGGCAGCAAACGATGTTACCCAGTACTTTTTGAAAGAGGAATCATATGATCAAGTCAAGCTTCAAGTACAGAAAGTTTCAGATTAACTGCTTTTAAAAAAATCACAACGCAAGAAGTTTTTCGGTCCACAGCAGTTCTCACCTTGCTCATGTCATCTTAATTTCCTCAGCATTTTCTTTGACAAAGGCTGTTGGAAAATGAGGATGAGGTTTGAATAAACTGAAATGTAAATCGTCAAATAAGATGCTGTTAAGTATAACAAATTCATTTTCCTATTCTCCAGTGCCCATGGGTTAAACAGTACAAGAAAACATTGTGTGCATCACTATAATTACTTCTGTAAATAGACAGGAGTAACACTGGATCCACACAGAGAAAAGAGAAGAATTAGCCCAGACACACAGCGGTTCATCAGCCTGCACTAGATGAAAACCACAGCAAGAGATCCAAAAAAACACCACTGCTCTCTTATCATGTATAGACAGAACTGTTATCACTACTACTCCCCAATAAATAGAAAGTCTCCATTAGTGTGTATCCAAGCAAAGAAAAACCAACAAAAAACAGCTAATTTTGTAATTTGTAGCTCAATCAAGAATGGATTTGGAATTTAAGAACTTGCCTGCCTTGCATGTAGATAATAAATATGATATTCGGTTACATATTAGCAAACTTCCACAGATTCTTCCATGGGATCCCTAAGGTAATGATCAGTGGGTGATTCATTTAATAAATTTTTGCATATATCAAGCAAAGCAGACAAGCTACACTAAGCCAAATCTCACGACTCTCTCATTTGCTCAAAACTGCCACAGATTTTATTATGGATTTAGGCTGCATACGGATTTAATTTCAACATAATTTTTCGCTGACTCGAGGTTAACATACATCCCTTTGGATCAATAGGAGAGATACAGTTAGTGCTGGATCCTGCAGATTGAAGGATAACTCTGACCTTTATTTTTTAATTCACTGAAGAGCAATAATTAGAAAAGGATGGCGACAATCTTCCTATCCATGAGCAACGAATTTAAAAATATTCAGGAGCATTGCGTTCACTTCAGTCTTGACCACTTACTTCACTGCAGCTCAGATGAATGGATATCTTTTTCTGTCCACAAATGCTGTGTATATCTCCTTTGAACACCACGATAAATTGGGTTCTGAGATTGCAGAGGAGGGGAGGTAGACTGTCAGGTTCAAGACCGATCTCTCCTCATGACTGGTGTCCTTCTCTCCATAATCCTACTAATAGCACTGGTGCCAGACCAATTTCTCCCACTGAGTCTGCAATATATCTCTAAGCCTGCCTGCATAATATTATTGCCTATACTTGCAATTCTCAGTAATCAATCCGTTAAAATTTCATTGGAGCAGTGAATGTTTCTTTTCGTAATTTCTTGTCTCTTTACAATTAACTTTACAGAAGATTAAAGTAATAATTACAATATGAATAAAATAAAAAAAAATGACTGACGATATATTCTTTGCAAAAAAATGGGAAAAAATGAACAATATTTAATTGTTACTTTTAAAAAATGTGCAATTTTTTACCCTGTTAGGAAGATTACTGAGATGACAAAAGTTCATAAACAAGAAGCAAAACACAGATTCATAGAAGGAAACTGGTTAGGCGACACATTTTTTAATATTGCGAAGAAGTACTGAACAATTTGATACAATTCACATCAGTGACTCAGTAAGATCGGTTACTTCAGTAAGATATCCATGTTGTTTAAAGGTATAATAAAAAGATCAGTCAGGAACATTTAATTCATTTTTCGCTCAATTACAAAGGAACTTAGTGTAGTTTCGACCACTCTCAATATGTCTTCTATGTACCAGCTGGGAAAGTCAATATAAAGAGGCACTGTAATCTGTAAGAAAATCTCATATTCATCCACCGAAGATTTCTCAGAAAACCTAAATCACACACAATTTCATCCTATATTAATCCTGACCTCATAATCCTAAGAAAAACACACGCACACACACACACACACACAGAACCATCCATACATAAACACAAAGCAAGTACTTACAAAAATACCCTTCAACAGACACAAATTAGCAGACATGTACACACATAAATGCACACACATCAACCACTGAAATTACTTGGAAGCAACACATGATAGATAGATAGATAGATAGATAGATAGATAGATAGATAGATAGATAGATAGATAGATAGCGGTGTGGGCAGTTGTCTAGTGCTCTTCAACACTCTCCATCTATGCTTGTCCTGTGCATCTTAGTGTGACACTAGGGTGTGTATGCACATGAAATCCCTGAAGGATTTACAGAGCTGAAACAGTCAGCAAATAGATAAAATAAAGAGTTTAGCCTAGCTAAAAAACTAAATACTGCTCCAGTCCACAATGTGCATGCTTAACTCTGGACAGCCTGTTTGATGTCCAGCACAAAAAGCAGTCTTTAAGAGCACAGCAAGGTTTAGCAGAGCAAGACAGTTCCAGAGCAGGACCAGTGGTGAAGTGGGTGGGTAAGTGAGTTGGAGAGGAAGAAAACCTGGCAGCAATCACATGCCGAGAGACCTGAGTGTAAATTTGCATCATAGTGAGGCCACATTGCCCTTTTCCGAGTCTGTTTTCACAGTGTTCTCAATCCCTCAGATTTATCTACTAAGGCATTACACAGGAGCTGCAACATGGAGGCTACATGACTGCAGTTAACATTATGTTTAAGGACACAAGTTAAACATGAGTGGAGATGGAGACTGCTTTGTGCCCAGGGTGAGGGGTAAAAATCCTGACAATGCCTCAAGCCCAAATCTTACAAACTTTGACCCATTCGCTGGCCATCACCACGCTAAACCTTTGGCCAGCAGACAAGGGGCTGTAAAACAGAGTATGAAAATTCAGAAGCCTCGCAGGATCTTGGCAAGGCCATGCAATATCACATATCATCCACCTGATGTCATTTGCCTCCCATATCTTCCACCTACATCTGGCTTGCCCAGGAAAAGCCAAACAAAGCATGCCATGCACTGTCACAACCTGGCAACCATATGGTATAAGTGCCTGACCTTGGTCCTGTCTCAGAGCTCATATCACAATCTCCAGTTCAGTTCATTTTTATACAGCACTTTTCTTAAGAGTGGCACAGAGTGCTAAACAGTTGGGCATGAGTGACACAAGACTAATGAAAAGAAAACTGAAGGCCAAAAAGGTGGGTTTGGGGTTCAAGTCCTGCTTGAGGTGCCTTGCGGCAGACTGGCATCCTGGCATCCCACCCTGGGTGTGTCCCCATGTGTCCCAAGCAGGGTCACAGCAAACCAGAGCGTAACCCAGCAACACAGGGAATAAGGCTAGAGGGGGAGAGGACACACCCAAGACAGGATGCAAGTCCATCACAAGGCACCGCAAGCAGGACTTGAACCCCAGACCCACCAGAAAGCAGGACCCAGATAATCCCGCTGCACCACTGTGCCTCCTGTGTTAAAAGCCAAAGACAATAATTTGTACATAGTAACCATACAAGCCAACAGAAACTGGGGAGAGGAAAACAAAAAACTCCCAATATAAGAGACAAGAGAGATATAAACTTCAGGGCATACCAGTGGCTGTCTGTCTCTTCTGGACAATTTATGTATTTGTGTACTGCAGCCCTTAGAACATCACAAAAGGTACTGATTTTTTTACACCTCAATTTGTCTTTGGCTTCCAAAAGTGCAAACACATGTTTTTTTTTTTTCCTTCTGAAGAAAAGCAAGCATTGATATCAAAGTTCTGTTTTTATGGAAATGGTTGGTTAATTCTCTCTTCAGTGAGAGGTCAGCTGAATAATGCATGCCAGTAAAATTACAGAGCTGAATAGGCAGCCCTACTCAAAGTAAAATAATCTGTTTTCACCCCAGGATGTGTAAAATAAGTAAGCCAGTTTACATTTCTTCCTGTGCATGAGGCACCTTTCAGAGACATGAATACACAAAGTTTCCAGTGTCACTTGGTTGTGAATTATTCCTGAGATAAAGGCTCTGTCTCACTGCTGGCGTGGGTCATGGCAGATGGAGGCGGATGGCAATAAGACCCTGAGATTACTTTCCCTCCAAAAATGGGGTCATGAATAAGCATAGCAAAAAGACCCTGATTTGCCTTATGGACTAGTGGCAGAACACAGTCATCCAGGGCTAGGATGGCTTCAGCTTGCTTCCAGTATCATATTGCCACACTGCTGGGAGCAAGGTGCAGCTCAGATTTGATTTAAAGCATTACATGATGTCACGCAAGCAGAATCGTGTTGTCAAAACCAAGACTAGAGCAAAACTGTCTGCAAAGAAAGAAAAAATTAAAGGAATAACAGTGCTCAGTCATTACCCGTTTTGTACTGAGGAACACAAGGCCACATTTCCCCATAAACTTCCCAATAAATGGTTTGAAGTGCAGGATGACTTGTGTGAAAAAGAGCTTTATTGGGCAAAATGAGCAAACGCACTGAATTGTTTTCCCTTGACACTTTCCAGGGATGTGTCTGTCAGCATCTGAAGCTTTGTGGATTAACCCCCCGCCACAGAGCATAAAGCAACAGAGAAATCTACCACAGAGAAGACCTCCAAAAACAGAATCCAAGAAGAGAAAAGCTGAAAATCTTATCAGTAAAATTATGACGGGGTTTATCTATCACAGGCTCTGCCACTCTGCGGCATTGCAACGTTCAGTCAGCATTTCCTGTTACAGGAAAATAACCATTTCAATTTCTGATTAGTTATTAAAGTATAGTCTCCAAAAGCAAATGTTACTGTGATCATTTAAAAAAATATTTTTTCTCAGCACTGAACATTTGAGAAGGTTCACCACTAGATATTTTAAATATGAAGGAAATATGCCCATCCATCTTCCTCCGCTTTTATCCGGGGCCGGGTCGCGGGGGCAGCAGTCCGAGCAGAGTCCTCCAGACTTCCCTCTCCCCGCACACCTCCTCCAGTTCCTCTGGGGGAACCCCAAGGCGTTCCCAGGCCAGCCGGGAGACATAGTCTCTCCAACGTGTCCTGGGTCTGCCCCGAGGCCTCCTCCCAGTGGGACAAGCCCGGAACACCTCCCCAGGGAGGCGTCCAGGAGGCATCCGGAACAGATGCCCGAGCCACCTCAACTGGCTCCTCTCGATGCGGAGGAGCAGCGGCTCTACTCCGAGCTCCTCCCGGGTGACTGAGCTCCTCACCCTATCCCTAAGGGTGCGCCCAGCCACTCTGCGGAGGAAACTCATTTCTGCCGCTTGTATCCGCGATCTCATTCTTTCGGTCATGATCCAAAGTTCATGACCATAGGTGAGGGTAGGAACGTAGATCGACCGGTAAATTGAGAGCTTTGCCTTACGACTCAGCTCCCTCTTCACCACAACAGACCGATACAATGACCGCATTACTGCGGACGCCGCACCGATCCGTCTGTCAACCTGCCGCTCCATTTTTCCCTCACTCGTGAACAAGACCCCGAGATACTTAAACTCCTCCTCTTGAGGGAGCAACTCCCCCCTAACCCGCAGGGGGCAATCCACCTTTTTCCGACTGAGAACCATGGCCTCGGATTTGGAGGTGCTGATTCTCATCCCCGCCGCTTCGCACTCGACTGCAAACCTCCCCAGTGCACGCTGCAAGTCCTGACCTGATGAAGCCAACAGGACCACATCGTCCGCGAAAAGCAGAGACGAGATCTCGCGGCCACCAAAACAGACACCCTCCGTTCCCTGGCTGCACCTAGAAATTTTGTCCATGAAGATAATGAACAGAATCGGTGACAAAGGGCAGCCCTGGCGGAGTCCAACATGCACCGGGAACAGGTCTGACTTACTGCCGGCAATGCGAACCAAGCTCCTGCTCCGGTCATACAGGGAACGAACAGCCCGTAGCAACGAGCCCTGAACCCCATAATCCCGAAGTACCCCCCACAGGATGCCACGAGGGACACGGTCGAATGCCTTCTCCAGGTCCACAAAACACATGTGGACTGGTTGGGCAAACTCCCACGAACCCTCCAGCACCCTAGTGAGGGTATAGAGCTGGTCCAGTGTTCCACGGCCAGGGCGAAAACCGCATTGCTCCTCCTGAATCCGAGGTTCGACTATCGGTCGGATTCTCCTTTCCAGTACCCTGGCATAGACTTTCCCAGGGAGGCTAAGGAGTGTGATCCCCCTGTAGTTGGAACACAATCTCCGGTCCCCCTTCTTAAAAAGAGGGACCACCACCCCGGTCTGCCAGTCCAGAGGCACCGTTCCCGAACTCCACGCGATGCTGCAGAGGCGTGTCAGCCAAGACAGCCCCACAACATCCAGAGACTTGAGAAACTCGGGGCGGATCTCATCCACCCCCGGAGCCTTGCCACCGAGGAGTTTTTTGACTACCTCAGCAACTTCAGCCAGGGTAATGGACGAGTCCCCCTCCAAGTCCCCAGCCTCAGCTTACTCTACGGAAGGCGTGTCAGAGGGATTGAGGAGATCCTCAAAGTACTCCTTCCACCGCCCGAGAACATCCTCAGCTGAGGTCAGCAGCGCACCACTTCCACTGTAAACAGTGTTCGTGGAACACCGCTTCCCCCCTCTGAGTCGCCGGACGGTTTGCCAGAATCTCTTTGAGGCCGACCGAAAGTCTTCCTCCATGGCCTCACCGAACTCCTCCCAAGCCTGAGTTTTTGCCGCGGCGACTGCCAGAGCCGCGCTCCGTTTGGCCCGTCGGTACCCGTCAGCTGCTTCAGGAGTCCCATGAGCCAGCCAGGCTCGATAGAACTCCTTCTTCAGCTTGACGGCATCCCTTACTTCCGGTGTCCACCACCGTGTTCGGGGATTGCCGCTGCGACAGGCGCCGGAGACCTTATGGCCGCAGCTCCGAACCGCCGCCCCGACAATGGAGGCGCGGAACATAGTCCATTCAGACTCGATGTCCCCCACCTCCCTCGGGACCTGGTTGAAGCTCTGTCGGAGGTGGGAGTTGAAGACCTCTCTGACAGGGGCCTCCGCCAAACGTTCCCAACAGACCCTCACTATGCGTTTGGGCCTGCCAGGTCTGTCCAGCTTTTTCCCCCGCCATCGAATCCAACTCACCAACAGGTGGTGATCAGTTGACAGCTCAGCCCCTCTCTTCACCCGAGTGTCCAAGACATATGGCCGAAGGTCAGAAGAAACGACTACAAAGTCGATCATCGACCTCCGACCTAGGGTGTCCTGGTGCCAAGTGCACTGATGGACACCCTTATGCATGAACATGGTGTTCGTTATGGATAAACCGCGACTAGCGCAGAAATCCAATAACAACTCACCACTCGGGTTCAGATCAGGGAGGCCGTTCCTCCCAATCACGCCCCTCCAGGTATCACTGTCGCTGCCCACGTGGGCGTTAAAGTCCCCCAGTAGAACGACAGAGTCCCCAGTGGGAGCGCTTTCTAGCACGCCCCCCAGGGATTTTAAAAAGGCTGGGTACTCTGCACTGCCGCTAGGCGCATAAGCACAAACGACAGTGAGAGACCGTTCCCTGACCCGAAGGCTCAGGGAGACGACCCTCTCATTCACCGGGGTAGACTCCAACACATGGCGGCTGAACTGGGGGGCTATTAACATGCCCACACCAGCCCGCCGCCTCTCACCTTGGGCAACGCCAGAATAGTGGAGAGTCCACCCTCGATCGAGAAGAGTGGTTCCAGAACCCAAGCTGTGAGTGGAAGTGAGCCCGACTATATCTAGACGGTATCTCTCAACCTCCCGCACCAGCTCAGGCTCCTTCCCCGCCAGTGAGGTGACATTCCAAGTCACAAAAACCAGAATTGGCGCCCGAGGTTTGGGTCGGCCGGGCACTCGGCCCCGACCACCGCCCAAATCACAATGCACCGGCCCCTTACGGTTTCTCCAGCAGGTGGTGAGCCCACCGAAGAGCGGCTCCACGTCGTGGCTTCGGGCTGAGCCCGGCCAGGCCCCGTGGGCATAGACCTGGCCACCAGGCGCTCGCATGCGAGCCCCCCCCCAGGCCTGGCTCCAGGGTGGGGCCCCAGTTACCCCATACCGGGCGGGGTAAACGAAAGCCTTGATTTTTTCTTCATAAGGGGTTTTTGAACCGCGCTTTGTCTCGTCTGTCATCCAGGACCTGTCTGCCATGGGAGACCCTACCAGGGGCATATAGCCCCAGACAACATAGCTCCTGGACTCATTCAGGCACTCAAACCCCTCCACCACGGTAAGGTGGCGGTTCACGGAGGAGAAGGAAATATGTATTTATGGTTAAACATGAATCATGATGAACATCAGGTACATTTAATTAAATGTACTTGGAATATAATAAATACATTCTAAAAATATGGGGAATGACTGAGACACACTGAGCATTACTGTGATGAACTGATTCCACAAACTATTTTTGCTGCACTTCCTAATTCTGCCATGGAAATCGTCAGAGCACGACATTGAGATAGAGTGTTCACCTGCCCTGTCAGTATACCTCCAGGTACCCAGGTCATCCAAAAAGAAGAGAGTCTTTCATGAAGCTTAAACTGATGCATGTCAAACAGAAAGAGAAGTATTACATACATCTTTTGAGGTAGACATCCCATGGAAAAAACAAACACAACTGCAACCACTTAACCTCAAAATCTCTTTCAAAACATCCAATTCAACAGTGGTCTTTACATCTTTGGATCTTTTGCTTCAGCTCAGCACAGCACGCTGCAGGTACATGGATCAGCTCATTTTCTGGTCTTAGTGTCACAAGTCAGGAGTCCTTCCCCATCTGCTCGTGCAGCCCTCAGTGTTGTAGTACAGCATCTCCAGCTGACCAGCACAGCTCCTCCATGATGCTGTATCAGAAGACCATCTCTCCTTCCTAACCCAGTCCCGTGTGAAGGTGAAGACATGAGTGGAGGAGCAGGATCCTCATAGGTCAGGGTCAAGGGTCCTGTACACAGAACGTGTAGCCATGTATACAAACACTTATTTTCCACAAAAAACGTTAGGTAATGTTTTTCAGTCTGGTAACATACACATAGCTCTCTGCTTATGGCAATTATAAAAACTGGCAGACAGTGAAAAGGGAAAAGATTTATTTTTTAATCAGTGTGCACATACTGTCAGCAGTAATTATTCAGCTGACACCTTTATCCAAATTGACACAATTACACACCATTTTTGTAGCAGAATATTCTTACTGGCACGGTTCAGAAAAAGCACTTTGCTCAAGGGCACTGCCATAAATTTCAACAATGTTTCATACAATTTTAATTTTCATCATATAAACCTTATGAAAATAAGCAGCATCCTCTGACATGCAATTCTGTACGAATTTAAATGTATAACTATGTAATGAGAACAGTGCTCAGTAAAAAGCAACTGGGAAAATTTTGTAAAAGCAGCTCAAAAAAATTACAGCAATAGAGAGGAAATGTATAGTGTGTCTTTTTGCAGAGGTTGCCCAATACCCACAAAGTAACATTACTACCTTTATTCACAACCCTAATGGCAGAACTGAAATTTAACCGTCTACGATCTGTGTCAGATTTGTGAACTGATGCGGACTGAACCAGTTCTGCTTATCCAGAAAGGCCTTAGAAACAAGAATTGAAAGCAGAGATGCCACTTAAGCAGATAATGAATTACAGATGACACTGTCCCTCTTAGTAATATATCAGGACAAACAAAAAGGCAGCTTGAAAACTTCAGCTGGCGCTTGTCTGGCATTTCAAGAGTGACTTGTGAAGGTCTTGCAAATCTAAGAGTAGTATTTTCTATGAAAGACCATGACATGTTTAACCATAGATCCTAAGAGAACACGGCGGGTGTTGAATTCTCCTCAGCTCAATCCCACCCCCAATACGTCTCTTCTCAGTCCTATCCCCCTAACAAGAAGTTAACAAAGGAATTCTTTTTCAAGAACACTACAGGCAAACCAGCACCGGGCATAATCTCCCTACAACACCAGCGACTGTGTTAAAAAATAAATAAGGTAGAAGAGCCTAAGAAGCATCTGCAACCTTGCTGTTCCTTGTGTATCTTTTGAAAGAAGCCCAGCTTGATGCATCAAGCAATTTTCAAGTATGCCTAAGCCTCAGTCTTTCTCATGAAGAATTACTTAATAAGTCTTAGGGATGCATTATGAAAAAGAAAAAGACCCAAGAACATTATAGGATTTGTTGCTGTCTCAATTTTCTGCTCTGAATTGGTGAATTTGCCATGCAGCCCTCACCTCCCCCAAACATAAGCCCTTTTAATGCGAACAGGCAGCAACATGGTACATGTTTCCCAGCTGTAATCTCTCAGAATAAACTGCACTTGTTCCAGGGCAGTGAAACAGTGGATGAAGGAACAGGCTGCACAAAGGCTATGGGGGGACAAGGCATCTTTGACAATGAAACCTAGTTTCATTGAAACCTAGAGTTGTGTTCCAGTAGTGAACCCATGAGTTACAAGGTGATTCCCTATAAACACCATAGTACAAAGTCAGAGTCCAGTCGCACTTTAAGATCTATAACGAAGACCGAAAAGCATGAGGACACTGAGATGACCTCACGAGTCCAGGGCTGTAGAGGGCAGAAAACTTAAAGCAACAGTAGAATCAGTAGCAGAACCAGGACTCAGGTTAGGCACTCAAAAGAAAACTCAACGATGAATGGTACAGTACAAGGTTCCACATACAGGAATTTACTCATAAAACAGAATTACTCATTTCACTGATGCTTTTCTCCAAAGCAACTTAAAATGTCAAGAATACAGTTATTACAAGCTTATAATTACTTACCATTTACATAGCTGGGTAATTTTACTGCAGCAATGTAGAGTAAATACCTTGCTCAAGGGTACTACTGCCAGAACCTGTGGAGCCAAAGGCAGCAACCCTAACCACTAGACTACAAGCTGCCCAACAAAGAAAAGAAACAAAGAAACTGAAAATGTTTGTAAGGTCGGCATCCACTTTGGTAAGTATATGCGATGTTTCCCAAATTATCACTGAAGTACCAATAACAAAATATCCACCGGACGAAACTCTTTGCCTAATAACCTGGCAAAACCGTAATTGCTGTTCTTTCTACAGTCCTGGGACATTTCTTTGAAAAACTTGTGCTCTCCATTCAAAGGAGCACTTGGACCACGTTTCCTTTTAAACTTAAAACTGTAGATAAGTTGAATTTCACAAAAAGGTCATAATAGTGATTCATGCCACAGCCTCCTGAAGTGTTGCAAATAAGACACTGATGCAGTTGAGACTTAGCGGTGATCTTTCAGTAGGGGAGGCTTGTGTATCTGTGAGGATTTGCTTGTGACTTTGCGTGGCAATAAAACAGAGCTTTTGTTCAAAGCAAGCCAGCATCTAAAGTCACAAGGTGACTTGAGGTCATATCATGGCTGGGACTGTGGCTACTTTCAGCTGTTCTTATTTTACATCTATTCTTTCTTTCAGCTGTAGAAAATCAAATTCTACATCCATATAATAATATATGTACACACATAATGTGTCAAAAACAGGGTAAGAAATATATAGAAGATATGGAACCATAAGGTAAACAGAACATTAGGAACTTGTAGAATTAAAATCCTGTATTCCCACAGTTTGTGTTGGCTGTTACTTTTGCATCTGCACCTTGCGTCATATGGGCCAACTGCCCACCACTTTCCAGCTTTAAATATTCATCGCACAGCCCTGAAGTGCCAATTTATTTTCAGCTGCAAAACAACAAAGGTAATTTTTAAAGAATCTTTGTTTTCTTTCTAGGTATTTACATTTATTCATCTACCTGACACTTTTTCACCAAAGGGACTTACAAGATTAGTCTACTCACAATTATTTACCTATTGATACAGCTAGGTAAGTTCTACTGGAAAAGCTTCAGGGTAAGGACCTTGCATATGGGTACTACAACCAGATGGGATATTGAACCTGCAACCTTTAGACCCAAAGGCAGTAGCTCTAACCATTGTTCTACCAACCCTCCCTATACATGTATTTACAGCTGTTGCCTGTTGATTGCTTACCTTTACACTCAGACATGGAAATATCTGGCTCCTTCTCCCTGTGAGAGGAAGCAGCTGAAGATCTCTACTATCACTCATGAGGAATACATGTAATATTCTCTGTAGTTCTCCATCACAGGAAGTCTGTGCATCCTCCAGGTCTCCATCGCCCAAATTTCTCCCTGACTCCTGTGTTCCCTTTGAGATCTCCATAGGAAAGCGGGTGTCTGAACTGCTCCATACCAACACAGCATCCCTGGACAGAAATGGCAAAAATATGAATTAGTTCTGAAGTGACTGAAAAAGCTGTCTTATTGCCAGAGACAAGGTTATTCTGAAAATGAATATTTTCCCTTCAGTTTTTTGCATTTTACTGGCAATGATGCATGCTCTTTCATGTAGGCACCTCCTAAAATTCAACTGCTCACAATGTTTTAATAAGGCCTACATACACCCTACATACACTGTATTCCTCCTCTTCCTTGTAGACCATGAGCTTGACACTTATGCTATATTGATTTATTTCATGGAGTTTGTTAACATGCCTTCACTCATTCAAAGAAAGTCCAGTGCACTCACATGTTCTTGCCATCTCGGTACTGTGTGTGTGTGTGTATTTGTATATCCTCAATTTAAGAGATTAACTGGGGGACCAGGTGTCCGACATTGGTGACACACACATACACATGGTGAATGTCCATTAAATCCCAGTGTCCATAAATAACAAATTATATATTCTGAAGCATAATATTTATGCAAAGAACACATGCTGCTATGTATATTACATATCATACACTAGAAAATAATGAGAAATAATAAATCCACCTCACAAGAAAGGTTTTCTTATCCATAATTCCATGCAGTTTACAAAATCACCAAAGCCACTATGAGTCACTTTGAAATTGATTTTCATGTGATTTGCCTGGACATTTGTTGCAGATTTCAACAAGCTCTTGCATACATCATTTCACCAGAGCATGTCCCAGAAAGCCCTTTTTTATGTTTCCATAGCTTATTTGGAGCATCCTCATCGCACATTAAAATAAATGTATTAACTCACGTTCTGCCCAGTGTATGTTTTCACACAATATTCCACATTAAGATGTACAAAAGATTCTCCAAAATCTGAATTTTCACTTAATTCTGACTCCTGGGATACACGAAAATCAGTCCTTTTTCTTTATTGTCTATGATGTACTAATTTTTTTTTTAAATTATTTGCAATACACCACAACAGAAATTTTATTTGCAGGAGAATAATCTATGTATGCTGTGTTATGTACGTTACATATGTTACATACAAACCAACATATTAACCAGACTATTATAAAATACTGACATATCACCTGGAAAATAACAGGGAAATACTAACAAAGAATAATAAAATTTTGTCTGTTAAATTGGAAATCCATTAAAATCAAGGATTTACTGTATTCTTTTCTGTTCTTCACTGCAACCATTAACTTTGAGCCCTGACTGGTATGTAAGGACTACTGCTCACAACTTACACCTGACACCACTCCCTTTGCTACACATACACCCTCTATTGGCAAGCAAGATTTGAGCTTTACGTGTCTAAATAAATCATTTTCCTCATAATTAAGGCTTTGTGGTTGAATTACAGTATATGCCTATTTGGTTTTATCCACTGGCAAACATAAACATTTCCTATTTGCTCCTGTGTTATTTCTCATAAATCTTTCCAGAAGAAAAAAAAAGGAAGAAAAAAACTGAGTTCATCAAATACTTAAGCTCTCATGGGGTCTGTTTGCTGAGATTGAGTTAGATGACTCATTCCGTAGCACTGACACACACACACACACACACACACACACACACACAGAGAAGCATAAGCATAAGCATACTGCATTGCATTTGTCCTTTCAGATGTCTCAACTGCCAGAAACCTTCTCAATGACTCAGGGCATAAAAGGTCTGCACAATAACCTGAGGGACAACATGTTTAATCTAGTCCAAGTTGATCATCCATCAGAAAGAAACACACTGAGCGCATTCATTCTGCACTAGGTGTTTGTGCTAATGCTCAGGTACGAAACATGGGCAGCCGTGCAAACGGCAGGTCTTGAGAATCAGTGCATGACAATTTAAACTCGGCTCCATCTTGAATAAGACACCGTCACATCAGCAATATCCTCCAAGTAAACACAACCAGCATAAAGCGTTAAACTGAAGGTATTTATACACATACACCGTAAAACATGTTTCCAAAACATCATTTCAGATATGCAAATTATAAGCATCTATTATAAGTAGGTAATCACATACTACTGCATACAGTACCATTTACTGTGCAAAGAAATTCCACATGAAAAGGAATGTATATAATTGTAAATAATTGTGTATATATATAAATGAATATACTTGTGTATATGTATATATATATATATATATATATATATATATATATATATATATATATATATATATATATATAAATGTATATAATGTAAAAAATGTATATAATGTAAAAAAATGTAGGTAGACTAACATTGTAAGTCGCTTTGGAGAAAAGCATCAGCTAAATGAATAAATGTAAATGTGTGCGTGTATATTGAGGAAAATTAACAGTATCCTTTACCCTGGTATTATATATAATAGTTTCTCTGTGAGAAGTTTTTACCTGTCTGATGTGTTACTTGAGAAGTTTGTTTAGTTATTACTGTTCCTCTGTGTTGCCTTGCACTGTATTCGGTTTTTCTTTTCCTTGCTGCTTCTGTTTTCTGTTTGCTTTGTGTGGATCCAATAGGCTGATTCATTTTTTTGTTACCTGCCTATTTTTGACAAACGTTGCTTTGATGTATTGATAGTGGGCAAAAGGTGTAATTAAAACGGAAAAGTCTACCCAATGTTCTCTGCTTGGTCAATCCACGAGTATGGCACACTCCTCCACATTACTCAGAATTTTATGTATTTGAAAATGTTTTAACATATTCTTAAGTACACACCTTAAGTATCTTATCTTAACTAAATGTTTTAATATATTCTTATGTATACTTATCACATCATATAGCATTTACAATATACAGTATATACACTGCAGGCCAAAAGTGTGTACAAAACCTTATAATGGTAATTTTTTTTTTAATAAGTTTCCCAAATGTTCATATTTACTTTATACTACTTATTTTTTTAAACATCAAAGCCACATAACTAATTTCTCAGTTTTTCACATGGACATTTGGTCAGGCATCCAAAGGAAAGCATCAAGTCCAGAAGTTAATGCAGTTCTTTTTTCTTTCAAAGGGGTTGTAATTCTGCATGCCACAGATGCTCAGATAAAAATGATTAGTTTAAAAGCAGAGAATACCATCTGTGTTTACACCAAATGGTGCCTGAAGATTATACAAACATTAAAGGATATGTCATTTTGGTTAACATAATATTGTGCATAATATTGGACTTAATAGAAGCCTTTAACATAGAGCATGAATATATAACAATATATGCAATATGTTGAAAATATAGCATACATGTATTAATAAAACTGAACAGGAAACGTTTCAAGGGAACAACTGATTTGAGTCATAGTAGCACACTACATATCTTGTCCCAGAGCCTCAGTTCATCTTGTGCTCTATTTCTCTTTTTTTTGCTCACTCCTCGGAAGTTCAAGCACTTTACGTCATAGATTAGTAAGGAATGAATACTAAGACTAAATTTTTGTATTTGTGAGTTTTGACATCCTTTCCACACTGTACCCCACCTTATTTTCATTAGTGCCGGCGATTATGTACTGAAAATGGATGCTCATCACACTTGGTACTATAGTCAGTCCATGAGTTACGATCTTTCAACTTTACGATGGTGCGATAGCCATATGCGTTCAGTAGAAACCGTAATTCGAATTTTGAATTTTTTTCCCAGACAAGCAATATGCGGTACAATACTCTCTCATGATGTTGGGTAGCACCAGCGAGCCGCATCTCCCAGTCTGCCATGCGGTCACTATACAGATACGTTGTGTTTTGTGCATCCATAATGTCACAGAAACGCCCAGCTGTGTCTCCTACTACTGGTGAGAACAAGAAGAGGAAGACAATTACTCTTAAGGAAAAACTCAAGATAACTGCCCACCATGAAGGCGGCAACCCTAGGTGTATTAAATGCACTTTCAACTAACAATATTTCCTATTTAAGATGAGTTTATCGGAACGTAACCCCATCGTAAGTCGGGGACCGTCTCTAGGGTTGAGCAAAAACAATTCCCAGGCTATGTGGCTATGAACAGTGTGGTAGGGTAGTCTGTGTGAATGAATATAAAGAAGGCATGCCTAAAAATCGTTTCTTTTTAAATCCTCCACGCTTCAAGCATTTCTCAACACTCCATGGGAACAGCATCCTTTACCCAGAGCTTTACTGCCAATGGATAAGAGAGAGATGGAGCTCTTATATGTGCTTATGTTCAAAATTGCAGCGTATGAGTTTCACCAGATTCTGCACGGAGACAACATGATGCTGACCTCTGTTTCTCCACAGTTCCGTTGTAAAAGAGAAATGACACAGAAAATGGCTTCTGTTTGCCAGACACCAGAGACTATACTAAGGCGATTAAAGAACAACAGCACCTGAATCTAATCAAGACCTCTATTTCTTCCCTCGGTCGGACCAGTGAGAGAGAGAGAGCGCATGAGAAACTGACGCTGGAGACGACGCCGAGACATCAGAGGGGGCGAGCCTGCACGCATCCCCGACCACGAACCCTTATCCCGAGAACCCCCTCCCGACACCAGTCCCCTGTGCCTCCTTTTCCACCTGTCCCTTTGTCCGCTGATGCGTCTGCCCTTGAATAAAACCCCTCCTCTCGAGCACTCCACGTGATCGTCTCGGCCCCCTTTTGTTACAGTGCTGTTCTGTACTACCGTTAAAGTAGTGTAACATTTATCTTTGCTGCTTTGCCTACCATAGGGTTACTCAAATCATCATAGAAATATTTATAAATATTATATATTATAAACCATTCTGAATCCAATTTTTTGCTGCTAATTAGTATGTTTCTATCATTAGTATTTATTATTATATTATAATATCTCAGGGTGGCGTGGTGGCGCAGTGGGTTGAACCACAGTCCTGCTCTCCGGTGGGTCTGGGGTTTGAGTCCCGCTTGGGGTGCCTTGTGATGGACTGGCGTCCCGTCCTGGGTGTGTCCCCTCCCCCTCCGGCCTTACGCCCTGTGTTGCCGGGCGGGCTCCGGTTCCCCGTGACCCCGTATGGGACAAGCGGTTCTGAAAATGTGTGTGTGTGTAATATCTCCTGTTTCTTTACTTTGTTTTTTGTTTGTGTAGGTAGCTTTGTGTTGCTTTTTATGTAGCATCATGGTTCTGGAGGAACATTGTTCTGTTTCCCTGTATACTGCACTAGCTGTATATGGTTCAAATGACAATAAAGCCACTTTGACTTTGATTTGACTTGAAACCATGTGAATTCAAAAAGATCATCGACCAACGAAAGTCTGATGACGTAACAGCAAAACACATTATTACCTAAAAGCATCATAAATATACTTTTATATATTACCAGATGATGCTGAAATGACACTCAAAGTATTACTACATTTTTTTTTTAATGGAGTAGGAGTTAACTGAAGTGTCATTGCTTTTATTTCCTCATATTATCAACAATTCCTGAATCATTTAACTGTTATATGACCTGCACCCATCCTATATAATAAGTTTAAATGGAAGAGCGGCATAAGCAGAAAGTAGTTTACATCCAAGCTGAACAGCTACCAAGTACCTGGCTGCAAAGAAGACCACCTGCGACAAACATGATTTTACAAAGACATTTAAAGAAAGAAAGAAAGAAAGAAAGAAAGAAAGAAAGAATTCCCTGTGAAATTGCCAAAGGGAATAACACTGATTGAAACAATCCATTATTTAGTGAAATGGAAACACCACCATGAAGCTAATGAATAAAAGAATGACTTGGAAAAAAACAATGATTCTATGAAGTGTTTTTGAAAAAGTCTTTGCTGGGGAAATGTGCTGTGCAAATAAAAATTGATTGTTTGACTTATTGAGGGAAAATGAGCAGTACAATTCCCTGAGAGACATGCAGAACATGAGGACGTGTGATGAACTATAATTTCGTATGTTGCCAAATTCAAAACATTGCAGCTTTCAGGACCACTAGTTGGTGTAAACAGGAGGATTCATGTTCTAACACTAGAAAAACCACAGCTGTTGTGCCCTTTAAGTGCTAGATATTGACTGTTTTAGTACTATAAATATCTACCACTATTAAAGGATTAAAATATAACACTGTGAGCAATGTTAGTGGCTTTGACATCTGCTTTTGTGTATGGTGCCTCCATGTCATTATTACTGTCAACAATTTTATAGGTTCCGTTATACTGAACACAGAATTATTCACGTCATGTGGAAATCAGAGCATTAGTTCATCTAAGGAACCATTCAAAAATTACATCCACTGCAGTCCAAATAATTTCATACAAAATACTCATAATATTATTTATTATTGTTATTTCAATATACATGTCTTATCCTTGTTGCACCACTAAAGCTTAAGGCCATCTATCTCTCTCATCTTAGTCATTCCAGCCAAATGACATCACAGTTACATGGCACCACCTGTGGGCATAACTTATGAATTCCTTAAAAACATGGACCCCACAGCTCCCTGCCCTGCTATTGATGATGTCACCCATCAGTGTGATCCTATCTAATGCCAGCATTCTGAGACAAACCATCCAGGTATCATGATCTAGCTTCCTGTCAGAGGAGGGGGAGCAAGTTGCACTTGTTATATCCAGTTCATTTGCAAGAAAGAAGAGTGAACAAATACCCTGTGAGCTGGTCAGCCTGCAGGTCTTTCCTTTGTTCTTTTCATTTATTATCAGCATACCATATTGATAGCTTAAAGGAACAATTATTAATTCATCTTTCAATCTATATTTCAATTAAATTTATGGAAATATTTTGGAACCTTTACATTGAACCATTACATATATACATTATGTATATAATGTTCAAACATATAGAAGCTAGATGGCCTATAGGTAGTGTCAGTAATGTTGGCACAGGAGACTGGGGTTTGAATCCTGGTCAGAGGATTACTCTTACTCCAGTAAGAGTCCCCAGGCTTTTCTGATAAATGTAGCAATCGCAAGTGATAGCAATATCACAAAGAAGGAGCATGAGAAGATTAAGAAGTACCAAGGGCTGAAGGAAGAATTGGAACGGAAGTCCAGAGTGGTCCCAGTGGTAATAGGAGCACTAGGGGCTGTGACCCTCAAACTGGGAGAGTGGCTCCAGCAGATTCTGGGAACATCTAAAGTCTCTGTCAAGAAGAATTTAGTCCTAGGAACAGTTAAGATACCACGCAGAACCCTCAAACTCCAAGGCCTCTGTTAGAGGACCTGAGCTTGAGGAAGACACACACACCACCTCAGGTGGCGGTGAGAGGGAAATTTTTTATATAGATATATAAACTGGATACAAACCCATCATGGCAAACAAGGATACACACACTGTCTGAAACCACTTGTCCCAAGTGGGGTTGTAGTAAACCAGAGCCTATCCTGGCAACACAGCATGCACCTCAAGCAGGACTTGAACCCTAGACCCCCCAGACAGCAGGAACAAATTAAACCCATTGCACCACCACATCCCTCCACAAGGAAGGATATAAAAGATATAATACAATGTTTTACATTTAAGAAAAACTAGAAAGCTAGATGATGTAGGGCAACCTACTCTCAAAAAGAACAATACATAACTTTAGGTATACTGTATATAATTATGAACTAATATATCTCAAACAAAAACCTCCATGGAAAAAGTAAAGAACAGAACATTTACCCTGCCCGGAATAGAGTCACCGGGACCTATCCCTGGAGCCAGGCCTGGGGGTAGTGTTCCTAGGCGAGTGCCTGGTGGCCGGGTAGCCCACGTAACCCGACTGGGCTCAGCCCGAAAAGGCAACGTGGGGGGACCATGTGGGCCTACCACCCACAAGGTCCAGCATGGGGGTTGGGTGCGATGTGTATCAGGCAGCAGGAGCAGGCAGGGTGGCACATGGAATGTAACCTCACTAGGGGGAAAGGAGCCAGAACTGGTGCAGGAGGTTGAGAGATACCAACTAGATATAGTTGGGCTCACCTCCACTCACAGTGTTGGCTCTGGAACCAAACTCCTCGATAGGGGATGGTCTCCCTGCTACTCAGGAGTTGCACAGGGTGAGAGGTACCTAGCAGGTGTGAGGATACTCGCAAGCCCCCGGCTGGCTGCCATACAGTTGGAGTTTATCCCGGTGGACGAGAGGGTTGCCTCAATGCAACTTTAGGTCGCAGAGAGGAAAAAGTTTGACTGTTGTGTGTGCTTATGCCCCAAACAGCAGTTCAGAGTATTCAACCTTCTTGGAGAGGGTTGGTAGGGTTCTGGACAGGGCCCCACCTACAGACTCCATAGTCTTGCTGGGGGACTACAACGCTCAATGACTGGGAAATCTGGCGGGAGATGACTGGTAAGAACGGCTTGTCAGATCTGAACCCGAATGGTGTAATGTTATTGGACTTCTGTGCTAGTCATGGTTTGTCCATAACAAACAACATGTTCGAACACAAGGATGCTCATAAGTATACTTGCTACCAGAGCTTCTTGGGCCAAAGGTCAATGATCAACTTTGTAGTCGTTTCACCTGACTTGAGGCCACATGTTCTGGACACTCGGGTGAAGAGAGGTGCTGAGCTGTCAACTGATCACCATCTGGTGATGAGTTGGATCAGATGGTGGGGAAAACCGATTGACATACCCGGTGGAACCAAGGGTTTAGTGAGGGTGTGCTGGGAACAACTGTCAGAGGACCCTCTCCGGAATGATTTCAACTCACACCTCCGGAAGAGCTTCTAGCATGTCCTAGAGGAGGTAGGGGACATGGAGTCTGAATGGACCCTGTTCAAAACCTCCATTGTGAATGCAGCCGGGCACAGCTGTGGCTAAAAGTTTGTTGGTGCCAGTCATGGCAGCAACCCAAGAACCTGCTGGTGGACACCGGTGATGAGGGAAGCCATCAGGCTGAAGGAGGAGGCCTTTAGGGCCTGGTTGGCTCTGGGGACTCCTGACTCAGCAGACAGGTACCGGCAGGCAAAAAAGTCGGCAGCGGCTGCAGTTGCAGAAGCAAAATCCAGAGCATGGGAGGAGTTTGGAGAGGCTATGGAAAATGACTTTCGGTCGGCTTCAAAGAGGTTCTGGAGAGCCATCCGGCGGCTCAGGAAGAGTCAGAGGAGCTCCGCTCAAGCTATGCTCAGCAAGGGTGGAGAAACTTTGACCTCTAATGAGGACATTGTTGGGAGGTAGAAGGAGCACTTTGAGGAACTCTTAAACCCGAGAGATATGCCTCCCTTATAGGAGTCAGGACCAGAGGCTTCCGGGCTGTCAGAGTGCATTTTCCTGGTGGAAGTCACTGAGGTAGTTGGTAAGCTCCACGGTGGCAAAACACTGGGGGTGGATGAGATTCTCCCGGAACTTCTTAAGGCCCTGGATGTTGTAGGGCTGTCATGGCTGACACGCCTCTGCAATGTTGCATGGACCTCGGGGACAGTGCCTTTGGATTGACAAACTGGAGTGGTGGTCCCCATCTTTAAGGAAGGGGTCAGGAGAGTGTGTGCCAGCTATCAGGGTATCACATATCTCAGCCTCCCTGGGAAAGTCTGTGCCATGGTGCTGGAAAGGAGGCTCCAGGCAATAACTGAACCTCGGATTGAAGTGGAACAATGTAGATTCTGTCCTGGCCTTGGAACAGTGGACCAGCTTTTAACCCTCTCACAGATAATTGAGGGGGCATGGGAGTTCGCTAATCCAGTCTACATGTGTTTTGTGGACATGGAGACGGCATTTGATCATGTTCCCCGGGAAATTCTGTGGGAGATGCTTAGGGAGTATTGGGGTGCCGGGGCCACTACTGCGGGCCATTTGATCCCTGTACACACGGAGCGAAAGTTGTGTCCGCATACTTAGCATTAAGTCAAGCCTGTTCAATGTGGGTGTTGGACTCCGCCAAGGTTTTGCCCTGTCTCCACTCCTGTTTGTGGTCTTCATGGACAGGATATCAAGGCACAGTCGAGGTCAAGAGGGCATTCTATGTGGGAGTCGGAAGGTGACGTCTCTGCTTTTTGTGGATGATGTTGTACTTTTAGTACTGTCACATGGTTGCATCCAACATGCACTGGAACAGTTTGCAGCCAAATGTGAAGCAGTTGGGATGAGGATCAGCATCTCAAAGTCTGAGTCCATGGTTCTCTCACGGAAAAGGATGGCATGCCCCCTCCAGGTAAGGGGAGGGAATTTGCCGCAGGTAGAGGAGTTCAAGTATTTTGGGGTCTTGTTCACAAGTGAGGGGAGGAGGGAGCGTGAGATCGGCCGCAGACTGGGAGCAGCGGCAGCAGTAATGCGGTCACTGTACCGGACTGTAGTGGTGAAGGGGGAGCTGAGCCATAAGGCAAAGCTTTCCATTTACTGGTCGATCTACGTCCCTACCCTCACCTATGGTCATGAACGAAAGGATAAGATTGCGGATACAAGTGGTTGAAATGAGTTTTCTCTGCTGGGTGTTGGGACTCACTCTCCGTGACAGGGTGAGGAGTTCGGACATCCGGGAGAAACTCAGTGTAGAGCCGCTACTCGTCCACATTGAGAGAAGCCAGTTGAGGTGGTTCTGGCATCTGATAAGGATGCCCCCAGGGTGCCTCCCTTTGGAGGTATATCAGACACGGCCAACTGGGACGAGGCCTCGAGGTCGGCCCAGGACCCACTGGAGGGATTATATCTCACAGTTGTCTTGGGAACGGTTGGGGATCCCCCAGGCTGAACTGAGGGAAGTTGTGGGGGACAGGGGCGGCTGGGCCCCTCTGCTCTCCCTGTTGCCACCATGAACCTACTAGGACAAGCGGGAAAGAAAATGGATGGATGGATGGATGGATGGATGGATATATCTCAATACACAATACAATACTTTAACAATACATTTGCCTTTATCAAAGTCATTCATTCATTCATCTTCCTCTGCTTATCCGGGGCCGGGTCGCGGGGGCAGCAGTCCGAGCAGAGTCCTCCAGACTTCCCTCTCCCCGCACACCTCCTCCAGTTCCTCTGGGGGAACCCCAAGGCGTTCCCAGGCCAGCCGGGAGACATAGTCTCTCCAACGTGTCCTGGGTCTGCCCCGAGGCCTCCTCCCAGTGGGACAAGCCCGGAACACCTCCCCAGGGAGGCGTCCAGGAGGCATCCGGAACAGATGCCCGAGCCACCTCAACTGGCTCCTCTCGATGCGGAGGAGCAGCGGCTCTACTCCGAGCTCCTCCCGGGTGACTGAGCTCCTCACCCTATCCCTAAGGGTGCGCCCAGCCACTCTGCGGAGGAAACTCATTTCTGCCGCTTGTATCCGCGATCTCATTCTTTCAGTCATGATCCAGAGTTCGTGACCATAGGTGAGGGTAGGAACGTAGATCGACCGGTAAATTGAGAGCTTCGCCTTACGACTCAGCTCCCTCTTCACCACAACAGACCAGTACAATGAACGCATTACTGCGGACGCCGCACCGATCTGTCCGTCAACCTGCCGCTCCATTTTTCCCTCACTCGTGAACAAGACCCCGAGATACTTAAACTCCTCCTCTTGAGGGAGCAACTCCCCCCTAACCCGCAGGGGGCAATCCACCTTTTTCCGACTGAGAACCATGGCCTCGGATTTGGAGGTGCTGATTCTCATCCCCACCGCTTCGCACTCGGCTGCAAACCTCCCCAGTGCACGCTGCAAGTCTTGACTTGATGAAGACAGCAGGACCACATCGTCTGCGAAAAGCAGAGACGAGATCTCGCGGCCACCAAAACAGACACCCTCCGTTCCCTGGCTGCGCCTAGAAATTCTGTCCATGAAGATAATGAACAGAATCGGTGACAAAGGGCAGCCCTGGCGGAGTCCAGCATGCACCGGGAACAGGTCTGACTTACTGCCAGCAATGTGAACCAAGCTCCTGCTCCGGTCATACAGGGAACGAACAGCCCGTAACAGCGAGCCCCGAATCCCATAATCCCGAAGTACCCCCCACAGGATGCCACGAGGGACACGGTCGAATGCCTTCTCCAGGTCCACAAAACACATGTGGACTGGTTGGGCAAACTCCCACGAACCCTCCAGCACCCTAGTGGGGGTATAGAGCTGGTCCAGTGTTCCACGGCCAGGGCGAAAACCGCATTGCTCCTCCTGAATCCGAGGTTCGCCTATCGGTCGGATTCTCCTTTCCAGTACCCTGGCATAGACTTTCCCAGGGAGGCTAAGGAGTGTGATCCCCCTGTAGTTGGAACACAATCTCCGGTCCCCCTTCTTAAAAAGAGGGACCACCACCCCGGTCTGCCAGTCCAGAGGCACCGTTCCCGAACTCCACGCGATGCTGCAGAGGCGTGTCAGCCAAGACAGCCCCACAACATCCAGAGACTTGAGAAACTCGGGACGGATCTCATCCACCCCCGGAGCCTTGCCACCGAGGAGTTTTTTGACTACCTCAGCAACTTCAGCCAGGGTAATGGACGAGTCCCCCTCCAAGTCCCCAGCCTCAGCTTCCTCTACGGAAGGCGTGTCAGAGGGATTGAGGAGATCCTCAAAGTACTCCTTCCACCGCCCGAGAACATCCTCAGCTGAGGTCAGCAGCGCACCACTTCCACTGTAAACAGTGTTCGTGGAACACCGCTTCCCCCCTCTGAGTCGCCGGACGGTTTGCCAGAATCTCTTTGAGGCCGACCGAAAGTCTTCCTCCATGGCCTCACCGAACTCCTCCCAAGCCCGAGTTTTTGCCGCGGCGACTGTCAGAGCCGCGCTCCGTTTCGCCCGTCGGTACCTGTCAGCTGCTTCAGGAGTCCCATGAGCCAGCCAGGCCCGATAGAACTCCTTCTTCAGCTTGACGGCATCCCTTACCTCCGGTGTCCACCACTGTGTTCGGGGATTGCCACCGCGACAGGCTCCAGAGACCTTATGGCCGCAGCTCCGAACCGCCGCCCCGACAATGGAGGCACGGAACATAGTCCATTTAGACTCAATGTCCCCCACCTCCCTCGGGACCTGGTTGAAGCTCTGTCGGAGGTGGGAGTTGAAGACCTCTCTGACAGGGGCCTCCGCCAAACATTCCCAACAGACCCTCACTATGCGTTTGGGCCTGCCAGGTCTGTCCAGCTTTTTCCCCCGCCATCGAATCCAACTCACCAACAGGTGGTGATTAGTTGACAGCTCAGCCCCTCTCTTCACCCGAGTGTCCAAGACATATGGCCGAAGGTCAGAAGAAACGACTACAAAGTCGATCATCGAACTCCGACCTAGGGTGTCCTAGTGCCAAGTGCACTGATGGACACCCTTATGCATGAACATGGTGTTCGTTATGGATAAACTGTGACTAGCACAGAAATCTAATAACAACTCACCG
Organism: Scleropages formosus; assembly: GCF_900964775.1. NCBI lineage: Eukaryota > Metazoa > Chordata > Actinopteri > Osteoglossiformes > Osteoglossidae > Scleropages > Scleropages formosus. Next base: position 32,575,776 of record NC_041808.1, on the reverse strand, counting down.
CTCGGGTTCAGATCAGGGAGGCCGTTCCTCCCAATCACACCCCTCCAGGTGTCACTGTCGCTACCCACGTGGGCGTTAAAGTCCCCCAGCAGAACGACAGAGTTCCCAGTGGGAGTGCTTTCCAGCACTCCCTCCAGGGACTCCAAGAAGGCCGGGTACTCTACACTGCCATTAGGCGCATAAGCACAAACGACAGTGAGAGACCGTTCCCTGACCCGAAGGCTCAGGGAGATGACCCTCTCATTCACCGGGGTAGACTCCAACACATGGCAGCTAAACTGGGGGGCTATTAATAAGCCCACACCCGCCTGCCGCCTCTCACCCTGGCCAACGCCAGAATAGTGGAGAGTCCACCCTTGGTCGAGAAGAGTGGTTCCAGAACCCAAGCTGTGAGTGGAAGTGAGCCCGACTATATCTAGACGGTATCTCTCAAACTCCCGCACCAGCTCAGGCTCCTTCCCCGCCAGTGAGGTGACATTCCAAGTCCCAAAAACCAGAGTTGGCGCCCGAGGTTTGGGTCGGCCGGGCACTCAGCGCCGACCACCGCCCAAATCACAATGCACCGGCCCCTTACGGTCCCTCCGGCAGGTGGTGAGCCCACCGAAGAGCGGCTCCACGTCATGGCTTCGGGCTGAGCCCAGCCAGGCCCCGTGGGCATAGACCTGGCCACCAGGCGCTCGCATGCGAGCCGCCCCCCCCCCAGGCCTGGCTCCAGGGTGGGGCCCCGGTGACCCCATACCGGGCGGGGTAAACGAAAGCCTTGATTTTTTCTTCATAAGGGGTTTTTGAACCGCGCTTTGTCTCGTCTGTCATCCAGGACCTGTCTGCCATGGGAGACCCTACCAGGGGCATATAGCCCCAGGCAACATAGCTGCTGGACTCATTCAGGCACTCAAACCCCTCCACCACGGTAAGGTGGCGGTTCACAGAGGGGCTTTATTCCAAAAGAAAAGAAACTGCTATAAAATAAAGACACAATATGTTGTGATTTCTCACAGCAACAAATTCACCTCATTTATACATACCATCTTACACAAATGGTACACTGAAATTTCATTCAATGTGATATTTTACACTGAAACTAAATTAATTATTTTCAGGTGATCTTATTTTTACGTTAGAAAACATTTCTAATACACAGGGTACTGGGTAGCAGTGCTTTCTCATAGACCCTAGGTTGTTTAGGCATAGATCTCATTCAGCCTGTGTGGAGTTTGTGCGTTTCCCCATGTTTGCGTGTTTTCCCGGGTGCTCTGGTTTCCTTCCACATTAGCATTCAAATGCCACATATTGATACTTGGAAGAGCAACCTTCTGCTACAACAACAGCTTTAAGTCTTTTGGAATATGTACCAGTTTGTCACACTGCTAAGGAGTAATTCAGTTGGTTCTTCCAGTCAGATTTGTTCTAGATTGTTCCGGTTGGTTGGATGAAGATTGTGGACTATGCCACAGATTCTCAATGGGTCAAAGCTGGATCGCTCTCATGTATTTGGCAAACTCCAGACATGCTTTAAGATGATTCTTTTTGATTAATGGAGCTTCTTTTGTGCAAATAAGTAATATATCTGAAAATTGGTAAATACATCTGTAAATAGTAAAATGAGCAGGAGCTCTGAATTAAAGCTTTAGCTTTGCAAAGCAGGATAATACAAACAGTTATAAAAAGCCACGCTTAACCTAAAGGAGTCACACTGAATTTAGGAAATACTGGGGATGTTCAATAAATATTTTAAAATAAGAAAAATTTTAAAAGCAAAAACAAATAGAGTTGATGTCAAGATGTGCTGAGCAGTTTACCACACTAAACATAATGCCCAGTGCATCAGATCATATGTTGGCAAACCCTGAGATTTGTTTTCCAGGAGAATGAGCTCTAGGTCAAGCTGTTTCTGCAGTCCTAAGTACACTGATAAAAATTCTACTTTGACTAGGATAAAGAAGCCCTTAAGGGGTATTTGAGTCTTTAACATTACAGATGCTTTCCAATTTATGATGGGGCTACATTCCGCAAAACCCATCGTAAGTCGAAAATATCGTAAGTCGAAAATGCATTTAATACACCTAATATACACCTCTGCATGGCAGACTGGGAGATGCGGATCGCTGCCGCTGCCCAGCATCGAGAGAGAGTATCGCACCGCATATAAGTTGCCCGGAAAAAAATCATAATTCTAAATTCGAAGTACGGTTTCAACTGGATGTCTATCACCAGCTCACCATCGTAAAGTCGAAAAATCGTCAGTTAAGGACCTCAGAAAGATTTTAAATATTTTATTTGGCACACTGATTGATGGGGTATACATCTGTTGTACTGCAGGGTCATCTTAAATAACAAAGATGGGCACAAAGACAGTTATAAAAATACAAAAGGCAAAGCTTCCAGCCACTCTGTCAGAAGGGTGAAAAATAATGCTTTTCACTTTCATTTCTGTTTTTTTAATTGTCAGATCAAACCGAAGGCATTGAAGATATCTGGAGGCTCTATCCTAGCTCACTTCAGTCACTATTTCCAAGGTGAACATTCAGAAGTCTGCACAGCATACCTGCAGTACTTCTCACCAAGCAAGGTATCAATGAACCATTCAAAATGATATTTTCATTGTGACAGCAAATATGGGATTGCACCAGTTACAGATATTCATATGTATGTCCATTTTTAAATTTTAATTTAAATTATAATACTTTCACAAAAGTGCTGGCGAAAAACACATAAACCGTGCACCGGAGCAAGAGAAAGTGGAGGTTGAGTGCTAAGAAGTGGGTGTCCTTTGGGGCTACCATTCAATTTTATGACCTCAGGCACTGATTACTACGCAGTGTATCCACTTTACTTTTGCAGTATCTCCTTGGCTGAGATAGAACGAAGGTAGGACACCTGTAATGCGCCCCTTCCCACACTGCCCACTTGTGTTGTCCTTGAGGGCCTCTTCAATCAGAGACCAGCTGGGTCCATATGTCCACACAGGATTAAACTCCTGGCCCCTCACAGCAAATTAGTATAATGAAATCATTCAGCGGAAAAGAATCCACAGATCCCCTGTATCCTAGAGCTTAATGGTAGGATCGTAATACTCCCACTCTTTGTGTTTGCTGGTGTGTACTTTGAGAGCACTTATCGCGCAGGCTGAAATTAGTTTGTTCCTCTCCTGCTTTCTCTGTTCACCTTGCTTAAAGTTTTACAACTTTTTTTTTTTCCTTTAGTCCGTAATAGTGCTTCTAGGACTGCCTAAATTAGTTGTACATTTGCAGATTAATTGAAAATTGGTTTTCAAAACTAATTTTAACCAGCCACAAAAAAGCATATTTTCCAAAAGAGACCATCGGAGTATTGCGCCAAAGAAAGCGGATCACAAATATAGACTTGTGAAGATGACAATATCGAAGTACCAACACACACACTTTCTCATGGTTATTTATTTTATCATTTATACAGTTTTTTATTTATTATGATATACTTAACAAAAAGCATTAACAAGCACAAAAGCAGGAAGCAAAGTCTGAGAGCAATGGGGCTGAATATGAACGGTAAAGCAAGGAGCTCTGTGTTGACTCAACCTCGTCCCACACTATTACTTCACTCTACATTTCTTTTTGTAGTGTTCATTTCACTTCTAAACAGCTTTATTACAGAAAAATACATGCAACATCCATAATGGTGCAAAAGCTTGATAAATCTGCACCCAGTGGCTCATTTATCACTGTTAGTCAGCTGTCAACTTCAGGGATCCAGCAGCCCTCAACGACCTTTGGCAAAGAGCGAATCACGTTATCTCACACCGCAACTGGTGTGTGGTGCCTGGAAGCTCAGTCAGTGGCACTCAATCACCCGCATGTGACCAGTGTCCCTGTGTGATGAGCATCTGAATAATTCATAGGCACTCGCCTGGAGATGCGCATTATTTCCGAACAGCTTCTGCTTTCACTACAATACAGAGATGTAAGCACGAGGTAACAAGTATTACCTCTGAAACCCAATGATCAAAGGCTCATAAACAGCATTTTAAAAGCATCCAGAAAAAAGTGCCACTTGCTAAAAGTTTGCAGTGCCCATTAGACTGAAATTCTGGCATCAGCTAGGACAACTGTACCGGCTTGTTGGAGAAGAGGATGTAGACTGAGAATACAGCTTAGGGATGAGCTAAAACACTTTCAGCTGAAGACACCCTAACCCGAACCCAATTTCCATGGTTTGGTGACTGAGAGACCTTATACCCATTCAAATACGAATCCCGACTCAGCTGCTATAGCTCCACACATACTGTCACAGCTACTCATTACTCCATGTAGGCTTACTTCATCACAGCAAGTGTCTGATGTTCTACATGAACCAGGAAGATTAGGTAGACAACAACTGCAATTTTATCATTATAGTGATAGCAAAGAAATGCCCCCCAAAAAATTAATTTTTTCCAGCTGATAGCTCAGACAAAAAGTACCACTTTCAGACGTGTGGGATTCTGATTTAGCTCACCATTCCGGGACCATTCTAATGATTGAGCCTAATACGTGGTGGTGAGAGGAGGTACTGTTACTGCAAACTTTATGAGCAAATAACTTAAAATCTTATTTTCTGTTATGGCACCTCATGGGGTTTATATGAAGTTCAAGTCATTCCTTCCTACAACCGCTTCACTGGCAGCAACAAGACGTTCAACACCAGCATGTTTCAGTAAGGTGCTTAACATAAATTGCACTACTAAACTGGCTAATGGTATAAATGAATACTATTTTAAGTTACTATAAATTGAAACACATGGAAAAAGAAAACGTGGGGTTTGTCAGATCTGTAAATTTTCTTCTAGCTGAAAAGATACCAAAAATGCACAAAACACCAGAAAGGACAGAGTAGGTGCACCTCTTTTGAAAGGTTTTCGAAAAAAAAGACTGACAGTACTGACAATAAACCAAGTTCAAACAGAAAAAGTCAAATCAAAGGACAGATTTAAGAACTGATCGAAATGGTTCACTGTCACTGTCATATAAAAGTCGCATTTTCATGTTTGTCAGTTTTCCTGTTTAAATCCATGAATGAGAAAAGAGAGAATGCCAGTGTAGAGAACAAAAGCAAAAGGTTTTCATGAAGCACAGTGATGGGCCATGGAAACAACACGGTCTTAAATCTGGAATTCTTCCATTTGAAACGAATGACTGTTTTCCATCTCTTTCATGCTTCGGATGTTTGTTACTGTGCCATTTCCTTCGCAACATTTCAGCGATGTGGTTTTTTTACAAATATAACCGAAGAGGCAATCCTACAATATGACACGCACACACAAGTGTTCGCCAACCAGCTCAACCTTTTCTTAAGCCTGTTTACATTTATTTAGTTACCTGGATTTATTCCATTATTGCATTCTATGGCAACTTTCATCTCATTTATTTGGATCTATCAGAAAATGCACTACATCCCTTGTGCAGAGCAGTTTGAGGGAGGATGTAAATTCCTCTTTATTGTTCCACTCCACTTTCATTGGCACACTGTCATTTGGGTTTTTCTTGTTTTACTTTGCTGTTCATCACAAGTTCTGAAAAGGGGCATGTTCCTCCTAATAGCGATGAAGACCAACATAGCCAGGGAGACAAGCGGTTGAAACAAATGATACAGAGCTCTAAATCCTTCACCCCCGGAAACACAGTGTGTCCCCTGTTCACACTGCCAATACGCAGAAGCACAAAAACAGCACGTCTAATTTCAAGATCCACGTTCATAAGACAAGAGCATTATTACAGCTAACAATAATAATCCCAGAGGAACACATCAAGATCAAAGCGGCTGATATAAGATCAACGAACAAGTTGTTCTGATTCTGCAAAAGCTGGTGTGGCCATTTCAGGAGTGAACGAAGGCAGGACAAAGGCAGGACCCATTTCGATATTTTTTACGAAAATTGGTTTGCTTACATAACACAAGCTGAACACAAAAGCAAAAACTAACTCTAGCACAAAATCCAAGAACAGAAAATGGCCATCCAAAACAAAACCTTGGGCAAATCTCTGTGCCCTACTGCTCCCTTCCAACATCTCTATCCAAGTCAACCACCAGTATGTCAGAGCAGCTTCTTAAATGCCACTCATGGTGGGTCTTCAACTGCCAGCAGCTTGTCATTGTTACTCTGGAAGGGAAGGGGAGGGCATTAGGGACCTATCATCAATTTCATCCCATGGTTGCACTGCTTACTAGCTTACACTGGACACATACGGTAGTATTAACTTAATTTGCTGACATGTGTTGAGAGAAAAATACACTCACTATCACTGTTGAAAATCGCTTGTACTAATGCATGTTTGTGGTGATTGGAAGCCCATAATCAAAGAGCACAAGTCAGGATACATCCTAGATGGGATGTCAGTTCATCACAGAGTAATCACGCATTCACATTAATTCACTGACACATACATTAATTCTCTCTTTGTCTGTGGACTGTGTCAAGAAACCGGATCACCCAGGAAAAACATTAGAAGAACATGCAAACTCCATACCGACTCAGCCACATTTACATTTGAATCCGGACCAGAGACAGTGAGACATCAAAACCTGCTGTGTCACAATGTTACCACTGAAAAATAATACATAAAATAATACATAAAAGACAGGCCAATTTAGAGCAAATGATATTCCTAATCACCTTTTAAATATATTTTTTTTCAGGTGAGATATCAAGGGCCTTCGATTGTAACAGCAATTTAGTATTTATCTCTCTAGGATGTTTAAAATAACTAAGAATTAATAAGGGATACTGCAACAATCAGCTCTGTTGTACTGTAGCAATGGACTCTTCGAAAACTACACATATAATGTGGGTTTTCTCAGGTCAATAAAAATGAAGTTTCCTGGGGAAAAATAAAAGTCATTATATTTCCTTCTGTACTTCATTATACAAGTTGAGGTACTGAGTTTTTTTTCGCATTAAACTTCTAAGGAACCTCAGGAAGTCTTAAGAATCCGACAGCAAGAGGATGTTACAAAAGGGATCAGAGCATTTTTGTGTGATACACTTCTTTATTGTGTGACATATTTTTTAAATTGTGCTGATTTTGAGCAAATTACTTCATTTTCCATCACCTTTTTGGACAGCTGAAAAGCATCGCAGTCATTTCCCCATTTAATGGCATGCCTGGTCAAAGGCATCGCACCTTTAGAACCATGCCATTTTCGAACACACACACACACACATTTTCAGAACCGCTTGTCCCATACGGGGTCGCGGGGAACCGGAGCCTACCTGGTAACACAGGGCGTAAGGCCGGAGGGGGAGGAGACACACCCAGGATGGGACGCCAGTCCATCGCAAGGCACCCCAAGCGGGACTTGAACCCCAGACCCACCAGAGAGCAGGACTGTGGTTCAACCCACTGTGCCACCGCACCCCCCTCATTTTCGAACAATGTTTCCTAATGTTCACCTTAGGAATCACACTTAGAAATTTGGATCAAAACACATGTCTCTGTGCAAAACTGTGAAACCTACAAACAATAAATTCCTGAGTACAGGGGGCACAGCTTGTGCACATGCATTGCTTGCAGACAAACGGTGAGTAAATCTCCATTTTCATTAATTATTGGTAAATACAGACCTAAAACATGCATTATTTACATTTACATTTATTCATTTAGCAGACGTATGTCTCATAGATGTGTTCATTATATTAGCAGGAAGAGAGAAATAGATGCAGACGCATGATTCTTAAGTACGGTTTGTTTCTTTCCACTATATATGAATCAATGTACATCACACGACGAGATGCATAAAACTATCAGAATATCCACAATTTCTGATCACCTTCCTGGCAATACATATATGTATATATTTTTGAGATACAGGCAGTCCCCGAGTTACGAACATCCGACTTACGTACAACCCGTATTTACAAACCACCTCCTTACTGACCGGAAGTAGATTTTTTTGTCACCCTTAAGTAACAATAAAATGAAAACTTCACAATTAATTCTAGTACATTAAAAATTCGAGTTACTGTATATACAACGGCCCGTAATAATAAAGGGGCGCTACTTTGCGAAGCACATCAAAACACTTCACGTCTACAGCGGTTTGTTGGCTCGTGGGCAGGGCACATGAGCCCGAGGTGGGACAAAGACTTCCTTCTTTTCAGTCAGACCACGTTGCTGTTCACAGTGTCTCGTGCGTTACTGTATTTGGCTGTAATTTTTTTGCTTTGATCCTCCTAACCATGGTATCGAAGCGCAAATGTGATGCAAGCGATGGTGATGCGTCCAAGAGAAAGAAAACAATCACGATTGAAACTAAAGAGGAAACAATGAAGCGAAAGGTGAAATGCCAACAAACAATCATGGAAAAGCGAACACTAAAGTTAATTTAATGGTTTGCACACGCTCTCTCTCGCTCTCTGAGAGAGAGCAATTGGCTACAAAAGACACTTCTTCCCAGTTATAGAATATTGCTCTAGACAACAACCCCACATTCTCAAACCTACCTTGTTTTGCTCTTCCAAGTCCTGTCTCGCATCGTTCCACGTCTCTTTGAAAATGACCCCCCGCCTTGTCCCTCGACTACGATTTCGGATCCTCGCCTCTGTTCAGATCGGCAATCGACCGACCATTTGCCCATCCCCGACCACCAGAACATGTCTAGTCCTTTGATTCTGAATAAACGATCCTTCACTTGGGTCCAGTCTCCTCTGTGTCCGCCGTAGCTTGCATTATTATTATTATTACTGTATTGTTATAGTAAAGGTGGGGGCGCGGTGGCGCAGTGGGTTGGACCGTGTCCTGCTCTCCAGTGGGTCTGGGGTTCGAGTCCTGCTTGGGGTGCCTTGCGATGGACTGGCGTCCCGTCCTGGGTGTGTCCCTTCCCCCTCCGGCCTTACGCCCTGTGTTGCCGGGTAGGCTCCGGTTCCCCATGACCCTGTATAGGACAAGCGGTTCAGAAAGTGTGTGTGTGTGTGTTATATTAAAGATACTTTAGTGTATCCGAAATGTTTCTTGCATAGAAAGGTACACGATATACGATTTAGTAACACAAACATTTGACAAACTGACGTTAGATACCCACCATACCTAACTGTTCCGACTTACGTCAAAATCCGACTTAAAGACAGACTGAGGACACGGAACCCATTCGGGCACTGCCTCTACATATAAACATTTACATATAAACTTGAGATACATATTAACACATCAGTGTTTTGCGCCCCTGAATAAATGAGTAAATAATTGTAAGTAGATTAACCTTGTAAGTGATTTGAGAAAAACATCAGCTCAATGAATAAATGCAGGACAGTGTTTCCTGTTATACCTTCAGTCACATTTCCTCTACCTACAAATATTCAAGGTGTATTAAAATAAGACGATTTTCCTGGTCATGTGCAAAACCAGCAGAGGAAAGAGTTGCATGATAATGAGTAAGAACAAGGCCATTTCACAATGCAACTTATACAGTGCTCCAAGAAAGGTGATTTAGGGCTCTGACACAGTGCCTTTACCATTTTCCTGTTCTTTGTGCTACTTGTTATTTGATGACATGGTGCCGCAGCGAGTAGCGTTGCCGACTCACAGCGCCCGGGAGGTACAAGAAGATGTGGGTTTGATCCCTGCTCAGTCTGTGTGGAGTTTGCATGTTCTCCCCGTGTCTGCATGGGTTTCCTCCAGGTGACTATTGAATCACACATAATGTGTCTGAGTGACAGGCATAATTTGTGTTTCACTGGTAGAGTGACCCATTGTAAGCACTGTATCAAGCAGTGTAAGTTATCTTGGGTGAATAAGGTGTGAGGTGATAACACTTCTCAGTGTTCACTGGAAGATGCTGTGGAGAAAAGTGTCTGCTAAATGAATAAAACAGCGACAACAGTTTTGATATGAAGAACAGGGTCAGAGCAACAGCTGCTGAACAATGTGGAAGCAAAGACCTCCTTCATGAGAATAAATCCAAGGAGATGGGTGGTGAACCCAGCATCTATATCCCATCTCTCACTTCCCACACAGTGATTCAGTCTCTGACACGGTGACCCCGGTGCCTGCATGGACTTCATGTAAACTGTTTACTCCTGAGCCCATCTTGTCAGAGTGCCCCGAGGCCACTGCAAACACATCTGCGACATTCAGTGTCCTCATGTGTGACAGCTGTTTTAAATTTCACTAGTCCTCTCCTGAACCATGAATAAATTGAAAAAAAACATAAACAGATGCGTATTTACCCATTTCCCACATTTACCTGGCAATACAGTGAGAGACATTATTAAGGCAGATACCAGCCTATCAAATAATAAACTAGATAGATAGATAGATAGATAAACATGCAAATTTGATGGAGAACTTTTAAAACACCTTTCACTGTCTCCATCAAGCTGGGGAATATTCTAAATTAAGCACGGCTCCAGCTGCAGCAAACCACACAACATGAATTAATCTTAATTTCCTCTCTGAAGTTTCTCAAAACTGATTAATTCTGACAAGTGTCCTGATTTCCCTTGTTTGTTTTGTGCCGTTTGTTTTATGACTCATAATGCGTTCAAATTGATTTGATTCATACATGACACACTTGTTTAAACATTCCAACCTTAACCCACAGGATTTAAATTCGCCCTCCTTTAAAAGGCACTGCTTACAACACACATTGCCACATACAGTATATGTCAGTGCCAAAAACAATTAAACAGTGCCATGGGGGGTCATCTGTCTCCTGTTTTCACTCAACAATTTGATAATTAAATTAATCTCAAAAAAATGTTTAGAACATAGCTTCAAAAAGTTAATTTTGAACTGATGGAAAGTGTTTACTTTTTATTTGCAACTAAAAACTGCCTGTTGGACATTTTTGTTTTACACTGCTGTTTTTTTTTTTTTTTTTTTTCAATCATGGCTCTCTTACAATGTTTTGCCTGATTACAGTTGAATGTAAACCCTCTTCATTGTTCAAAGGTAAGAATGGTATTGCTAACACACACACACACTTTCAGAACCACTTGTCCCATACAGGGTCACGGGGAACCGGAGCCTACCCAGCAACACAGGGTGTAAGGCCGGAGGGGGAAGGGGACACACCCAGGACGGGACGCCAGTCCGCCACAAGGCACCCCAAGCGGGATTCGAACCCCAGACCCACTGGAGAGCAGGACTGTGGGCCAACCCACTGCGCCACCACACCCCCTGGTAGTGCTAATAGTGGAGGACTTATTTTTTCCACTAGATATGTGTGTTAATGGTATGGTGGTGCAGTGGGTTGGACTGGGTTCTGCTCTCCAGTGGGTCTGGGGTTTGAGTCCTGCTTGGGGTGCCTTGCAATGGAGTGGTGTCCTGTCCTGGGTGTGTCCCCTCCCCCTCCAGCCTTACACCCTGTGTTGCCAGGTTAGTCTCTGGCTCCCTGCAACCCTGTATGGGACAAGTGGTTCAGACACTGTGTGTGTATGTGTGTTACTCAGAATCAGGAGAGATGCTCAGTTACTCAAGACTTCTTTGTAAGAGCTTTGTGGAAGTTCATACACCTGTATGCTGTCTGACTGCTTTAATGTTGGCTGGACTGCAGAAAACCAAATGACAGTTATGAATATGACTGCAACAAGGAGGATCAGAAACACCAACCACTGAGGACCCAAATGGTCCATCAACAGCACAGGCCAGATAAGAAGAAAAACCACCAGCCTAGATCTGTCAGCACTTACTCTAGGCATTACTGCGACTTAAAGGGCTCAGAGGCACAGCAGCGGTAGCAGACCTAAACCTAAATTGATCTTTGTCAACAACTCCCTGTGGCTCTGAAGGTGAGTTATTAATTAATTGTATGATTAGTGTAACTGCTGGATGGACAAATTTCCTTGTAGGAAAAAACTTGCACTTTGGGGGGAGCAATGAAAAAGTGTAGGAGGAGTCTGGGAATGAATCAAAGATACTATACATTTGATTTATTTCTTGTACATATAATTTGGAAGCAAACCCACATACCTTTAAGGCATAAAGTTATATTTAATCCGGTTCCATTCCGTCCAAAACTCTGTATATCTTCAGCTGTTTTTCTAGTGTTCCAGCCCAATTTGTTGGCTGCATTTCATGGAGAAAACTGCACGGGAACAAAAGTTGAGTACAACTTATAATACACAAAGTGCATCTAGTAGTGTATTCCTCTCTTAACACACTCAGGGGTCGGAAAATCTTTTATATCAGAAAAATGCACATTTGAAAACTTGTAGTATAAACTAAATTGTGTTATTGACTACTTCCTACCCCTGGCTACCATCCAGTATAGGTATATCCAGTGAAGAAAAAAAAAAATCAAATCAGTCATTTGTCAACTCTTTGTTTTTGGAAACAGTAGCACATCTATGCAGTTTTCACACATATTTCCACCACCACGTTACTACTACAAATCACAGAAAAGAATACATTTTGTCATGGACGGGATTATACACTAGACCTTCAGAATGGCCTTGATAATGAAGGTCTAATAGAATTAATAGGGCTATGGGCAGCTATGAGGACTTTAAAACATTTTAACACTTGAGGATTAAAGAAGTCGGTGAAAATTTATTAATAACTTATTTGAATTACTCTAAAAATCTAATTCCATCCCCTTCTGGTTTTAGACGATTCCAAAAAATCGCCTACTGGCTGTGGCTATATTTTAAATTACAGTATGTTAAACTATGTATAACTGTATCAAAATCCTTTGCTACATTAGAGCAATACACTGTATGAAAGGATTAGGACTTGCTGCTTCTTTTTTACTTACACTCTGATTGGCCAAACCACAATGCTATGAAAAAGTATTTGCCCCCCCCCCCGATTTTTTTTTTTTTTTTTTGAATTTCCTTGATTCAACAGGTCTGGCAGTAATCAGGCCTGGGTGTGGCAAGTGAAATTTAACTCAGCTTTCCAAAAAAATGTGGTTAATCACAGTTCATTCATGATTTAACAAGGGGGGGGGGGGGGGGGGCAATTACTTTTTCACATAGGGCCAGGTAGGTTTGGACAGCTTTTTTCCTTAATAAATGAAATCATCATTTAAAAACTGCATTTTGTATTTACTTGGGTTATCTTTGTCTAAGATTAAAATTTGTTTGATGATCTCAATCATTTAACTGTGAGAAATATGCAAAAAAATAAAAATCAGGAAAGGGGCAAATACTTCTTCACAGCACTGTACCATTGTCACTAAAACTGAACTTCAGCACAATAACCATTTTTGTTACCATGGGCAGCACGGTGGCACATTGAGTAGTGCTGCTGTCTCATAGTGCCCGAGTGGTGGGAGAGAACATGGCTTCGATCCCCGCTCAGTCTGTGTGGAGCTTGCATGTTCTCCCCGTGTCTGCGTCGGCTTCCTCCGGGTGCTCCGGTTTCCTCCCACACTCCAAAGACATGCTGTTCAGGTTCCCCCATAGTGTGTGAGTAACAGAGAGAGTGTGTGTGTGTTCCACTGATGTATGGATGAGTGACCCATAGTAAGTAGTGTATTTAGCAGTGTAAGTCACCTTGGTGAATAAGGTGTGTGGGCTAGTAACGCTACGTAGTATTCGTTGTAAGTTGCTTTAGAGGAGGGCGCCTGCTAAATGAACAAATGTAAATTTATGACACAGAGTTTGCAAACTGTGCCTACAGTAAAAATATGGACGCATTCACTTTCCCTAGAAAATTATTTGTTCCACACTGGTGTTGCCTGTGGTCACTGATGTAGGACAACTTTTGTCAGATAGCAGAAACAAACACCATGAGGAAAATTGTTACCCTAAAGTCATTGTGGATCACTGTTGCATATAGATTATATTCTTGTACTTTTGCTGAGATGTACGTCGCTTTGGACAAAAGCATCTGCTAAATGAATGAATGTAAATGTAAATGTGATTCTCAATGATCTTTCTCAGTACACCTCATGTAAAAAAGTCATACACAGGGTTTTTTCACAGATACGCTGTAAGTACACACACACACACACATTTTCAGAACCGCTTGTCCCATACGGGGTCACGGGGAACCGGAGCCTAACCCGGCAACTCAGGGCGTAAGGCCGGAGGGGGAGGAGACACACCCAGGACGGGACGCCAGTCCGTCGCAAGGCACCCCAAGCGGGACTCGAACCCCAGACCCACCGGAGAGCAGGACTGTGGTCCAACCCACTGCGCCACCACATCCCCATACGCTGTAAGTAATAAGCTGAAATGGGAATGACATAAACAGGTAGAAACATCTAACACACTGTACACCTTAAATACAAAACTTTGTGTCTACAGTCTCTTTGCCAAGTCACAACACAGGGATATAGTGACAAAACTAGCTCAGAATTTCAACACTTAACAACTGTGATACATATATAAAGCATATTGGCTACATACACAGAGCAGACGGAAACATAGAACAGAATGGATACATACAGAGAGAAGGCTGGATACATACACAGAGCAGACGGAAACATACATAGAGCAGGCGGATACATAGAGCAGACAGATACATACATAGAGCAGACGGACACATACATAGAGCAGGCGGATACATAGAGCAGACAGATACATACATAGAGCAGACGGACACATACATAGACCAAACAAATACATACATAGAGCAGACGGATACATAAATAGAGCAGATTGGATACATACAGAGAGAAGGCTGGATACATACATAGAGCAGACGGATACATAGAGCAGATTGGACACATACATAGAGCAGACGGATACATAGAGCAGACGGATACATAGAGCAGATTGGATACATACAGAAAGAAGGCTGGATACATACGTAGAGCAGACGGATACATAGAGCAGACAGATACATACAAAGAGCAGATGGATACATAAATAGAGCAGATTGGACACATACATAGAGCAGACGGATACATATAGCAGATGGATACATAGAGCAGACGGATACATAGAGCAGATTGGACACATACATAGAGCAGATTGGACACATACATAGAGCAGACGGATACATAGAGCAGATTGGATGCATACATAGAGCAGACGGATACATAGAGCAGATTGGACACATACATAGAGCAGACGGATACATACATAGAGCAGACGGATACATAGAGCAGACGGACACATACATAGACCAAACAAATACATACAAAGAGCAGATGGATACATAAATAGAGCAGACGGATACATACATAGAGCAGATTGGATACATACAGAGAGAAGGCTGGATACATACATAGAGCAGACAGATACATACAAAGAGCAGATGGATACATAAATAGAGCAGACGGATACATACATAGAGCAGATTGGATACATACAGAAAGAAGGCTGGATACATACATAGAGCAGACGGATACATAAATAGAGCAGATTGGATACATAGAGCAGATTGGACACATACATAGAGCAGACGGATACATATAGCAGATTGGATGCATACATAGAGCAGACGGATACATAGAGCAGATTGGACACATACATAGAGCAGACGGATACATACATAGAGCAGACGGATACATAGAGCAGATTGGACACATACATAGAGCAGATTGGACACATACATAGAGCAGACGGATACATAGAGCAGACAGATACATACAAAGAGCAGACGGATACATACATAGAGCAGATTGGACACATACATAGAGCAGACGGATACATAGAGCAGATTGGACACATACATAAAGCAGACTGGACACATACATAGAGAAGACAGATACATACATAGAGCAGACAGTGCAAGTCATTGGCACTGTAACTTCATTGACCTAGTTCTCTCTCAGTAGCATTTATTGGCTAGCCATCTCTTACAACAGTCAACGCTCTGTAAATGTCTGCATGCCCCACAGCAAAGGCCATGCCCTCAGCTGCTACAAACTAACATGCCCACTTCACACCAGCGGACCGGGCTGTAGCAATACAGCGGGTGGTACTGATCTAGTTAGACAGAAATAACAACACTGGACTGAAACCACGAATAAAGGAGAGAAGAATCACTTTCGATACTAAAGATAAATCTTGAATTATTTGGAGCCGGTATTTATTTATAAAAAGTGAATAAGTTTTAGAAAAGCTACATTGGCATCAAAGATCTAAGAGAAACATTATTTCTAACATTACCTCACAGTATTTTACGCACATGCTACCAGGACCGTCATACTAGTTTGTTCCAGTCTTTCAGTAGAGCCTCTGCCTTTTCTTTTTCCTACTACCCAAGATTAATTTTTTGCTTTTTTTCATTTTTGACTCTCCCAGCCCTGGTTGCTGATTACTCAAAGTTCCACTGCCCTATCCTGCTTAACCCAGTTAAGATTCTCAGAACTTACTTATATTCACCCTAAATGTTTTTAGAACCGTAACAGTACTGTTTAGTAAACAGGGGAAAGCAAATCAGAGCAAGGCTGACAAACAGTTATCTCATAAATTATAACTTTATGCGTCATCAGTTCTGTCCTGGCTCTGGAAGATGTTGCTGGACAAGCACTAGGAGTAGCGCTGCTGTCTCACAGCACCTGGGTGGTGCGAGAGGACATAAGTTCGATCCCCACTCAGTCTGCGTGGAGCTTGCATGTTCTCCCTGTGTCTGCGTGGGTTTCCTCTGGGTGCTCTGGTTTCCTCCCACACTCCAAAGACATGTTGTTCACCCATAGTGTGTGAGTGACAGCGGGAGTGTGTTTCACTGATGTATGGATGAGTGACCTCTTGTAAGTAATGTATCTAGCAGTGTAAATCACTGCAGTGAATAAGGTGTGTGGGCTGATAACACTACATGGAGTTTGTTGGAAGTCGCTTTGGACAAAAGTGTCTGCTAAACAAATGAATGTAAATGTGAGACATACTGTATCTTAAACTTTCGACCAGTGTGCAGCTCAGGGATTTCCCTTTGTCACATGGCCTTCAGGCTGAGTACAGTTACATTTACAGTAAAAGTATAAAAGTCACAACTAAATGAAAAAGCCTGCTCTGAGCCTTCTCATTTACCATCATCAATGGGCACTAGAGAAATAATATCCTAAAATCTGTCAGAAACTGAATTACTTCACCTCATCTGATGAGAACAGAATCCTCCTGAAACCCCTGAACATCCAAAGCCTGTGCATTTCAGTGTTGGAAATAAACACTAAACACTTATGAGTCATTTTAACTTAAAGAAAAGAAATGAGACCTTCTTTAAAATACTGAGATCTAATAATAATGTTGACTCTGCAGTTTAGGCAGTATGGCATTCTCCTGCATTTCGAAAGGTTATTTCTCAAAGTCAGCAAGGTTCGTAAATTAAGATGCAAATTCATCTTGCTGGGGTGTTCTGTGCACATGCCAAAAACATATGTCTTGCTTTGTCATCTGCAAAGATTACTTCTCAGTGGGGAATCTCTGGGGTTGGCATTTCCCCTAGTGCTTTGCCTAATTACTCAACACATCCCTACACAAACAGACAACAAACCCTAAGAGTCCAGACTCTGTGTTTTTCCTAAAAGAGTGTGGCTAAGTACCTGACAAGCTGGCAGCTCCTTTGGGGAGACACAGTTACACCTGGCCAAACCCATAATCTCTCTGTCCTAATCTCCCACACTGTGAGTTTCCATCCATCACGTACCATTTTGTTCAACCCCACTCAGAAAGGGTAAAACCAGTCAGGACTAAATAAAAACAGTTGCAAGCATCCAATCAGCCTTAACCTGGCAGAAGCATTTTCTGTTGCAGGCTTAAGGATTAAAGAAAGTGAAACGATGCAAAAAGGTGGTATATGCAGTATTTTCACAAGAACGATTCAATCACCTACTGTCACTATCACCTTCAACTGCAACTTGGCAAAGCATTCGGCGCAATCTCAACACACTGGAGAATACAGAAAATCTAGACTTGTAAAGATCGGGGAGAATTTAACTGATCCTTTTTTCTAAAACAACTTACATAACTGGAAATTTTTCACAAGGGCTCTTTAGGGTAAACGCCACCCCCAATAGAACTGCAGATGCAAGTAGGATTTGAACCTGCACCCTTGGATACAAAGGCAGCAATGCTAACCATTATGCTACCAGCTTCCCCTTTCCTTTCCCATTCTTGTTCATTTAGGTCTTAGACTTTACAGCTGAGCTCTGTTTTCTCAACTCTCTTGCTTTTGCAAGGCATCAGACAGAACCCGTGCCCAGGTGGTTGACCTCAGGGACTACAGCACTGCCTTGGACAGTGAAGGGATCTCAGTAAAATAGTCTGTGAGAAAGTTAAATCACCTGTGAAAATTCAATTTAGACATAGAGGGACAATATACTGTAAATACTCCTGGAATTATTTTTTCATTATTGGTGTTATCATATAACATCTGTTACCCACCAGTCTCCCGCCCTACACTCTAACTGCTACTGTAGACTGATCACTCGTGCTCCTGGAAGTGTGTTCGGGCTGTAGGCCGACTACATCGACTACCGGATGCACATTAGCAGCCCAGAAACAACTGGTCTATTGAGCGGTTTGAATGGTGATAACAGCTTTGACCCGTCTGATCAAACCACCACCATGTCACAAATGGATTTCCTCTCTTGCTGGATGAACTGAAGTTAAAAACAAAGTCCAGGCAGATGACGCACCTCCTAGTATTGAACCCTTTGACTCTCTTTATGTTATTGACAGGAGAGATGTTTCCATAAAGCCTTTAGTCTTGGGTTCAGTGATCTAGGGCAAAGCAAAAATTGATTCGCAGAACATGACCATTACTATTTGTAAAAAACAAGGAGATAGTCCATAAATCCATAAATTTCCTGTCTTTAAAAAATGGAAATCTGGGCAATGATCAATAACATAAAGGAAGATAAAACCAAAAATAGCATTGTCACAACCACATCATAACCATTCCGTATGGGAAGACACATACCTTTTTCACCGAAGCACTTGCATAGACGACAACCGACATTCTATCTTGTGCGAGCAATGTCTTGTACAATAACAAATCATAACAGTTTGGGGAATGTTAGATCCATATTCCTTCTAACACAAGAAATTAAGGACTTTATGAAGTCATAAATCTTTTCCCACAGATGGTGATGCATAGCCATGCACAGAATGACCTTTGCCAACTTTTTCTTTTCTAGTTATAAAGGTCGTTCTGAAAACGATGCTTATCCGGCTAAGAATGCATGTGGTGTTTAAAATCAAGTTGTGTGTCCTGTGAGGGCATACAAAATACACAAAAATGTCTTTATAATATAAAATGAAGGACATAAAAATTACTTTATAGCATAAAGAGGGTACTAGGAAGTGTAACAAAGGTTTATGCCTTTTTTTTTTACCCCCAAGTCTGATGATGTTCCGGACCCGTTTAGAAACATGGGAAATACAAAGGTGGGAGTGGCACGAAGGAGGGAATATGTGAAAAATCAACATACGAATGTGTCTAAGGTTTTTTGCTGGAGTCAAGCCACACTGTCCTAATTAGTTCAACTTTGTAAGACTTTGCTTGACTGTTGTCCCCAGGTTTTCTTTTCAAAGTTAAACCACACTTGTCAACCTAGCATGTTTCACATTTTTGAGGAGCATGGTGTGACCCAGTGAGTACTCTTGAGGCCCAACCCCGGAGCCAAGATGATTCAGGACTGCGATGCAAGAATAACATGCCATAAGGCTCTATCAACGACATTGCTAAACATCATCACAGAGACACAATACATTATTTATTCCTCAGCTTTCACCATCTTAATAATGTCTTGATAATGAAACCATTTCTTGTCTCTGAAGCCACAAAAACAAAAGCCGTTTTTAGTTTGATTATTTCCCATTTAGACAAATACTTTCATTATTTTCAAAATTGTTTTCGAGTAGCTTGCTATGATACAACTGAAATGGTCCAATATGTTGTCTGCACAGTTTATGCTGCTCTTGCCAAATGAAAAGAAACGGACTAACTGCAAAAAAAAAGCCCAATCTAGAAAAGAGTAACTTCCCCACAGCTATTATGTTCATCGGCAGGCAAGTTTCATCAGTCATTGACCTCTGTATGTTTGTATTTCGACCAAACCGAGCAAACTTTGCACAACGTGGATGCAATGCAATAGTCGGTCAAATTACATTCAGGTCTAACCAAATTTAAAAAGATCTGTTAGACCTTTGAAGGCCGCAAGGTGAGACAGTGACTGTCTTTCCCCTCCAGGTGACCTGAGTAACACAACCACACTACACCTGGTAGGGGAGTTAGCTGGGATCACTGACTGAAAAACATGCTTTAGGTTTGCTCAGATTGGCTAAAAAGCAAAGAAGCAATGAGGGGAGCAATAACCACTGGAGCAATGAGTTGGACTCTTCATAAATGCTTCCATTCCCAGACTGTATAGCAATCCTATGATAATACTACATTGTAACTGTAAAGGTGCACATCAGTTGCATTACTTCTATGGTACACTGACTGTAACACAGGAGGGGCTCTAAAATGTGCCAGCCCAGTTCTAAATTAACTCAAACATCCCTATCCCCGGGGGTGCAGTGGCACAGCGGGCATGGCCAAGTCCTCCTCCTCTCTGGTAGGGCTGGGGTTCAAGTCCCACTGGGGGTGCCCTTTGAAGGACTGGTGTCCTGTCCTGGGTGTATCTCCTTGCGCCCTGTGTTGCCGGGTTAGGCTCCGGCTTCCCACGACCCCTGCTTAGGACAAGCGATTTCAGCCACTGTGTGTGTGTTCCCTGTCCCCAATGTGAAGCTCATTAAGTCCATTTGACAATTTTTTGTTTCTCTTCAATATTTACAGTGCAGTGACAAACGTTACAATATTATAAAAGTAAACATATACAGAGAGGGGGGCGCGGGGGGTTGGACCGGGTCCTGCTCTCCAGGGGGTCTGGGGTTCGAGTCCTGCTTGGGGTGCCTTGTGATGGACTGGCGTCCCGTCCTAGGTGTGTCCCCTCCCCCTCCAGCCTTATGCCCTAAGTTGTCAGGTTAGGCTCTGGTTCCCCGCGACCCTGTATAGGACAAGCGGTTCAGAAATGTGTGCAAACATATACAAGGTGAGTCTATCTGCAAGAAACGTAGCAAATTGTTTCTAAAATTTGACAATCTCATACATTTATACTATAACTATATATTACGCATATACTGTCTGTATATATGAAGGTATATATGAACTCTGACAAAACAGATTAAGAAGTATATTATCCTATAACTGTTCTAACTGCACAGACTTAATTTACTGCAGTCCAGATGAGGAGGGTGCAATCCAAATATTAACAGCAACTATTAATAATAATAATAATAATAATAATAATAATAATAATAAGTGGAAGAAATGGCACAAAAAATGTTCCTGTCAAGGGGGAGGGACAGTGAGTGGACGCGCCGGGTTGCCCAGAACCAAGAGCAGCGCCTCCGACTGCGTCAGAATGTCGAGTTCGCTCCGTCAGTCGCCGTGTCGCTGTCCGCAGCTCCGGAACACACGCAGCTCCCTGTCGATCGGATCGCAGGCGACGCAAGTGGCAGGCAGGCAGCAGAAGCCCGGACGAGCCACCTGCCTGTCTCCAACCCTTTACAAATCGTTCGCGTTTCTCACTTTTTTTAAACGCACGACTTTTTTTTTTAACTCCTGCCGCAAAAGACGCTGAAGATTAGATGCCGGTGCGGTGCGCAGATCATTGAAAAACGGGGACTTGACTTGAGCCTCGAGCGACAGGTGTGTGTGTGGAAAAGAAGGCAGGAATCTAAGGTCGTCCCCCCGCCTCCCCCCCCCCCCCCGGAGTGGACACGTCCCGCTCCAGTCCCGTCGTGTCCAGTCCACGCTGGCAAACGGGACGAGCTTCAAGATCCACCTGCCGCTCGTGCGTGGACTTCTAAGTGACGGTAAGACTAAGAGCGTGTGAATGTGAAAGTGAATCAATGTGTCCCGGAGCGCTGGACGCTCCTCAGATAGCCGCACCCGCACGTGTCACCCGCCGTGTCACCGTGTCACCCCGATCGGTGTGTCGCTGTCAAACGTGCCACTGTGTGGAAGCTGCTCCATCATATCATTCATTGTGGAGACAAGGGGGAACGAACGCGTTTTGCCCTCCGTACCAGTTTAATAAAGTTACGGTTTTATTTAAATAGCACGCATTCTCTACGCCGAAACGGCGAAGAAGGAAAGGTAAAATTAATCTTCTTCGCACGTTTCTCTTAATTTCTGAAGCCAGAAATGGTTTCCAGTTTTATATTTCCATTCCTTTCTGATCGACCTTCTTTTTTGTTTTTTTTTCCATCTGCGGTCCATTCTGCATCCGGCAGTCCTATTTATAGCGGTTCTTGATATTAAATTCTTCTAAGGCGTGGGTTCACGTAAATTTCGTTTTATTTTCCAGGGTGACAATTGAACACTTTCAAAGTTTCTGGTTGCCAGACATTTACATCACACTTTTCTTTAAGTGACTCTTTATTTACCCATTTACAGCTGGGTAATTTTTACAGGAGCAATTTTAGGGTAAGTACCTTGCTCAAGGGTACTACAGCTAGAGAGAAGATTTGAACCAGCAACCTTCAGGACCAAAGGCAACCACTCTAACCACTACCAGATTTCATCTGAATGCTATAAAGATGACTCAGAAACTTTAACTGTACAGTCTAGAACTGGATTCAAGGTCTAAAGTACACACAGAGTCTACAACTGCTTGTCCCGAGTGGGGTCACAGTGAGCCGGAGCCTTACCCGGCAACACAAGGGGGACACCCTGGACGGGACACCAGTCCACCGCAAGGCACCCCAAGCAGAGCTCGAACCTTAGACCCGCCATACAGTAGGTGCTGGTGAAACTCACCGTACCCCTTAGGTCTAAAGTAGATCTTGTTCAAATAAATAAACAAACATATTACAGAAAAAGGTGCATAAGCAATTTGCTTACCACTTGCACCAGACTTGACAGTCTGTCACTGACCAGTAAGTACTGTAGTATAGGATAGTAAATCTGCAACCCTTCACCATGTGTTACCCATAGAGCTGCAGGAGAAGCTTGGAGAAACACAAACTTTCGTTCTATCAACCAGAGAGTTACCTCACTCTGAGTATTAGATCGACATCAACATGAAGCCATTGGCATTTACCTGGTCTTGAGACTAAAGGAACACTTTTTTTTCCCTATATCAAGCTAAATATTTTGAGAGGTAAACAGCACCCGTATGGTGTATGACTTCGGGTTAATGAGTGAAGGTACATGTTGAGTACACACTGATGGGAGAGAACTTTGTTACAGTCTGAGTACACAGCGAGTACATGCTGACAGGCGAGAGTACCGTTATACATTGATCGCGTGCGAGAGCAGTGTTATACGTCGAGTACACGTTGATGAGTTGAAGTACTGTTACACACTGAGTAAATGTTAACAGAAGAGAGAGTTGTTATACACTGAGTAAATGCTAAGTACATGTTGAGTACAGGTTGCCAGGAAAGAACACTGTTACGTGTTGAGAATATGCTGAGTACACATGGACCGGAGAGAAGTGTCATCAGTTCATTTAGAATCATCATATTGCTTCCATTAAGAAACTAACCCAATGAAGCACAGGACTTACATTGCTCAGATATCAGATGTCATTATGCTGAGAGAGTAATGAACCTTAAGTTCCTAACCATTTGCAGCATGAAGCAAAGGCAGAAAAAAGTTCGTTTGCATATTTTACCATCTTTGCAAAAAATAACCATTTTAGGCAACCAATTTACATAACAATAAAAAGGACATATTCAGGATTAATCTAAGCATCCGACCCATTTCAGGATTCCAAATTAAACCCATGGTATTACAAGAGACAGCGATAAATACAGTACCATAATGTAAAATACTAGAGATGCTTTCCAGACTACAGCAACTCAGATACCAAGATATGTAGGCCTTTCATACCAGTATTTCATGAATAACTCATCTGACTAAAGCTGGCTTGTGTCATTATACAAGACACATCTGCTTTGCTTTATCATAACAAACAAATGCTTTATCATACTGATGTATCTACTCACTGGATTCTTCAAATGATGAGTGTAGCATAATAAACTACATCTTATGTGAAAGAGCATCCCTTATCTGTGACAAGCAGCCAAATAAGTGAATAATAATATACCATAATCAGAAACCCCTAAATCAAAGCACATAAAAAGCACCCATGTACATTTTATAAAAACAGAATTAAATATGAATCGCAGACACGGCAAAGTTCTAACTTTTTGTATTTGTCACACGTAGAAAAGGTGTGACATTTTTATATGGACCTCTATGTTCTGTGCTTAAATAAATCATAACCCTGTCCTCCATCAGTGAATATCAAACCTATGTCCCTTTTTTTATGTTTTAAGGTCTGTTTTTGTTTCCCATGGGAAGACATAGATCAATTATTCTAAAGACTGTAATCCATGTGTTAAACACCATCTCACCTGTAATCGTAATAGAAGGATTGTGGTCAGCATTATGAACATCTGCAGTTGCACTGGGTATTACGAATGCCCTTAAATTAGAGGCAGAAAAGGTATTTATTTGACTACTCAAGCGTTTGGTTCCCTGCTGCACCACACTTTCCTAGGGACAACAAGCAAGATCTTTTTCATGTGTGATTTAATGTTAAAAATGAATGTTAGAATTTGGGCAAAGGTGGATTTTTGGAAATATGGTCCAAATTGGATTTCCTTGGTCCGTTTAGTACCTCATCAGTCTTATCGTACATCCTGCTTGCTTGCACAACTACGCCTGATCGGCTGATCTAGCGCAGCAGATAGAGGCAGATCCAGAAGCACTCTGTAGTGAGGACTCTCATTGGCAAGGCAGCAGCCAGGTTGCACAGTTACATAAGCACACAAGTAAATATATTCACCACACAGGGAAAAAAAGCCAATCTGGTCTGCCATTTGCCTTCCAAGCTTCCAAAACGTATTGAATATACTTACCGAATGCAATACTGCTCCATCATGACAATACTATCACCGTGTGAAATGTCGCGTGGGGTGTTCGTGCTGTAGAAATTATTGCAGTCTGTTAGCACTGTACACAAGTAGCTCACTGGGAAAACTCAATCTAAAAAGGTCCAAACCTTATAACATTTTAAGACTACACAGAAAAAAGGTAAGTCGTAGAAACATTGATTTCTTTCTGTGAAGGGTGAAAATGTTAAACCAAATTAGGTTTACAGTACCTGGACGGTGTAATCAAATGTGGGTTTGAGCCCATTCGGTTTGTCTGTGTTTGCATGTTCTCCATGGTCACATGGGTTTCCTTCCACAGTATAAAGACATGCATTTCAGGTGGATTGGTCACTCTAATTTGCCCACAGTGTGTGAATGTGTGTGATCGTGTGTGTGTCTAACACACAATTGATTTGTACCCCATTTGAGTGTATCCTTCCTAGCCTAGTGCCCTATGCTTCTAGAATAGGCTCTGAACCACCACAACCCTGCCTTAGGATAAGAAATTATCAGTAGTGAGTGAGTGAGTGAGTGATGTTCAACAGATCTTTCTTTCCCACTCTTATTTCATTCTTTATTATTCTATTTATAGGTGAGATTTTATACCGATGTACCTGAAGTCCACAAGCAGCATCGACAAAATGGACCACTGGATCTTGTCCTCCTCACCCCCAAATCTGTCAGAACCCATGATGTATGAGACCTTCATTTTGGGAAATGAGTCACAAGGCAGTCCTAGAGATGGGGTTACCCACTCCAGTGACCACAGCTTCGATAAAACCAGTACCGTGATCATAACTTTCATGTACTTTTTGGTGTGTGCTGTGGGGCTCTGCGGCAACACCCTGGTCATCTACGTAATTCTACGGTATGCTAAGATGAAGACTGTCACCAACATCTACATCCTTAACCTGGCAGTGGCTGATGAGCTCTTTATGTTGAGCTTACCCTTCATTGCTATCCAGTTAGCCATAGTCCATTGGCCCTTTGGCGGAGCACTCTGTCGGGTGGTCATGACCGTGGACTCTCTTAACCAGTTCACGAGTATCTTTTGCCTAATGGTGATGAGCATTGACCGCTACCTGGCTGTGGTTCACCCCATTAAGTCAACCAAATGGAGGAAGCCTCGAGTGGCCAAGACAATCAATCTAGCCGTATGGGGCATCTCTCTGTTGGTCAACCTGCCCATCGTCATCTACAGCGGTGTGATTGTTAAGAATGACAGCTGCTTCTGTACCATCGTGTGGCCGGAACCACAGGAGAATTACTACACAGCCTTCATGTTCTACACCTTTTTCCTGGGTTTTTTCCTGCCACTTACTGTTATCTGTCTCTGCTATTTGCTCATAATTGTCAAGGTCAAATCCTCCGGGATCAGGGTGAGCTCGTCCAAGCGAAAAAAATCAGAACGGAAGGTGACACGCATGGTTTCCATCGTGGTGGCTGTGTTTGTGCTTTGCTGGCTGCCATTCTACGTCTTCAACGTCACCTCAGTGACAGGCACAATCAGCACCACACCCATACTGAAGAGCACCTTTGACTTTGTGGTGGTCCTGGGCTATGCCAACAGCTGTGCCAACCCCATCCTCTATGCCTTCCTCTCAGAGAATTTCAAGAAGAGCTTTCAGAATGTCCTGTGCCTGAAGAAGGTGAGTGGGCTGGATGAAATCGAGCGTAGTGACAGCCGCCAGGACAAGTCACGGATGATGAACGATGCTACAGAGACACAGAGCACACTGCTGAATGGCGACTTGCAAACCAGCATCTGAACTGCAAGCCAGTATCTCGGAGCGGTATTTGGATCTGAGTCTTCGACACACTCATGCCCCAGTACTGTATCTACTATATAACAGCCAGGGGAATGAGGTCATCCAGATTAAAGTGGGAAAATCTCCTGCCCACAGAAAACTCAACTGATTTCAAACCATTAGAAACAGTGGGACTTTTTTCTTTCCAACACAAGACAAATTCTTCAAGAGAGAAACTTAAGTACTGTATTCTCAATTGATCCTGCTAAGGAGGGGTTAGTTATATACGTCTGTTGTCAACTTCTGTCATACTTTTGTTTTCCACCTGCTTTTGAGCCAAAAGAGGCTATTTTTACCGCTCATGTCCAAAAAAAAAAAAAAAAAACTTATTTATAGATAGAAATAATTTATTGATCCAGTTTACTTTCAGATGTTTGCATTAAAAAAAAAAAACGTTCATGGAAGAGAACATTCCATATTCTATGGTCACTACACTGGAGATCATTCTGGACTGGAATGACAAGCAGATGGCTCTCCCGATGTCTTACAAAAATGCTGCAATTGGTCTGTACTGTCTTGAAAATAATCCACGATGCTGCTTCAGAGAGCATCATTGTAAGAGTCATGGATTCCCTGGAGCTCCAAAGCGCTTAACTGAAATCATCTTTTTGATGCCCTGTCCTTATCTGAACCATTTTTACTGAATGTTTGGTTACTTGCACTCAGTCGGTGAAAAACTTAAGAGTTTTAAGCAACTTTCTGGAGTGTTCTTTTGTCTTTTTCATGCACAGTAGTTGAAAGGATAGCACGAATATGGTCAGTAGCATCTGAGGACTTATGTAACATGTATAATGGCTCCTGGCTGTCCAACCGGAAGACAGAAAAGGTAGCTGAAGGGTGGCTACGAAGCGACCCTTCCGTTCATTTCTCCTGAGAATTATGAGCGTTGAGATTCAAGTCAGCTTTAGTGTGCACTACTATCTTTCTGCTTATATTATACCATTAATTTTAGAAATAGTATTTGCATGCTATATTGTTATTTAATTTTTTTGTTGTGTCTGGAGAAGCATGCCCAGGTAATAAGGAGATTAAAATGTTATTCCAGATTTACACTTTCTCTTGATTCTCCCAATTAACTGTAATTAATGTGGGACAAGCCTGGAACAAACTTTTATAAAAATGCACAACATCCTTTGTTACTTAAAAGCCACATTCAGAGTTGACAGAGGATATATGTGGTTAAAACATCACACCAGAAGAGTTTAGACGCTTTGATACAAACGCAAAACCAATATAATAATTATTTCCCTTGCGGCTGAACCCCTATTAATAGGGCATCTGAGTGGAGAAAGGTGTTCTGTTTCACTTACCCCAATCTTTGCAGAAACTTCTCCACTTCTGAGCAGAAAACTGTTTTGGATTAATCTGCAGAAATATATATTTTGTTAACTTTTCCTTCAATACATTTTTTTTGGCCTGAGTTTAAACTTTTCTTTGAAGTTGGTGTGTGTTCAGTGTGTGCATTTCACAGAATAAGACTAAAATTGTGATTTGTGTTACTTTAAAGCACCCTGTAGGTTCATCTATGTACAGTAACACTTGAAATGCTTACACAATATTTTGTTTCTAAAGCAACCCAAAGCATTTCTACATTGTATAGCTTCATGTCATTTTAAGGATAGGTTCACTGTGTTCAGTGTCATCCTAAAAGAGATGAAACATGCTACCGTTTATGTATTTATCTGTTCGGATTATTGTATAGCTTTGATTAAACTTTCAGTTAGGCTATTTCACAAATAAACTGCTTTATAGTGCTGCGTTTCACTATAGTATGTAGAAATGGATTTGTAATTATTTTTAAGGTTTTATATCATTTAAAACAACTCTTTCTTACCCACAAGATTTCGCTTTGTGAAAATAGTAAAAAACAACGTCGAAGACGTTCTGCCTACTATTGATATAACTTCTGCAGATACGGAAAAGCACAGTATCAGGCAGAACAAACAATTTGCACGTGAAGCAGAGCTAGGTCAGAGTCCTTGAGCTCGAGCTTCATGAACCACAATCGTCTGGCAAGCGCATAATGCTTCGGTGTCACACAGGGACATCGCAGTATGGCTGCCTCTCCGTGGGTCCACCATGGCGTCCCAGTGAGACTGAGGCAATGTTCTCATTGCAGTGTCCCAGATAAATAATCAGCCCTGGTTTACTGTGGTCTCCCAGATACCATAACCATAATTACACAATGCTCAGAAAGGGCTAAACCAGCGGGTGCAGGTTTCCTCTTAACACCCCTGCCCTGAACCCTGTCACACTGTGACAGTCAAAGGGTCGATGTGTCCCACGCGTTAATGTCCAAACTGTGGGCTACGGCCCTCGCTAAAAGCCTGGATGAGTGACAACAATCGATAGTTTGTCTGCCTGTGTCTTTACACACCGCCGGCATCACTGGTTCCACAAGCAGGTCAACACATAGAGCAGGACTCACACCACTCAAATATGTTAAAGGTGCTCTTAAACACAGACTATGACTGAATATGTGACACGACTCAATTTGATGATTTAAAATCAATTGCCATTATTTGTATTTAAGTGTGATTCAGATTGTTATTCGAGTCACTTATCTGCCAGATGGCAAAACATGCTGGCGTTCATGACATACAGAGCAATGCACATCTGCACTTTGGTCATTTTATTCACATTGTTTCAAACTTGGGAGCACGGTGGCACAGTGGGTTTGGCCTGTGTCTGCTCTCAGGTGGGTCTAGCGCTCAAGTCCTGCTTGGGTTGCCTTGTGACAGACAGGCATCTTGTCCTGGGTGTGTCCTCTCCCCCTCCGGCCTTGTGCCCTGTGTTGCCTGGCCAGGCTCCGGCTTGCTGCGACCCCACTTAGGACAAGTGGTTTCAGTCAGTTTGTGTTTCAAACTCTTAATGCTCTAGATATGACCAAGTGGGAAACACCTACATTTTCAGAGACCTGGAGAAACGTGTCACCATTTTACACTTTTTTTTTGCGTCCAGCAGGTCACATGTGCTGTGAACCAGTGGAGCCCAAAACAGCCGTCAGCTCACACACTTGTGTTTAATAAAAGTAGAGCATCAAATTGCATCAACAGTGCACCCTTTCCTTATTTTCAGGCAGCTGCAGTGATGGAGCTGAAACACAGTATACTGTAGGCCTACTGCAGCCTTACAATTAGGTAACAGCTAGCCAGTTCTGCTGGGACTGAATTACTGCACCATTCAAAAGTCTGAGTACATTTGATGGAACTTTTTTCTTATGAGGCATTCAATTTTTAAAGTTTTTTCCAGACATAAGTCGACATATGTCCCTGGACACGCAGAATCCGCTGAAGTGCTTTTTTTCAGCTTCACTCACAGGAGCACTGCTTGTGCACTCAAACTTCTGACTGGGGGTGTAAATGAACGACTCCCCGATCTTTCCCTGAAACAAGTCTGGTTTTATGCTCTTGGTGTGCCAAAAACTAACTTTACTTGTGCACAGGAACATGGCTCATTACACAATGCAACATCCCCACCACCACCACCACCACCACCACAGAGCGCTTACATTTATGAACGTTTACTAATTACAAAAATACCACTAGTCCTTCTAGAGTGTCAGTTTTAGTTTGGTACTTTACAGCCATTGGAAGATTATAAAATGAAGCAGAACATTCTAGAAAGCATTAGATCCTTAGAGAGACTGGAACATTTGGTGCCGGAACCCGGTGCCAAAATTCTCTAATTTCAAGATTGTGAAATTTTTTCTACAAATCTATGTATACTACAAACTAACCCCAAAAGTATTGTGGCACATAGCACTCTGGGTTAGAAGGGGGCAAAGAAGGACACACAGATAACATTCGATGTGAACTTCTTATTAAAACACCAGCATATTAAAAGGAAATAATGCCCTCAGTCCAACAACCCTGTTTCCTAAAGGACCTGCACCTCAAACCAACCTTCCCAGCATGCTTAGCATCCCTAAGGTATCTCCACCTACGCTGCCAAACACAATCAGCCCATTAAATCGCCCTAGTGGTTGAACCCTCTATTACTTTTTACCCACAATTCAACAATTTACAAACAAATCTTCCCGCTCAAACACGCGGGTCGCTACAGTATGCTTAGTCTAACAAAACTGAATGTGAATGCAAAGAAAATCGATATAGCACAATTTGTTACATCGTGTTATTGTTTTGTCTGGATTTCTGTCCAGTTCACCGGTGTGAAAACTGGACGTATTTTCTCGCGCTCCGCAAACGGCCGATATATTCAGTGTTTGTTCCTGACGGAGCGAAGCCGCCTCAGGATGCACTTTATAAAACGTTCGTTCGTTGGTTCCCGTTAGAACGCCACCTTACACTAATTTATTCATTTTTTTCTTAAAGATTATTACTTTCCCTAAGCCATTTCAATTCGCCTCACAAAAAGCATGACATCTGAAAGACCCATTTTTTATTCCACGAAAGACACCACTAAATAAATGTGAAAATAATGAGGGCAGCTTAATAATATAAGATTGTAATACCTAGCCTTTAGGAAGTCTGATGCCTTTGGGTCTTGTCTTGAACAGTAAGAAAACTGTGTTGAACGAGTTATTGCAATTGTAATGTTTAAACGTTACACTTATGGAATGAAGGATTTATTCGCGTCACGGCTCTTGTACGCAGTGCAACACGAACGTCGAGCGTCCGACTCCTTCTCCTTCTCGTGCTGCCATCTCGTGGTAGAACGTGAGAATTACAGCCTCAACTGCCTCGCAATATGGTACATCTACCCGACACTTTTCTCCAAAGCGATTTAAGTTTCAAGTTTATTGTCATAGGTACAAGTACCGTGTACAAGTATCATGAAATTCTTCTTGAATGCTTCTCCACAGACTATGGACAAGACAGAGACAATACAAATACTGTACAAGCAAAACAATGACAATGACAGTGAGTAATGCTAATAGAAATGACTATAAATAATGGTAACAGTAATAACAATAATAGCAGTAGACAGCCAGAGAACTCAGAACGTGAGAGCGAGAATGAGAATGCTTAAAGTGACAGTGTAATTTACCAATGTGCTTGGAAGGAGCAGTCCAACTCTAGTTACTAAAGGTGGCACATTGGTGATTATCGTATACTCTTACAGCACTGGGGTAAAAGCTGTTCCTGTACCTAGAAGCGCGGGTTTGAATAGACCTGAGCCGCTTTGCAGACGGCAGAGAAGAGAAAAGTGCCCGTGTGGGGTGATTATGATCTTTCATGATGCGCGTCGTCTTTCTGAGGCAGCGGGTGGTGTAGGTGTCCTCGACTGCTGGTAGCTGCGTGCCGATGATTCCCCGAGCTGTTTCGACCACCCTCTGTAGGGATTTCTTGTCCTGTATGGAGCAGCTGCCACACCAGGATGTAATACACCCTGTGAGGACAGACTTCACAGCACACCTGTAGAAAGTGGTGAGGACTATAGTGGGCATCCTGGCTTTCTTCAGACACCTGAGGAAGTGGAGGCGTTGATGGGCCTTTTTGATGGTTGATGCTGTGTGCTCAGACCATGTGAGTTTGGCAGTGAGGGTGACCCCTAGGAATCTGAAGCTGTTGACCCTCTCTACAACATCCCCTCCTATGTAGATGGGTGCATGAACCGTATCCTGTTTCCTGAAGTCAATCACCAGCTCCTTAGTTTTACTGACATTGAGAGACAGGTTGTTGTCCTGACCCCACTCTGCCAGGAGCCTCACTTCCTCTCTGTAGGCTACCTCATCGTTGTTGGTGATCAGACCCACAATGGTGGTATCGTTAGCAAATTTTAGGATGGTGCTGGACCTGTGCCTGGCCACACAATCATGTGTAAACAAGGAATACAGCACCGGGCTCAGGACGGTTCCCTGTGGAGTGCCAGTGTTGAGGGTCAGTGGGGAGGAGGCATTACTGCCAATCCGCACACGCTGGGGTCTGTTGGTGAGGAAATCCAGGATCCAGTTGCACAATGTGGCACTCGGTCCCAGTCCTAGCAGTTTGTGGATCAGCTTGGTTGGGAAGACAGTGTTAAATGCAGAGCTATAGTCCACAAATAATAGCCTTGCAAAGCAGTTTTTATTGTCCAAGTGAGCCAGAATGGTGTGAAGGGTGTGCGATATTGCGTCTTCAGTGGATCTGTTGTAGCGGTAGGCAAACTACAGTGGATCCAAAGTGTCTGGGATGGTGTCATTAATGTGTCCCAGCATCAGCCTCTCACAGCATTTCATTGCATTGGGGGTCAGTGCCACTGGGTGATAGTTATTAAGGCAGCTCACTTTGTTTTGCTTAGGAACGGGGATAATGGTGGTGTTTTGAAACAGGTGGGTACAGTTGAGCTTTTTAAGGAGCTGTTAAATATGTCTGTGAAGACAGCAGCCAGTTGCTCACTGCATGTTTTTAAAACTCGTCCTGAAATTCTGTCCGAACCAGCAGCTTTGCGGATGTTGGCTCGGATGAAAGTTTTTCCTCACTTGTACCACAGAGACAGTGAGATTGGGGTAATTCAGTGCTATAGGGATTCACACTGGGGGTTCTTGTTCGCGAGCTCGAAACGGCCATAAAATGCATTCAGTTCATCGGGGAGAGATGCAGCAGCACCCGTCAACATCCGCGTCTGTGGTTTATAATCTGTTAAAGTTTGGATTTCCTGTCACAACCTACATATGTCTCGAGTGCAGTTAAACTCTGATTCCACCTTCCTGCTGTATTCCCGTTTCGCGCTGGCGAGGGCTTTGTGGAGCTCGTACTTTCTCTTCTTGTACACGTCCGGGGCTCTGGACTGAAACACGCAGGTTCACGCGCAGATCATATTTCAGATTTCAGCGGTAATCCATGGTTTTTGGTTAGGGAATGAGCAGACTGTTTTATGGGGTATGCAGCCACTTACACATGTAAATGTAAGTTTTTCCATTTAATACACGCTTTTCTCCATCTCAGAGAACATCTCCTCTACTCATCTCTCTGCACTGGCTTCCTATAGCTGCCCGTATCAAATTCAAAACCCTGGTTACTGTATACAAATGCATCAATAGAACTGCTCCCGGATATTTACAGGACTTGATCAACCGGCACACCCCACCCAGGCCCCTTCGCTCGCCTACTTCTGCTCGCTTGGTGGTCCTGCGCACAAAAGGCAAAGCTCGGAGGTTCTTGGTTCTGGGTCCGTTGTGGTGGAATGACATTCCCCTGTCACTCAAAACTCTGGAAACTCTACTTTCAAGAAGGGTCTGAAAACCCACCTTTTCCAGATCCACTTCGCCCAAGATCTCTTCAGATCATCTATGGTGTAACTGTTCACACATCGTAACTCTAGAAGCATCCTCACCTACAACCTTTGTTCAGCCATTACTCTGGTATTGTACTGCTCATTTGTGTATTTTATAATATTTAATTTAAAAAATGGTGTGGGTATCAGGATTCGTCTATCCTGTGTCTTATGAACCTACTTGAACGATAAACCTCGGTGCAGCAAGTGGTAGGGAACAAACTAAGTTTGCTTGAGACTTTCATGTCTGGAGCGATGTCTCTTTCTCTTAATGTAATGCATAAATGGTACTTTTGCTGAGGTGTGCGTAGCTTCGGACAAAAGTGTCTGCTAAATGAATAAATGTAAAAGTAAAATCATCAATTTCTCACTGATTACTTCCCATCTGCCTTCAGAACTGCCCTAGTTTCACCTCTGGAAAGAAACTCTCTCTAAATCCAGATTTAGTCTAGAACAATAGACCAGTCTCACTCAGCGGAACGGACCATCTCCTTGAGGACACCAGTCGGGATTCGAAGTTGGTCACTCCACAAACACAGCGCTCCTGGCAGTGTCTGATGCTCTCCAGTCAGCTAGAGTGCCTCTTTTCTTGGTCCTCATCCTCCTCGACCTATCTGCAGCATTCAACATTGTCAACCACCAGATTCTACTCTCCTCTCTTAGTCAGCTTGGGATCAAAGGGGCGGCACTAAAATGGTTTGAGTCCTACCTATCAGGTACTCACTCTCTCTCAACCGGTGTCCCACAGGGCTCAGTACCGAGTCCTCTGCTCTTCTCAGTCTCCACCTCCTCCCCCGGCCTGTCATTGCCTCACATGGGTTCAAATACTACTGCTACGCTGATGATACCCAGCTCTTTCTCAGCATCAGACATTTCCACACGCATTGCTGCTTGTCTGTTGGACATCTCTGCATGGATGTCTGATCACCACCTACAACTCAACCTCTCCAAAACAGAGATCCTACAATTCCAAGCTGGTCTGTCTTCCTGTCATGATCTGTCAAACTGGACAACTTATTGGTCTTGCCTAACTCCTTGGCTAAGAGTCTGGGAGTGATGTTTGACTCAAGTCTATCTTTCTCTCAGCACATCGAAGCCATAACCTGGACCTGCAGCTACATCCTGCGCAATATTAGCAGGATCCGTCCTTACCTCACAACAAATTCTGCGCAATTACTTCTTCAGGCAATGGTGACATTCCATCTGGACTACCGCAACTCTCTCCTGCCTGGCCTTCTTGCTACTGCCAGCAAACCTCAAAAGTTGATACAGCATGCTGCTGCCCGAGTTGTGTTTGACTTGCTAAAGTGCTCCCATGTATCTCTGCACTGGCTTCTAATAGCTGCCCAGATCAAATTTAAGACCCTGGTTATGGCCTACAAATGCATCAATAGAATTGCTCCCAGCTATTTACAAAACTTGATCATCCGTACACCCCAACCAGACTGCTACACTCTTCCATATCTGCCCACTTGGTGTTCCCATGCATGAAAGGTAAAACATGAAGGTTCTTGGTTCTGGCTCCGTTGTGGCGGAACAACCTCCCCCTGTCACTCAGAACTGCTGAGTTTCTGTCCATCCAGGGTCTTAAAACTCACCTCTTCCAGACTTACTTCACCCATGATCTCTGAAGCTCATGTAAGGTGTAAATGTTCGTGCACGATAACTTTAAAATCATGCCCGCATAAACCTTTACACAGCTACTCCTGTAATGTAAATGTTTATATATTTATTTTAAAACAATAACTACTGGGAAGAAATTATCATTCAGATAAAGTTTTATGCAGATACTCATGTGATGCACATCAATTCATGTGGTGGAACGTAAACTAACTGTACTTAATCATGTGTCTGCATCCAAGGCTCCCTTGCTGTTAATGGAATACATTGTATTTTCTATGAGCTGTACATCATTTTGGAGAAAATTTTCTGCTAAATGAATAAATGTAAATGTAGTGGTTATAACTACCGCCTTTGGATCCAGAGGTCACAACTTTGAATCCCCCTTTAACTACAGTACCCTTAAGTAAGTCAATCACTCTAAACTGCTGCAGTAAAATTACCAGGCTGTAGAAATAGGTAAATAATTGTAGGCAGACTAACACTGGAAGTTGCTTTGAAGAAAAGCATCAGCTAAATTAATAAATGTAATTAAAATATTTGAAATGTGAATATGTATTTTATATATATGTTAATGTGTATATTTTTTCTAAACCTATATCTAGCTACGCCCCTGCCCCCGTGCTTCTGGGATAGACTCGGAATAACGGATAAAGCAAAATAGTTTCAAAATTAAACTTGTTTTCGGGGCTGAATGTTACGTTTAAAACGGGTCTTACAGGAGCGACTTACCGGAGGAACAGCGACATCTATCGGTAGCTGAAGAACAGGGAGGGTGTAATACTCAAACTGGACACATGAGGTCAGGCTTCCCAATTCCAGGCTTCGTGGTCTTTTATGTTTTACCCACTCCTTTGTCTAAGCCAACTTGTAACGTTAGGTTTGTATATTAAGGAACTTAAATTTTATATAAACATTACACAGGTTCACAAACTACCACAAGTGAATCATTGTAAGTAATTTGAAAGACAAGTATTAACTAAACAGGAACAAATAATTCTACTGTATAATGCACCCCACAAAACACACACACACACACACACACACACACACAGTCTGAAGCCACTCGTCCTGAGTGAGGTCGTGGCAAGCCGGAGCCTAACCTAGCAGCACGGGGAGGAGGGCTGGAGGGGGAGGGGACACACCCAGGACAGGACGCCAGTCCATCGCAAGGCACCCCAAGTAGGACTCGAACCCCAGACCCACTGGAGAGCAGGACCTGGCCAAGCCTGCTGCACCACCGCACCCCCCTCCAACCAGAAGTATTTACATGAATATGGATTCTAACAAAGATTTGTAATCCAAGCCACACTCCTAACTCCTGCTGCAGTATCCTTGAGCAAAGTACCTACACTGAACTTCTGCAGGAAGAAATACTCAGCTCGACATGCAAATGTGCCCAATGCCATTAAGATGCTAAGGATAAAAGTGTTCCAGCATTAAGTTACCGTACCATAACTACTGGATCAAAAGGCATGGATTAGAGCATGCCTATGCTAGGATTTCAAATGTTTTATTGAAATGAAGGACCTAAAAAGGGCTCTGATGTTCCTTGATTCAGTATTAGGGCAAGTGGTGTTCATTCCAAAATCTTAACAGCATCGAACTGAGGATGTTTTTAATAATAATAAAAAAAAAAAACACCGTACAACAGCACTTACCAATGACCCACCAGCCACTGGTCAAAGTCTTGAAATGGGAATTGGAGGACTTAACTTGAAATACCCACTCCTGCTGTAACACCCCTTGGTCAAGGTACTTACCCTGAATTGCTTCAGTAAAAATTACCCACCTGTATAAACAGGTAAATAAGAAACACAGCATGTAAAGTGCTCTATCAGTAAATACTATGGTTTTCGGTATATGGATAAACTGGACTCCACCAGCAGGTGGCACTGCATTATCTGTAGATATACCTGCTGGAGAGCCTACATGGTGTATTTTTGCCCACAAACAAAAAACAGGACACAGCTCACCTGGACCAGAGGGCAGAAGATTCAGCGTGAGAGACTAGTTTCTGCTTCAACTTACTGGCTCAAATGCTTTTTTGATGAGAGTCCAAACTGTGGTTCACTTTGTGGATGGGGCAGCCGCTAGCGTGGTGGTTCGCGCCTTTGACTCTGAAGGGCTCAGGGTCAAATCCCAGCTATAGCACCCTTGAGAAAGGTAGTTGACCTAAATTACTACAGTAAAAATGACCCTGCTGTATAAATGAGTAAATAATTGTAACTTAACATGGGGGGGAAGTGTCAGCTGAATGAATATGAGTAACATTACTGATGTTGGGGCCAAACAGTGCAAAATGAATTTTTTTCTGCAGAGCTGGTGCCCAAACCTCTGCCACCTACAGCACCGTATGAGAACAGGAGATGGACATCTAAAGCGAAAAGGAAAGAATATAGTTCGTTCACACGTTTAACACCTACAGTGCTGCTTGAAAGTATGCGAACGCCCTGCGTCCCTTAGTTTTACCACGCAATGGTAATTTAATGAGAAGCAGTCTCATCTGACATAATCGGTGTGTAATTTCACACGTTGCTTTAGAGGAAATCATGTGTGTAGAAAAAAGAAAAAAAAAAAAAAAGAGGTAGTGCAAGTTTCAAAATAAGTGAACCCCTAGTCGCATTGGTTAAACCAAGTAGGTACGTAGAATCCGCTGTGTAAATCATCATTTATTTAAGTTTAAAAATTAAGACTTAGATTTTTTTTTTTTTTTTTTTAGCTTTGGTATATACAATAACAACCCTCCCTGTAGGGTTCGTATACTTTCAAGGAGCACTGTACATGCGTAGGACACACTTGGAATGCAGTGTCATGCCTGTGAAGCACGTCAAACGGAAGCAAGGGAATAAAGAACGAAGGAGAGCGGCGCAAATGGCAAAGACCACAAGCCCGGCCAAGGGTTCATTCCAGTTTGTGTCATTTTTAATCACTGAGACAGACGATGACGCTCTCTCCCCACACACACCATTTCAGCGCAGTCCCTGAAAATGTCCCGTGTTTCCACCACGCTGCATTACCAGCCCCTGGTCCCCACCCCACAAACACTTTATTTCACAGCTTTTACTCCCACTCCCCACCCCCCTCACACTGGCTTTAAGTCAATAAAACAAATACCTGCAGAAGATGTTTGGATGGAGAAATGCTTCTCAGCATCCTGATTTTTCCAGAAGAATGTGGGACCACTGTGGAATAGACAAACCCATGCTGCACCATGGCCAAATCTAGCAACAGGTGGACAGAAGTGACTTCTTCAATCCGTGATACTTAACATTTCAAATAAAAGGGACAGAATGCAACAACCAGGAAACTCTTCGCAGCGGTGTCTCCTCTTCCATCCAGTACGAACAGGCTGCTTTCCACGCGTCGCGATGGATAACACTGTCGGATAAGGAACACGGATGCAGCATACCTTGCACGCCTCCATCCCCCCCAACCCCCGAAGGACCCCACCTCTCAAATACTCAGGAATAGTCGTTCAGAAATTAGCTGTAGATCTTCTGGCCGTGTAAGATATGCATGTGGAGGCTCTGATCAGGAGGCTGGCAGATTCCACGTGCTGAGATTTACGTCTCAGGACCACGACAGCTCTCCCGGGCTCACAGAAAAGCTCATCAGCTCTGGTCCATTACACAAGCGTGGTGGCTCCCGGCAGCCTCCTGAAGGGCCAACAGCGAAGTGGCCTTTGAGACACGAAGTCGTTTCCGCAAAAACTGCTGCGTGACAACACTCTGGGCTCCTGCCTCGTTTCACCGTGCGTGCACAAAACAATGGCTCCGTAAGCCTACAGCTAAGAGCCTTTCTTTTCTCCCCAGCAAACCAACAAGCCATTTAAATCATCAGAATACCGAAAACGGCTTCACAAAGACTTTGAAAAGGAAGCCCCGAGACACGTTCCGTACCATGACGACGATGACGAAGACGACCTGACGGCACTGAAACAAACCCGAAGTAGTAAGAGGGGTTGGGGGGGGGGTGGTGCAGAACAGTAAACGGGACCGTCCGAGTCCTAAAAATACGTAGGTATTCCCTGCCCTCAAACAGAATGCAAGTGAATGGAAAGAAATGTCACGAGCAGGGCTGAGTCCAGGTCCCCTTCCTGCCGTGTGACACACCATCCCCCGTCCAACAGCCTCTGTGAAATCGATTGCACCAAGAAGAAAGAGAAAAAAAAAAAAAAAAAAAAAAAAACAAACAAAAAACAACAACAACAACAAAAACAGTCTCAGGGAGCAACAGTTGCCCTCTATTCTCCCATCGCATTTTTCAGTTTGAAAAAATAGATATATTGTAGATTCATACAGTATTCCATAAGGAAATTCACAAATTAACCGTTAAAACAAAAAAAAAAAAGTTCTTGCAAAGTTAATACTATACTTTGTGTTTTGTCTTATTTTTGCATTCAGACTTTTATGCATAAGTTTTTAAAAAAAAAAAACAAAAAAAAAAAAAAACAAAAAAAAAGAAAAAAAAAAAAAAACTTCCCATTGTGATTCTCTCAAACGCTTGATCAGTTGGATCTCGAGCACCATGGGGGGGAATAATCATTAACATGTTGTAACAGAAGTTGACATGTCCATTCTTCCTCCTGCCCTTCCATGTTCACCTGTCCTTCTGCGTCTCTGGTTCTGCCTGACGAAGCAAATCAAGTACGTGAAAACGAGAGAGGCGAATTTGGGCGTTGGAAGGTTGGCTCCGCCCACTTCCTCCCGCAGCCGAGCTCCGACTTCCACGAGGTTCGCGCGACGCCTTTCCCCATAATCCACTCCATGTCTTTCCTCGCTCTCTCACTTTGAGAAATTATCTTTAGCTAGAGTTTCAGGTAGGTTTGTGTGTTGTGTTTCATTTTCTTCAGTTTGTTCCTCTTCTCTTCCACAGCTCAGGGTAAAAGCTACTCGTATTCAAGAAACTGCTTGTGATAAAATAAAAGATACCTGTTATAAAAAAAAGGAACATAAGAAATATGGTTTTACACATACTGCTCTTTAACATTTCTGCAAAACACTGACAGAAAAAAAAAAAAAAAAAAAATGCATCTTTTGCAGCCAACATTTCGAGATTTTATCGATGTGTCATATAGATCCCTTCATCTCCCACAGAGGGTTTCCTGTCGTAAAGAACCGACCGGTCCTTACGATCGAACAAGTCTGGCCATATCATTTCCATCTGAGCTTGCGTCCTTATTTCAGACCAGATGTCATCCGTGTTCCATTCTGCTGTAGATGAGTCTGTTAAATGCGGACTACAGTATATCAACAGACTATGATATTCATAGCAACGACAAAAATCTGAAGCTGTAAGATCTAAACGTCACCCAGGGCATCCAAAGCTGTGCTGAAATTGTGGGGATGCCTCACCCTTCGCTGTCCAGCACGTCTTTGATGCTGGCCTTGGTGATGATGGCGTCATCGCACTTGAACCACTGGTCCTTGTGCTGCCGGATGAAGCTTGTGTAGTGACCGCTCTCCAAGGTGCCCTGGTGATTGACCACCGCAAACAGGGAATACCTTCAAAGGAGAACAGCGCCCACTTTAAACACCTGCAACCACAACCATTCATCAACGACAACACTTTTTTTTTTTTATTATTATTAAATATGGAACATTATTACAAACGGGTCTTTACAAAGTCCCAGACGTGTTCCAGAGGGAATCCGGCAATATTGCTTTTTTGTTATGCGAGAAAAGATATGCTGCAGTCCCACTTAATATCACATATGCCATCTGGATACTGCCACAAACACCTGAACCAATTTCCAGATTCAGATTTTTAAAAATTTAAAAAGGTCTGTTTTTTTTGAGCACAACAGTCAGTAGCAGTTTAACAGGGAAATACGTACTTATTGTCGTTGTTTAACGTGTCCAAAGGCTGCTGGTACTGGCCATTCATTCTGCTTTCTTTACTGCAAAGGCCACAGGGGGGGACAATGGAGGAAGCGGCGTTAGACATGGACAGCACCGTGTGCTTCGATGGACACCTCTGCAGCTAGGAGCTCCTCCCCTACAACCACGAGTTCAAGGACCCCGGTGTGTTGAGGGAGTCGATCCGTGGCTTCGTATCCCTTAAAAGACTGTCAGATGCACTTCTCTTTACTCTGAAGTGTATGTCGCCTTGGAAAGAGCGGTTGATGAATTAACAAACGTAAATATACACTCGAGAGCAAACGTGCCCGTTGATACGGCGTAGGGCTGCCGGCCACACCGACCGACAGAAGGCTCTGGAGCTCCCTGCTGAATCCCCCCAAAGTCCGATATACAATACTGATATAGAATCAGAATTTTAAAAACATCACCAGCTGTTTATCGAGCTGCTCTGATTAAAGAGGTATGCGACCCAGTACAAAACACTGATGCAGATGCTAACACCCATTTACGGAACATTTGGACTGGCCCGTGTCCCTCTGAAGCTCATGGGGACATTACACAACCCAATCAAGAGTATGACTGAAGCCCCCTCTCGCATGTCACAACAATCGAGGGATTCGACCAGCCGGAGGGCCTCGATCCGTCAACGAGGCCATCTAATGCACGTGCCAACAGCACGTTCCAAGAGAAGGTTGGGCCTAAGCCCAAGTAGGTCGGAGACAAGAGGCAGCCGCTCACCTGGAAGCCATGAAGGGAGTCATGTCGAGCTCCAGAGGGAAGGACACGTAGGTGGTGATCTTCCTCCGCAGCTTAGCCGAGTGCTCGAAGCGCTGCCAGAGAGGACGAGCGAGGGAGGAATGGAGGAAGGGTGTGAAAAACAGAGAGGGGGAGAGATACGAGCATGGCAGTTAAATACTGTCGAGTGACTCACGCTCCACAGACGACCGGTAACAAGTTGGTCTGTGGTGACCTGGGCCTTCTGTGTACAGTGCGTGCTGCGATCACCCATCCAGAGCAGATTAAAACTAGCCTTGCAGTTTTGACCAAGGGCACAAGCGGTGAACATCGCTGGCTCACCTTGAGATGGAAGCACGCCACGATGGGCAGCTTCTTCATCGTCAGCTGCTTGGTGGACTCCTGGTAACTATGGCAACCGCCACACTTGATCTTGGCGCTGCTGCCCAGGTGCTCAGGCCGAGTGAACCTGTGAGGAACAGAAACGTACCGATGGTGTGTTTGAGCACCAACAGCTCTGCAGTATTGGGGGGAGGGGGGGGGGGGGAGTCGTGCTCTACTAACAAAAACAAAACCGATAACCCCCACCCCCCGTAACCCTGACAACAAACATTCCGTTTTCATCCACATACCAAAACAGGATGTGGGATTTGGAGTAGAGATGATGTACCGTGGTGCTCAAGTAAATCCTAAAAGCACTCAAGGTCAGGTCCCCTCAAAACCCAAATGGTGATCAAACCTCTGGCCAGAAAGACTTTCCTCTCATCCGTATGCGAGTGAGGTAGGAAGCATTCCTCATATCCCGGATAACTGAACCGTGACCCCTCCCCAGAAGGTGTCGGGCTGGGCAGCAGGGAGGATTCGTACCTGCGCAGGCAGTCAGTTAGCGTGGTGGACCCTGACTGGTGGCTCTCGCCGTTGACCACGCTGCCATCGCTGCCCGGACTCAAGGGCCAGAAAGGTGTCGAGGAGCCAGGCAAGTCCAAGCTGATGTCCCAGAAGGGGTCGATCGTCGTGGAAACGCCGCTAGACAGAAGTGGGGGGGGGGAGGAGTTGAGAAAAATGGCTGCAGGTGTACGTCTCAAGGTGCCAGTCGCAGGATATGAAGCACTTTCTTTCCATGCTCCGCATTTCTTGAGCGTCGCTCTTGTGCACTTATGCGTTTTCAGCTTTCAGCGGCCGAACGAAACAAAGGAACACTTGTACGTGGGAATAGCGAGTGGGCTCCACTTAACTTTATTCTGACTACGGGGGACAAGAAAAGAAAAAGGACGTTAGATAACATTTGCTCGGATGAGTCACCGTACCACGGTACAGCGCCTAACCAGCAGATGGCGTGACCAAGGTGTGCAGCGCAGGTGGCGGACAGCCAATCTCCACCCCCGCAGACAGAGGAGAGGAGGAGGAGGAGGAGGAGGGACAAGTGGTCGGATATTTAATGACTGCCCTGCTCTCTTGGGTCCATCGTGAGCGGAAGCATTCAATCTGAGCAGAGTGCTTTTGCGAGCTGTCGGTAGGAGTGCCGAGGCCATCTAAACCGACACTCCGCCCCCACGGACCACAAGGGAGGGATGCGTCTCTTTAAAGAGGCAGCACTATAGAGAAGACAGAGTGTAAAGCACCTGTTCACCAGAGGGGATTCAATCCAGGTTAGAACATACATCTCCAGATGAGCAGAAGATGCACATACTGGGAAGAAAGAGACGGGATCCTTCCCATGGCACGGGTAAACAAGAGCCAACAAGCTCAAGGGACATCCAGCACACTCAAATATGTCTCTCTCTCTCTCTCTCTCTCACACACACACACACACACACACACACACACACACACTTACTGGCAAACTTGACAAGTGACGTCAGACTGCAGGCCGCCGGTGAAGATTTGGTCGATAATGCAGTTGCAGTGGTTGGGGTTGTTGGCCTTCTTCCCATTGTCGTCACCTTAGGCGAGCAAAGACGGGCACAAAAAACGTGTCTGAGGGACGACGATCGAGTCCGCTTCGAAAATCTTTGCCTTTCGTACATACTTCCACG
This sequence comes from Scleropages formosus, assembly GCF_900964775.1. Lineage (NCBI taxonomy): Eukaryota > Metazoa > Chordata > Actinopteri > Osteoglossiformes > Osteoglossidae > Scleropages > Scleropages formosus. The sequence continues at coordinate 32,531,714 of NC_041808.1, read as the reverse complement.
AGCACGCAGCCCTTGATCCGCACACACGCTTCTCAATCGCATTCCCTTGGGAATGCTGTATTATACTCAGGGTGCTCTACCTGCGGGGCGCGGTGGCGCAGTGGGTTGGACCAGGTCCTGCTGTCTGGTGGGTCTGGGGTTCGAGTCCCCTTGGGGCGCCTTGTGACGGACTGGCGTCCCGTCCTGGGTGCGTCCCCTCCCCCTCCGGCCTTACGCCCTGAGTTGCCGGGTTAGGCTCCGGTTCCCCGCGACCCCGTATGGGACAAGCGGTTCAGAAAATGTGTGCGCGCACGCGCTCTACCTGCACTACATTCTAGGTACTCCTTTCTGGCTCCAGTGCATTCTGGGTATTGTTGCCGTCACACCACATCAAAGGGCCTTGCGATACAGATGTCGGTCCTTCTCGCTTCTCTAAAATGGCCCGATCCAGAAATAAGGCTCAGACGCGCCGGGACTGCTTACCTTTGCAGTGCCGGTGCAGGACATCCAGCGCAGCGATGAGGAACTCGTGGGCGTCCTGCTGCTCGTAGCCAGCCAGATGCCGCGCGTGCGTCCACACTAGGTGGAGCAGCCGGAAGGGGATGTGTGGGTATCGGTGGCCCGAGTAGAACTGCCAAAGTGAGAAGCCATGTTCAAGTTCTCCATTCACAGCTGTGATCATTGCCACCCCACATACATCTACATACAGCATTGCTGCAACACCAGCTCCTGGAGGACAGACATGACACATTCCGCAATGTGAGCATCCCAAGAGAAGAGCAAAAAGCTTAAGCAGAGGTGTGTCGGAGCCCCGTGGTGGTATGGGCGGAGACCACGCCACTAAGAGACAGTAGCCGAGCTCAGCTCCCCCCAGCAGTACAAACGGAGCAGAGTCCGGCGGGAGTCCTTCCGTCGGCTTTCTGGATCCTCCTTAAATCGGCCCATCTCTCCTCGGGGTTGCATCTGCCGCGAAAATCAAGCGCAACGCTAACTGCGGGCATCACGTTTCCCGGGGGCCTTCGGGACTTCGCTCCCTGCACACGTTGCCACGGGCCGCCGAAACAAAAGGGTACATTACAGGGAAGATCATTCATAATGCCGACTGATCCCAACTCTGTTGGCGGGAGGCAAATCCACGCAAGGCTCATTTTTTTTTTTTTTTTTTTTTTTTGAGAAGAGGAGCTGCGCCGCAAGCTTCAACGCCGTTTTGAACCGGAACGGTGGACCGTGAGATGGCTGCAGCAGCACAGCCCCCCCCCCCCCCCCCCCATCCCCTCATAGCAAATCAAGTGGAATGCAATTCATTACATATCTTTGACTGGTCCTGGGTTTGAGTGGGATGCTTTGCAGGAAATGGAAATAGAAAGGAGTGGCGAGGGGGCGGGCGCGCACACACACACACACACACACACACACACACACACACACACACACACTTCTCGATTTTGAAGGGAGCTCCTGCACTAAATCCCAGAAGTTTCAGAGCAGAATCGGATTTTCTCAGAGCTACTCCTCAGGGGGGGTGTGTGGTATGTGGGGTGGGGTATTTCCGTGGCACGCGTCAAAGTGACATGGTGACGCACAGAAGGCTTACGGGGCCAGTCGCTCTGCCACTAACACAAGCTATTATTCACCTCCACCCCTTGAGGTTCGCAGTCACGATAGAGGAGCAAATGTCATAGGAAGGGGAAGGCGGCAAACGAAATCGGACAAGAGGAACTGAAAGGACGAGGAGATGATGGAGGAAGAGGCGTCGTCTCATCGGCCGAGGAGGCGGCGCACATTACCGAACGCACAACCCACAGGTGCGCCATCTGTGGGATGGCGGTTGGGACGGAACTGTGGCGCACCAGCAGCCCACTCACCTCCTGGAAGAGCTGGGACATCTCACAAACGAGGCAGGAGTTGGACTGCATCTCGCACTTGTGCCGGTCCGACAGGAAGAAGTCCCGCAGCAGCGGCGTGTGCGTGAGCGCCTGCACGATGCAGTTCATGAAGCACGTGTTGCCCAGGTTGATCAGGCCCCGCAGACCTGCGGTGCACACACACACAGCATCGGCAGGCGACTGAGCATCGTCTCTCAGGAAGAAGCAAGAACAGTAAGAGTGTTTAAAAAATAAAAAAAAAAAAAGCTGGAGAGAAATAATCAAGACGATCCGAAGAAAAACATGACGGCGAAGAGTTTCAATTAGTCGCGCTGGATTAATTTTAATCAAGTTTTTTTAAGTACGTTCGAAGAAGCTCGTACCATTCCCCGCATGCCGACTAAAGTGTTCCACGTGCCCACGTAGGGGACGTCGAATGGGTAGCGCAAAGGACAGAACGCTGGGCTCGGATCGGCGGAACGAACAGGTGACGCGCAGCGGGAGTTTGGCCCGGGTCCCCGTTCCCCGGGCCGACAGTTGGCTGAAGGAGGGAGCCGGACGGGGGGTTAAACGTTACGGGCCGGTTCATCCCATGCCTGGGCCTGAGGACGGCTCAGCTGCTTGCGTCCCTTCCTTCCCATCAGGAAGAGCAGGGGCGAGGCAAAAGAGTGGGAACAAGGGCCTGCTGTTTATCACCGAGAGGGGGATGTCAACACCTCATCTAATCTGCGCTTCCCGCCGGCCTTTGACCCCAGATCCTGCAAAAATAGGCCCTGTTACGTGCCCTTCCCTTCCCTTCTCCGTGACGTACTGAACGTGGGAGAGACGCCCCTATCGGTGACGTTACGCTCTGGCCTGCGGGACACACCTTGGACAGCCAGCCTGCGGGACTCATCCCATTCCTACAGCGGCCAACAGTTGGGATGGCGTACCCGTCTTTACCACGAACCCCAACGACGGTGCGATTCTTTCCTTTACGGATCCCTCACGGACGCCACCCCCCCGCCACCCGGCTCTGGAGGTCCGACAAGTGCCGCGAACGCGACGCAAACGGACCGGAGCGAAAACGCAGCCCTCCGCACATCTTACCGATGGTGCAGTTTGTAGTAATTTTCCTACGCTTTGGATTATGCCTAAGCAGCTCCAGTTCTCGTTTGGTCGGCTCCCACGTCGAGTACTTCTCCCCCACACCTGGAGACAGAGGGGAGAACAAAAAAAAAAAAAAAAAAAACTAATTAAAAAGCGACACAGGCACAGGAGGAAAAAGGGCGATGTCAAACGGCTCCGGGTTTGAGTGGCACAAAACAGTACCTTGCAATTTCCAAGCTTTTCTTTGTTCTTCTTTGGCAATCTGTTCCATGTCTTTGTCGTATATGTAGTCTTGACACACAAAACAGTAAATACCGCCGTATAATAAGTCTATAGCTGTAAATGGGAGAATCGGGGGAGGGGTGAAGAAAAAAAAAGTTAAAGAACTGACTGATCAGCGGTTTGTAATCTTTGCTCACATTACGCACAGCGTTAAAAACAAGGTAATACACAACGTACTATGTGAAGGAACATATATTATGCGCGCGCAGAGCATACTCTCCTGCTCTTATCGATTTTGGTTCCCGTATCGCTTTTTCGCCCGGCTGCCTTCCGCATAAAAACGAAGAAAGGAACAGAGCAAAAGTGTACAAAGTAAGTTTTCCGTGTCTTTACCCGCTCCGCGGCCCTGTGATGCGAGACCCGGCATACGAAATACCGGTGTGCCGTTACCGTGACAACCTGCTCACAGACAAGACCCTTCTTTCCTTAACATGAAAAAAGTGTCAAAGAAGGGCAGGGGGGCTAAGGTGTCGAAGGGAGGGAGTATGACTGAGTGTGTGTCTGTGTGTGTCTGTGAGAGAGGGAGAGGATGAGCAGATAACCGCACCACTCTACACAAAGCGCAGCCTCTGCACTGCTCAGATGCCCCACATCACCTTCTCTCCTCCTCCTCTATCTGTGCCTTGGCACCACAGCTGTCAATTCACAGCACAGCGCTAATTACATACAACCTGTCACACATCCCCGTGGAAGGCGCTGCTCTAACTCTTCCTTCCAGTTAAACGCCAGTCGCACGATCGACGCTCGTACCAGACACCAAAAAGACTCTGCTTAAAATCTGGCGGTTGTTACAAAACAGTCATGCGCCGCTTAAAAACGTTCCGCTTAACGACTGACCGCATATATGATGGTGATCCTGTAAGATTATAATGGAGCTGAAAAGTTCGTATGACTTGCGACATTGTAGCCGTCGCAACGTGTTACCTGTTCGTGGTGGTGTAAAAAAAAAAAAAATACTGCTCTGCCAGTCGTATAAAAGTATAGCACACACAATTATGTACAGTACATAATACTTTATAATGATAATAAACACTTATGTTACAGCTTTATGTATTTACTGTGCTGTACTTTGTTATTTTACAGCGTACTCTTTCTCGTGTTTACTGCATGTCTTGATTGCATCAAGGCTATACCATCTAGGTTTGTATAAATACACTCTATGACCAAGGCTACACCATCTAGGTTTGTATAAGTACACCATGATCAAGGCTATACCATCTAGGTTTGTACAAGTACACTCAGTGATCGAGGCTATACCATCTAGGTTTGTATACGTACACCATGATCAAGGCTATACCATCTAGGTTTGTATAAGTACACTCTTATGATCGAGGCTATACCATCTATGTTTGTACAGGTACACTCTATGATCGAGGCTATACCATCTAGGTTTGTACAAGTACACTCAGTGATCGAGGCTATACCATCTAGGTTTGTATACGTACACCATGATCGAAGCTATACCATCTAGGTTTCTAGAAGTACACCATGATCAAGGCTATACCATCTAGGTTTGTATAAGTACACTATGTTCGCACAACGACAAACTCGCCCAATGATTTCTGAGACTGTATCCCCGTCGTTAAGCGACACCTGTTTGTATAACTGGCAGCCATGGATTGGCAGCCCATCCACGGTGTACCCTGCCTCATGCCTTATGCTTCCAGGTTAGGCTCTGGGCCACTGCGACCCAGCACTGAGTGCGCTTTGTAATAACGGATGGATCAGCGAAACGAAGAACTAAAACAGCTGTAAGCTCAATCACAGGAGGGGTTCGAGCTCTTCCGTCGTCCTGCGGCTGCATCAGCGCTGATCCCACCAGAAGGAGCAGACATGCACTCACACACTGAGTTCAACACGCTCACGACCGGTGCGAGAGCACCACCTGTTCCGATGTGTCGCCCTTGAGAGGGTTCATTCTGAGCGGTGGGCACACGGTGCTGCAGAGGGCTGGGGGGGGGGGGGGGGCGACGATGAAAAATGATGCATACAAAGTCAGGAAAGGCCTCAGTGGGACACAGCACAGAAGAGGAGTGTCACTGCAGCAGACCTTGCACTGAGTAACCATGGGAACTGGGAAAGTACAGAAGAGAAGGGAAAAAGTACCAAGGAAAAAAAAAAAAAATCAATAAAAAAAATACAAAAAAAAAGTGGAGACATGAAGACAATAGCCCGCAGGAAGAATTAATTTGATTACGCTGGGTTTGTTCAGCTTATGTTTTTCCCTCCCATGTAGGATTTTCTCCCCCACTTATCCTCCCCGAAATCCTGGATACCGTGCAAATCCATCACATAATTACTAGTCCTTTGTGCGCCACTCGAGGGGCCGGGCCGCAGATGAGACGGCCAAGCCGCGATAAGACTGAGAGACAGCTGCCGCAGCCCGATTTCCCGCCGCGTCCCACAAGGCCCTCGGAACCAGTGCCTTTGCCGAGGCCACAGATGCTTTCTTTGCCTAATGCGATACGATTATAGAAAACTACGATTATTAGTCCGCTAATGAGATTTAACAATGGCGTGCGAGACAAAAAACACACACCCTAATGGGTTTAACTCGGCCGACTCCAGTCGGGGTGCACCCTGAGGATCGGGGCTTAGTCGAAGGAAACGGAAACGGGTCTCCGGTGACTCTTGGACAGACAGAGCTACCCTGCTGTCTTTCATGCAACTCAATTTTGTCAATTAGTGCACATGGTAGTTTCACTGGAGTGACGCCTTCAACGACACTTATCGATGGTCCCCTCCTGGGAACTGACCAGATGACCTTCGGGTTACAAGGTGGTGTCCTTAAGGGACTGCGCTCATTTCTTCCCTCGACCCTGATTTTTGGGACGCGCGCCTAAGCAACATCAATATTCGCAGCCTTCTTTTTTTCTGTTGTATTTTGCCGCGACTTTTTTTTCGTTATTTTTAGCACTCTGAAAATCTAGCACAGGGAGGTGTGAAGCTTTTGAGGACCCTGGCAGTAAAGGACACCGTGACCTTGGGGATCTACCCTCTTTTTTTTTTTTTTTTTTTAATCCCCCCTCCCCCCTACTCGGCCCACGCGTCTGTGAGACAGACGCATCCACCGCTGAACCGGTCACCAAACAGGATGGCAGCTGGCGACGTGATGAGCGGACCGACCTTTCCGCCAGTCCATTCGTTCCATAAAGATGCGCGTGCACCGAGGAAAGCGTGAAGCGTGACAGAGCAAGGGGCTGCAATGAAACAATGGGGCAGAAGGCATCGCAGGATTTCCACCTTCCATCCAACCAGCAGAAACCTTCCATTCCTGAGAACGGCTGCGAGTCCCATCCATCTCCCGAACCACCAGGGGCTGAGGAGTGAATACCAGGAGGAGATTACCCCACCGGAGGGGTTCTCCATAAATAATAAGCACCTCTTCCACTTCCTGTTTGCATTCCGAATGGCAAACTTATCACCACGGGGTGGTTTGGGTGCGATCAAGCCTGGGTCGGTGCGGCTCTGGGATCAAGCCGACTGCTGGTGTGCTGTGACATCGCTCCACCAGAGGGAGCTCATGAGCAGAGAGCGGCACCACACACCCAACTGCTGCACAAACTGCCTTAAGTGCATCTAAGCGATGCTCCCAGTGATGCTCGGTCAGGACCAAGGGACGCGTCCCCCTCCGGTGAAGAGAAACAAGGCATCACTGTGTCATTTTACATATCTGCTTGACTTTATTCTTGATCACGTTTGCCACAAATTAACCCATTCGGTACCGGATCTCGGAAATCTGGACATTTAAATTAAACAAAAAAAAAAAAAAAAAAAAAAAACACTAAATCAGTAAACGTGCAACTACATCATTACATATGAATATTAATATAAATGAATATTACATATTCATTTTCCTGACGATTTTCTCAAACAAATTACAATGTTAAGCAACTTACAATTATTTATTTATACAGTTGGGTAATTTTACTGGAGCAACTTAGGGTAAGTACCCTGCTCAGGGGTACTACGGCTGAGGGTGGGATTCGAACCTGTGACCTTTGGGTCTAAAGGCAGCAGCTCTAACCGCTAGGAAAAAGTACAACATCGGAGCAGCTGCGATTCCATGATCACCTTTCTGCACCCGTAACTCTTCTTCCGTTGGTGAAATGCGCTTCTTTGCTCGGAGTTTTACGTCGCTTCGGAGAAAAGAGTCTGCCAAATGCACGATGCGACATCAGCGTGAGAAAGCGAAGCCCGGCGGCCCCCGCCCCCCTCACCTAGGTTGTGCCGCTTGTTTTTGGCGTGCTCGTGGATGTGCTTCTTCGTGAAGCAGCCGAAGTAGACGCAGTAGAGGCAGGAGTGGAGCCGGCTCAGGTGTGCGCCGCACATGTGGCAGATACACGACTTGGCCTGCAGGGGGCGACATCACAAAAAAATCCACATTATTAGAGAAGAAGAAAAGGGCAGCGAAACAGACCTCGAACGTGGATCCCCTCGCTTTTTGAACTCGGCCGGAATTCCATCAAGTCATGCGTCTCCGAAACAGCTGTACGAAGAACTTCCACAAAGAGGTCCGTCATCCCGCTTACGAACCTCATTGACCGCAGAATCAGAACCACGGTAACACACTGGGCTTTTCTCTCACACACACACACACACACACACACACACACACACACACACACACACACACACCTAACCCTGCTTTTCTTTGAATTCTTCAGACTTCAGTGTCAATAACAAACACTCCGATTAATTAATAAAACCAGCATCACATAGCACTGCCATTGACCTCCTTCCATCCATCATTTTCTTGCCCGCTTGTCCTTCTAGGGTCGCGGTGGCAACAGGGAGAGCAGAAAGGCCCAGCCACCCCTGTCCCCCGCAACTTCCTCCAGCTCAGCCCGGGGGATCCCCAGTCATTCCCAGGCCATCCATCCATCCATCCATCTTCCTCCGCTTTTATCCGGGGCCGGGTCGCGGGGGCAGCAGTCCGAGCAGAGCACTCCAGACCTCCCTCTCCCCGCACACCTCCTCCAGTTCCTCTGGGGGAACCCCAAGGCGTTCCCAGGCCAGCCGGGAGACATAGTCTCTCCAACGTGTCCTGGGTCTGCCCCGAGGCCTCCTCCCAGTGGGACAAGCCCGGAGCACCTCCCCAGGGAGGCGTCCAGGAGGCATCCGGAACAGATGCCCGACATTCCCAGGCCAACCGTGAGATATAATCCCTCCAGCGGGTCTGGGTCGACCTCTGGGCCTCGTCCCAGCTGGCCGTGCCTGGTATACCTCCAACAGAAGGTGCCCAGGGGGCATCCTTATCAGATGCCCGAACCACTTCAACTGGCTCCTCTCAATGCTCATCAACCTGTCACTTTTCATTTAAAAAATAAAAAAAAAAAAAACTCATTAATGTATTAATAGTTTACCAAAGGAGGGGAAAAACAAGACACTCATCCCAATTAGCTGAGGAATCATTCCTTGCTATACAAATACCGTATTTCTCCTAATTAGCGCGCCGCAAATTACAGGCAGGGCGCATTGATTTGAGGCCTGATTGTGCAAATTATGAAGTTTGCCCGATTCTCCCTAGCACGTAGCACATGGTAACCATGCGGCCTGAGTGACATCATTTTGTAAACGCGGGTTAAATGCGGCGAGCAAAAAGTCGTACACAGCTGCTTTTAAGTTGAAGGTTACTGCAGTGCCGGCGAGTGCAAGACTGGTGCCAGAACAAGACACGATTACAAAACGCACCTAAATCCGAGAAGAAAAAGTCAGGAGCTGGTCGGCCCATCAGATACGAGGATATTGAAACTGCTCTGATAAACTGGTTTGAGGAACGACGTCAACGTGGGGTTCGAGTCACCGACGTTGACAGCGATGAACATTAGGCTTAGGCGTCCGCATCGATTTTTTGGCCAGACAGCTCGAAATCCGTTGTAGTTGTTAAAAAGAAAAGACTGCGTTCTCTAAATTAAGGTTTAATCATTGATCATTTTCAAGAAGCTAAAGTTTTACGTATACGTGCACAAGGATATTAAAAATCAACATAATCAGCAGAAAAATATTAGCCGCGCGCGCCCCTGGCTTATCGGGTGGGGGCGCTACTATTAGAGCGAGAGCGTCAAATAGGAGAAATACGGTATTTATATTTGTCGAGCTGATGCTTTTCGCCAAAGTGACTTAGAATGTCAACCTACCAAAAAGAACTGGAGCGATTCAGGGTAAGTACCTCGTTCAAGAGTAATATAGTTAGAGAGAGGATTCAAACCTGCAACCTTTGGTGCCAAACGCAGCGGCTCTAAGCACTACACTATGAGCCGTCCCTGTAAGTTTAACCCTTCGTTACTTATACATCAGTAGGTGGCGATGGCCTACGGAAAAGTGCCTTCACGCCACTGTGGGGAAAGGTATCTTCCACCTCTTCGCGTCAAGCCAGATGGGCAGCGTCCGAGCAGCGCTTCGTGTTAAAGCGGGCGCGTCCGAGCCGCAGGCGGGTGTCCTCCATCGGACAGGACGGGGACGAGCAGCGAGTGGTGCGAGGAGACGGAGGAGGAAGGGAGGCGCGCATTCCTGGAGGGAAAGACGATATTGGCGTACGGTGCGAGGGAGAGTTGGAGGGAGAGCCAAAGCTGCACCACGCCCTCACATGCGAGGGACTCGGTATGTTAAGCCACAAGCCATCACTTACTACGGTAAAGCACTGCGCAGTCATGTCTGATAAGAGCAATGGGGAGGTGCTGAAGACTGAGAGATCATTCCTGCTGGCGCCCGTTCAAGAAGCAGTCCAGTTCCCAGGAACGAGCTGGATGGAAGTTATGACCCAGGAGCACTGCTGGTTGACCACTCTACTCCACTGTTATCATTAGGCAGAAGCAGAACCAACCCAGTCCTTCTGAAGGATCCCACCCCCAAAACAATGCTCATGCAGAAAGAGTAGAGGCCGAAGTGTCTGAAGAGGACAGGGGTACTGAAAGTTCAGCCCACACACATACACCACAGTCTGGAACTTCTAGCATGTCATGCAATGAAATGCTTGCTTTGAAGGAACGTTGTTCTTCCTTCTGCTGTGCACAACTCTGCACCCGGAACGACGGCTGCACGAGTACCGAGAACGGCCGGGCAGCTTCGCGGCCTCTCCTCCTGAGGCTGACGGGCAATCGGTGGTCAGTTCAACCTTCCTCCTCCCCACGCGCTCAAGCACCGGCAGCACCTGGCTCCGCACACATTCAACGAGCGGCCTGGACAACTGGCAAGACTCAACGCCCTGCCTACCGGAGCGAATCGGCTCAGTGCGGCTCCGTCTCCTGGACCGGGAGGTCGGAGCCACGCCGAAGGTGCGCGCGCGTGCTTTCGTCCCCGGAAAAGGGAGGGGAAATCATCGGCGATGACTTCATCTCCCGTGGAAAGCTCGCGAAAAGGAAGGCAAAAAACAGTAGGCGGCGAATTTGAGCAGCAGAAAGATGAAGAAAGAAAGTGCCTTTCGGCGCTCTCCCTCCCAGAGAGGGAGGCCGCTGGATGCAAACGCCCAGATGTTGCATCAGCACCTCGTTCGCGTGTCGGATCGGCACGACGAGGACCGCCGGGGCGGCGCGCCACGAGGCTCCCTGCTGAAAAGCACATGGAGAAACAAGAAGAGGAACATGTTGAGCTGCACTGAGGGGCAGGGCGCAGGGAACACAGACTCAAAGAGGAAGAGCAACAGGGTGGAGAGGGTTGCAGTTACCCTCCATAACCATACAGCTGTACTGCATCACACACACACACTCCTCTATCCCTTTAGCTCTCATGAACCTGCACGGTCTCCAACTTTCCTGTTCGTGTGTTGCGCTCTGCAATGCACCAGAGCTCTAGTGGAAAACAGGAGGATCTGCCAACGCTGCACCCCCTCCCCTCCCTCGTACCCAAACACACCCAAGTTCTGATGTAAAAAATCCATTTTGCACCCGCTCTCTCTCTCGCTCGCTCTCACAACCCCTTGTGTCAGCACTTCCAGATGGGTTTAATGTCCTATTAGATCATGTATTGATCACATTTTGGCCAGAGAGACCAAGCTTGTTGTACAAAATGTACATCAGGTAGATTGGGGGGGGGCATGAGCTACATTGGCTTCTTCTGTCATGAACATTTGACTTGTTGATTAGATTTTCAAACATACCGACACGTCCCGCCTAACTTCTGTTTAATTACATTTTCTTCCAGTAGTTTCCCAACTTTGTCTGCTGCGGAAGTGAAAGTGAGCAGAGCGTACGCACTCTGCGCGCCCTGTATTGGTATGAAGGGGAAGAAAAAAAAAAAAAACACTGAACGCATTTACGGGAGGAACAGCTCGACAATCAGCATTACGCAGGGGTTTATGGAGAATCTATTTTATTTTTGCTCAGTTTAAAAGCCCATTTCTAATGTAGCCTGAAGTTCAAATGAAAAAGTATTTTTTATATATTATAGCTTTATCCAAGACATTCACAATACATACCCTTAAATAAATATGTATTATTATTTTTATTATAGGGGGGCACGGTGGCGCAGTGGGCTGGACCGGGTCCTGCTCTCCGGTGGGTTGGGGGTTCAAGTCCCGCTTGGGGTGCCTTGCGACAGACTGGCGTCCTGTCCTGGGTGTGTCCCCTCCCTCTCCAGCCTTACGCCCTGTGTTGCTGGGTTAGGCTCCCTGCGACCCTGTATGGGACAAGCGGTTCAGACAATGTGTGTATGTGTATTATTATTATAACAATAATTTGCTGCCCAACCAAACAGAGATATGAATGGACTTGTGGACCCTTGACGACCCAGTGCGTTAAGATTCACCCCACAAACTAATTCATATTCCGTTAGGCATTCAGCATCAAGCCTCTGACACAATCATTTAAATATGAAATAATCTTGTCCATTTCGCTCCCTCCTCTCCCACCTTTTTTAAAAAAAACACCTGTTTGCTCACGTGGGACCGCACTTGCTTGCGCACACCTAGAGCGTGTTGGAATCATGCTTGGGGTGCAGCGAGGGTAACCCCCGAGTCAGACACTTCACTCCATGCAGGGAGGTTCTACACCAGTGAAAAGCAGAGCCAAATGAGGCCTCGGGGAGCAATCCAGATGTCTGCGAAGCCAGACTCGGAACTCCAGCGTTCGCCATCCGCTCATTCATCTACAGGTTCTACTCACACATCTGGCACCCAGTTATCTGCTGCTTCGCACAGAAGCTGGCATGAAGCGTGGTCTTACTCATCCTGCCCGTCATTCTCCCCGACTCTTTGGAGGAATGCGCTCTTGATCACGCCATCCAGTTCCCATCAGCACACGCACAGCCAACCACCATCCGTACAGATGGGCGCCGGCTCCGTCGGTCCTGCCATGCTCTCTACGTGGGTCTTGTACCAGGAATCCGTCGAACCGAGAACCTCGTTCCCCGCCCTTCCACGCAGGGGGTCCGACCGGAGCGAGGATGGGCGGATCGCGACCCAACCTAAAGCTCGAGCTGCAGCGGGGAGGAGGAATGACACAAGAGTGACTCACGATGCCATTTCACATCTAACAAGCTGCCAGGCCCGAGACACGCAAATAACTTCTTTTCCCTTCAGTTCTTTCCTTCCTCCCTTCTTTCTGCTCCCATTTTAATTACAGCTCTGCTCTCGACTGCCACTGTGCCGCTAACCCCTGGGGCAGCGACTTTGCGCGATCACGCTCGCGGTGACTAATACTTGTGCCGCCCGTTGGAGCTCTGCAGGGGTGTGCTGCAGTAAGGGGCCGGCCCCCGAGCTCGGCCCGACACACCTTCAGCTTACGATCGTTACTATTGCTGAGAAGATCTTGTTCATCAAAACGTACTAAGCAAAGAAAACAAAAAACTCTTCTCTTGTGATCTCGTGTGGCCTTCCTGCTACTGCCACTAAACCTCTACAGCTGATACAGAATGCTTATGCTCAAGTTGTGTTTGACTTGCCAACGCGTTCCCATGTATCTCCTCTACTCGTTTCTCTGCACTGGCTTCCTATAGCTACCCAGATCAAATTTAAGACCCTGGTTATGGCCTACGAATGCATCAATAGAACTGCTCCCGGCTGTTTAGAAGACTTGATCATCTGCTACACCCAAACCAGACCCCTTCGTTCATCTACTTCTGCTCGCTTGGTGGTCCCATGTACGAAAGGTAAAGCACGAAGCTTCTCGGTTCTGGCTCCGTTGTGATGGGACGACCTCCCCCTCTCACTCAGAACTGCTGAATCTCTGTCCACATTTAAAAAGGGTCTTAAAAATCACCTCACTTCGCCCGTGATCTCTTAAGTTCATATAAGCTGCAACTGTTCACGATCACGCTCGGATCGACCCTTCATAGAGCCACTCCTGCAACGTAACATAAATATTTCTATGTATCTCGGGGGGGGGGGAAAAAAAAAAAAAAAGACTATTAGTAAGGTGATCAGGAATCGGCGATATTCAGGTAAAGTTTTATGCAACTACTTGCGTTGATGAATGCCGGTGCATACGATGAAGGAAAGTAACTGTACTTAAGAATCACACATCTGCAGCAATGCTTCTTTCTCCTAAGGTAATGCACAAATAGTATTTTCTATGAGATGTACGTGGTTTTGGAGAAAAGCATCTGCTAAATGAATAAATGTAATGTAGATGTTTTAAAAAAAAAAAAAAAAAAAATTCAAATACAAACAAGGGCACAACACCTCCCATAGACGGCAATCCTTGCACTCACAAGGTCAGCCTCTTGCCCGGTACGATACCCTCTCATACAGGGTAAAACTATAAATCTATCACGGTCCACTTCATCACACACGGTACCTGAACACGAATGAGGACTAACTAACTAACGTTAAGTTTTCTACAATTATTCACTCATTTATACAGCTGGGTCATTTTACCGAAGCTATTTAGGGTAAGTACCTTGCTCGAGGTACTACAGCTGAAGCTGAGACTCAAACCTGCGACTCTTGTATCCAAAGGCAGCAGCTCTAACCACTAAACACTATCGACTGTCCGTCCTGTTCCCCCCCCACACACACATCGGAGGAAACCAAAAAAAAAAAAAAAAATTGGTGAGCTCACCATCTCTGGCATGACTGAAGAGTGGGTAGCGCTGGTGTTTAAAGCTCTCCTGGGCTGTGGCTTTGATCCCTGCACAATCTATGCAAAGTTTGTGCTTTCTTTGTGCGCCTTCCCTCCTAAAGTCCAAACGCATGCGTTTCAGATTAACCGGATGTGAACTTACCCATCGTTTGAATACCTGGGTACTCTGCTGTGATCGTGGGCCGCTGTATCTAGCGGTGTCGGTCGCATTGGACAAAACATGAATAAGAATCGACAGCGAAGAGAGCGATAGAAAAAACGTCCCACGCTTTCACTTTTCGGGAAGGCGGGAGTCTGCAGTCGCAGGGAAGAGCGGCACTGAAGCGGCCACGTCTCGAGAGTTCGAAACACGGCAAAGCAAACTCGCGCCACACCACAGCGGAGCAGCAGCGCATTCAGGCCTGGCAAACACACATGGATGTAACGCAAAAGGCCTTCTAGTCCTCTCTCCTGTCTGGTCTTCCGGTCTCAAAACACCTCCATCTGACACAGGATGCTGCTGCACGAGTTGTGTTTGACCTACCGAAGTGGTCCCATGCAACACCCCTCCTCATCTCCCTGCATTGGCTTCGTATCGCGGCCCAGATCAAATTCAAGACTCCGGTCAGGGCGTACAAAACCATCAACGGATCTAGTCCCTAATATCTACGAGACCTGATCACTCGCTACACCCCAACCGGACTGCTACACTCCACCTCTACCCGGCTGCTGATTCCACGCACGCAAAGTCCAAAATCAAAAGCACAAGGGTTTTCGGATCTGGCTCCAATGTGGTGGAATCACCTCCCACTGTTACTCGGAACTGCTGAATCCCTCTCTACATTCAAGAAGGGTTTCAAAACTCATCTTTTCAGACTCACTCCTTCCCTGATCTCATAAGCGCATGATAAATACATGTGTTATCAGTCTAATAACAAAAAAACCCTACATGCAGTTACTGCGGTATGAAACAAATATACTGTTCTTAAGGATCATGTGTCTGCATCCAAGTCTCTCCTTGGGTTGATGTGATGCACTTTTTGCATGTTTCCCTGCTAAATTAATAAACTTCCATGTAAATGGTTGCCTATAAGCTGGAAGGCGAGTGTCCTACAAAAACAGAAGACATTGCAGACCTCTCGCTGGCCAGGCCCTCCATCGTTTACAGTGCAACCCTCACTTCCTGGACTAACCGCTTCGTCACATGGTCCAGCGAGCCGTCCGGCACACGTTCTCCAGCCGGATCCGGCCATCGGCGCACGGGAGCAAGGCCATGCAGCCAGAGGATCTACGCAACAGCAGAGCAGAAAGACCTGGTCACAATCTTGGACAAAGAGAATAAAATTTAAACATCTGGCAGTACACAGACCGAACATAACGGCCAACCGAAAAAAAGAACGACAAAAAACAAACGAGCCGTTCTGCGTGACTAGTTCCCAAAGACAAACAAAATCTCCAAACTAACCCAAACAAATTAATGCGCAATTGTTCTCACTTTTCCAAACTAAATACTTAATCTTTGCATTCCTGGCGTCCCTGCTGCCAAATCAAACTACCCCACACCTATACAGAAGGTGTCGGTTACGACAAGAACACCAGAAGAATTACACCGAGTAACCGCGACCGGGCCGTTCTCACACCGGGCGGGTGAGTGGCGGGGAGCCAGCTGGACAGTGCAGCGGCCAGCTCCATGCCTGCTCAGCAGCTTTGTCTCCCACCTCGCCTTGGCGCCTCGAACCTTTCTTCCTGAATCCCGTGTGGTATCAGTCTCTGACACCTGAGGTCTAAAGATATAGTATACAGAGAAGGTAGGACAGCAAGAACGGAGAGGGTGGTATGGGGTCCTCCTCCTCCTCCTCCTCCTCCTCCTTACCACGGTCCAAGCGGGAGGCCTACATGGGTCCAACCTGAACTCATCCAGGTCCTGCCTGCGCTCCCCGCACATCAACATCACGTCCCTTCGGTCTCGCATAAGTGGGACTTTTGCCCATTACATGGGATATTTTAGGGAGGAACGGTGGAACAGCAGGCAAAGCCAGTGCCTCTCAGACAGTGCTGTTGAGTCGGAAGCAATTATCGGGTTGCCGGAATCGGTACATTTTTAAATTACTAAATGCGCCGTGTGTGCCGGCGTATAAGCGGACCCCCAAAAATCAGAGGTGTAATACAGGTTTAGGCCTGTATTCGCCGGGTAAGTCGACCCCCAAAACGACGTGCAACTTTTGGGCAGCGCTGTGGAGTTGGGAGTCGGAAGCCGGAAGCAGCCCCGCTCACAGCTCCTGAGCTGCTCTCTTGGTTGGAATCAAGCCCGGCTAAGGGTGTGCGGAGTTTGCAAGTTCTACCCCATGTCTGCATCCACCAAGTGCACGGAGGAAGGCACCAGCAAACCGCTTTCGTTCCTCTTGCCCTTAGAAACCACCTTCTTGATAGGAAATAGTCATGTTGACCATTATCCCAAATATAACTTGGGCTGCCAAAAAGGGGAATTTTGGGGCAAATATTCAACGTTTAGTTTGACCCATTGATAGCAATGCAGGGATTTTTACGCTAGAGCTTGCGATGTTACCCCCACTTTACCTTGGTAACCAACCAACCAACGTGTACAATCGCTTTTCCTGAGCGGGGTCGCGGCAAACCGGAGCCCATCCCCGAAACGGGGCGGAGGAGCCACACCCTGGACAGGACACCAGTCCATCGCAAGGCGCCCCAAGCAAGACTCGAACCCCGGACCAGCCGCACAGCGGGCACCGGCTAAACCCGCCATGCCACCACGACCCCCCCGCCTTGGTAACTTCTAATTTAAATAACGCACTGAACTACACTGGATGTACTGTTTGCAAATGCAAACCATTTTTCAAAACACAATAGGCCTGTAAGCGGAGGGAAACCTTGCATTTCCACATTTCAGCTGTGTGGGACAGCAGTTAGGGCTGCTGCCTTGCGCTACAAGTCCCAGGTCCGAATCCCGTCTCTTACCCTGAAACGATAAAGAAAATTAGCCAGCTGCATAAATGGATAAGTCGTTCTAAGCGGCCTGATATTTTCAGTGATTTTAGAAGAAAAGGCGCAGCTAAATAAAAGTAAACTAACAGCTGTGAAGCACGTCTGGGGTAGGGCGCCCTTTGACAACGCCCAACACTCGGGCTGGCAGACACTTGCGCCCGGGGCCCATTCTGTTTGTTTGGGCTGGGACGCCGATACGGAACGGCGCCCGCAGGCCCGCTCAGATGAAGGAGATGCGGAGAGCCTCTGGGGCGGGACCGATCGGGAAGGACGGGATCGCCGAGGCGAGGAACGAGCTGCAGTCGTTTGGATGGCTGCTGACGGCTACGAGGACCGGTGCTGAAAAACACCAGAAATAAACCTCAATTACAGGCTGCAGAAAACGTGTAGGAAAGCAGGAGGATACGCAGGGGCACTAAAAACACGAGAGGACCACACAGAACCGAAAGCTTCGAATGGCTTCCGGCGAAGCGTGGCTTTGGTGGTGCTCAAGTGGGCACAGACTGCGGAGCCCAGGATCAGCCAAGCGCAGCTGTTCCAGGGTCTTCGAATCCCCCCCCATTCGGCGTGCGCTCGACCGGAAGAGGTCAGCTTGGTGTCCACATGTGCATCCATGTCGCTCAGGGCTGCCTCTCGAGCAGAACCGCAGCTTCTTGAAGCGCACCAACAGCTCTCTCCTTCCAGCCCGGCTTCCTCGCGCTCGTCTCTCTCCGCTTGCGTCATCAAAAGGTGCTGTGGCAGCGGTGGGCGGACAGAGCTGCGGCATCACAGCCGATTGCTTGCGATCCGAACCCGAGGAGGGAGAGCGGCGGCCCTGATTAGCGCCTCGGCTGTCAGGGCCAATTGGGCCGCGTTGACCTTATTTTTTGTTAATTTCATCACTTAAAATCAAAGCTTCTCTGCAACCTCTTCGACGTTAAACACGCTGACGTTACCCTCCGCTTTCATCCGCTGGATCTCATCATCATCAAAAGATATCGACCCCCGGATTCTCGCGCTTTCGCTCTTCCTTAACTACTTTGACATTTATCAAGAGTCTAGCAAAAAAAAAAAAAAAAAAAGAGAAAAACCGAAAGACATTGTAATGAATATGCATAAAGAAATACAAGTGCATGCAATATAAATATACATGACATCCATTCATTTTGAAGTCAGAGCTCAGCCTGTTTAACCATTCATACAGCTATAAATTATGAATACCTTTCTGGAAAACGTGAGACCCACGCAGTCTTTGCGAGAGAGCGCTCTCCGCAGAAAGCGTGCGCAGCCCAGCACTCGCACGCACACCTCGCCTCCACGCCTCACCCCCGACTACCATCCCAAAGACAGAGTTGAGTCACTTCTCCAGATTTTCACGCCCGCTTTTTCGCTTATTCAAAGGCTGCGCATCTCCGGCGCGCAAAGAGGACGGGAGATGCTTCGTTCACCTTCCCCACTATGGGATGTCTCTATGATTCCCTCCCTCCACTGCAGCCCCAGAGCACATGATCCTGTCACACACCGCTGGCAAGCGCGGCCACCCAGTTTCAGTGCCAGCTTCGGAGTCTCATGGCAATACAGTACAACACGCTGGATCCGGGGGGTGGGGGGGCAGCGCAATTAGCCAAGAATTTTATCCTCATTAGGAGAGCCCTTGGACAGAAGCTCTCGGAGCGTTTGTTTTCTCCGACGGCGCGCTGCTTAGTTGCGCCATTTCATTTTGAAATCCACCGGGCGGACATATTCCAAAAGGAAGGCAGGCAGGGAGTCGCAGCCCTTCGGCCCAACCGGGCGGAGACGTGGGACAGGGAGGGAGATCGCGAGGAAGCGGGCCAGCCCGGGAGCGAGAGCGGCACGAGGAAGAGGGTAAAGGACGCGAGAAGCCGAAAGGGACGCTCACGTGCGCTGGGTACGGAACGGGGGTGTAATGCGATTACAGAGGCACCGCTCCATATTTACAAAAAGTCAAGGCGAGCGCAAAAAATGGACGGTTCTCATGTGGCGACGGTGACTTTTGCACACGTTTACAAAATGCACGTCTAGTAACGGGATTATCGGGTTCAGCGAAATACCTCCCTTGTCCGTTGACCTTGGTGCCGGGTTCCAGGCTCAGAAGGACCGCATGCTGCTTACATCATCCGGCGACGGTGTGTCGTAACTGGATAAGAACCCGTGTGAAATCACAAGCCCCGCAGGCCGACTTGGCCTTACGTGCAATTTGCGGTAACGATCAAGATACGCGGTCGAAGACGTTACCCGGAAAGACGTTCCGGACCTTAAGCGGAACCGCAGAGGGGCACAAAGAGGGGTATGAAACTCCTGGGACGTGGAGTCCTTCGTTTTGGCGAAGGAAAACCGCGACAAGGCGCCTTGGCATTGACAAGGCCTGACTTGCACGCGGTGCCAGCGCTCCCCATCGTTTGCCGAGGGCTCAAAATAAGTTACAGTCACCGGGAAAAAAGTTCTTGTCCGCTGCAGTAGGTATCGCTTCCTTAGCTGACAACAGGGGTCTCCAAACTCGTCCGAGGAAGGCCTGTCCGTAGGTCGGCTTTTGCTTCAAACCTTTAACGGTAAACATAATTCATTCCCCAACGTGTGGGGAACGAGAGTAAAAATGCGTATGTGGTAAATCGTGGACTAGCTCGACCAATCAGGGCATTTCAACCGGTCGGAACAAAAGGCACCACGCAGGCTTTTCGTGACGTGACCAGGAGAAATCCAGTTCTGCTCCGAAAACAGAAAGGCACCCTTTACGTCTCGGGTAAAATACACATATTCCAGACCACGGAGGGTCAACTTCGGGCTCCTTCATTCCTGTTCATTTTCACGAGGATGAAACCGCACGGTTTGTTCGGATGTGTAAGCTGCACGGTGGCACAGCGAGCAACGCTGCTGTCTCGCAGCGTCTGGGTGGTGGGAGAGGACGTGGGTTCGATCCCCGCTCAGTCTGTGTGGAGTTTGCATGTTCTCTGTGTGCTCTGGTTTCCTCCCACACTCCAAAGACATGCTGTTGAGGTTAACCCATAGTGTGTAAGTGACAGAGTGTGTTCCACTGATGTATGGATAAGTGACCCATTGTCAGTAGTGTATCTAGCAGTGTAAGTCACCCTGGTGAATAAGGTGTGTGGGCTCATAACACTACAGAAAGTTCATTGGAAGTCGCTTTGGAGAAAAGCATCTGCTAAATAAATACACGTACATGTAAACGCTCAGAGGCTCTACTCTTAGACAGGGTACTTAACCCACACTGTTTCAGTAAAACATTTACCTCTATTACCCCTCCCCCCATTGCGAAAGAGCATCTAAGCAACAAAATAAATAATACAATGGGCTCAATCAGACTGCAGGCAATAGAATTAAACAATTACTACGACGCAGATTTAAACGCAATACATGATTAGCTGGCAATTACCGTACGTTGCGAAGCAGATTGTTTATCCATTGTTAATTAATGAAAATAAAGGGGATCGTTAAGGGAAACAATGGGATGTCACAACGCAATTAGATGAGTCATACAAGCGAGCGCTTTTAAAACATAATTGGCTACGATTTTAAGGCTCAAATTAACAGGTAGCAATTTCGCTCAAGTCGCATTTGTTAAAGATCTCAACGCCGGTGCCGAACCTCTAGCTGGCTTTATTTTCACTGCAAACATAATGGCGTCATTAAACGTGCAGTTCCTTTCAGTGCGGTTACCGTCAATAATAGCACGGCCCTACACAAACACACACTGCGACGCGTGCGATAAGAGGAAAGAATCGCGAGCGACGTTAAGGCACTAGGATGTTGTAACAAATACAAACTCAATCAGTCGACTTACGACGGACAGGATTCGTATGACGACACGGGCTCTTTCAGATTAGTCGCCGGGGAAGAAGCCGAACGCTTGCACATCTATACAGGGGAAATCGGAAGCAATCGGACTACTGGGAGCGTAAAGATTTGCATGCAGAGGAGATGCGCCGTTCCTTGTAAACTGGGATGTATGAAGCAACAACGCAGTGATCGTAAATACAGCGGCCCTTTAACTTTGCTCTCAGCACGTCAAGACAGCCGCCAGCGCTTCGGAATTTTCCAGAGAACGGCGAAGGAGATGTTATTAAAATGCTGTCAATCCCAGGGTTACAAAAAATAATAATAATGAAAAAAGAACTGAGCTTATCGACCACGTCCAACCGCCGATGCGCAAACTATATCGTGGGGCAAAGCGGAAGAGCAGCAGTAGAGGATGCTGCCGTGAACGCGATCAGTCCTGTGCTGTAAAAAACAGTCAGCGGGTTGTGAAACGGGGGAGGACGACGGAGCCGGCTCGTTTGCCGCACACCTGCGAAAAGCCCGGCCGAGAGGTAAAACTCCATCGGCTGCTCTTTCGCCGCGATCTCCAAGGACACACATCCGCGGGCACCCCGGAAGCGCAGAGGGGTTAAGAAGCCAAGGCACCTCGCTGGTAGAGCAGGTTGTTCAACTGCGGCCCAAGAGTCCGGCGAGCCTCGCCGCACGAGCTGGGGGGGGGAAGCACCTCACAAGACATCTCATTCACCAAAGCACACGTACCAGGTATCATCGAGGGAGTCTGAGGAGCGCCGAGTCCAAATGATCAACCGTCCGAGAGCTCGGGTGGGTCACCGGGGTCACTGAGTTGAGAAGCCCAAACGAAGACACCTTGACCGACGACTCCAAAGCAACCAAAGCTATGGAATAAAAAGCTTCGCAGACGCAAGGCATTTCCTTCCCCCATCCTGCCAGAAGCTTAGAGGCTCCGCTCCCTATTACCTCTCATTTTCCCCCTTCCTCATTCACTTACTTCCACTACTTATTTCCGTTTATTTTGCTCGTAACAGTTCTTGGACAGGGGAGGGCGTGGGGGCGTAGCGGGTTTGGTCAGGTGGCGGGTCTGGGGTTCGAGTCCCGCTTGGGGTGCCTTGCGAGGGAATGGCGTCCCGTCCTGGGTGTGTCCCCTCCCCCTCCGGTCTTGCGCCATGTTACGCTTCGGCTCGCCGCGGCCCCGCTTGGGACAAGCGGTTTCAGTCTCTCTCTGTGTGTGTGTGTGTGTGTTCTCAGACAGCTCTCACGCTGCTTTCGCAGGCTGGGTTGCCATGCTTGAACTTCTTAACACACATATAGACGCATCACAACGCAGGTCACCAGATGGCATCAAGTACTAACTGCCAGTAACCGTCATCCCCGAACTCGGCCACCGCCGCCGCGCAGGTCGAGGGAGCGCTCGGACGTCAGCGTGCCCTGTCCCCTTCCGGCCAACCGGGGATCGTCTGCTCCGAAGCAGGCATGCCAACAGAGAGGTTATTCTTGGGGAGACCTGTGTTCAGCATATATTCCTACTTTTGGTGGGACACATCATTCAATTACTGACCCTCCCCAACCATAAATAAATAAATAAATTGCTGGACCACAGCAGCTTTGATTCCCGAGTGACACAACGCAGGTTATCGCTACTCATGACGCACAGCGTTATTTACACGTCACTTTCTTACCCCCGCGCTGAACACCTACGGAGTAGAACTTCCTCAGACGTTCACGGGTTCAATACGGCCTTTGTGAGGATACAATGCTACCCACGTTCAGAAAGCAAAACAAGATGCATCGGTGGAATTCATCGCAGTCAAGACATTTCTACTGCTTGATGCGATACAAAAGGCAGACGCACGCGGCGCTTGCCTCCCGCCGCACGTCCCACATCAGCTTCGGCGGGGGTAATTAATGCGCGTGTCATGGCGGAGACATCAAAACACGCACCTGGGGGTGTCAACAGTTGAGCCCTCAAAGCGATTTGTTTATCACACAGAGGCTTTGACGGTACGAGGAATCACGGAACGCGCCGATGGAGAGGCTAACAGCTGGAGCAGGCGAGGTCCAAAACCCTCCGACTGCGCCCTGCGGTAAGAGCTGTAAAGCCCAGTAGAGCCTCAACAGGTGCGTCCGGCACCCCCGATGTTCAGAGTGGCATCGAATCTCAGCTGGGCTCAGGTACGATGGCGCTACGGCCTTCGGTCCTCACGTGCGCAAGTCACACAGCGTGACCTTTGCGGAAGAGCCGCTGCTCCTGCTTGCTTCCCAAAAAGCACCAGCAAGAACAGAAAGCAGAAGCTTTTTTTAAAAACATTGATTTACGCAGCGGACACTTTCCCCTAAAGCGTCTCACACTTGAGATACGGTGATTTGCACATTTATGTACCTGGGTATTTTCCACCGGAGCAAGTACCGTACTGAAGGGCACTGCAGCAAAGGTGGGATTTGAACCTGGGTCCTTATGCAAGGCGGCAGTTCTAGCCGCTACGCCACCTGCTGCCCGTGATGGAGCGGCGATGTGACGGGGCATCGGTGCATTTGGGTGGCCAATTGCGCCACACGATAAGGGGCCTAGTGATTGGGGGGTCCAAATATTTCTCTGTCCACACAGCAATGGCGTCGCAGGGACGAGAACAGTAACGTCCACTCAAAAAGGGGGTTCCAGCCTTTGGGAGCCAAGGATCGGATGGGATTTGTCAGCTTTAACATGACTATTAATACTCTATTAACAGGTAACGGGAACACCCATCCAAACTCTGTGGTTTGAAGCCACCCGATCTGCCTGGACGTCCAGCTGCACATCCACAGTGCCGTCAGAGCTGGGGATCACCTGCCGGACAGCGTTCACACAGAGATGCTGTTACGAAGGCGGGGGGGGGGGGGGGGGGGTGTCTAAGTTGAGTGTTGCGTGTTTCCGAGGGCGAAGTTCTATACACATCACAGCGCCGAGAGGCGTTTCGACTCGGCACCACCACCCATCCCGCACCTTTCGGAAGCGCCTACTCGGTGGACGGCGAAATAGAAACGTACGACAGGCGTGAAGCATTGGGGTTCCTCCAACTGCGCGCACACATGTACACATCATGGTGACGCAGCCTTACGCACAGCTCCGTTACAAAATCTACCGCGGTTCTTAACATTGGGGGCTCAGTGTAAACACGGTACATGAAAAAGACGGTTTGGGGACAACAATATTCACATCACCACAAAGCATAGGCATTGGGGGGGCATTTAAACAGCTCATGATTAACATTAGTACCAAAATCAATAGGAAACACAGGTGTGACAAGGGCGCACGTGGCCCCCCCCCCCCCCAACGTCCAGCCGAGCGTCACGTGTCCACAGCGTTTCCGTACAAGTCCACCGAGCACCTTAACAGTACTTCTGGCCCCCAACCCACACGTGACAAGTGTCACGTGGGTTTCGTACGCGAACGAAGCGCAGCCGAGGTGCGGCACCTGCTGCTTTTACGTACGCGTGCCAACGAAGGAGCGTGGAACGCGACGAAGTGCGTCTGAAAACACTCAAGTTTCCCGACAATGACGCGTTTAAAAGCACTTATCTCGCGCACACAAAGGAGGAAGACGGACTCGCCTCCTCGGCTCACTGTGTCATAGT
The DNA here is from genome assembly GCF_900964775.1 of Scleropages formosus. NCBI lineage: Eukaryota > Metazoa > Chordata > Actinopteri > Osteoglossiformes > Osteoglossidae > Scleropages > Scleropages formosus. Next base: position 32,507,095 of record NC_041808.1, on the reverse strand, counting down.
GCGGGGGCGGAACGAGCGCAGATGGTCTAACACCCCCCCCCTCCGCACACACACACACACAATGTAGTGTGCGGACTCCGGCGTGTCCCCGCGCGCACACCCCTCCCTGAATGGACCGGTGTGTGAGGAGGAGGGCGGCGGCGCGCGCGTGCCTCTCCCGCAGCGTGGGCGCGCGACTCGGAGCACGAGCGGCGGACGAGCCTCGTTCTCCTGCCGCCTCCTCAGACCGTCCGTAACACAACGCGGCGGTGCAGACAGAGACACACGGCGGTCACCGTCCGGCTGCCAGCTCGCAGCACTCGTTCCCTTTCCGTATTGTTTAAAGAAACAGAAAAGAAAAAAAACGTAAACTGGTTCGCTTTAGGGGAAAAGGAGTCGAGGACAGGGAACGAGTGTGTTACTAGATGTGGCGGCGACGTTCCGCTTGAAACAAGCGGTCCGGGCGACACACGACACGGATTAAAAGATACGATACCGCGTCGCTCAGAAAACAATGTCGTTGGAACCGCGTCCAGACGGTCATTAAATGAGATTGACGACCAACTGGCTGCCCAACGACACGATTAGGTGCGTTTCCGTCTTTAAAATACCAACCGCAGGCGGCGGGGACGAACACGAGCGAGATTGAAGCTGCAGCTGAGCTGCTCGAACCGCGTTACGTGCCGCGCGAGGACTCGCCGCTTCGAGTCCGTTTACCGCACTGCAGCCGGTCACTGACTCTCCGTGCTCAGAGTCAGACGCGACAGAACGAGCATCGGCGGCACACTTGGCAGCGGACTGCAGTTATTCCAGGGGACGTCAAGTTGAAGCATCGCGTCGTGCTGGGAGGAGGGTGGGAGGGAGAATATCCGTCTATCCGGAGGATTCGCGCGTAAAGTGCACACATGATGTGAGGGAGCCCGTCAGGCACTGACAGTCACAGTGTCCGCGTTCGTCCACACATTACTCAGCGCGCATTCAGATTCACACATGTTCACATCCATTCAGAGCCCCGCCGCTCCCGCTCGGCTCGGCACGGCTCTGCCCATCCGGCTAACCGCATTAGCCACCAGCGAGCTCTATCATATTACTAGCCCGAGTGTGGACTGTCTGTGTGTCTGTGCTGTGCTTCAAACTGCGGAGCTTACATGAACGCATGAACATTTTTGTTGCTTCAGATCTGGGATTCCCTTTGGTTTTTTGTTTTCTCTTCCCTTTGCCTTTTTTTTTTTTTTTTTTTACCTTGCGCCTCCTGGTCTCGGCGGTGCCGCTCCACACAAAGCACTGGTAAATAACCCGGAGGTTCTGCTTCCAATTGTCCACCTTGAAGCCGCTCACATGGGAGCACCCGGCCGGACTCATGACAGAAAGGACATCCAGCGGAGCTCCTCGGCCGGCAGCCGCACTCCTCCCAGACAGCCGTGCGGGGAATTAGCTAGCTTAGCCGCACAGGCACGACTCCGCTTTGAAATGAACGCAGCCGGGGCTCAATCCAGGCTGAATTCGCCGCACGCGGACCATCCGCGCCTCTATTTAGGCCAGTCTCAGCGTGTCCCTGTAAATGTCCTCCTCTCCGTCCGTCGCGCTCGTTCTTCCACTTTCCCTATTATTATTACTATTATTTATTATTATTATGGTTAGATTTCTTAATAGTCGGCGAAGGAACCCGACGGAACACTGCGAGCCCTGCAAGGCCCGCCCTGCGCTCGCTCAGATTTGCAAAGGCACGAAAGTATCCAACCATCTATCGACTCGCGTGGGAGTCGTTTCCCGTCATGGACACGCCCATGTGCGGTAAATCTACGGCTACAATTGGCTGCGCTAAAAGCCTTTCCGCAAAAGTGGGCGGTCCTTCATCCTTGCAGCGCTCCGATTGGACGAAGTGGAAATACGAGCTGGCGGTGTCAATACAGCCGAACTGGTCTGCTTTCAGTGAGAGCCACCAGTAGATCCGACGAGTGAGTGGTTGAAAGAAAGAAAAAATAATTTATTCGATACGATTCTGGCACTTTTGACCATAAGATAACTTAGCGCTGCAACCGCACCACCCGGTGTGACGAGGAGGAAGCCGTTCCCCACTAATTCGCCCTTTCTGGCTTGTTTATTTCTTCAAGTTCCTGAATGTTGCAGCGGTGTGCGTCACTTCCGATTCCAGTGGCGTCCCCGGTTCCCCGTACGCCGAGCTCGCGGCCCTCACAACAATGCCCCTGGGCGTGCCAAGAGCTCGCGCTGCTGCACACTGGCTCTGGCGCACCTGAGAAGTTGGAAGGCAAAGAAGTGTAGGCTGGGAAGTGCCACGCAAGCACGGTTTGGCACCTTAAAGTGACAACTGTACTACAAACGGAAGCGAAACTGTTGTGGCGGCGCCTACCCAAATCCCACCAAGGAGCAAAATTATTCATTTTAGTTGATTCCCGTCAGTGCAGCGAAAATCATCTCGATTTACGAGCAAAACACGCATCGCTTTAAACATGCATAACTAACCCATGTGTCATCAATACACTCCATTTTCCAGTCTTGTCGGGCACCCAGTACGAGGGAGGTGGCACAGCAAATAGGAACATTTTCCGAGATTCAAATGTTTGCTAAACAAAAATGTTGGTAATTAAGGCGCCAATCTGTATTAAAATTCAGGTTTCGCAGTTCATTCATAAATTAAGGGCGACATCTAGTGGTTTGACTCGTTATTGCACTTCTCCCACGTGTAGAACAAAGCTCGCTGCATTCATATAAAACAACATTATAGGCATATGACTGGATTTGTATTTTAATACAACAGACTTCCAGTTTTTATTTTTGTTAACAGAACAATGATCTTCCAAACTGATGAAGGAATGTTCTTACTCCAGACTTGCATGAAATCAAAAAATAATCTCAAATTGAGTTCATGCTTAGTCTTATGTTTTTTTCCTTTTTTTTTTTTTTTTTTTAATATTTGGAATAAACTTCTCACAAGAACCTGATTTGAGGCACCGAATTCTGCCACAGACTTCAGGGGAAGCTGGACGTCTTGCTTCCAACATCGTCATCCTGCGATCCCGTACTCTGAAATCCAAAAATGTAAAATGTAGCAGTACCTGCAAAGGCTACACAAGCATTATTTCTTGTTTCAGGACTAAAGCCTCTAGAATGAGTCCTTTGTACTGCAATTCAGTACAAATTCTGAACCAATATGTAAGTAGCATAATGTCTGCAAGCTGTTTCAGATTAGTCATTGCTGAACAAACACATAATAAAATAATTCTTTGAGATAAAACAAACTCACTGAGAGAATTCATCCTGCTGTCATCAGAGTTTGGACTGCTAAACGTTACGACAAACGCTAACAAGGAAACATGGCATCATACCTTCTGTATAAACTGTGGGTTTACTGTGATCTCTTGATCCACGGTCTTTAGCCTGTCATCCAGTTCTATACCCTTCAGTATCTGTACAAAATAAGAACTTGCATGGTGAAATCCAGCTCTTCAGTTCAACTTTACACACAACTGTTGAAAGGATCTTTGAGTCTCAACAAAGAGGCTGGGTGAAAGTGCAATAAATATCAGTTCAAATTAACTTAATACCTCTGGAAAAGGCACAGCTATGGTCTGTGTCTATCAGATCTCATCTGTGTCAAAATTAAGCTTGAAAAGCCATATAAAATTAATACTGTAAAACTGCCTGGCTGATGGAAGACCTCAACCACTTCCCTATAAATATTCTAGCATATGTAAGTGCAGACAGCCAGATTTCACTCAACTCAAAAGGATTCATTTGAGGGGAAATAAAGGAAAAAAAAACATTTTCTAATATGCAATTGCAGTGACCTGCTAGCTTTAAAGGTAAAACAATACTTTGTACCTGATTCCAAATACCACAGTATTAACATGAGAGCCACTGTACAACTGACCAGAATGTTTTGAATAGTTTCCTACCTCTTGGTCAATTCTGCGGAGCATTGAGGGATACTGTATTTCTCTGGGTTGTCACAGAAATTGACCATAACTATTTTTCTGGTTGATACTGGCATAAATCTTAACCATCTTCTGTCTGTAAGAGCACCAGAATGAATTTGAATTTAAATCAGATGAAGAGCAAAATCCTTCTTTTAAAAAAAAAAAAAAAAAAAAAACTAAAACTTTTCCAGCTTTCATTAAAATTCTGATTGAACTATAAATTCAGGCTATAGTATACATCGTAAGTAACAAGAACACAAATACACTTTTCTCAAACCACACGTATATTAACGTGTCAAAGTCTAGTCTTGGTTTCTGTCCAATTTAAGTGATACTCTTACCATGTGTAAGACGTACTTTCACGCTTGTTGGGGAGTGGACAACTGTACTTGAGATGTCCTATAAAGACAGCATTGAAAATGTCTGAGAGGGGAGAGAAGGTAAATTATATATTATCAGTTTTAGCTTCTTGGGTGCTTGAATTGTTGAGTTATATAACAAATGTGGGATTTCTTCTCCAATTCCTAATTCCTTTCCGTAGTTTTTGCATAGATTTCCCCTGAGAGTTATGATACATTGCCACAATTTAAAATCAGTGTAACATTTTTTCAGACAAAAAAAAAAAAAAAAAAAAAATGATTTCTGCTTAAGTTAAAGCTGTTTCTTTTAAACACATGGGGAATCATCCAGTCAACTTTTATATTTATTAATTTAGCCAATGCTTTTTTCCAAAGCGACTTACAATGTTAATCTACTTAATTATTTATCCATTTATACAGCTGGGTAATTTTTTACTTAGGCAATCCAGGACAAGTACCTTGCTCACGGGTAATACAGCCGGAGATGAGATTCAAACTTGCGACTTTAGGGTCCAAAGGCAGCAGCTTTAACCACTACACTACCAACTGCCCTTAGTATCATATTGCCTATATTATTGGTTAAAACTTTTATTGAAGCACCTTGCATGTTTACCGATTTATACTGATAAATAATTCACTGGAGCCATTCAGAATAAATAGCTAACTTAAGGATGCTATAGCAGGAGCTCTCCTGGAATTTGGACAGCAACATTCATGTTACACCCGTGTACTTAACTACTACTCTGCCAATCATTCTTACTATCTCCAGTGGACAGAGTTCCTCTACGCATGCATCGGGCTTGTTCCCTGACCTTGGTTAGACTCTGGATGTTCTTCTTGTAAGAGGAAGGAGAGACACCATGTCACCAGACCCATGTTGCTGTCCTTCATGAACATCTCTGCATGCCTCGTCACCACTTTGCGCAGCTCCACGGGGCCGTTTGTGGTGTACGCCCGTGCAAGTTCACAGTAGGCACTGCTGAGGGATGGTAGGGAAAAGCACATTTTCAGTTATTAAAGGGACAACTGTACAATTTGGAATTACAGCAGAGCTGCAAGTTCACACCGCAGCAGTGACACTTCCTGTCATGATTACTGATCATATCAGGTCTGTAGCATTTATTATTATTCACCTTTTAATAACACTGATAATACTGAACTGTACCCTTGAACATCTGTAACAAGTACAGATGAGCACAAATGAGTACACAAAAAAACATGTCACAAGTACTTGGATTTTTTTTAAGTAATGCAGTGTGGCTGGGATCTTACCTTCCCATTAAAACAAAATTTTCGATGCAAAATTATTTGTCAATTCGCCTTAATAAATCGCCCCACAACCTGGGATCTATATTTGGGAAGCTGCTGTACTTTCCATCCAAAATCAGGGATACCAGAATGTGCTAGCATAATGCGACTGACGGCCATGGCTGGAGTAGTTATAGCCTGAAAAGAGAAACCAACATGTCACATATGACAATACACAGCAACGTGCACATATTATATATATGTTTCACATATATGCCATTAGACTTCCAAGAAGCTTCCATTGAAACGACCATGACAATTATTACACAGGCAGATCTAATGACACGAGGAAAGAAACAGATTTTCTTACAGTTTGGTGAGTGTTAAAAATTGGTAAATTTCTGCATGCTCTAAAATAAACTGTGTATCACTTGGTGGCAGTGGGTAGTTTGGACATTCTTGTACCTGTTCGTAAAAATACGATTCTCTTTCAAAGTTTTTCAACCCTGTGTGGATCATGCAGTAACAAAGAAAGTGCTTGCTATCATCGGTGCCATTCTCCTTACAGATGTCCATCATGTCCAAGTCTAGATATAGGAGGGTGGGTTTGAAGCACTTTGCTAATAAGCACAGCTGTCTAGTGTCACATGTAACAGAACAAGGTTACTGCAAAGATCAGATCTCAACACAAACTGTAATCTTTGCCAGTGTGCTAGTCATTTTGCCAGTTGGCTGATGCGCTCATCAAAAGTGATCCTTGAACCATTTTACCGATTTTTTTCACAACCAAGAACACAGTGAATAAATTCAAACTACATTTGAGACTTGTACAGCAGTAGAACCTGGATTTCTAAAAGAAGCTCAATGTCTAGTCTAGGAATGAAAGCATTTTTTTCTCACTCAAATTAAATATGCTACTTACCCGACACAGATCTGCATGAAGTGAGGTAAGATGATTTGAATTCATCTGCATTTTGTCTATTGCCTGCCTGAGTATGTTAATCCCTCTAAATGGCTGTGGAAAAGAAGAAAAGAAGGAATTCTACAGGTTATACCTGGCAAAATGTGTCTACAAAAAAAACCTCATAGAAGATGGCAGATTTTCACAGCCTATAGCTGAATTGGTCAGTTTGATTGCAGTTGTCCTGTATGATCATAACCAAAGTTTTAGCTTATGAGGTTCACAATGTCAGAGTGACGATGACAAAGAGGAAATTTATAGGGTGTTCTTTGCCGTTTTCGTTCCACTAGGGTATTTGTCAACTGATGGCTAAGGCTAACCACTATGGAGAAAAGAGCAGAGACACAATCACAGTAGTATGAGAAGTTTTTGCAGTTCAGTCGATTCAAACTCTAAACTGAAGGTTCATACTCACACGTGTTGGTTGCAAATCGGATGTGTTCGCCATTACAAGTGCTAATAAAGAGCTGGACTTGAGAGAACAGCATTTCAAAGTCAGGGATGGAAAACAAATATAGAAATGAGAAAGAATTTTAAAACAAAAATTAACTGTATTCTGAAAGGTTCCAGAAACCTTTAAATTAAAAATTTCAGAAGAAGTAAAACTACATTTGGATTCAGTCATCTCTTTCAAACACTGCAACCACATGGGGCTTCTTAAATCTTCAGGAGCAGCACAGCCCTAGGTCATCACTTTCACATCAAGTCATATTGCCTGGTGCAAAGTGAAGGCTCTGTAAAAGTAGTGGTTTTCAATCCTGAAATTAATGTGTTGGACTGGGTAGGTTTCACTACCGAGCCAATTACACGTCCAAATAAACTTAGTATTTCGCACCATCCCCCTCGACACTGAGGCGGTCAGCATTTTAAAGCTTATATAAAAACCTGAAAATGCGCAGTGGAAAACCAGTGGAATACGATCTTCAGTTTAGTACCCTGCCTCTTGGTCCTAGGAGCACTCACAGCACTGCCAAAACCCCTAAGGAATGCGCCTGAATGTCCAAGGCCCCCTGCACTGCGTCCAGATGAGACAGCTTTTTCGGCCAGCAATTTCCCCACTCTTGTTGATGAGTTCACAGAGCTGCGTCATCTGACCTGCAGGACCAAGGGATAAACCACTTTGTAAGTTAAAACAACCAAATTCACAAACACACAAAACCTTTAATTTTTGCAGGTAATATTATTATTATAGTGTCAATCAGTCCAGAGTTATGTAACCATGCAAGTCCTTTTGGATGAAGAAATGAACTAAATAAAGGTTAATAATAAAACACTTGTACTGAAATTAGGAAAACAATAGGGGGATGAAGCCAAGGAGTTATTTTAAACAATTCTGACGGTGGTGATCAGCTGTTAAACACCAAAGCTTTTCATCCATTATCCAAAGTAAGATACACACATATGTTGAGTTGCGTGACTTAAATATGACCGTGCAGAAACCATGAAGTGTATACTATGATGGATCTCTTTTTCAGGAAATCAGGGGTTATGATATTCCATCACTAAGACAGAAGTAGAGTTGACTCCAGCTGACTGCCTTTTTACACAAACATATGTCATATGTACTGTAATGTACTGCAGTGAATTATTACTATTATTACTAGTTATTACATAACTATTATTATGTGGCTAACAGTAGTAAACTAAGAAGTAGGAAACAATAACTGTTATGCAACAGTGAAGTATTGTCTGTGAAATTTATTTTATGCTCTAAGGATCTGAACACATTTCTTACCGTCACAGGAAACTGCTACTGGGAATAATGATTGTTTTTCTGGTGCGGCTACTAGAAATACTGACAACCACCACAGCCAATAAAAGAAGTCGCTGATCGGCCACAACCAATCACAAGCGAGTTAGGGCGTGACTACCTGCCAACATGCCCTCGAAGCATATTCTCGAGGAAAACAAAAAAGTGAATTACCCAACAGCGTAAGTGCTAGTTTTTAATGAAACGGGTTTTAAAATAAAAAGCCAATTTAAATACCGCCAGGAATGTGCGCCAGTCAAGCAAATTGAAAAGTTTAAAAAAAAAAAAAAATATGTTAGTCGCTGACCGCTGACGATTTGCAACCAACACTCGCGCTAACATCCATCGCATCGCTGATCGCGAAGGAATCGAATCGATTTCAGTCTCCACTGTACACCTACCTTGAACCGAAAGTTTGTGAACATTATTGACCAACTGCCGCAAAGCCGAAGCCATGTTTTCCCGCTTTTTCGGCGGTCAACCAGCCAATTTTCATTCAGACGTCAACGAGAAGTCCGAAGGACTGAAGGGGCGGAGAGCCGCCACTGAATTCCCACATCGCGAGATATCGCGAGACTTCTTCAAACGGCGTCACACGACATTGAAGACACGTGTTTTTAACTTTTCGTGGTCGGCGCCGCAGTTCGGCGCCTTTCTCAGCTGCGGCCTTTTTGTTAGTTCTTTAATGTTTCACTGGTGCTGTAGTTATGTTCGGATTTTTAAAGTTCATGTTGTACTGTATCATTTTACTAGTTATTTTCATGATTTTATCATTTTATCATTAGTTCGGTATTAAGCAGATGTATTCCTGGATAGAATACCTTTACTGTAAATTTTATTAGTAAGAATCATAATAAGGGATTCATTTTCTGAGACCATCTCCAATGGCTGCGGCTTCTTTCTCTTGCTGTTTGAGAGCCTGGTCAGTTGGGGGCGCCGCAAGCCTCTGTAAAGCATGGTGGAGCGTCACTGTTTTCAGTCCCTTCGAGTTATTTGTACGGAAGGACATCTGAAGACCTCTTTTTGCAGCTAACAGGCAGTTTTTTGGCAGTAATCATTAGCAGAAAATGCACAGTTAGGTTCCTGAACTGAATGAAGTGTGACCCTGAGCAAAGGGCAGCGATCACCGATTTTTAAAGTTACTATTATTCACCTTTACCTTCCTGTTTTAGTTAATCAATGTCTCTATTCGTTTGAATATGATTGTGTTTTCTCATTTATTAACTGAGACTGAGAAATAAAAAAAAAAATTCCAAAATGCAAACAATAACTTATCGCTTAGCCTATGTCTCTGAAGAGGACGGAGCTGCAAAATTAGCCCGGGGTAGCGGTGAATGTTACAGATAAGTTGGCAATGTTGTTTTCAACAGCAAAATTGATTCAAGACCTTTGCACTATATTTGGAACAGAGGCATCATCATCATTCTGGGAACTTCCTTTGAGGTCTTCTGTGGAAGAGATTCTAACAAACAGAGCCCCCATCTCTCTGAGGCCTCACATTCTGGACTTCTTAATGTGGATTTTAAATGTCCTATCCACCGATGCTGTAAATTTAGGGACAGCACTCCCTGAATGTGCTATGGGCTCTACCTGGTCATACCAAATTTTGACTGTCACCACCACTGCCCATGAGTGGCACAAAAAGCAATGGACAGAAACGAAGAACAAAAACACACCAGAGGCCTTTTCTGAGACACCTGTCTATCAGGCGGGCCTTGATTTCCTCCGTTGCTCCTAGATTTTTAAATTTTTTTAAAAAATGATTTATTCATGACTAGATCAGTACTAGGGGGCGCGGTGGCGCAGTGGGTTGGACTGGGTCCTGCTCTCAGGTGGGTCTGGGGTTCGAATCCTGCTTGGGGTGCCTTGCGACGAACTGCCGTCCCGTCCTGGGTGTGTCCCCTCCTTCTCCAGCCTTACGCCTTGTGTTGCCGGGTTAGGCTCTGGCTCGCTGCGACCCCATATGGGACAAGCAGTTCAGAAAATGTGTGTGTGTGAATCAGTACTCAGACTCTTTCTCTACCTTGAATGGGTGGCATTATATTTACTCAGAAATATTGCATTGGCCAGTGTTGTTATCAGGATTTTCCCTCCTCTGTCATCATCATTTTGTTTCTTTTTCCCCGAATAATAATTACTGGTGTTTCTCACGCATTGACTGAAACCACCTGTCCCAAGTAGGGTTGTGGCGAACCGGAGCCTAACCCAGCAACACGGGGCGTAAGGCTGGAGGGGGAGGGGACACACCCAGGATGGGACACCAGTCCATCACAAGGCACCCCAAGCAGGACTCAAACCCCAGACCCGACAGAGAGCAGAACCCAGCCAAGCCTGTTCCACTACCGCACCTCCACTACTGGTAGTTTGTCCATTCATTTTCAACAACTGCTCGTCCTGATCAGGATCACGGGGTTGTTGGTATTTAATTTGGGGAAAAAAAGAGTTCCTGTTTCAGGTTTGATCCGGTGTGTGAACCACTCTTCCGCCCTCCCCTAAATGTTATAGAACACTGCATGTGTACTATAGGCCCAGTGTTTTTTGTGCAGACTTTTTTTTTGTGAAACACTTATATTTATACATATCTAATGGTAAGTATAATGTATTAATATTTATTCATATTTCACAGGATTATGTTACATTATATATTTCACACCATGACATTTATCTAAGTTCTATGCTCCTTGATGGCTCAGTGTCAGTTATCTCCTGGTGCTGAAAACTACTTATTATAAGTGCCAGTATTTGCTGCGTTTGTCAAATTTAGGATCTCGTGGTGGAAGTTTAAGCTCTCATGACTGGGACAAGCGCTGTCCAACAGAAGGGGCTACTGCCTGGAGCACAGTGCAACGGACAGAGGGTAGCACTTACTCCTGTTGTCTCATCACGGTTGTTTCCAAGTGAGAAGATCCCCAGTAGTCATGTGTTTGTGCCTGTGGACTGGAGTGCCTTACATTACCTGTCCTCCTAATATGTGCTTTAGTCAATATATGCAGACTGGAGCTCAGGGTGAATTCAGGGTAATTTATCATTGTTCTTTGAAAATGTTGTACTCATAGCTATAAAATGTAATGTTTTTTAATGTTTCCATATGCTGTCACATAGCCATTAATGAGTGTTTTTTTTCTATGTTTTCCTGTAGAGAGAGTCCAAGTCCTCCCGTCCAGCCAGGCCATACCCAGCAGCACTGCGGACATCAAGGGACTCAGGAGTATCACAGCTCATTGTTTGGTGTTTTTATGAGTATATTTCTGGAACGTAAGGCTCTGAGTCCTTGCATCTGGCCCGGGGCCCATGAACAACTGCCAGCTGTCTCCTCCCTGTCGCACGTATCCCGTCCTTTGATTGCGAACAGCCAGTGCCTCCGCTGTTTGTTTTCAGCCCACCTGTTTCTTTACCTGCAGGGCAAGAACACCCATCACAGTAAAGGCACCACCTAACAGGGAAGGATGGAAACCATGCCACGAAAACAACTCGAGACAGTTGAACTTTGCTTTCAGCTCTACAGAGCGCACACATGTTACCGCACTGGTCTGGTTCCCCACTGAAAGCCCAGCCTGAGAATGGACCCAGCGCTGCCCATGGCAGATCAGTGCCAACAAAAAGCCCAGTAGAGCCCATAGGCTCATTTGTTTTGCATTAAGGTTCTCACCCTTGCCCTTGTATGGGCCACTTCTCAAAACAGAGCTCTAAGCTGACACCCACAGGGTTGTGATGACCTCTCCACAGCAGTCGACCAATAGCATGTGACTGCATGCAGAGGCAGGAGTGAAAGTTGTCAAGGTAAAGTTTATATCTGCATGGATTAGCAGCATTTAGGTGACTCTGGAGCAGGCCTGAGATTTCATTAATTTGGTAGAATAATGGTCAGAATGGTGTAGCCTGTCCACCTGAGCCTCATCCAGGACATCCTGACATTACAGGGGATGAGAGGAGGACATGAGTCACCTTTTTTTGACTGGCCGGAGCAGCAAGTCCACTAATGCCACCTGATATTAGACATCGATTCAAAGCTTTGGGGTGACCTCCACCTTGCCCTTCCCTAATTCATCTTCCCTTCACTATGTATTTTATTACACCTGTGAATATGGTTTGGCTGCATTGTTAACTGAGGGAGTTATGTGTGTGGTCAAGAGATAACATCTTACCAGTAAAATTATACTGTACACAGAGAATATTCTGACCTGTGTTACGTCACATTCCAGATTAACAGTGTAAAGGGAAGAAGCTGTTCTTCTGCAAAATAATAATAATAATAATTGATACTTATGTAACATATGTTTGTGTGTGTCATTTAATGAGTTTGATTTTGTTTAATCCCGAGATATGCGTTTACTTCGAGGTTGATCTTCTGCTGGTCACAGCACGATATTTCATCCTGGGTTGTTATGACATCCTTGTATTATTGTGAGCACTTTGGTCTTGTTCAAATCTTACATGGAAAGTCAAGGCATCATATTGTTTAATTAAATTAATTCACTATGGATTTGTGCACCTTTAAATGTGTAACATGGACTGACTTCATTTCGTGGCTGCCCAGTCCATGATGCATTGCTGCAGGGACATTAGTCCCAAACAATAAAGGGATCAGTCATCACTGGGGTCTAAACAAACTGGTTGTTTTTTTCTAATGTCAACATGACTGTTTCTCACAGCCTGGCTTTCACCATGTATACTACTGGCGTGCACCTAATGAAAAGTGAATTCTTCCTGATCAATGAACTTCATTAAGTTCCACGGTCTGGTGAGTCATTTCTTTAGGCACGTTGCTGTCAGTTCCCTTGATCCATCAGTTTGGTGGAGATGTAATGCATGATTGGAGTTCCTCGTCACAGCGGCACCACGACGTAGGAACTTTGGAAGTGTTGGGGGTTCGAGATGGAAAGGAGCAGAAAGGAGCCGCGTGAGTCAGCGTCCCCAGGGTAAAGGGGGCAGTTCCGGAGTGCCGGAGTTCCAGTGGATCGTGACTGCAGCAGGGCGACAGGAAAGAATTTAGAACTAGGCTTAGCGTAGGTGTAATTGTATTTCCTGAAATATCAAGTCTAGGAATAATTCAGCACTTCACAAGAGTTGTGGTAAGGCCAGAGCTCTCATTAAAAATGGCATGAACTCTGAATAAAAATAAGCATAAAAATGCTTTAGATTAAAAAGGAATATCACTGTGACTTCTAAGGCTGTTTCCTAAAATATAATGATGTGGTTTACATTTTATAGTGTGGCACAGAGTACCATGGGTTTGGAGGGGAAACAAAAAAAAAAAAAAAAAAAGAAAAAAAAAAAGGACACCCAGGCTCTCTCACAACACACTCATAGACACGGTCACCCCATCATTTTCCCTCGTAAGTGCCCCCAGTGGTTGCACACCCACATTTAACATTATTCCCCATAATGCAACTATTTACATTACAAAGGTTTCCCACCTAAAACAGTAATGCGGGGTTGTTACAATACTTTCTGCATCAGAACATCCTTGAAGTTTCCTTTTCCTGTCTTTAGCATTTATTCACTGTAATCCTGTATTTCATAATATAAAGAAATACATAACATAATAAGATTTCGTCGGTTGTTTATTCCACCTCTTTCCAACCGCACAAGTTCCGCTGAGATAAGCCATTAATGACCGGTATGGGACATGTTCGGACTGTTGAGCAAACTTACTCCCTTTTTTCAAATAGAATGTCGTAACATAATATTAAATGTGCGTGCCAGGGGCGGTCTCATATATTTCCCATTGTTAGTACTCTCACTTTTTCTAAATTCTGCTGTGGAAAAACACAACCAACATAATTCTTTTCTGCCATCTTGGTGGATGATTTCCCAGGGCTACTAATAAAATAATGAAATCATACAGCTAAATGGCTACTGCAGTGACAAAGATTTAATGCAGTAATCTACTCGGGGCTTTGGGGGAGACGTCTGGTAAAAGCAAACAAAGCCCTATTTAACGCATTGTTGCTTCGGCTCACCAAAGGATGAACCTGCTGGCAAAACAACAAATATGTAACAGTACATCCAATAGCGTGAGCTTTTTTTAAAGATTTGGATGTGTATAACCATCACGTCTAGTAACAGTATGTAGACTTGCACTTAAAAACCCTGAAAAACACCCCATACATATAATACATATACAGTATATACTTACACATGTAAATACACAATTTACTATATATAGACATATACTATATAGATTATATATAATATGTGGTGTTCATTTGTCAGGGATTTTAAATATATTACGTAAGTGTGCTTATGTTATATATCCTGTATATGCTGTATAAGGTCATAACTGGGCGCTGATGACTGTAAAGTAACTTTGGTGGGTTTTTCGATGTGTCCAACAATGCAGCGACAGATTGAATCTGTTCAGATCATTTCTTCCCTGTTGGTTTTGTGTCGCAGATCTTGATAGAAAATGAAATATGGAAACTGAAGAGTCCATGTTGGCTTACATTTATTTATTTAGCAAATGCTTTTGTCCAAAGCGACTTCCAATGAACTCTATATAGTGTTATCAGCCCACACACCTCATTTACCAAAGTGACTTACACTGCTAGATACACTACTTGCAAGGGGTCACTCTTCCATACATCAGTGGAACACACTCCCTGTCTATCACTCACACTATGGGTGATTTTAGAGTTACCAGTCCACCTGAACAGCATGTCTTTGGAGTGTGGGAGGAAACCAGAGCACCCACTGGAAACCCACAGAGACATGGGGATACCCTGCAAACTCCCCGCAGACTGAGTGGAGATTCAACCCACATCCTCTTGCACCACCCAGGTGCTGTGAGACAGCAGTGCTATTCACTGTGCTACCGTGCCACCCTGACTTCCCATAGTAAATAGCTTTTCACCCCTTTTCTAAGTTACCATATGCAGGCAGCAATTCTGTGAAAAAAAAATCTGGACTGGAAATTTGCAGATGAGGCTCAGCATCACTGGAAAGCCCCAAATATTAAGCCTGAGCCAGTTCTAGCTGGATGGAGCAGGCCTGCAGGCATTCTCATTATGAAGAGGATAAGTGATCTGTTCTTCGAACGTAGCTTGGGAGCCGAACACCACTGCGATTTATGGACGTGGGCGATGTTTGCGGAGTCCCCGCTCACCCTCGACACTATCGAGAAATGCATCCACTATCATTATTATTTGGTTATAATGAGTCAGTTGTATCGGAGGAACTCTTGTCTCACGTAGCACATCACACTCATCAGTGTTCTCAATTACGGCAATCTGCTGCGTCATCTATTATACAAGTTCGCCTCATCTTCATGCTGGATTCATCTTGCACAACAAATACGGTGCCCATTTTAAACAATCCTGACATCTTCACCAATTGCAATGGCATAAAAACTAGTCGGTACCTGCTCTTGTCAGTAAACCCAGCTTAAATAACAGCTTGTGCCATGACAATGTGCTCACTGTGGTTACACACACAGATAAGGGCAGTTAAGAACAGACAAGCAGTTTATGAAAATATTGAAAAGTTCAATCAAGTCATTGTTAAGGAAATGCACTTTCCACATTATATAATTCTTAGAATAACGTGGGAAAAGAGATTTAAATATCTCGGTGCTGAAAGACGTCAGGAAAAAGTTTAAACGTTAGTAGGCAGACATATTGCTTACGGCCTCCGTTTATAAATGTGTCTGTGCTCTTTTTTAATTGAACAAAATGGTAAAACTGTAGAAAAACAGTCTCTGAAGTTGTCAAAGGCTTACAGGGTTATTAAAAGTTATAGTAGTTCCTTTTTACGATGGCAAGAAATCTTTTCTTCAGTGCGTGAATTTTACGAGCTTCTTGTCTTGCCTGTAGTTTCTGGAAGAAATAAATCTTTTTTTCTCACTTTCTCAGGGTTCTTGCCTTTGGGAAATGTTCCATCCTTCATTGATAATGAGGTTTTATTGATGATATGGTGTTTCAATTTACGACTCCTCCCCACTCCATCCTTATGACCACACCCTTTCTCTGCCTCCTCTGTTCCCACGACCTTCCCTTTGTTGCTTTGCACATCGCATGGCTCATGTCCCATGGAGTCTTGAGACACTAAGGGGGACTTTGGCGGAGCACCAGACACCCATGGACAATAGCTACTTTTGTGCCAGACAGGCTGGTGTCAGGAGGAACAAGGCAGAAAGGTGGAGCAGGGGGTTGGAACTAACTACGACACGAGTCTGGATGCAGGAGCATGTGGCCGAGATGGCATGCAGAAGGCAAGAGGGTTGAGAAATGGGGTTGGGGGGTGGGAACAATGTGTCAGTGAAAGGACAGATGGCAGCAGGACTGATACTGGTCTTGCCGGGGCAGATGGGCAGGGCCCCATAGCATGGAACACACAATGAAGAAAGAAGCCATATGATTTCTGCTTCTGTTCTCTGCATAAGCAGGCAGTTCATCTCAGTCCAAAAATATTCTTCGGCATCCAGTGCAACAGAAGGACTGCAAGTGACAGTTGACATGAAGTATAAACATCTAACCCACTTGGAGATGTCTGTGACATGTGAATTACAAACGTGTGCTGGTGGAGGGTAAGCACCAAAGCCTCAAGAACTAGACATGTCCTGCTTTAACTAATAAACTCAGATATCCACTGAAGCTGTTGCCCCATTCCTCTGAATATGAGATACGGTCTGGAATAAATTTCACAGGAATACTGGGGAAAGCAGCACGGTACTATTTGCTGACCTATGTGGGGCTCCTCCATTCCCATGCAGATCGGTGTGTGTTGGAATGGTCCCACTGGCGAGGGGTGTCTGTCTAAGGGGAACGATGCAGAGGACAGGGTGATGCTGAACAGCCTGCATCGCACCTACAGCACTGCGATAAAACCCATGAGAGGACAGACCGGTGTCGGGTTGATTGAGGGAATGAGTGCAACAAAGACTTGGGTCAAAAGCACCCGATTGTGGGGCACACACTTAATACGCAAGATCAGCAGGCCCTCCAAAATCAATCTGAGTGACATCTGTTATTTTTTTGACTGTGCATTCCTAAGTATGCAACATGATTTCTCCATCTGGAAAAACAAGTATATCACAGTTGATGCAACAGGGCTGCTTCAATTGCATAGTTCTTTACAGTGTGAGTCAGAGCTGTAATAAAGCCCAAACGCCAGCCAAAAAATCCAAGTTTCACACTTCCCTCCCATTAACATCACCGGACCCTGACACCTGGCACCTATTTCCATCATGGACACCGGGAAAAGCTGACATCTTCAAGTTTGAGCTCAGACGAATGTCATCAAGTGTAGGGGTGATCATGAAAGGCGCTTGACACATACAAGTAAACTTTTTCCAAATAATAAATATGCCCACCGCAAGGACCCTGTCCAGGACAAGCGACTACTGATAATAAATGAATGAATCGTAAAAGATGTAGAGCATAAGCAGCATCCTTTTTTCTCAGAAAGGAAGCATTTTCCTTAGTTCATGGCTTATAAGGAAAACAGAGTTCCTCCGACAATGAGCACAAGAGACGAGAGGAAGAGGGTAAATACAAGTAGATCATGGGCGGGTATTACCGCATACCTTTGAAAGATTCATCAAGGGACCAGCTACCTGGATGCTCAACGATTTCAGAGTTTACCCTCATAACTTGTTCATCTCCAGCTCGTGGACAGCAGGATAAGCTCCTTCATAACATTTCCATTTTCAAATTAATATTTGAAGGTGTGTTTAGGGATTCACGTGGCACTGCAATTTCTTTGTAGCTGACCATTGCGAGGTTGGACGTATGTTCAGTTACTGCTCTTTTGTACAACTTATGAGCTTTTACATTAGCTCCTATTACTTTGTTCTCGTTCTTTTTAATTGCGCACAAATCTGGATAAGTACTGATCCACCATATGCCCTATCCCAGGGGCAGTTACTTGTCACTGAAAAATTGCCACAGTACGATACAAGACGAGATTTGCTAATATCTGTCATTGACTTATGATGTCCATTAATTAAGGGATCACCTGAGGTTTGGAAAAACGGAAAGAGCGCAGGGGTGCGTTGGAGTGTGTGTCCAGCACCGTTCAGAGGTACCTGGGAAAGTGATCACTGTGGAAGAGCACAATCGTATATGTTTTATCCCTCTCATCTGTGTTTTCTGCCCCTGCTCTCATCCTTCTTGTCTGCAGCTCTTTGGGTCGTGACCCCTGTGGTCTCTATGTATATGTATGTGTGCAAATGTATGTGTTCTTGAAGGTAAAGAGTGGAAACTAATTCCACAAGACTGAAAAGGAACAGAAGATGCATGTCATTACTGTCCTTTCATATTTTCATATCAAATCTATATTTAAACCTTTTATTTAGGGTGACGGATGCTCTCAGGTAAATATCACACATTTGACGCAGAGACTAATTCGGAGTGAATGACTTTGAAATGACACATAAAACGCGATGCCCCTGAAATGGGTGAATGGAAAAAGAAGCCTAACATAAGTACTTTCCCTCCAAATTTGAGCGGTAGCAATACCTTGAGTAAGGAAAACTGGAAAACATTATTGTCAACACCCTTCCCGATATGTGCTGAACTGTACAGCCAGAGAAAAGAATTTCTGGGATTCTAGAATGTTCATCTGTAAGAAAACAACCACATCTGCAGGTATGTTCACGTGCTCCCAGGCTTACTGAGCTGAACAGTGTCCACAGGTAAGTGCAAGTGTTTAGCCTGTTTTACTTAGGCTGAGGGAGGCACGGTGGCGCAGCGGGTTTTGCCGGGTCCTGCTCTCTGGTGGGTCTGGGGTTCGAGTCCCGCTTGGGGTGCCTTTTGATGAACTGGTGTCCCGTCCTGGGTGTGCCCCCTCCTTCTCCAGCATTGCGCCCTGTGTTGCTGGGTTAGGCTCCGGTTTGTCGTGACCCCGCTCAGGACAAGTGGGTTCAGCCACTCTGTCTGTGTGTGTGTGTGTATACCCAGGCTGAGAAGGACACAGTTCAGCAGGTAATGGCTTAACAATCTATACTTAAATTTAAGCAAGTTACATGGCCTAGAATAACTTCCTCTCTTCGGAGATTGGGAGAACACGATCATGAGAGTAATTTTAACTCCGGGAGGAGAGAAGTGGGCACTCAGAGTTAAGAAGAGATTGCGCAACCGAGCGGAAGAGGCCAAAATGCCTGCAAAAACATAAAAAAGTCCACGGAGGCGACGAGAACAGCTTGACCTTCAATATTTGACTTCATGATTAGTCTTGCGACTGGGGCCTGTGCAGGTTCAGGTGTTTAGCGCAGACCCATTTGGGTTGCCGGAGCTTTGCGTGTGGTTTGCAGAGCGCATTCGTACAAGCGCTGACATCGTTTGGTTTCTGTACTTTGCGAAAGATTACAGTGCTCTGTATTAATGATGGCAGAGAAGCTGAGCCGAAGCATTAACTGAAAAACGTAACTTAATTGGAGTGACCAGCTTAGAGAATCCCTTATTTATTCATCCACTTGCATTTGAATGTGGATGTCATAGACACCAGTACAGAGAAATTTGTGGTGAAAAGTGCGGTAGTGTGGGAAACCTGTACCTGATCCCACTGTCTGTGTTATTCAGAGTCACACACCGTGAGGAGTGGAAGAAAATGTTTTGGGGGAGCATCCTAACCTGATATTGGTAATAGAACAGTGAAACCACAGCTTTGTCTAATGTTCCAGGGGCGATTTAAAAAAAAAAAAAAAATCTGCATGGATATGAAAGTCAGATCACTTTTTTTGCTGCATAGAAGTATGTTTATTTTTTCAAATTATAAATAATCCTGTTGTTAAAATTGGATAAAATGAGCAACACTGTATTTCCATCATCCATCCATTATTGATTAGAACTGCTTGTTCTAATGGATGGTTGTGGGGATCCAGAGCCTATGCCGGAAGCATAGGGTAGAAAGCAGGATACACACTGGACAGGGCTCCAGCCCCCTGCAGGGTAGTCACACACACTTTCATAACAAATGGGTAACATAAAGTCTGTAATCCACCAGAAACACATATGTTTGGACTGTAGAAGAAAACCCATGCAACTACTAGGAGAACAGGTAAACCCCACGCTGATGCCCAAACCCACAGCTCAAGAGATGTGAAGCACCAGTGCTACCTACTGAGCGCCTATCCTCTCTAATAATGCATTTAGTTATAACAACTAAAATATCTCTGATTCTCAGTTTTATTTAATTCTGATGTATTTGTTGCTTTGCCTTATGCCTCTGTTCAAGCACCCTGTGTCACTGCGTGAGAAGAGTTCTCCATAAAAATAAACTGAATTGAATTAAGGTGAACTCTGTAATATTTATCACACCTAATTTTTTACACATTCTCTCAAATCATAATGTACTTTCCTCAGATTAAAGACAAAGGTATTTTTTCCACATACACCTCCACTTCGTAGACATTGTGATTCTCTTATTTTCCATTGTGTTTCCTGCAGAACTGGCGCCCCTTCCTTGGTGTGTCGCCTCCTCCTTTGGCCTTGCACAACTTTTGCCGGGTAAGGCTCCGGCTCGCCACGACCCCGCTCCGGACAAGCGGTTGTTGACGATGCATGGATGGATGGATGGTTTCCTGCAGAAATGCTGAAAACCGTCATTAATTTTTAATGATCAATTACATATTAACAAAAGCTGCGTCACACAGACTGCTCTCTTGCACAACCCGGACTCCTTGGCGCTGCAGTTTAAGAAAAGTGTACTGACCCTTGGCAAAGGTGGTCCCAGACTGGGTAAAGAACACCACTGTAAGGTTTTCCTGATCCTGCATGTGATGCAACTCTGAAGTTTTCATGTCCTTCCAGACTCCTCTTTGCCAACATGACAAATGAGCAAAGTGCTCATAGTCCTGGGATATGTTGTGTTTAGGGCTACGCATAGGCATTGGCCATACACTGGCTTAACAAGTACACTAGGGCCAGAATGGGCCCCCTTGATTTGTGGCAATGCATTGATTTATGGACTTTCAGCCATAGTGTGGGAACTCCCCAAAACATCTTGATTGGGCTACAGAAAAAGCTGGCAGACTCTGACTGTGGCTCATAGTCTGTAGCATAAACTGTCCAGAACTCAGAACTAAACTGTTCAGATGACTCAGAAAGGGTCCATGGAGTGACTCTTAAATATTTACTATCTGTTTCCAAAAGAATGCAAAGAATATCACAGATGTTCTCTACACCAGGCACCTGTCATGCGGAACACAGGGAGCCGGGATGGCTGAACCCAAGCGCAGCGTTGTTTGTCAGAAGTTGAGGGAAGAGGCAAGTTCTCAAAACCAGGGACAGGCGAAGGGTCGGTCGATTGGCGAACAGGACAGGAATGAGAATCCATGGACGTAGTTGGAGAATGAAGCAAGGAGTCAAAAAACCGAAGATCGTGGACAAAGCAAGAGTGCATGCAGGAAAACGAGAAAGGGTGGTTGTCCCAAACGAGATTCCGCAGGGGTACGGGAGCTGAAGAGGGTCTTTATAAGGTGAGTGATTACTCATGAGTTAGTGCGGAGTCAGGTGTTGTTGCGTGTGCTGTGGGTGTGGACACGACAGCACCGTGGTCAGATGTTAGGCTGGGCCGGACCTGTTGGACAGGGGCCCGAGAATGGACACGTTAGTCCCATATCCATGTGACAGTGTGAAATGTGTCAATCTCCAACAAACAAGGTGTCCTCAGCAGACCTCCTGTCCCTGATGTGCCACAAACTGCTTTTTGTATTTTACTGTGGATCTGCCAGACAAGTGGTTGAACTCTGTGCAGGTTTTAACTCCATGTGAGCAAAGCTGATGGCATTAGACATACTATGCAAACAGTACTGCTTGAAAGTACGTGAAGCCCGTGTGTCCTTTAGTTTTACCACAAAATGGTTATTTAATGAGAAGCAGTCTTTCTCATGTGATATAAAGGGTGCATAATGACTAATTCCATATGTTGCTTTAGAGGAAATCATATGTATAATAGAAAAACAGAAGTAGAACAGGTGGAAAAACAGGTGTGTGGATCATCACCTGTGGTCTTTGTAGGTAACTTTTCTAGTGGATCCAGACACACAGGCACTGGCTCATTATTTCACATGAGAATAATAGACATTTTAAAACAAGACAAGTCTTTGAGGATTTACCTTGGAAGTGAATGGTGACTTTGACATACATTTTGGACAGCAAGAAATCTGAACATAAATTACATAGCCATCCATCCATCCATTTATCCATCTTCCTCCGCTTATCCAGGACCGGGTCGCGGGGGCAGTAGTCCAAGCAGAGCCCCCCAGACTTCCCTCTCTCCGCACACCTCCTCCAGCTCCTCTGAGTGAACCCCAAGGCGTTCCCAGGCCAGCTGGGAGATGTAGTCTCTCCAACGTGTCCTGGGTCTGCCCCGAGGCCTCTTCCCAGTGGGACATGCCCGGAACACCTCCCCAGGGAGGCGTCCAGGAGGCATCCGGAACAGATGCCCGAGCCACCTCAACTGGCTCCTCTCGATGTGGAGGAGCAGTGGCTCTACTCCGAGCTCCTCCCGGGTGACTGAGCTCCTCACCCTATCCCTAAGGGTGCGCCCAGCCACTCTGCGGAGGAAACTCATTTCTGCCGCTTGTATCCGCGATCTCATTCTTTCAGTCATGATCCAGAGTTCCTGACCATAGGTGAGGGTAGGAAAGTAGATCGACTGGTAAATTGAGAGCTTCGCCTTACGACTCAGCTCCCTCTTCACCACAACAGACCGGTACAATGACCGCATTACTGCGAACGCCGCACCGATCCGTCCGTCAACCTGCCACTCCATTTTTCCCTCACTCGTGAACAAGACCCCGAGATACTTAAACTCCTCCACTTGAGGGAGCAACTCCCCCCTAACCCGGAGGGGGCAATCCACCTTTTTCCGACTGAGAACCATGGCCTCGGATTTGGAGGTGCTGATTCTCATCCCCGCCGCTTCGCACTCGGCTGCAAACCTCTTCAGTGCATGCTGTAAGTCTTGATTCGATGAAGCAAACAGGACCACATCGTCCGCAAAAAGCGGAGACGAGATCTCGCGGCCACCAAAACAGACACCCTCCGTTCCCTGACTGCGCCTAGAAATTCTGTCCATGAAGATAATGAACAGAATCGGTGACAAAGGGCAGCCCTGGCGGAGTCCAAGATGCACTAGGAACAGATCTGACTTACTGCCGGCAATGCGAACCAAGCTCCTGCTCCGTTCATGCAGGGAACGAACAGCCCGTAGCAGCGAGCCCTGAACCCCATAATCTTGAAGTACCTCCCACAGGATGCCACAAGGGACACGGTCGAATGCCTTCTCCAGGTCCACAAAACACAGATGGACTGGTTGGGCAAACTCCCATGAACCCTCCAACACCCTAGTGAGGGTATAGAGCTGGTCCAGTGTTCCACGGCCAGGGCAAAAACCTCATTGCTCCTCCTGAATCCGAGGTTCGACTATCGGTCGGATTCTCCTCTCCAGTACCCCGGCATAGACTTTCCCAGGGAGGCTAAGGAGTGTGATCCCCCTATAGTTGGAACACAATCTCCGGTCACCCTTCTTAAAAAGAGGGACCACCACCCCGGTCTGCCAGTCCAGAGGCACCGTTCCTGAGCTCCACGCAATACTGCAGGGGCGTGTCAGCCAAGACAGCACCACAACATCCAGAGACTTGAGAAACTCGGGGCGGATCTCATCCACCCCTGGAGCCTTGCCACCAAGGAGTTTTTTGAGTACCTCAGCAACTTCAGCCAGGGTAATGGACGAGTCCCCCTCCAAGTCCCCAGCCTCAGCTTCCTCTACGGAAGGCGTGTCGGAGGGATTGAGGAGATCCTCAAAGTACTCCTTCCACCACCCGAGGACATCCTCAGTTGAGGTCAGCAGTGCACCACTTCCACTGTAAACAGTGTTGGCGGAACACTGCTTCCCCCTTCTGAGTCAGAATCTCTTTGAGGCCAACTGCAAGTCTTCCTCCATGGCCTCACCGAACTCCTCCCAGGCCTAAGTTTTTGCCGCAGCGACTGCCAGAGCTGCGTTCCGTCTGGCCCTCCGGTACCCGTCAGCTGCTTTAGGAGTCCCATGAGCCAGCCAGGCTCGATAGAACTCCTTCTTTAGCTTGACGGCATCCCTCACCTGCGGTGTCCACCACCGTGTTCGGGGATTGCCGCCGTGACAGGCGCCGGAGACTTTATGGCCGCAGCTCCGAACCGCCGCCCCGACAATGGAGGCGCGGAACATAGTCCATTCAGACTCGATGTCCCCCACCTCCCTCGGGACCTGGTTGAAGCTCTGTCGGAGGTGGGAGTTGAAGACCTCTCTGACAGGGGCCTCCGCCAAACGTTCCCAACAGACCCTCACTATGCGTTTGGGCCTGCCAGGTCTGTCCAGCTTTTTCCCCCGCCATCGAATCCAACTCACCACCAGGTGGTGATCAGTTGACAGCTCAGCCCCTCTCTTCACCCGAGTGTCCAAGACATATGGCCAAAGGTCAGAAGAAACGACTACAAAGTCGATCATCGACCTCGGACCTAGGGTGTCCTGGTGCCAAGTGCACTGATGGACACCCTTATGCATGAACATGGTGTTTGTTATGGACAAACCGTGGCTAGCTCAGAAATCCAATAACAACTCACCGCTCGGGTTCAGATCAGGGAGGCCGTTCCTCCCAATCACGCCCCTCCAGGTGTCACTGTCGCTGCCCACGTGGGCGTTAAAGTCCCCCAGTAGAACGACAGAGTCCCCAGTGGGAACGCTTTCCAGCACGCCCCCCAGGGATTTTAAAAAGGCTGGGTACTCTGCACTGCCGCTAGGCGCATAAGCACAAACGACAGTGAGAGACCGTACCCTGACCCGAAGGCGCAGGGAGACGACCCTGTCGTTCACTGGGGTAGACTCCAACACATGGCTGCTGAATTGGGGGCTATTAATAAGCCCACATCCGCCCGCCGCCTCTCACCCTGGGCAACGCCAGAATAGTGGAGAGTCCACCCTTGGTCGAGAAGAGTGGTTCCAGAACCCAAGCTGTGAGTGGAAGTGAGCCTGACTATATCTAGACGGTATCTCTCAACCTCTTGCACTAGCTCAGGCTCCTTCCCCACCAGTAAGGTGACATTCCAAGTCCCAAAAGCCAGAGTTGGTGCCCGAGATTTGGGTCGGCCGGGCACTCGGCTCCGACCACTACCCAAATCACAATGCACTGGCCCCTTACGGCCTCTCCGGCAGGGGGTGAGCCCACCGAAGAGCGGCTCCACATCTTGGCTTTGGGCTGAGCCCAGCCAGGCCCCGTGGGCATAGACCTGGCCACCAGGCGCTCGCATGCGAGCCGCCCCCCCCCAGGCCTGGCTCCAGGGTGGGGCCCCGGTGACCCCATACCGGGCGGGGTAAACGAGAACCTTGATTTAATGGTCATCATAAGGGGGCTTTGAATGTGAATAAATTCAGAATAAAAGTTATACTGTTACATAAATCCTCCAGAAAAAGCGAAAAATATGTCAGAGATATTTCTTAACTTTAATTATATGAGCAATAGGTTTTGAACATCAGCCTGACCCAGTTTCCCCAAATGTGTTAATTGCTTGACTTTTGAGCACAGAAGACTACCTCTCACCTCTTACCTCAGACAATACAAAGTGTGTGCAAAGATGGGTCAAGGCAAGCCACTGCGAGTGTGTTATATTTAATGTGGAAACGTCCATGAGATGGGATGGAAAAAGCCACAAAGACCATCCTTTTCTGTAATTTTTCTAAGAACGAAGAGCAGTGGTTAAAACTCCTGCCTTCAGACTTAGTTGTTGCGGGTTCGACCACAGCCTTCTGCTGTCGAACCCTTGATCACATTTACATTTATTAAATTTATTTTTAAAGTGGGTTGTTCAGTAGTAGTGAAGCAATAAAGAAAATATTTTCTTAATAATTTTACAAATATTTCGGGGCAAAGACTACAATATAGAAGAATTTGGCGATTCAAAGTAAAAAAAAAAGTAATCCTGAAATTCTTTTAAAATAAATGTTGCAAAATTAAGTTTGTGTTTTATCGGGTTGTCCTACAAGTTCTTATTTAATCAGCTGGAAAAATTCCAGCATTCCCGCTCTTTCTTTCTAAACAAACTATTGACAAAGAGCAGTACATTTCAAAAGTCAGTGTCATAAAGAAAACACGGAACCAGATTCAATTACAACAAACATGAATGCCAGAGGGAACACACAAAGAAATCAAAATTTACAAACAAACAAATAAATAAGTACACAAAATAAACAAGTTAGTAAATAAATTTAAAAAGTCACCGAGTGTTATCAACACAGTCACCTGGTGAGGTGTGTGGGCTGACAACACTAGTAGAGCTCATTCAGTCGCTTTGGAGAAAAGCGTCTGCCAAATAAACAAATGTAAATAAATATAAAAGTAAAACGAAATATTAAAGCACTTATTCATGAAGACTTATTTCGTCATCATGCGGTAAGACGTCACACCGTTCGGCTTGGGTTTTTAGAAAGTAGAAATTCTACTAGAAGAATACTAGCGTTCTCTTGTAATGCTTAATTTCTTTTACAAACAGGGGAAATAACGTTACTAAATTTACACTTAAGTATATAATATTTGGCTAATAAAATTACAGGGTTAATTATGTGGTACCTATCGTCATCTCTCTCACATTTGACATTTTCGACAATTGCAGCTCGAGCCTGTAGGGGAACAAACGGCGCGTTGTTGTGACGTATTGAAAATGCGCCATCCGTTCCTTGTCGCGATTTGCGCGCAGCAGTATGGCGGCGGTACCAACGAAGCAAGAGACGGAGGACGAGGATTATTCTTTACTTCCTCTTGTCCACGACATCATTAAGTGGTAAAACTGTTTTTTATATTTGTTTTTTTAGCCCAGGAGTAAAGTGAATACAAGGGCAGGTTGCTCATTGCTGACTCAGCACAGACAGCGACACACGAGAGTCGGAAGATTCGGCTCAGCAACCTAAAAAAATCAATTCAGATTCATTGCTTCAGTGAAATTACCCAAGAACTGTATATAATTATGGGTAATAAAATTGTAAGTCGTTTAGGAAAAAACAAAGCGTCAGCTAAATTAATGAACTAGTAGTAGCTGAAGTTGTGCGTAAGTAAATTGTCTATTAATTAAATAGACTAGTTGACGACTGAGTCGTCATGGCTCTTTGGAGTCTGTAATATAAACATTCACGTCATCCGTTTATTAAAAATTGCAAACACCTACTGATCGTTTGCTGTTTACATTCGGTAACCTAACTTGTCCTGTTTTTTTTTTTTTTAAAAAAAAATAGTTGTTCAGAGTCGAAAGCGTTTGATGTAACTCGAATGGTCGTATCTCGGGGAATACCTAGTATTTAAAATGAACAGCTGCCCAATTAATTCTGTATCCCTCTTAAGTTTTTCCACCTCTTCAGTCTGCAGTTATTAATACAATTTATCGTACATTGGTCTTTTTATGTTTTGTGTTATGAATGTAACACTTTATGTGACTTGTCTGCCACATCAGGTCCCAACACGGCAACCTTTAATCTTGGTGCCAGAAATTGAGATATCTTTAGAAATTGAGCCAGTCCTTGTGTGAGAGACAGCGAGATGCATCACATTGTGGGAACCAGGTCTCACCTGCATACTCATGCCATGGGTTTGTGTCTGGGTTCTGTTTTGCATCAGTGTTGTGTGGGTTTTTTTTTTTTAAATAATACCCTTTATCTTCCTCAACTGAATTCATGTACAGTATCTTGATTGGTTAGCTCATTTTTAATTTGCTATGGCTATAGCCAGAAATGAGGAATGTTTCTATTATTACACTGTTTTGACAGCAAATTTAAATTTACCCCATGCTGACAAGGATGTCCATGTAATTTTTTGGTCATGTTCTCTTGGCCAGTTTTGTAAAGTTTACCATGAGACGCACAGTCTGCCGTTAAGGTGAAATACTTTTTGAATACATTCTCCGCACACAATTCTCCATTACGCTGCAGCTCACCTTTGTTGGATCTTCCTGCTGCACCTGATGGAGGAACATGCACCATCTTGCACAAAACTACACTCCAAACAGGAGGTTGCTGAGATTTTTTTTTTTTCTCCCTGTCCTTTCAAAGTAGACTTAACTGTAATGTTGCTTCATGTTAATAATAGACAATGACACATACTGGTGTCCCTGTTATGTTTAGCCTCACACCTGATATTTCCAGTATGGAGGACTACTCAGACCTTGCACTTCATGAGCTGTTGATGAAAATAGTTCATTCTATTAGAGTGAATTTTAAATTCATTTTAGCGCTATCTGTTTTTTTTTTTTTTTCCCTCCCCTTCACAGAACCTAACCTGTAAATAAATAGAAAGATTAAGTTGTATTAAACTTTTACTGATTGTGATGTAGTCAGTGCACTAGCGAACAATTATGAGTTACAAACTGCCTTTTGGTCACAGTTGAGTTTGTAAATTGAAATACAAGTGTATGTAGTTTTTAGTTAGGAAGTGGCAATATTATTAGAAAATCATTAAATTTTCAAGAAATTGATTTAAGAGTAATCAAATTATTGGTATACATTTCTTCAAATGACACATAATGTTGTAAGCACCAGAATTGCAAAATGAATTAAAAACCAGGAAAAAGTTAAATAATGCTTAATTTTTGTCCGCTATGTCAAATGATGCAGAGGATGTGCAGTAAAGAACATTATAATGTATGCTTTAGGTTTTATTTGCAAATAATGAATGAATATTGATGTTTGTTTATTGTATGCTTTTAAGCAATGCACACTCATAAAACTGCTAGAATTATTGGTAGCTGGTGTAGGTTAGGTTATAGAGGAGATCATGCGTAAACTTTTATTGTATATTGATCAGTGCAATAACAGTGAGCATTTCTGAACATGGGCCCAATATGCCATAGTCATTAAGGTGCACTGTAATTGATCAGGGGGTGCGGTGGTGCAGTGGGTTGGACCGGGTCCTGTTCTCCGGTGGGTCTGGTGTTCGAATCCCGCTTGGGATGCCTTGCGACGGACTAGCGTCCCGTCCTGGGTGTGTCTCCTCCCCCTCCAGCCTTACACCCTGTGTTGCCGGGTTATGCTCCGGTTCCTTGCGACCCCGTATGGGACAAGCGGTTCAGGAAGTCTGTATGTGTGTAATTGATCAAATCCTGTGTGTGTGTGTGTGTGTGTGTGTGTGTGTGTGTATAAAATATATACAGTATATATATTAGTCACTATATGTATGTAAACCGGAACTTTGTTCTGTGCTAAACTATATAGTAACTGAATAGCTGGGTCATGGTGAAAAGTGTATACATTTTTAACTGTCTCCACTCTTCATCTCCTTCTACGTCAATGGATAGCATGGATAAGGACAGCCAGGATGTCCACCAGGAGCTGAACAAGCTGAAGAACCGTATCCAGGAAGCACGTGAGCAGATCATAGCCATGCCTGGTATTGACAAGAGCCCAGAGGAGCAGCAGCAGCAACTGCGTACGCTGAGGGAGCAGGTTCGCACCAAGAATCAGCTGCTGCAGAAGTACAAGAGCCTCTGCATGTTTGATATCCCGAAGGCATAGAAGTTCATTGTGCAGTTCGTGACAAGTCGTTTAGACAACTGAAAACGATTAACCAATATGAATCCAGGACTGAAAGCCATGTTAGCATAGTAAGCGCTTGAAATGTCTTAATCTGAGTCATGATGTCATCAGATTTTCATTATCTTCCCATATATTTTTTGACCTATTTATAGACTGAGATTTTCTATATCAGTCCTCCAAGAAAGTATACATTTTTACATGGTGTGTCAAGCTGTTGTAATATAATTTGTATAAATATATTTTGGTACAAACTGTTTGGTTTTATTTTGATGTATTCATTGTATAGCAGAATTCAAGGAATAAATTAAGGGTTGGGTTTTTTTACAATTTGATTAAAAGAATTTGATCAAGTATGCAGTGTATTACTGACTTGAGGTCAGGCTGGATTTATATGCGTCACTCACAGTACCACTGATGGAATTGGCAAGAACTTTTACCCTGTTTCATAAGCAGTTCAAGGGGATTTACTGGAGCAAGTCTGTCTGCATAATGGGGCATTGTGTTCAGACTGAGTTAAATCCACTAAGAGTATGTGGTAAACACATTTTACCACGAGGTCGAAGGTGAGTGAGGGCAGGAGCAAAATTGTGCAGGATGGAGTTCTGCTTGAACATGGTAAAGTATTGGCACCCATGGCCCCGGTAGTGTTTAACACTGAACTGAAGTGTCCTTAAAGGGATTCAAATTCTTTAAAGAATTCCTGTATAGCCTAGAAGGCTACCTTAAAGTATTTTGCACAAGGGTGCAGTGGTGCTTTGTGAGCTGTTACTATGTTGCCACAGAAAGTTGAATTTTAAAAATCAAAGTACACAGTAAGATGGTTAGTGGAGCAAGATGCCATGTACAGTAACATTCTCTGGCCATTTGGAAGAAATTGATGAAACAGGCTGTGCTCATTTGTTATGTTTATTGAAAAAGTAAATCTTCACATATAAGAATAAATATACATTCACAATACATTTGTTCATGGTGCAGACATTCAAGTTAGTTCTTTAAAAAATGTAAACGGTGCCGTTTCACATGGCGCTCTGGCCCGGCGGCACCCTTTCACCATTAAGGCAAAAATATTTGTACAGCATGTTAAAACCAAAATGTCACCTTGACGCTCTCTGAAGCCACAGCAGAATTTAGCACCCTGACCTGACCAGATGAAAAGAAGAACCAGTCTCGCAGGTTGTGGATGTTGACAAAAGCATCCCCGTTTGAGTAGCCTCACACTCAGCGTTCCACATGGAGGATATTCTGCTGGCATCTTCAACATATCATCATAGTTCATGGCTACGGACACGGTGGCAGTTCTTAGCTGATGACGCATCTCTCCTTATCTTTGGCTTGGCTGCCACCGATGGCCTTCTCCTTGATGTACATGAGATCACTGTGCACGCTGGGTCTCCTGGCGAATGGAGCCACGATGCCGTACGCATCTCCACCTTTAAACTTCTTGTTCCTGAAAGACTTTCTGTGGAGCATGTCGCAGTACTGCACGGACACTTTCCTGTGGAGGTCCGGGCTCATTTCGTTGGGCAGCTTGGCCATGGTGAAGAGGGTCTGGAACATGGGGTCCACGTTGGTGTTCCTCTTGGCGGAGATCTCAAAGTAGGCGCACTGCTGGTCTCCAGCCACGAGCTGCTCGATGTCCTCCGGCGGCACCTCGCGGGAGAGCTCGCGGTCACACTTGTTCCCGCAGATCACCAGGGGCACCTCCAAGTTCTCCTTGGTCTTATTCTTGAGACAAGACTTTGTTTCGAAGATCTGCTGCTTGAGGCGCCGCACCTCTTGGAAGGACTCCCTGTTGTCCAAGCTGAACACCAGGATAAAGACATCACCTGGAGAAGAAGACAGGGGAGAGCACCTTCGATCACTCTGATGCAGCAACCCCCCAAGTGCTCGGAACGAGTTTTGCGCACATGCACGCGTAGTTTAAGGAGAGCCACTCACCTGTGAGGATGGAGAGTCTCCTCATAGCAGGGAACGGGTGGTTCCCAGAAGTGTCCAGGATGTCCAGCTGATACACATCCCCCCTGATGCTGTAGAATTTCCTGTGGAAGTCCTCGATGGTCGGCGTGTACTGCTCCTCGAACCTCTCGTTGAGGAACCTGGAGATGATGGCGGTCTTGCCCACCTTGGTGGAGCCCAGGATCACCATGCGGTAGCAGTTCTTGGCCGGGATGTCGAAGTCGTTTTCGGACGGACTCATCTTCTTGATCATTGCTGCAGAGGCGCGGACCACACGCGTGGCACGAATCGGGACCGTGATCGGCGGCTCAAGCTTCTCTCGGAGACTCGCTGCTCGAAGTGCTTCGCGGACTGTGGCGGAGCGCGCGGAGCGAGAGGCATATATAGGAGCGCGCGACCACTCCTCCCGCGCGCGCGTCACCGGGGACGCGGCGCTCCCGACAGCAATTAACGGGAACCCGCTTCTGCGTCAGTTCGTTGGAGCGGCGTTGTGTTGCTCCGTAGAGCAGCGGACGAGCGAGAGGGAGAAAGCAAAAAAAAAAAAAAAAAATGGAGATAAACATTACTACCGCGTGCCCTTTTCCATAACGTTTAAAAAGTACGGAATTTGGTGGGGGGAAAAAAAAAAAAAAAGAACAGATGGACTCCTTTCCTTTGCGCAGCCCACGATCAGCAGGCGTGACACCATCAGCTGATGTTTGACACCTTCTCGAGGGGATCTCTGCTCGTTATGTCTCTATTCTTGCAAATAACTAATTATGGGGTTAGTGGGTTAGGTTCATTTCGCGCCTAGTAAAAATGACAAACCGATTATGGTTCATTTTCCAGTGCAAAGGACGCTGTCTTAGGCTTGACGTAGTGGATAACATGTCATTTGCACTCGTTAGGTGTAGAAAATGTTGTTAAATACTATTTACAATGAGTTTGTTTTCCTGCTTTCCCCTTGAACACTGTTGCGCCGCAAGGGGGCGCTGCTGCTTCAGTCCAGGTGCTTCATTCAGGCTCGCGCAGGTACCTCCTTCATTAAATCCTTTCATTATTATTATTATTATTGTTATTATTACTATTGCACACCGCAACCCAGGACTGACAGTACATCACTGGAAAGTAAGGGAAAACAGGAAATATGACATGTGCTCCTAATATAATTTGCATAGAAGCAGAAATTTAGTTATAGTGACTTGGTGAATTTCATAACTTAAAATTTCATATGTACCCATTTTCTCAGCCATGGACTCTTCAGATGCAATGTTTTTTTTTTTTTTGTTTTGCCAGATGGAGTGAGCAATAAGGTTTGTTACTATACATAAGGAACAGTACATTCTCCTGTGCAGCTCCTCGCTGCTCAGCTGAGATGAGCTTGGTCACCTTGCTTCATAAACAAAGTGGCAGCCTGGAAAAATGGAAGGTCTAGTATTATGTCCCATAGTGTCAAAGACAAATTCTAAATGTCCAGCAGGTGAGTATGAAACATACGCTCCTCCACTTTCCTTCCTGATTAAAAGGTCTAGCATGGGATGAGAACAGGATAACAAGCAGGCTGGTTTCAGGGCAGTCTCCTTAATTAAATTTAATGAAGAATAATAAAATTTGGGAAGAAAAATAGTGCCAAATAATAAGCTTTGCACTTGACAGCTGTCATTCGAATATTTCACTGTGCATCATAGTGCAAAATTGTCCTTATATGTTAAAATGTGAAAAACTATTAAAATAAATATTCATTAAAAAAATCATATTTTGCTCTCCTCTCCCACAGAGTGCATTGTCAACAGTTTTTCTGAGTCTATAACCTGTGTGGCATGTGGAATGAAAGGTTCTTTGTCCACATTACTAACTTGCCAGCGGAAACCCACTCTGACTGAGTTGGGATGTGACACTTGTTTAAATGTGAGACATCTTCAGCTAATAATGAACTCACATTAATTCATTTAGCTGATTCTTTTCTCCTAAACTACTTACACTGTTAAGGTAACAATTATTTACCCATCTGGGTAAATTTATTGGTGCAATTTAGAGTAAGTACCTTGCTCAAGGGTACTACAGCCAGAGGTAGGGTCAAACCTGCAACTTTTGGATCCAACGGCAGTAGCACAAATCACTGCGCTACCAGCTGTCCCCTTGTAAGCGTATATTTATAAATACATCTAGTCCGTTGGGGTTAGTTTCATGCAACCGCTGCGGCGATCCAATGCAGCAAGTCCCGTAAGATCAGCCAAAAAAAGAGCATGCCCCCCCCCCTGCCCCCACCAGGGCATGAGCTACAGAAGCCGTGTGTCACGCTGCTTTCCGGGCGGCGCAGGCTGTGCGTGTCCCCAGTGACACTCCAAAAGCTTTGGGCGCGCTCTTATATTCAGTCAATCTGTGAGAATCTCGATGTTATACCATTTTGGACACAGAACAGAAATCAGATCACTGGACTTCGGAGACTTTTTCCTTTCATTTTAATTTGTGTTACGTGCATGTCGTTAGCGATGTCCCAACCTTAATCCCGATGTCCCAGTTTATCTCTTCTACGTGCGCGAATCAGTCTCATAGCACTGAATCTAGGCTAATTTCATCTTCCTTGATCACAGCTGGGAAGTGCAGGGGGGGGGGGGGGGGTGGTTCATTGAACATTTCATAATATTGTGAAAGAGGTTCAATGAGATTTTGAGGGAGACGTCCTACGGGCTTAGAAACAAATTAATTGGAGAGTAGTAATATATGGCTCAAGTTGTCTCCACCAAGCCAATAAGTGCTTAATATTTCTCAGATACCTTGCAGTCACTCTGAGTACTAATTGACACTGGTAGGCAGGAACACTTGGCCATCACCCGCCCTCCCCATCATGCCTTTCATGCATAGGAGCCCTCCTGTTGTGCAAAATATGGAGAGGGATCTCCTTTAATGGTTTATTGAGTTTGAGCCCAGATGGCCAACATTAATCACCTGGAGAGAACCAAAGCAAGGCCATGTACTCACAGCCCACCCTTCAATCCAATAAGTATTGACTTTTTTTGGAGTCTTAAAGTGAATCGAAGCCTTGTGAAGGGTTTCAAAAATAGAAAACACTGGAAAAGCGACAAGGTGACTTAAGGACCCGTGCAACTGCTGATACTTTATTATTGGGGAGCAACAGCTTCAGTAATGTTTGTCTGTTTAGTGTACTTATTATGTTAAATCAATGTCATGTACAGAAAATAACGGCAACATAAAAAATGGAACATGAAGGTATCAAAGTGCCCCCCCACATACACACACATTTACTGTATACTGGAAGTTAGTATATGACATCTAGGTTCTACAAAGTACAGATAGACTCAGTGTTAATATGACGATTGCACATGCCTCTTAAACTAGAGCGTGTGGTGGTCAGCGATTGCAATGCACAGATATTCTATTTATTAGAGCTTTAACATTTCATTTAGGTAAATTATATACTCCATTTCCAAAAAAGAAGATGCACCCAGGGTGAAATTTTCTTGATGATGTTATATCAAGCGTTCGACTACGAATTCTGTGAAATTTTGCTGTTTATTGTAACTTAATGCTGAGCGTTACTTTTGAATACCTTCATTCTTCAGTAATGTTGGATAATTTTCCCACTTTAGCCCCACTACTTTACCACTACACCTCATGGGAAGAAGCAGTTATGTGTGAGTCATCCAGAAGAAAAGTTATTCTGACTATAGAGTCACCCTAACCCTCAAGTGTTTGCTGGTTACGTATCCATCCTATCTCTACAGAACATTGTAGCTACACATCCACCTACACTTTACACATGTGCTGTCATCCTTTTTTCACCAAGGGTTTCAGTCTCAGTGTACATAAACTCCATAGCAGGTATAAACTTCATACGCACTGAAAGAAACACGTAACAGTAATTTTTTTTCCATGTTGCGTCGATTCACGTGACGCTTTTCCCCAAAGCAACTTACAATGTTAATCCGCAAACAATTGTTTACCTATTTATACTGCTGAATAACTTTAATGGAGCAATTTAGAGTAAGTACAGCTGGAGATCAAACCTGCAACCTTTGGGCTCAAAGGCAGCAGCTGCAATCACTGCACTACCAGCTGTCCCTGTAAGAGGGAAGTTACTAGCTATTGACTAGTTTGGTAACTAGTTCCGCTTGCTTTCAACCTTGAAATTCAATGCTAACATTACCAGCGGAACCCCCCCCCCCACACACACACACCGCTTATCACAAGCAGGATCATGGGCAGCAGCAGCTGAGCCCAGGAGCACGGGACTGGGGACACCCAGGACCAGAGGCTATTTCATTGCAAGGCACCCCAAGCAGGACTCAAACCCCAGACTCCGCAGAGAGCAGGACCTGGCCAAACCTACTGCGCCACTGTGCCCCCGCACCCTGATGGAACCAGTTAAATACATTTAGATAGCTGCAATATAATGGCTGTATCACTTGCATTCAAGCCAGTGTGTGTTATTAATTTGATGTCTGATAAAACCTTGCTGGCTAGCAAGATAACTCAAATGACAGTAAAGCATGTGCAAAGAATATGAAACCTCTATAGGGAGGTGTATGCCTTTCCTGATCATGTCCAATCCACTGGATTTACCACAGGTGGACTCCAAAAAAAGGCGTAGAAACATCTCACGGACGATCAATAGTAATGGGATGCACCTGAGCTAAATTTCAAGTTTCATAGCAAAGGGTCTGAATATTTATGTCAATGTGATATTTCAGTTTTTTATTTTTAATAAATTTGCAAAAAGTCCTTAAATCTTGTTTTCACTTTGTCATTATGGGATGTTGAGCGTAGATTGATGAGGGGAAAAAATTAATTGAAATGATTGTTGCATAAGACTGCAACATATAACAACATGAAAAAGTGAAGAGGTCTGAATACTTTCTGAATGAATATATATGTTACATACATACATATCACTTGGAGAGAGCTATATATAGTATTCAGTTCAAATCCTGCTCCTGCTTCTGCTTGTTTGCGATCTGTGCCTTTAACCTGAATTACAGAAGTATAAATGTAAATTTTTTCATCTCAATCAACTACTTGTCCTACGTAGCTCTGCTGCCTCATGTGCCTGGGCTGTTCATTCTCATGTCCATTTAAATGCTGATCACTATGTGTGGCGTTTGCTTGTGTTTCCTCCACTTTCTTTAATATCCTTCCACGGTCCAAAGACCATTCCCTGTCCAGATGCACCCTCTCTTGCACCATATGTCTTTGGGATAGGTTCCAAACTACCACAGCCATGCAGTGGACTAGCGGCTATCAGTAGTCAGTGACTAATAATAGGTAGCAGGCTGTGGTCTTTTGTTTCTTTTGTATTTCTCTGATAAATCTAATTGCTAGCAGTTCATTTTTTTGGCATAAGATTTACTGTATTTTTGATGAGATATGTATATAGTATATCACACACACATTTTTTGAACCGCTTGTCCCATACGGCATCGCGGGGAACCAGAGCCTACCCGGTAACACAGGGCGTAAGGCCAGAGGGGGAAGGGACACACCCAGGACAGGACGCCAGTCCGTTGCAAGGCACCCCAAGCGGGACTCGAACCCAAGACCCACCAGAGAGCAGGACTGTGGGCCAACCCACTGCCCCACTGCGCCACCGCACCCCCTATGTATGTTGTATATCACACACACACACACACATTTTCTGAACCGCTTGTCCCATACGGCGTCGCGGGGAACCGGAGCCTACCCGGTGACACAGGGCGTAAGGCCGGAGGGGGAGGGGACACACCCAATATGTAGAGTACGTATGTAGTATATTTTTCCTGTAATTTAAAACTGTATGTTTAAGCTGCAGGAGTGCAGTGGGTTGGACCGGGTCCTGCTCTCCGGTGGGTCTGGGGTTCGAGTCCCGCTTGGGGTGCCTTGCGACAGACTGGCGTCCCGTCCTGGGTGTGTCCCCTCCCCCTCCGGCCTTATGCCCTGTGTTGCCAGGTTAGGCTCTGGCTCCCCGCAACCCCGTAGGGGACAAGTGGTGCAGACAGTGTGTGTATTTAAGCTGCCAAGGGTGCTGTCGGTTCAAAACGCTGAAAATATCAATTTGAATGAAACTTGAATGCTCACACGTAATTTTTTTTAACCTGGAACTTTTTACTGGTAATAAAACTAATTCGGTAGTAGTAGTAGTAGTAGTAGTAGTAGTTCATTGGTGGGGATTTTGTTTTTGAAAATAACAGTAATTTCAGCTGAGTACCATTTCTGACTACTCTACCGAGCACTGCGAACAAATAAGCCATACATTTTACATCACACACACATCATCACACACGCACACCTCCCCAAAGTGTCCAGCAGAATAGCCTCTTTCCATATCACTCTGCTGCCAGCTGCTCAAAGCCCAGCCAGTTCATTTGTGCCTGGATTTCTGCTACTTTGCTTGAAAGAAGCACACATAATCAGTAGACATCATGAGTACTTTGATGATTGAGGATGCTGTCTTGCTTTTTTAAGGTCCTTGGTTTGAATCCCCACTCCTGCTGCAACACTCTTGAGCAAGCTGCTTTCCTTCAGTTGCTCCAGCAGGAATACTCAGGTGTATAATGCATGAGTGTGTGAAAACAGCTTAATTAACAAACCTGGCATTTAAGTCAATTAGAAAAGGTGCAAAGTTACCGTTGCTGCAACATTTTGTGCCGGACAAGGGTTTTTTCATTGCCTTTGTGTTGCACGGCTTATTGAACGTCAGGTGAGTACATGCCGTGAAACACTTATACCTGGCCACCTTGCGCACAGCTAATTTCACACGCCTAGCCAGAAGAGAAGTCCTGCAGATAAACGAGGCGATCGATTGTTTTTGTGGGTGGAGAGTCTGAAAGACATTGTTACGGCATAGGGAGCAGACGGGGGGGGGGGGGCTAGTGCATGCGCTGAATAGCGCGCCAAAGCCTTTCCATTCTGACAGTAAAGAGGTTAGAGCCATGGAGTTTACAGGGACAAACAAAAACCCCCCTGTTCCATGATGGACCAGGCTTCCCAGAATGACCGCAGGCATCTACAACTTACATAACAAATATCTGATTAAAAAAAGATTCTTACAGGACAAGAAAAACATTCAGAGCAGTGATGAAGTGATGATAACCTATAGATAAACGTCTGACTTATACACAGTTTCATATTTAAATTTGCCATAATTTTTTCATGAATTGTTTTTTATTCCCGAGAAGATCTCCGATTAAAAACATTATTCTACTGATATTGCAAAAATTCACGAGTCTGTCATGTGGCCCATCTGTGGTAATGCCCCCAATGTAGCACAGTCATAAAATAGACCGATTTTCTGCATGTCCCCAAATGCTCCTGCTAAACTGTTGAGGTTATAGCTTACAGCGGGTTTTATAATGTGATTTATAGCATTTAACATCCTCCTTACACCTCCCTCTCATTGGTGTCCGCAGTGATCAAGTGACTTGTCAACAGAGGGGGATTTATTGCAATTCTTGAACGTTAGAGACTGCGTCAGACTCAA
Organism: Scleropages formosus; assembly: GCF_900964775.1. Lineage (NCBI taxonomy): Eukaryota > Metazoa > Chordata > Actinopteri > Osteoglossiformes > Osteoglossidae > Scleropages > Scleropages formosus. The sequence continues at coordinate 32,467,959 of NC_041808.1, read as the reverse complement.
AAACCGAGTCTTTTCAATGCGACCGTTTTCACACTAACACTTTACCTGAGCTAAAATGATAATGGCCTGTACCTGCACATTCCTCCAGAAACACTTGGCTTGTTTTATTTGCTTTTCATTGTTTTCTTATAGAAATGAGGATATGCATCATTTGACGGTTCGTTCGCACTCCGGTGAACTCATTTCGCTTTTTAGGTTTGCTTTGCGGTCATCATCATGTGTTGATTTAATCTCCTCTGACCAGTGATGTCCAGTTTCAGACTTCATTATTCAGTAGACCTGCCAGATGCCTGTAACAGCTCTATTATTAGTTACATTTCAATACCTCTTAAGTGCTTTTCTTACTGCATTGACCACATCTTCGTCCTTTGCCAGATCCTTGAGCAGTCTCACGTGTGGAATAGCCCCCTCTGCATGGTGTTTCTAGACTTTGTGAAAAGGTATTTGACAGCCTGCACCATACCTCACCTTGGAAGATCCTCCAACACCACAACATTCTCCAGAAACTGGTCAGCATCATCCGGTCCCTCTATGGGAGCAGTTTAATAAGTATTTGATACTCCGCCGATCGCTTCTCTTTAAAGTAATTTTGTGCATCACAAGAGTGATGAATGCAGGGAAAGGTATTTGGTTCAGATGAAACATGTTCCAACTGATGTTACGGCATGGCCTATATCTACAGGAGGTCCTCAACTTACTTTAGGATACCATTCCAACAATCTCATTGTAAGCTGAAACTGTATTGTCAGCTACTGTACAGTATCTTATACTGTATGAACCTTAAGGATATATAAACAATAAATACACATGAATGCTACAGTAGTTTGTACAACAGGACTTTGTTATATTTTTTCACCAATTTTACATATTATTAATTTCAAATAGTATTACTTGCACACACACACAGGCTGAAGCCACTTGACCCGAGTGGGGTTGTGGCAAGCCGGAGCCTAACCTGGCAACACAGGGTGGAAGGCTGTAGGGAGAGGGAACACACCCTGGACAGGACGCCAGTCCATCACAGGGCATCCCAAGCAGGACTCAAACCCCAGACTCACCAGAGAGCAGGATCCGGCCAAATCCGCTGCGCCATCGCACCCCCCTAAATAATGTTAATATAGAACAATTATAATATTACATTTATTCCTTTAGCAGACACTTTTCGCCAAAGCGACTTAAAATGTTAGTCAACCTACAATTATTTACCCATTTATACAGCTGGGCAACTTTACTGGAGCAATTTAGGGTAAGTACCTTGCTCAGAGGTACTACAGCCAGAGGTGGGGATCAAAATTGCCATCTTTGGGTCCAAAGGCAGCAGCTCTGATGATTACGTTCAATAATATAATGTGAGAAGGTAGGTGATCCTGTCCTGGCAGGGGTGATGTTAAATTGATGGACAGTACCCCACGGCTTGCCCATGCTGTGGTTTAAAGGCTTTGAAGACAAGCTGCTGGCACTTCAGGGGCAATCAGCCAGGACGTGAAAGGCAGCTGGTCTGAGGACAAAGAAAACTGCTTGGAGGTAGTTTTTTGTTTTGCCCTGCCCAGCCTTGCCTTGCATGAAAGGGGTCTTTTTTTAATACTGGTTTGCGTTAAAACATGTTTTTGTTGTAAACCCTGCTGTTTTGGTTGGGACTACTGCGCAAGTGGCACAATAAATGAAATACAGTATTGTATTTTCGTGCTGCACTATTCTTTTCACTTTAATTTGTAAATCTTATTCCTTTCACTTTTTCTTTCCCGCGCCACCAGTACTCACTTTTGCATTTGCTAGACACAAAATATGAAAGGAATTTCAAACAAAATGTTTTCTTAATAAAACATAGTACCTGATAAGCACAGTGACTGAGTCAATAAGAAATATGAGTGCCTTGCGACAGTACCTTGAAATTCGGTGTGGCCGATCCCAAACCCAGATGAGAAAGGAGGAGAGTTAGGAATCGGACCAGCAACCCCAACCTATAACACTCTTGTAACTGTGGAAACAACAGCAAAGGAAAGAACTCCACTTAGCAGAGGGAGCAAAGCAGCACAGAAAATTGGAGTTATGATGGAAGAGGACTGAAGCTGAAAGGATGTCTCTAGCCCAACATCAGTCCTCCTGATGCTGAAACAATATATAAGAGTGGGATGTTGGAATGTGCAGACTCTGTTCCACATCGAGAAGTTGCCACAAACAGTGAAAGACATTAACAGTTACAACCTGAGTTTGCTTGAAGTCACAGAGTCAAGATGGACAGGAACAGGGAAGCAGAAACTGAGCACTGGGGAAGTAATCATCCGGTCAGGAAGGCAAGATGACAACCACCAAGAAGGAGAAGGCGTGCCCTCATGTGCAGCAAGAAATATCTAAACGCCTTGCTGCAATGGAAACCCATCAACGAATGCCTGCTCTGTGTGAGGCTGATCTCCAAGTTTGCTAACGTGTCCATCGTGATGGCCTACGCACCCGTCAGCAATGCTGACAATGAGGATATGGACCAGTTCTACAGCACGCTTCAAGCAGCACTGAAGGAAATCCCAAGACATGACGTTGTGCTCCTGATGGGAGACCTCAGTGCAAGGGTCAGCAGCAATAATGAGAATAGAGAGAGGATTATGGGACAACATGGACTCACCGACAGTGGAAAATGAATAACGGGCTTTTGTGAAGAAAAAAATCTGGTCATTGGTGGCAGGCTCTTTGAACACGAGACTATTCATAAGCTGACTTGGACATCGTCTGAGGGGAGAACCCAAAGCCAAATCAACCATATCATTATTAACAGCAAGTGGAGGTGCTCCCACAGGACATACGTGCGATGCGGCATGCTGATGTTGTTAGTGACCACAACCTACCGGTGGCAAAGCTGAGGAAGGTGAGAAAACAGAAAACAGTGTTTTAACATTGCTGAACTGAAAAAACCAGCAGTGAAGAAAGACCTCAGCATTGCTCCGAAGGACTGATTCAGCATCCTCTAAGATGAAACAGCACTGGCCATTGATAGTTTCAACAAAGCCATGACTGAAGCAATGAAAATGTCCATAAGCTACAGGAAGAGAGTCACGTCTGAATGGATATCTGCTGACACATGGAAGGCCAAAGGGGAGAGGAAGAAGTTAAAGAAGAAACTCCTGGATTCTTAGTCACCCAGGCTGGAGTAGAGGTTAGCAGTGCGGTACAGAGAGGGACAGAGAAGTCAAGACGGCAGTGAGGAAAGACAAAAGGTGGTACAGATGGACTCGCTGAAGAAGCTGAGGCAGGCCCCGAACAGAAGGACATGAAGACAGTTTACCTGATTACCAAGAAACTACAGGGAAACTGAGAACAGAACCGAGATCTAGTGAAGGCTGAGGATGGAACACCTATCACAGAAGAACAAGCCAAGTTAAAGGTGTGGAGAGAGCATTTGTAGAGGATCCTGAACCAGCCAGACCCACAAACACTCGCTAACATCACTAGTACAGAAGAAGACCAGCAAGGTCTTAATGTGTATTATCCTTCAGCACATCACAGCAGCAGTGAAAGCCATACTATACCAAGAATAAACTCGCTTCAGGAAGAGGAGGTCCTACACTGACCATATCTTCATCCTTTGCCAGATCCTTGAGCTGTCTGACAAATGGAATAGCCCACTTTACATGGTGTTTATAGAAACTATAGCATTCCCCAGAAACTGGTCAACACCATCCAGTCCCTCTGTGGGAACGTAGAGTGTAGGATCATCCACAACAACAAGCTGACAGAACCATTCAAGGTGGACACCAGAGTCAAGCAGGGCTGAATCCTGTCACCAATGCTGTTTTCCTTGACAATCGACTGGCTTCTGAAAAGCGTGACCCAGGGAAAGTGACAGGGCATGGAGTGAACTCTGACCTTGGATCTTGGAAGACCTGAACTATGCAGACAACCTCCAGCAGAAGAAAAAGAGCCAGCATCATTGGACTTAAGGTCAACACCAAGAAGATTCAGCTCATGAAGAAGAACACCACGACCAGCACACGTGTCACAGTAAACGATGGGCCACCGGAGGACATGGAGGAGTTTGTCTGTCTGGGCGGCAAGGTAACAACAGACGGTGACTGCGACTGGGAAATCAACACCAGAATCAGCAAAGCCATCCAAACCTTTGCCATGCTCAAACCCTTCCTCCGGCCTCAGCATCCACATGAAGATCAGGATCTTCAAGAGCAACATCCTCAGCATCCTCCTGTATGGATCACAGTGAGGTTTTCCAGGCCAAGTACCTGCGGCGTATCCTCAAGATCTCCTAGTCAAACATCATCTCCAAGGAAAACCTCAGGAACAGGACAGGGATGGGCACCATAGCAAAGACACTTAGAGTGTGCAGATGGAAACATTTTTCTCAGGGGCTCTAATCAAAGTAGTTTCTGAGAACATGTCACATCAAGACTTCTTTGCTTACCTAATCAGAATTGCCAGCATAACAGTTGTGAATGGTTTAAAGTATTCTATTGCTGAGACTGGGCCCCTGTTTTTACCATCGTCTATCCTGTGTTATAACACAGAGACATGGGTACTGGTGGACTCAAGTGCAGAAATGCAATAGGAGAGAAGTGAAGATTCTGAATTGTGAAGATGATACAGAAGACACTGGGAACAGGGACTTGAACAAGAATTATGCATGTGAGATATGTAAGATCACTAGTCTGATCCCCAGACAGAGCCTCCGGTGGTCACTGGGGCTATTATTCCTGGGGTGGTGACACTTTAGTACTTATGTTAATTTTCTGTCTTGCATAGGGTTGCTACATCTTAAGAATATTAAAAATGGTTTTCTTTCTATTGCAAATACAAAACAAGTAGGTCTGAATTTAATAGGTTTGACACTTGCACTTTTTTAAACTGAAGTATTTCCAACACGGGGGGTGCGGTGGCGCAGTGGGTTGGACCGCAGTCCTGCTCTCCGATGGGTCTGGGGTTCAAGTCCCGCTTGGGGTGCCTTGCGGCGGACTGGCGTCCCGTCCTGGGTGTGTCCCCTTCCCCCTCCGGCCTTACGCCCTGTGTTGCTGGGTAGGCTCCGGTTCCCCGTGACCCCGTCTGGGACAAGCGGTTCTGAAAATGTGTGTGTGTGTGTATTTCCAACACAAAGGGGGTGCGGTGGCGCGGTGGGTTGGACTGCAGTCCTCCTCTCCGGTGGGTCTGGGGTTCGAGTCCCGCTTGGGGTGCCTTGCGACGGACTGGCGTCCCGTCCTCGGTGTGTCCCCTCCCCCTCCGGCCTTGCGCCCTGTGTTGCCGGGTAGGCTCCGGTTCCCCGTGACCCTGTATGGGACAAGCGGTTCTGAAAATGTGTGTGTGTGTGTGTGTGTGTGTGTGTATTTCCAACACATGGAGGGTGTGGTGGCGCAGTGGGTTGGGCCTCGTCCTGCTCTCCGGTGGGTCTGGGGTTCGAGTCCCGCTTGGGGTGCCTTGTGATGGACTGGCGTCCTGTCCTGGGTGTGTCCCCTCCCCCTCCGGCCTTACGCCCTGTGTTGCCGGGTAGGCTCCGGTTCCCCGCGACCCCGTATGGGATAAGCGGTTCAGAAAATGTGTGTGTGTAGTACAAAGTTTGTGTTCAGCTTTGCTGCGGCAAATCTTTTTTCAAAGTATATTGCTCTCATTATCATAAAAACTAGCTGCGGCAGCTGCATGCCATGGCGCTAAACCCACCAGGTCCTACAAAAGAAAGTGATGATTGTTTTTCCCAGTTTAGCGCAACACCGGGGACTCCTAGCGCTGGCTTTTCCGTTGCGATCTAGCCTCTCTGCAGGCCCTTCCATCTGTGCGGTTTCTCGGCACGTCTTCCCACTCACGTCCGGTCACCACGCAGACAACCGCCACACATATCTGGAGAAACTGGGTTAATCAAATACATGGAAAGGGACAGTCAACACCATCTTTCTCAAAACTGGGCCACCGTCAAGGGGGTCAACGTTTCGTAGGAGGCATTACTGTGATGAGAGAATGGCCGCTACACAGATGAGGGCTCTATATTTTTCAAAAGGTCATGATGGCGATGATTAGCAGTCTGATAAAGCAGACTAGGTTAACTACTTCACGAATCGCTGCAACAGATCGAGGACCTGTAAGGTGACGTGAGCTAAGCCGGGAGTGCTGTCTGGCCGGCCAAAAGGAAAGGCGAGGTGGGTTTGCACGGAAGTTGGGGTTTCTCAGAATGAAACGTAGGGAAGGCCTATGAAATTAGCAGCGTGACAAATCTCTGATCGATCTGCTGATTGATTTATGCACCATCCACGATCTGCACTCAACCGCAGAGGCAGGAGACAAGAAAGGGAGGGGCCACCATGCTTCGTGTTTTTTTGGGGTTTTCGCCTGGAGGACTGTATATATAGCTGTAGGGTGTGGAAAAGCACTCATCGTACAGGTCCGTGTACGTTGCGTTCATTCATTTTTTTTTTTTAATTCGAAACTGAAAAACAAAATGCTGACTGCAATTTGATCGTTCGTTTTTAGTTTTAAAAATGAAAAACAAATTATGAATTAACTATGTTTTAGCAGCATTTTTTTTGCTCAAAATTTGAAATATTTAAAATATGCCTCATTTATAGTTTCTTGCCGTCTTGTTTTCTGACTTTGAGTTATTTCGTTTTGTGGTATTCCTGAACAACCCGCATGTAAACTAATTGAAACCGCGCATAATCCATCAGTGGCTTCATCGAACATTCTGGCTTCACGCCGAGTTATTCGTAAATTAGTAAGGATCAGTAGGTGCTTTTCAGCAGCAGCAAGAAAGTGACAGTAAGGGACGATGACGTGTCCACTTGAAATCGGCAGGATTTTTCAGGTGCTACTTCTAAGAGCAGGTGTTAAAGGCACCATGAAGTTGTAGTTTACATTTATTTGTTTAGCAGACACTTTCTCCAAAGCGATTTCCAATGAACTCTATGTAGTGTTACCAGCCCACACACCTTATTCACCAGGGTAACTTACACTGCTAGATACACTACTTATACTGGGTCACTCATCCATACATCAGTGGAACACACTCTCTCTCTCTGTGTCATTCACATACTATGGGTGACCAGCATGTCTTTGGAGTGTGGGAGGAAACCAGAGCACCCAAAGACTTATACTGCTAGATACATTACTTACACTGGGTCACTCATCCATACATCAGTGGAACATACTCTCTCCGTGTCACTCACACACTATGGCAGAACCTGAACATGTCTTTGGAGTATGGGAGGAAACCAGAGCACCCGGAGGAAATCCGCAGAGACATGGGGAGAACATGAATACTCCACAGAGACCGAGCAGGGATTGAATCAGCGTCCTCGCTCACTACCCATGCACGGAGACAGCAGTGCTACTCGCTGTGCCACCATGCCACCCGTTCCAGGAAATATTGCATACTTTAGGGCATTCATCATATCTGATATTGTGTGATTTTGATTTTTACACTTTGCACGATTAAACGAAGAGAAAATTAAATTTCTACTTTCAATATTAAATCAAAAAACGAATGAAGGCATCCTAATTTGCATTTTGTTTTTCAGTTTCCGAATCAAAAAACAAATGGAAGCAACGTACACGGACCCACGCGCAGTATATAAAGCATTCTGTCAAATGACTTTCGGCTTCACCTGCTGAATCAACATGTTAATGTATGTTTTCATGGGATGTCTCTTTCTGTGCACTTGATGTGTACTTTCTACTCGGACGTTAATCTACCTTCACTGTGACTTCAAAAAGGATATTCGTCTGCATGAATGCACCTGTAGAACCCGTAAAATGGCATGGAATCTCTGCTAATTTGTGTTTTACCTCATGCGAAGAACATCACCTGGCGTTTTACGTGCGAATTGGTCCCTAATTGATTTGAGTCAGCATTACTAATTAGCAGCATTAGTATTTCTTCTTAATTTCCTCCATCCTTTTTCTTGTTTTGGGCTTTGTGCTTTATTCTAACGCAGAGAATGTAGGGCACGGCTATAAATGGGGAAAAGGATCAACCGCTGTCAGTAAACTAGGGCTCAACAGCTGTCTGAAAATGGGACACTCTCAGCACCTGAAGAGCCACAAAAGGAAGAGGTCCTCCAGGAAGGAAGATAATGGTTTTCCAGCTGAGTCTTGCCTAGCAACGCCATGCAGCAGTCACCGGCTGCTCAGTCGCCATGGAAACGGATAGAAAACAAAGCTTTTCCGTACTTACGGCAGTTTTTCTTGCATAGAAAAATCACAAAAATGTTGTCCAGCACTAGAATTACTGTTGCTAGCCTGAATTATTGTCTGTTGTGCCCCCTTTTTCACTTAACTGTATGTAATGAGAAATGTACCTTTCACTTCTACATCCTAAATTGGAAAATCATACCTTAGCAGACACACACACGCACACACACACATTTTCAGAACTGCTTGTCCCATATGGGGTCAGACAAAATTTTAAAAATGATTCATGTGGGATTTCATTTGGTTTGCACTGGAAACAGTACATACAGTGATAGTTTTGCCTTTGCCTGGCTGCATCACCATCTGATATGATCTCACCTTTTTTTGTAATTTTCAGGTTTACATTTACATTCATTTCCTTAGCAGACACTTTTCTTCAAAACGACTTCCAATGTCTCTGTAGTGTGGGAGGAAACCAGAGCACCCAAAGACTTATACTGCTAGATACACTACTTACACTGGGTCACTCATCCATACATCAATGTAACACACTCTCTCTGTCACTCACACACTATGAGTGAACAGCAAGTCTTTGGACTGTGGGAGGAAACCAGAGCACCCGGAGGAAACCCATGCAGACACTGGGAAAACATACAAACTCCACACAGTTTTAAGACAAACAGACAACAATCAGACAAAACAGACATAAAAAAATCACCTCCACACAGATTTTTTCAGTGAGGGTTTTTTTTTCTGATAAAATTCAGCACTCTTGGGTGTTATGTTTTCTATGATGATTTTTCCATATATATTTTATTTCCCTGTTAATATCCATTACATTTTTATTATATATATATGTCTACTATATTACTATATTTCAAGATCATTGTGTCCCCTCCCCCTCCGGCCTCATGCCCTGTGTTACCGGGTAGGCTCCGGTTCCCCGCGACCCCGTATGGGACAAGCGGTTCTGAAAATGTGTGTGTGTGTGTGTGTGTGTGTGTGTGTGTGTGTGTGTGTGTGTGTGTGTGTGTGTGTGTGTGTGTGTTTTCATCTTGCCATTATATTTTTATCTTTATTTTATTTTATCCTATTTTTATCATTACTCTGTCACCTCTCCTACTCTATTGATAAACAATGGTGGTCTCCAGTATAGTGGTGTGTCTCTGATCATACTGGATGCTGTCGAAAGAAATGACAGCTTTGCACAGAAATAATTTAAGAACCACTGCTTCTCTCAACAGGGGGGTGCGGTGGTGCAGCGGGTTGGACCGGGTCTTGCTTTCCGGTGGGTCTGGGGTTCGAGTCCCGCTTGGGGTGCCTTGCGACGGACTGGCGTCCCGTCCTGGGTGTGTCCCCTTCCTCTCCGGCCTTACGCCCTGAGTTGCCGGGTAGGCTCCGGTTCCCTGCGACCCCGTATGGGACAAGCGGTTTAGAAAATTTGTGTGTGTGTGCGCTTCTCTCAACTTCACTTTCTGCTACTCTGCTTTGGTCAGATGTCTGGTAGGTCTTAAAATTGACTTTAAATCCTAATCACATCAGCTAACATGTTTCAGTTCTTTCTGAGGGAAGTTTATTGATGGAAGTTTGAAAAATATATACACAAAATGATGCATTTGTTTGATAATTCGGAGGAAAGGAGTCTCTTACGAGCTGTCAATCCCTAAATTTATTACATAATAATGTGAAGAAATTAACAGTAGTCTATGTAATGACCAGAAGAATGGCCATTACATATTTTATAAAGCAGGACACCTCCTAGCATGGTTCGTTGCACTTGCTGTTACATTGTTTTAGCTGAATGGCCTAAAAGAAGCTTCTGGAGAAGCAGATCAAGACTTTCATAGAAGAGGAGTACAGCGGGATGGGGTGAGGGTAAAAATTTTGCTGTGAGACCAAAATCTAGGGCAAGAGGAACGAATCCTCAGTGAAACACAAAGCAGGAACACCTGGTAACATGTCAATGGACATGTAACTGCTCTCCACAATTCATGTTTTCTATCTGTGACCTATTTTGTAGTTAATTTACCATTGACATAAGTACAGAAAAAGATACAGGCATACATACACCTGGAAAATTAAATTGTTTTTTTTTTTTTTTTCTTCCAACACCAAGAAGGCAGTTAAAATGTTTTAAAGTTGATGGGGGCATAAACATTGTGTTATATAACAAAATCTATCAGCAGAATCTAGAATTTTGATTTCCATATTAACAAACACAGCTGAAAATGGACAAAACATTATTGCTAGGGAAAACGAGTTTGAAAAAGAAGAATCACATGTACACCCCATGTTGCCCTTTAAAAGTATGAATTATGAGAGCTAGTGCCAGAATAGCTTAAAACCACCTCATTTAATGCAACATGTTAAAAATGAGCGTAAACAACTTTTTCCTTAATTTCTTCTGAAATTTCTTTGGATGGAGAGAGTAGGATTCAGCACAGGTAGGTAATGTACTGTTGCTGCTTTAAGGAGGGTGAAATATATATATACTTATATATATATATGCTTAAACAGAAATACAAGGTATGGGGACTGGTGTAGTTAAAGAGCCATGCCCAGAAGTAGTTGTACATTGCTTTGGAGGAAAAAAGGTGTCTGCTAAGTGTATGAATGTAAATTCTCGGTTCTGGCTCCGTTGTGGCGGAACGACCTCCCCCTCTCACTCAGAACTGCTGAATCTCGGTCCACATTTAAAAAGGGTCTTAGAAGTCACCTCTTCCAGACTCACTTCACCCATGATCTATTAAGTTCATGTAAGGTGTAAATGTTCATGCACTATAACTTTAAGATCATGTCCAGATAAACCTTTATGCAGCTACTCTTGTAATGTAATGCAAATGTTTATATGTATTAAAAAAAATAGTATGAAGATGATCAGGAATTCTGATAAAGTTTTATGCAGCTACTCGTGTGATGAACTTTGGTTCATATGGTGGAAAGAAACAAATTAACTGTACTTAAGAATCATGTCTAAACATCTAAGTCTCTCTTTCTCCTAATGTAACACACACATTGCATTTTCTTCTGCTTTTAAAGAAGGCCATTGATTGCATCAGTATTACGTGTGCTACTGCGTCACACCAAAAGTCCTTAGTGAGGGTATTGTTGCCAAAAAGGACGAGCATGTGCTCCACTGATTTCTAGGACGGCAACGTCACAGACACAGAAGTGCAGTAGCAGTGAAAGAGTTTAAAGATCTCATGGAAAGTGCAGGCTATTTACAAGCCCAAACATCCATCCATCCATCCGTCATCTGAACCGCTTGTCCCATACGGGGTCGTGGGGAGCCAGAGCCTAACCTGGCAACACAGGGTGTAAGGCTGGGGGGGAGGGGACACACCCAGCGCGAGACGCAAGCCCAAACAGATAACATAAAACATAGTGCAACACAATGTACAGGGGTCATAGAACCGCTCACCTTCACCGTTAAGACCTCACCTCTCCATCTTGTACTCAGGACTACCTTATATCCACCCCTCTTAGACCATACCACATTTAAAACAAGACTACATATTATGGGAGGGGGGGCACGGTGGCGTGGTGGCGCAACAGGCTTGACCGAGTCCTGCTCTCCCAGGGGTCTGAGGTTTGGGTCCCACTTTGGGTGCCCTGTGATAGACTGGCATCCTGTCCTGGGTGTGTCCCCTCTCCCTCCAGCGTTGCGCTCTGTGTTGCTGGGTTAGGCTCTGGTTTGCTGCAACCCTGCTTGGGACAAGCGGTTTCAGACAGCGTGTGTGTGTGTGTGTGTGTGTGTGTGTGTGTGTGTGTGTGTGTGTGTGTACATATTATGGCCTGCAAAACATAAAATATAGAATAAAAAGACACAATAGACCAGGGGTCAGCAACCCGCGGCTCTTTCATCCCTCTGCCGTGGCTCCCCGCGGCTTTGAAAAAATAATGTGAATAAATGGCTATTTTATTTAAAGAAAAATTTGTTTTGGTTGTTACAAATAATTTAGAAATAAAATGTCAGTCGTTTTCTCTTTGTAGTTCCTTTATTTCATAAATGTAACAAATCACAGTCTTTATATACATAGCATAAGTGTAATGAAACTATATATGCTGTGTTTTCTTCATTTTAGGGATCAAACTGGGTTTGTGGCTTCAGATGGGTTTTATTTGGTGGGAAACGGGCCCAAATGGCTCAGATGCCGACCCCTGCAACAGACATTCATTTGATGCATATATCCAAAAAAAGATATATAAATACAATAGTCTCCCCTTATCCACGGGTTCACTTTCTGCGCTTTCAGTTACTTGCGGCCAACCGCAGATCCAAAAATATTCAATGGAAAATTCATAAGTTTTCAATCGCGTGCCATTCTGAGTAGCGTGATGAAGTCTCGCGCTATCCCGCCCAGGACGTAAATCAACCCTTTGCCTAGCATGTCCACACTCTATACGCTACCCACCCGTTAGTCACTTGGGTAGCCGTCTCAGTTATCAGAACGACTGTCACGGTATCGCAGTGCTTATGTTCAAGTAACCCTCTTTTTTTTTAATTTTTTTAAATGAAAAAACTTTAGCTGTGAGAAAATTTTATTTAGTAGGAGTTAAAAGCTTTAAATACGACATCGAAATCTGAAAGTGAGAAGCTTTGTTAATCAGACTCAGTAAGTCAGTTCAATAATATACAGTACTGTGCAAAAGTTTTAGGCACTTGGGGGAAAAAACCTGTAAAGTGAGAATTCTTCCAAAAATAATGATCTTAATTAATAAAATTCCTACAAAGCTTAGTAACCATCCATCGTCAACAACCGCTTGTCCTTAGCGGGGTCATGGTCGGGCTTGGCCGGGTCCCGCTATCTGCGGGTCTGGGGTTCGAGTCCTGCTTGGGGTACCTTGTGATGGAGTGGCGTCCCGTCCCGGGTGTGTCCCCTCAACCCCGTTTGGGATAAGTGGTTTCAAAAAGTATGTGTGTGTACTTTCTTTCTTTAACGACAAACAAAACTCTTACTCTAATACTGTAATTTTTTGCAAAAGGAACGCTTGGAAATCTAAAATATTCTCTTTCCCATCGACGCTAATGCAGAAGACATTAAATAACAGTCTAAAAGAAATATTTCTGTGAAGCATCTAAGACTTTTGCACAGTACTGTACATGGCCTGACTTTACCTCAGCTTCCTTATTTAGTGGTCCCAGCCTCTAAAAGGGCATTACATTTTTTACCGCAATCCATTTTTCACTATAAAATGTATAAATATAATGTATTATCATAGTGTACGTGAAATTAAATGCTCATCCGAACCTGAGCAGCAAAAAAGCAAGTGCAAGGTCTGGTCCGTGATCCTGCAAAATGCTGGTATGGCAGCATCCTTTCCAGAATTCTCCAGGATAAATGTGGCAAAGGAAGCAGATCTTGAAGTCATTGTGTGTATTAATATGTATATGAAACTGCTGATGGTTACAGAATTCCTGCAGCCAGGTGGTGTGCTATTACAGCCTTACCTGCTGCTGTTGTGAGCAGTGATGGCTAAGGAGAGCAAAATATACTTCATGCAGGTTTTTTCAAAAGCAGCTCCCCAGTGCAGCTACTGCCTCCGAAGCTTTGGTCACCCAGTCGGCACCCACGTGAGGCAAACCTGGGACTCAAACGAGCAACCATGAGGATCTCGATCAGCATCTCCACCCCACTGCTCAGCTCAACACCATGACCTCCAAATGATGCAAGCTATGAAAACGAAAGCCGAATGCCCCTAAGATTGGTACGTGTGAAATGAGAATAAATTGAACTGTCTTTCTGTGAACATTCTGTGTTCTTATAGTGTTCTCAGTAGACTAGAGTGGGAGGTATTGGTTCGCTGCCCGCAGACAAGGGGTTCAAGTTGCGTGTACATGTATGGATGGGCCTGTCTGTGTTGGAGGCTGGTGCGAAAGCAGCACTCTGGGTTATCTAATCAGGTTATGTAAAGACCCAGGACACACCCCGCTGGGGCTCTAATCTCTAGCTGAATGGGAGCCATGCGCTCCGGCCGTGGGCTTCTCTGTGATGCTGGGTACCGGCGCATCGTGCGCACACTCATCTTAGTTGATTGGCGTCATTGTTGGCATGGTTGATGCTCATCCACTGGCACCAGGGCAATTTAACTGAATCAAGTTTGAGTAGAGCGAGAGCTTTTTTTTTTGAGATACATAGAAAAATTTACCTTACATTACAGGAGTAGCTGTGTAAAGGTTTATCCGGGCATGATCATAAAGTTATGGTGCACGAACATTTATACCTTACATGAACTAAAGAGATCATACGCGAAGTGAGTCCGGAAGAGGTGAGTTTTAAGACCCTTGTTAAATATGGACAAAGATTCAGCAGTTCTGAGTGAGAGGGGGAGGTCGTTCCACTACAACGGGGCCAGAACCGAGAACCTCTGTGCCTTACCTTTCGTGCGCGGGACCACCAAGTGGGCAGATGTGGAAGAACGTAGCAGTCTGACTGGCGTGTCGCGAATGATCAAGTCACGTAGATAGCTGGGAAAAGTTCCATTGATGCATTTGTCAGCCAACCGTAGTTCTTCAGTCTATAATAATTAACAAATCTGCTCTTCATGAGGTAGGCTGCTGAACAACTGCCGTATTAAAAGGTTTCATGACTAACCCTAACCTCACCAAATTGAGGGATGATTAAAAGTGAAACCTTTCTTAGCCGGTGCTTCTTTCTACACTGCACTGATTTTGTGAAGCTGAATAAAGTGTTAATTTGAATCCGTTCAAACAGACCTCACACACATACGTTTCCTGAAACTGCTTGTCCTGTGCGGGGTTACAGGGAGCCGGAGCCTAACCCAGCAACACAGGGCATAAGGCTGGACGGAGAGGGGGCATACCCAGAACAGGATACCCGTCCATCACAAGGCACCCCAAGCGGGACTTAAACCCCAGACCCACCGGAGAGCAGGACCCGGTCAAACCCACTGCGCCACCACACCACTCTCTGCCCCTTCAAACAGACCTGTACAACATAATTTCACATTAACACCCCATCACAAATCAGTCAAAATCCATTTTTTCTTAAGGTAGAGGTCATAATCCAGATTCATTATTTATTCCTTCATTGATAATCGTACGTTCTAATTCAGCATTAGTGTAGTCTGGAGTCTGTCCCAGAAGGACAGTGAAGAGGTAGAGTGGATCCGGGACAGGGCGTCAGCCCATTGCAGGACAATCACATATATTCACTCGCACCCTACGGAAAACTGAGTCGTCAATTCACCTGAAATACCTGTCTTTGGACTGTGGGAGGAAACCAGAGCACTTGGAGGAAAATCACATGAACATGGGTAGAACATCCGAAGTCCACACAGTCTGAGCTGGATTTGAACCCATGGCCAATCGTAAAATCTAGTAACACAACTTTCTGCATGAACGCCCATTGGAAGGCAAAAGTGTTTCCCCAGCATACAAAAACAAAGCAAACTATAGTGACTTTGCCACGCCCACGTCGCCGGAGCAACAAGGCACACCTGGGGCTCGGCACTGACAGACGCATAAAAGGCTGCGGTAGAGCAAGAGCTAATGTGGAACCTTGTTCAGCCTTGTGACGTCCTTGCTCAGCCTTAGTGTCTTCCTTGCCCTCACATCCTCTCCCCAGTTCCCTTGCCCCCACTCCTTTGTCCTCCTCGAATCTTTGTGATCATTGACCTCTTGCCTGTTCGTTGACCTCGTCTTCTGGATTTCCCGTTCTACGACGTACGCACCTCGGAGAACTTCACCTGTCCCGTGACAACGATTCTTCGATTTCCCGTAATAAAGCCCCTTTGCTCCGCACTTGGCTCCGTCAACTTCCTTCCGGAACAGACCATGACAGACTTCAATAAGTGGTGCCACTAAAACGTATTTTTGTGTTTTGTCCTGGTTTTTTTCCAATTTGTTTAAGGCCAATTACCCTACTCTAATAACTGCCCCCTGTGCTATATTACTCCTGTGCTATATTTATCCTTCATATAAACATAATTAATGTTGGGACAGTGGTGCAAGGATCAGTGCTAGTGCCTTGCAGCTGCTGGCCTGTGGGTTTATAGTTGGGTTCCAGTCTTGCTCAATGGACTCTAAATTACTCTTGCTGTGTGTGTGTGTGTGTGTAAGAATGTCCTGCACTGGACTGGCATCCTGTACTCTGCTCTCTGCTTCATGCCCTGTGCTTCTGGTAGAGGCTCCAGACCACTGTGGCCCTGTTACTGATAACGGGTAGATAAATAAGTTCCCTCATTCATATAAATAATGCACTGGTTTCCCAGCAATTTTTTTTTTTATTTTAGCACAGTAAAACTTATTCACAGGATCAGGAAATAAAGGAATAAACATACTTTTAGTTGCAGTTACTAAAAGCCACCTTGTTATGGCATTGATTATTGACACGTTCTTGTGAGCTCAGAACCGGGAGCGGGTCTCAAGAAAGCGCTTGTGGCAGTAATAAAACAAGGTACTGAACCTGATTTCAGTGAGATATCTTGCTGTATGAATAGATGAAGTTGTAAGTCACTGAGGGGGGCACAGGGGTGCTTGGCCTGTGCCTGCTCCCTGGTGGGTCTAGGGTTCGAGTCCTGCTCGGGGTGCCATGGGATGGACTGGCGTCCCGTCCTGGGTGTGTCCCCTCCTTCTCCAGCCTTACGCCTTGTGTTGCCGGGTTAGGCTCTGGCTCGCCGCGACCCCGGTCGGGAGAAGCGGCTTAAGTGTGTGTGTGTGTAAGTAACTGGCCACAAAACCCTCAGCTGAAAAGCAATTCAATAACAGGGTGGTTTTCCAAAAGGATCTGTCTGTGTTGAGTACAGAAACTGCTTTTTTTAAATAAAGGCAATGGTGCCATCTTGACCCCTCTGTCTGTCTCGTGAACGGCAGGCACAAAAAAGCGCTGAAATAAAGGGCACGTACTACTAGTATCTCCAGGGGAAAACTGGGTTAGTGGTACAAACGTCATCGCAGCGTTCAGAAAATCTCGTAATCGCAAAAATTCATTCCCAGGTTACAGGCCAGCTATTACAGTAGTTCCCCTTTATATGTGGGGGATGTGTTCCAAGATCCCCAGCGGATGCCTGAAACCACGGATAGTACTGAACCCTATATATGCTATGTTTTCCTTGTACAGAAGAAGAAGGAAAACTAAAGACTAATGCCCTGGTCCTCATAAGTATATACACACACACACCACACACACACTGGCTGAAGCCACTTGTCTTGAGCAGGGTTGCAGAGAGCCGGAGCCTAACCCGGCAACGCAGGGTGCAAGGCTGGAGGGGGGCGGGGACACACCCAGGGCAGGACGCCCGTCCATCGCAAGGCATCCCAAGCGGGACTCAAACCTCAGACCCACGGGTGAGCAGGACCTGGCCAAACCTGCTGCACCACCACACCCCCTTCCTCATAAATACTGATTTTTTAAATAAAGTTTTTTTTTATTAAAAGAAAAAAAAAGGGCACTTCGATACAACCACTGGGATACCACAATAGTCGGTCTGATAATCGAGGTGCTACTAAGTGACGAACAGGCAGGTAGTCTGTAGAGCGTGGATACGCTGGACAAAAAGATGATTCACGTCCTGGGCGGGGCGGTCGCAGATTTCATCACACTACTCAGAACGGTGTGCAGTTTAAAACATTTATGAGTTGTTCGTTTCTGGAATTTTCCGTTTAATATTTTCGGACCGTGGTAATTGAAACCTCGGAAAGCGAACCCGCGAATAAGGCTGGACTACTGTATTTTTCTTAATTCCTCATATAATTTCCTATGACAGGACCGCTTACTTGGCCTTACTCACCTCACACTGTATAACAATATGGCTAAGTGGTTCTTTGTCTTCAGACTGAGGGTGTTCGGCTATTCCAAAGAAAACCTTGTAAATGCAAATGCATATAAAGACATGGTTCTGTGTTTGTGGCTTTATACATTCTAGCTATTTTTTATTTTAATGGCCAAAATGCAAAAAAAAAAAAAAATAAATAAATAAATAGAAAACAAAATTTGCCGATTTATTGGCCTCCTCTTAGACAGTGGAATAAAGGACCTTTATGAAGACAGACATGGTTTTTCAGTATCTCTGCAGTGTTCAAGGGATCAAGTCGTTTCTGTGACTCGATGAGGAGCATCAGGTGACTTCTGGGTCGCCGGATGTGGTCCGAGATTGTGCTAAACGCATCCACTCCTGGACACCGCTTCGTCAGGACCACCCATTGCAAACTGGCACTGCACTGTCAACACCAGTTCATGATGTTCCGATGACATAACCCAACAAAAAAAAAAAAAAAACCATTGCACATGTACAGTAGCTTCCAAAAGTATTCAGACCCTTGACAAAAATTACATACTTACTGGATAACGTGACGCTTGAATATTTCTTTCCATGTGATATTTTCATTTGAAATAATGCTACTCATTTAAAATGTTAATCTACTCGCAGTTATTTACCAATTCATACAGTAGCGATTTAGAATAAGTCAACATGAGTTTTGTATCGCAAATAGAAAAACGGCATGCCGGTTGCATAAGTGCTCAAACCCTTTCATTGTGGCAAACCTTAAGTTAGATAGACAAAATTATATTAACAGGTACCCCAGTTGAGATGCCTATGCTAATATACAACATTAGTGGTCTATAATAAATTATCATAGATTTCAAGATAAGAACACCTGTCTGCGAGATCCTTCCGTCAGGTAATGAAATTTGAATCGAAGACAACGTTTGCCCACTCTTGTTAACAGCAGCCCTTCATGTGCACAGTTTTGCCGGTGGCGCCGTTCCATTCACCAAGCTCCTGCTCGTGACAGGTTTTCACACGTGGAGCTTCTGCGTGACAATTTGCTCAAGAACGTAACTAAGATCTCGTTCGGCTCACCCCTGAGTCCCTCTGCTTTCGGGCAAGAGGCGGATCCAGTGCGGACACGAGAGAGCGTTATTGAAACATCGCCGAAGCCGTTTCCAAACCATCATGCTCTTTATTGATGGCACCCATCACCTGCATCACAGGAAGTGTGTTTTCTCACTGACTGACAGGTACTCCCACCTTGAAGTGCCCCAGACAATAAGTCAGACCTCCTCCCGTAATAAATTAATAAGGCTCCTTTCCCGTAGATGACAAAAGGATTATACTAAAAAGCTTTAGAGTGTTGAATGCTACTATGGACAGCTCACCAAATCTTATTTTCTTTTTTCGTGCTGAATGATGCTGAGATTGAGAGAAGACGGAGACTGCAGCCATAGCAGCATATTTTTTAGTACCTTCATTACACTGTTCACAGGCTGGCTGATGTCATTGCGGCTGGAGCAGCTACCTTTGGCTTTGAAGGTTGCCGGTTTGATCCCTGCTTCCACGCTGTAGTTCCCTTGAGCAAAATGCTTCCAGTTGCATCCGTACCTTCATGTAGGTGACTGGTTGTGGCACTCTGCTGAATGTGTGCCCCCGTCAGCCTTGCGCCCACTGTCTCCAGAATAGGCTCCAGCTCGCCTGCTTGGGACAAGCGGTTCTTGGAATTGCTTCGTACATTTCTCATCACCGCCCTAGAAATATTTGATTATATTTACATATTATGATGGATGCATTTTGCGGGGGGTTTGGTGGCGTGGTGGGTTTGGCCTGTGCCCGCTGTGTGGTGGGTCTGCGGCTCGAGCACTGCTTGGGGTGCCTTGCGATGGACTGGTGTCCCCCCCCCTTTGACCCTCCGCCCTGCATTGCCGGGTTAGGCTCCAGCTTGCCGTGACCCCCTGCTCGGGACAAGTGGTTGTAGATGTTGGCTGGATGGATGCATTTTGCCTTGTGAGTGCATAACGAAATATAATACATATGTGATCACGTCACCTAATCTTTTCTTCCTGCTGCCAAGGGTTAATGCACTCGCACACATTAGCATTCGAGCAACAGCAGAGGCTTCTGAAATATACATCAGCAGTTGCTGCACGCAGCTTTAATTCCCCGAATTTGGAGCACTTTGACGTTGTAAATAACAAAAGCTCAGAGAACGAAGGAGTTACTAACCAGTGACGTAATTCATGTTTAACTTCGCACAACAAGGTCAGATTCTGACCTACTTTTCAAAAACCTTGTGCAAGTATAGCTAGTATGAATGTATGGTGCAAACCGGAATAAAAAGGGCAAAAAAAAAAAAAGTAGATCCAAGAGTTGCACATCTCAAATTAAGGGTAAATAAGTCTTGTTCATGATAAACCACTAGAGCCTTGCAACATCAGCGCTCATCTGAAACTGGGGTGATGGAACTGGTCCTGTGTAGTACCCTAAACACACATTTACATTTGCATTTATTCTTTTAGCAGACCCTTTTCTACAAAGCGACGTAAATCTCATCTAAAACACAATTTTTCATTACATTAGCAGAAGGGGAGACATAGTTGCAGATGTGTGATTCTTAAATACAGTTCATTTGTTTCTTTCCACCATATGAACCAATGTTCATCATGTGAGTAATTGCATACAGCTTTACCCGAATATCGACAATTCCTGATCAACTTTTCTGAATTACGTTACATTACAGGAGTAGCTGTGTAAAGGATTGATCCGGACGTGATCTTAAAATTCTGGTGCATGAAAATTTACACCTTACGTGAATTTAAGAGATGATGGGCGAAGTGAGTGTGGAAGAGGTGAGTTTTAAGACCCTTTTTAAACGTGGACAAAGATTCAGCAGTGCTGAGTGAATACACATGTATACAAATTCCCTGTGGGGTTCTTTTTTCACATATTGTACGAAATATTAGGGGGCCCCAGTAGTGCCGCAGGTCTTGCTGTCCGGTGGGTCTGGGGTTTGAGCCCTGCCTGGGGCACCTTGTGATGGACTGGCGTCCCATCCTGGGTGTGTCCCCTCCCCTTCCAGCCTTGCGTCCTGTGCTGCCAGGTTAGGCTCCAGTTCACCGCAACCCCGCTTGGGAGAAGTGATTTCAGCCACTGTGTGTGTATGAATTATTTACCGTTGTGTTTTTCATTTACAGCAATTCAGTTGCTTTGGTGTTAAACGAGACAAATGTACTTTTTCCCTAATATGCTTGCATATGGTGTTTTCAAAATGATGTCTGCTTTAGGGCTAAGAAGACCGAAGCTTTTGAAATGCATCATATAAAGAGAGGAAGTGTGGTTGTCTGGGTCTATTTTTGTCCTTTGTTGAGTTCATTTGGCGGCACGTTTGTTTGACATTGAATGTGAATGATGATCGTACCTGTGGGTGTGACACACCGTAGTCCCGTACCTGTTGAAACAGCTCAGATTTGACAAGGTTCTTGAGAAGATAGGTCGCCGGAAAAAGCTTCAGGTTTTTCCACTGTCGCAACCCCCGTAAAATTTTCTTTGGGCATGCTTCGGTCAGTTGAAGTCATCACTGCAACTGTGTGTATGTTTGACACATGTAGAACGCACTGCGCTTGAGCTAAGAAAATATATAAAGGGCCACTCCAGGTAACACCCTAGAGCCGGTGCCTTTAACGTATGCAGCAAAGGGTTCCCTTCCTGGAAACGGGCCTGGTTGCCTTCAGGTGTGCACCACCTTGTTTTGCTTCCAAGTGCACAAGGTTCGGAAAAGCTTTCACGCCCACGGAAAGAAAGCACAATCAGGGGAGTAAACACTTTGCAGCATAACCTGAAGTATCACCTGAAATTTAGCCTGATGGGGGAGCTAGCTGAAGCACCGAAGGCCATTTCCTTTCTGCTGCTCTTCATGGTCAACTTTGTTTTTGTTCAGAAGCTCCTGACTGCATGGTATTATTCGAAACAAATAACACACAGTGCCTATAAAAAGTACCCCCATGGACTTTTTCATGATTTACTGTTTAACAGTACTGAATCACAATGAATTTAATTAGTTTTCTTTACACTGATCAACAGAAAACTACGCTCTGATGTCAAAGCGGCAATTTGTAAAAACCGAGTTTGAATTTTTTTGTAATATAAAACACAAAAATGACAGAGTGCATAAGTATTCACCCCTTCAAGCCAATATTAATGTAGGAACCTTTGGCAGCAATCGCTTTTAACCCACTTGGATAAATCCGTTGGCTTTGTACGTCTCGACTGTGCAGTTTATGGGGACTGTGTCCGATCTTCAGTTTTCAAGTCCTGCCACAAATTCCCATCTGCACTGAGGCCTGGGCTCTGATTTGGTACTTTTTAAAAATAATCTAGTCAGAGATTTGCTAAGAAAGTCACTTTACCTGCATTATGTAGTTGTTAGGAACCTGACTAACCAGCTGATTTCGGCATGTCATAGTAAAGGGGATGAATTTTTATGCACTCAGTTGTTTTGTATTTTATATTAATTCAAAGCTGAAAGCACTTTGAGACACTAAGGAGTATTTTTCTTTTTGATCAAGGTTAAAAAAGCCTAATTCAATTCATTGTGATTCAATGTTATAAAAGCATGGAAAAGTCCCTGTGGGGATTAATACTTTTCATATGCAGTGAAGCTGTGATTCAGCCAATTTTACTATATCATTTGCTTGCCCTAACTTACTCCTTTACTTTCAAATACTTTTTTCAAAAAATTGATTAACACTGCACTTTTGGGTCACGGCAAGATGAAGAAGGAAACAGGAACAGTAAAAGAAAATTGTGTACGTCATCCTCCTACAAAAACAGGAGAAAAAGAGTTCAATAATTCAAGGGTGCATGTATTACTGAGAGGTTCAAAAGGGCCTCCAGACATTCTAAAATTTGTCTGAATTGTCATGCGGTAGAAATGTTCATTTCTGCAGTGGAAAAAACTCAGACACTTTGGTTACCGACATATTGTGTTTATTAAGGGAACTCCAGGTGTAGGCTATAAAAATGGAACATACTTCCTTGCCAAGAATGTGAGTAATGAGCTTACATTGCACTATCTTTATCAAACGTTTTTTCAACGGTTAGCTGAACACTGTTCCAATAGCCTTGTATCCTGTTACATTCGTGCAGGATCAATGCGCCAAAATGCTCATTTTAATTTTTTAAGCACCACGCAGTACGCTTTACCTGAGAGGTAGCAAACTTCTCAGCCAGGGATGAGACTAAGACATATTACTGAGAGGCAATTTATACATACTTGCTTGAATATTGGGAGTCATGCCTCCCTTTGTCATGCTTATTGTCTTAACCCTTTTCGTATAGTTGGACATTAGGTATTTACAATGAGTAAAATTACAGGTCTTGAACTGAGACACTGAGTCCTTGGCAAACAGCACTTGCTATCTGAATGCAGTTATTCTAATAAGTGCTGCTGGGTAATTGGTAATCCTCTGTAAGTGATAGATATTATGTTAACACCGCTCCTGTGGTGTGAGCCATTAACATAAACTTTCACTATGAAATGAGGGGGCGAACGCTTTATATTTTCCGTTTTTCCGTTTATTTATTACTGGCCGTCTCTAACCGTACTCGAAAGCGAAATCAGAATGGTTCTTTAAACCGAAATCTTAGATACCACATTGTGTATCGTGTTAATTACTTGATACACAAGTCTTATCATGTGTAAATTTCAGTTCATAAGGCTCCTGTACGTATCAAGCAGTTGGAGGCCAGATGTGCTATTGAAACCTTCAATGCAGCCACAGCAGAAGAAGTGCTTGTGAAAAGTCAACATGTAATAATTGAATCACCTGATAATTAAACGCACGACACAATGAAATACAGCATGCAATCAAAATCTATGGAAACCTTATTCCCTAATGCCAGACGATATGGCGAGCTTAATATAAAGTTTGATAAATGAAACTGCCTACAATTAATTTATAGTTCATTAAATTTAATTGTCGACTTGTGTTATGAAAACAGAGTACGTTACTGCAGCTGATGATATCATTTAAACCCTTTTCTCTGTATTACACTCGACAGAGGGCTTGAGAACTTTATTAAGATGTTTAATAGTTCTTACATGCTCCCTTTCAGTAGCAGTGTGCAGGGTTCCACTCAGCCCACAGCCGGGTATTACGAGAAACAGCACTCAGATGGTATCAACAGGCAATCCTGATATTTTCTGTCGGCAGCGGCCAGTTTTCTATTGGACTTCTAAACAGTTATATCCCAAACAGACAACAAACGGCATGGCCAGCCGAAACAAATTTATAGGCAGGGAGTTGTCAGTAGATCTCAATGACTTTCAAAGCGATCAAATGTGTGAGATTGATCTAACCTGGCTGCTGTGGCCATGGTTACAGGCTTCGTGAAAAGGGTTACAGAACAACTCACACAGAACCATTGTAAATTAATGTAGCGTAGCAGATTAGCAAATCCAGTATCATTCATCTCATCTGGAGGATAAAAGACAATGTTACATCAGTTGGAGACAAACTTGATGGTTTTCCCATGGTAAAAAAAAACCTGACAGGAGAAGTTTTGTCATAGAACAGTTTATGTACTGCAGGCATTGAAATATAGCCTATGCTCACCTTAATTTTATTCTTCCTGTTTGCCAGTTGTAATTTTATTTTGTTTCTACATTATATAGTATTTTTATACAACGGGATTTTATCTTTTCAGATGCAGAAAACGCAGTACAGTTAAGTCACAACTCAGACGGGGGACTGTCTGGGGGACTGACATGGCATGTAAAAGCAAAAGTCACATACAGCTTCATTGGGGTATAATACTGCAATACAGAAAAGAATACATAAAACATTCATGCAAAATACTTTGTAAGTGAAATTAAAAACACTAAAAAAAAAATCACCAGTATGTCCTACATAGCACATAACAGAAATATACTTATCATTTTTCACCATCACATTTTCCTTCATTGACATGCATGGGGGGGTAATCCGGGGGTATAGGGTATCATAAATCACAGAGCAGAATTTTGATTGCAGCCTGCAAGTGAGCTCAACTAATGTGTTGTATGTTCGCAAGTGTTATTCAACTGTGGAAAAATCTATTTTTTGCATTTTGCTCAAAAAAGAAAGATGAAACCGCCCTGAAGAACAAGGTGTTTTTAGATTACGGTTTCCTTAACCAATTTGTGCGGCCAACCAGAAACCAGTGCCAGCCACTGTTCCATTCTAAAATAATTCCCTTATTACTCCCATTTATACATAAGCAATTCCTTTTGCATCAAGTTCTATGCTGGCATCTGGGATTTGACCCTACAATCACCAGGTTGAACATATTTAAGCCATAAACCACCGATTTGCAATCCTCCCTATTTTGCTTCTTTCATGTATACATATTTTGGTTAACTGGGCCAGTTTCACCTGTATTTTCCATTAAGGACTTACATAACTATATATATATATGTATATATTTTGTGCAATTAAAACTAAAAAATTACAAAGGACATTTTTCACAGTTAATATGTGAACGCACCATTTAGTGCTAAAGACTCTGGGCAAAGAAAAAAGATAGTAATTAAGTAGAGGACCTCAACACAAATTCCACAAATGAATATGTTCTTTCGATTCAAATTAACCACAAGTAGTACTGCGCAGCGTTTCTCTTTTCAGGAAAAAATATTAGAAACGGAGAAGCTGTTCTGTGCAGTCAGTAACAGTGGCTTACCCGTTAGGATCTGTACAGCTGGTCGCGTTTTGCAATTTGCGCTTCAGTACTGCTGCAAAGTGAAGTGATTACGGAAATCACGGCAATGGTGGCTAGAGGGGGGCCGAGAAGGAAAGAGTTCATCTGTGTTGCTTTTCCAGGAGCAGAAGGCAAATGCGAGTCATTGAGTAAAACTGGGAGATGAGCGCTGAGGCCATGGTTTATTTGTGGAGTCATTACTTCTGCGTGGAGATTACAGGGGGGCATGGTTCTTTACATTTACTCATTTAACTGGAACTTTTCTCCAAAGTGAATCACAATGTTAAGCTACTCACAATTATTTAACTATACAGCTGGGTAATTTTACTGGAGCAATTTAGGGTAATTACCATGCTCGAGTGTACCTTTGAATTCAAAGGCAGCAGCTCTGAACACAATACTACTAGAAAATCTGTTCCTCAGCTGTTTTCCACCATCCACAGCTTTTCTGTTGTACCTCCAGGTTGTTGTGGACTGTCCTGCTGGTGTTACTGTAACTGCAGCGGAAAACGAGTGGAGAGTCGAAAGGCGGTGGCGGTGTCATATTGTACCGCAGACATGAGAATTGAATCCCCAGGGAAGAATCTGCACTGCACTTGCCTTCAGCCTCAGCTAACGCTTCCTGGGACTATTCATACAGATTTTTACTCTAATCCATTAACCTATTAATTATATTTGACTAATGTGTTGAATGGATGGGTAATTCCATTTGCTAGTCCAACTGGAGCTCTCCTTGCCATAATAAATATACAGCAGCCCCCCCTTATCTGCGAAGGATGTATTCCAAGACCCCCAGTGGATGCCCGAAACCGCGGATAGTACTGAACCCTATGTATACTATGTTTTTCCTATACATACATACCTATGATAAAGTTTAATTTATAAATTAGGCACAATAAGAGATTAACAACAATAACGAATAATAAAATAGAACAATTATAACATTATACTCTAATAAAAGTAATAAAAGTGTGAATGTGGTCTCTCTCTTTTTCTCTAAAAATATCTTATTGTACTGTACTCACCCTTCTTCTTCTTCTTGTGATGATGTGAAGATGATACAGTACTTACATGATCAGATGAAGTGAGGTGAATGATGCAGGCATTGTGACATAGTGTTAGGCTAGTATTGACCTTCTGACGTTATGTCAGAAGGAAGTTTATCTGCTTCTGGTGTTCCTGGTCGATGGTTGGGGATCCTCGATAGACGGAGGTTTTTTGCTGAAACCTTTTGGGAGAACATTGTGATCGGAAGTTGTTGTCTCTTTTTTTTAACTCATCAAAATGTTGCTGCGGAGGTTGTAATCCTTTGATGATCATAGGGGTGACTTTAATGCTGCATTCCATTCAAGGATCGGATTCCATAACTTTGTCCTTTAACATCCGTGCAACTGGAAACACTTCAGCAAGTTTCTGTAATGTCTAAATTGCTGGTTCTGCTTCATTTTCTTAGTCTTCATCTTCCTCTTCCTCTGTGGATGACTTAAGTTAATTCCTCATTTAATAACACTTCTCGATATCCTTCAATGTGTTCTCCCACTTCTTCATCAAGCATATCGGCAAATCCTTCTCCACCAACTTGTCTTGCTGCGTAAATTATTTTCCTAACTTCTCCATCAATCCCTGGGAAGCCTATAAAATCCTTCATGACTTGACTCCATAAGTTCTTCCTGGAGCATTTACACTTTCTGGTTTTAATTCATCCATTGCAGCTCATCCATTGCAGCTTTTATAAATGTTATTGCATCAGCAATAGTGAATGATTTTCAGCACTGCATTATGTTAAGATTAGGATCTCCATCGATTGCTGATCGAATGCGATCAAATACCAGGTGGATGTGTGGGGCCTTGACACACCACGATGCCCTGGTCAAGGGGCTGAAGCAATGAGGTTGTATTTGGAGGTAAAAATACAACCTCGACATTTTCATTTTCATAGCAAACAGATTCAGGATGGCCACGTGCATTGTCTATTATTAATAGGACTTTAAATTCCAACCTTTCCTCTTCCAAGTATTTGGTGGAACCATTCCATGAACAAGTTGGCTGTCACCCACACTTTATGATTGTGTTGCCAGAACATGGGCGCATAAGTTTTGTTCTTGTTTTTGAAAGTGCGTGGGTTCTTTGCTCTGTACACTACGCCTGACTTTATCATATGCCCTGCAGAGTTAGTTCCCACATAGTACCTGAATTAATCTGTCCTTCCATGTTTAATACCCTGGTGTCTGCTTTGCACTTTTCTGTAGGTTGTAGGAATATAGGTTCTATTGGGCATCCACTTCGAGAACAGCCCGGTTTGATCCCAGCTGAAGACTTGTTTTGGATGGTAGTCCAAACCTATTCCTGAATCTGTATAATCATCCTTTACTTGTCACTCATTTCAGGGGATCCCTTGCTACTGATGGTTCTTCTAAGGAGTATAACCTAAAAAACTAAATTCAGTCTAGATTGTTTGTAATGGTTAATTTTCCTTCTATGTAAGGAACAACTTCTACAATACATTCATTTATCTGACACTTTCCTCCAAAGAAACATACCATATTAAGCTACACACAAGCAGCTTTTCACACAGCTGGGCAATTCTAAGGGGGGTACAGTGGGTTTGGCCTGTGCCTGCTCTCTGGGAGGTCTGGGGTTCAAGTCCCACTTGTGGTGCCCTGTGATGGACTGACATCCTGTCCTGGGTGTGTCCCCTCCCCCTCCAGCCTTGTGCCAGGCTCTGGTTTGCCACAATCCAACTCAGGACAAGTGGTTTCAGTCAGTTCTACTAGAGCAGTTTGGGGTAAATACCTTGCTCAAGGGTACTACAACTAGAAGTGGGAGTCAAACCTGCAACCCTTGGGTTCAAAGACAGTAGTGCTAACCACTACGCTACCTGCTGTCATGATGGTGTTGTCTTGACAGAGTTCGCTGTGGACAGGATTCAAATGCACCTCACTCAGTCACACAATATGAACAACTCAGAGTCACTAAATTACTTAAGCAGCAGGTCTTTGGGTTGAAGGACGGAGTCATGAGAATACCGGTCCAAACAGGAAGAACGCACTTCCAGTGAAACTGTCTAGCTGCAAAATGGTGACACAGAGTCACTGAGTCTGAATAAGAGGTGATGTTCAGGTGGACTCTTCTGCAACATCTTGCTGCAAAATTGAAAATCAGTCTGTTTGACTTTCTGTTGCTTGATTTTTGGTTATTCGACAAGAGGAGGACTGAATGGATGTGATGTGGCTCAGCAGGAAGGCCTGGACCAACTGTCCTCTGTGTTTGGGAAATGTGAATTAGTGAATTCTCACTATGGCATAGATTCTCTGAGCTGTATGACCTGTTTGCACGTGTTTCCGTGTTGTGTGTTGTCATGTGGTGTGTTTGCTTTTCCAAACGAGGGTACCAGCTCCCATGTCTGAAAACACTAACTGTTGTTTATCATTTTCCAACTCCTTCTGTATGCAGGCGCTTTAAATTTCAAGTTTTATTATTATATGTATTTGACGAACACAGAGAAATTCTTGTGATATAGCCCTTTCTTCGCATGATAATATGTATCTGGGGACTGGGAGTAAAAGGTGGGAAAATATAAAAGAGTACTAGACAAAATAATACAAGACACTGCAGAATAATAATACAAGAATAAGACAACAGAAAAGTAACATTTACAATGTGAATATAATATATGGAATAAATATTCACAACTTGAAGGGAGTAGCCTAAAAAAATACAGAAAGACAATGTGCAAACTAAGAACTACAGATGACTAATTTTACAGCAATGTGTTATGGTGTGACTTCAGAACTTCTTGGATAGCTTGCAGCTTCTGCCGAATCTGATTGTAAACCAGTTTTTTTATTAGTAGAGGGGATAGATTTCTCCATTACTGGAAGTGATTAACAATTCATTGTACAGCGGGTGTCAATTCTGCATCAGCTATATGTATTGAGCTCTTTAACTATAGTAACTACCCACACGGGCCCACTGGAGGGATGGGCAGCCACTAGGATTTGGATCCCTAGCTGTTTATTTTTCTCATATTTTCTTGGCCTGTGTTTTGTAAATGCAAATATTGCTTAATAGAATTTAAATTAAAAGTAAATCAGGAGCAGTGATTTACTCATGCCTTTTTTCCTGGTGCAGTTAGTGTGTGTACCATAAGATGTTCATCAATGGTGTATAAATCCAGATCAGTATGGTACTCTGCAGTTTAAAGTGAATATTTTCTGTGAATTGTGGAGGTATGAATACTGGATTAAAAACATAATTATTTTCTTATTTTTTTTTTCTTTTTTGCAAGTTCTTTCTCATGCCGTGCTGGAGGCAACTGGGTCGAAAGCCAAGGCAAGTCACAAATTTCCTTACAGATATTGGCTAGGAGTTCCAACCACATTGAGAATCAATGACACGTTTTGTACTAGTATTGGTATAATATTTATTTTGCTCACATATTTTTATGCATTCTTTGGGAGAAGTGTTTTCCTCAATGAGACTGTTATCTTGAGGTTCTCTTAAGCTCACCCAGCAAAACTCTTTACTACAGTTGTCACTGAAAGTCTGCAAAATGCACTGTTTTCACACTGAAGCAAAAATCATACAATGAATAATGAAAGTCTGGAGTTCAAAGAATATTTGTACTTTGGCACAAAAGTTAATATTTTCATGTGTTTGTATTGTTTTTGCTTGTGGTAGGTGAGTGGTCATTATGTTTCCTAGCTGATTTTGTGATCTATGAGCATCATGTGACTTGTCAGAGTTTTGATGTATTGCAAGAACATAGGACCAGGGGGTCAAAAGTTCCTCATGTCATAATGGGAGTTTTGCAGTCATTGTAAAGGACAGATTCTTTTGAGTGCTTGCAGGAAAAATATTTTTTTAAAAAGAGCAGCCTATTCTGACATCTTTTTGTCATAGTATTTTGGGCACATTTTAATTGAGCCCAGTTCTGATTAGTTATGGGGAAGCACTTTTCATCCAACTCAAGGTTGTGATGGGTTGACCTTAGCACAGAAACCCTGAGAATGTCCGTGCTTTCTTTTCTTGATTACAGGTTCCCCTGGCTTTTACCACTGGGCTGCACACCCCTGCCACTACTGATTATAACCTGAGATACGTCAAGGCTTGGCCTGTGGGGCACCCACTCCCCACTCTATCGTGTGCATTGGCGAGGGAAAGTCACTCTGCTGTTTCCAATTAAAGGGGTGAGCTCCTCTTGGATTTCTGCTGCTTGCAGTATGGGGGCAGTGGGACAAGCTCTTGTTCATATCGACATCTTGCCTTCTAGGCAGTGTCTTTTTTAGAGATATTTTTGGGGCCCATCTCTGACACGTATCAGTAGAGTTACAATGGTAAGAGCATCTTGTGTTACAGACCAGAAAGGAAACATGGAACAAAGCAAACAAAGAGGACAAAGCTGAAGGTAATGAACCCATGAACACAAAGCACAGTGAGCACTGTGTGGCGTGCACCACTGGAGAACCCTGCCTTCATCTTCCTGGCACTCTTTTGCTGCTGTTGTTTCAGGTGCATGGATGTGTGGGTGTACAAGGATGCACGTGCACTCGGGGTGCCGTGACAGGCATTTGCCGGCCCTCCAGCCCCAGTCCTTTGTATGCAGGCAGACGTGTAGCTCAGTAGCACAGTTCCTCAATGATTCACCCATGCATATTTCTTCAGGCATCTATTAGTAAATGCATGGCATGTGATGGGAGGATTGTGTGGGTGGGTGGGGTGGTTGGTCCACACAACTTGTCACGCATGTATGGGCCAGCGAGTCCCTCATACCCGGCTAACAAAGGAATCATCACTATCTACCACAAAACCCATTCTTGCATTATTAAATGAGCAGTAGGTATGGAAATAACAGAAGGGTGACATGTACTACAATTTTACCCAACCCCTCCCTCAGTTCCACTCTTTTCTGAGGATCACGTGCAGTAGCCTACTCAGGTATCTCGTGACAAATGCCCTGCTAGACTTCTCCCTTCCCATTAATTTGGCCACTGAAATGTGTTGGCATGATTTATGCAAACCATTGGCCTGCTTCTTTCGGTGGGAAGGGAGAACAGAACAGAACACGCAGTGATCGTATGCGTAACGTGTCTAATTAAGTCCCTTTTTGGTAATATTGCTTAGTTTCGTATGGGTCATGGTTACTTTTTCACATCTTACCCTGCAGGCTTTGGCTTGTTCTTAATTTATGTGAGTTACTTGACTCAGCACTTGTCATTAACACGCACACACACACACACACACACACACACACACACACACACAGAGAGAAATGCACGTAAATATACCTGCAACTCTCAATACACAGACATGCCATCAGTAGAGCAGAAGTCAACTATTGTACAGAAGTAAGAGCATTTTGGTGCAGAATTTTTATTCATTTGGCTCATTTGCCTGAGAAGAGCTGGCTTTGATCATTTGGTTTAATATTTGCAATATTTGAAGGCAATGCTGGTGCATAATTCACAGATGAACTGGTACACATTGTACCATCTGAGGTGACTGAGTATTTGAATATGCATTCTAATTGGTAATCAAATTAAATGATGAATATGCAGAGTTCAAATATAGAAAAGAGCATTTAGAGATCTTTTTAAAGGCATTCATAAGTTTGTCTTCTGCCTGAAGAATTATCTATTCTCATAATTGTTCTTAGAGACATCCTACACACATCTACCAGCTATTTACACACATATACCAGCTATTCTCTTAATGTAATACATAAATTGTACTTTTGCTGTGATGCACGTTGCTTTGGACAAACGCGTCTGCTAAATGAATAAATGTAAATGTATTTCTTTAGCATGAAAAATTAAAAATACTTCTGCTATTGTCTGTAATTGAACAATTTATCGGCATGTAGCCACAACTCAAGACAGTTCTGAAGGGTGTGTTTGGGACAATTCTAGCTTGTGACTGGTTGCAAGTATTCAGGTGCGTGAGGGAAGATATGGGTGTTTGTTGTCTTGGAACATGAGCAGCCTTCATAGTTATGTAAAAATGAAAGCATGTCAATGGGTCAGTGACTCATTTGCAGGGATCTCAGAGCCAACCTGACCGGCATATTATTCACCATGGCATCGCCCTTCACCCCCCTGTACACGTTCAATATGTCATCTCGATTCTTTTTCATTCCGGTGTTGAAAACAAAACAAATCCCTTTAATGAACACCTTTGGGTCCCTCCCAAGGAAGACTGAGCCCCCTTTCTCTGAGCTTGTATCTATACAGGACATGCAATGTGATGCCACACACTGGCATACTGATACCATGATGGAAAAATTGAAATAAACTGGGTCACAGTCTGTGTTGTAAGCAGTTTGGGAACCAGTCACTGTGTTACTGGTGGCTTTTAATGATTCATCTGCAAAGGATTTTGATCCCAAAGCATCAACATGGATGAGAAACAAATCCCATTTGGCTGCTGTTTATTTAATTTAACAAGGAGAGAAGTCTCGCTTGCCTTCTAGAACTCACCATATTGTTATACATTGCATGCCAAGAAATTATTTGCAATTTTGTAATATCCACAAATCCCGGCTACTTATTTTACATAAGAACATGATCAAAGCGTCTGAGGAAACTTAAACTCATAACTTGTATTCTGTCTTACTGTTCTCCAATAATGTGCATTGTGCTCACTGTTATCGTTGCTATGACAACAGCTACATTTACAATTGTTGTAATAGTGGTGTTACTTTTTCCACAGACACACAGGTTCTAGGGTCAAGGGAACTCAGGTTCCAGTGGCTTGTGATGTAGAATCCACTGGTGACACAATTTCATGAGAATTTGCGTTCTGAATTTGCGTGAACAGGAATGTGTGAATATGAGGATAGTGGATGAGACACCGCCGATGTCCTCTAGTGCTCTTCTACAAATACCTTGTACAAAAACCCGTCGAATCGGCATAACTTGTTCTTGCACATTAAAAAAGGTCAGTGACGCAATTTACTCACTGGTGCGCGATTACCCTAAAAATACCTTCTAATTAAATGAGCTCCAGCAGTTGAAAATAGATATTCTTCAATCAAGTACAGTCACTCTTATTACAAACACTCTTTTTGACTGATCTTTTTGATTCAGTGATGCTTAACAATTTAAAGAGGAATTCCATGACAACAGAACATTATTGGTACCTAAAGTTTCATCAGATGTCTGTAATGGGGACAGCTGGTAGTGTAGTGGTTAGTGCTGTTGCCTTTAGAAACCAAAGATTGCAGGTTTGATCCCCGTCCAGCTGTAGTACCACTGAGCAAGGAACTTACCCTAAAATTGCTCCAGTGACATTACCCAGCTGTATAAATAGGTATTGATGGGAATCAAATTTAAGACCCTGGTTATGGCCTGTAGATGCATCAATGGAACTTCTCCCAGCTACCTACAAGACATGATCATTTGCTACACCCCAACCAAAGTACTGCGCTCTTCCACTTCTGCCCTCTTGGTGGTCCCATGCACAAAAAGTGAAGCATGGAGGTTCTTGGTTCTGACTCCATTGTGGTGGGACAACTTACCTTTCTCACTCAAAACTGCTGAATCGCTGGCCACATTTTAAAAGGGTCTATAAACTCACCTCTACCACACTCACTTTGCCCATGATCTCTGAAGTTCATTTAAAGTATATAGTGTTCATGCACTATAATTACAAGATCACGCCTGGATTAATCCTTTATGCAGCTACTCCTCTAATGCAACATAAATGTTTATATATATCTCAAAAAAAAAAATTACTAGGAATGTGATAAGGAATTGTGGATATTCTGTGGATATTCTGATAAAGTTTATGCAGCTACTTGTGTGATGAACATTGGTTCATATGGTGGAGAGTAATAATACTTAAGAATCACATATCTGTATCTAAGTCTCTTTCTCTTAATGCAATGCACACATTGTATTTTCTATGAGATGTACGTCGCTTTGGAGAAAAGGGTCTGCTAAATGAATAAATGTAAATAATTGTAGGTAGACTAACATTCTAAGCTGCTTTGGAGAAAAGCATCAGTTGAATGTAATAAACAAAATAGCAGGTTATAAAAAGTCATTATAATCCGCATTTTTTCCCACTGACTTCAGTTTATTTTCAGTAATGTATCTGGCTAATTACTATTCAAAGTACTTCGTCCAAAATGGTGTAACAGTTAAATTCTGCATTTAAATTAAATTCACAAAACCAGTTAATTAACTAAAGCTTTGCAGAGTCAATATGCAAGGAGGAAAAATCTAAAAAAAATACCTCCTGCATTTTTGCCGTGATTCCCTGTATGACTGCTTTTTGAAAACTTAATTGTACCCTAATACTCCCATCCACTATTAAAGGCTCACCTGTTGCGGACGAAAGTAAGAACAGTATTGCAGTATTTCACATTATACTGGGCAGAGGAAACAAAGGCAAAGCTTGCTGGGTAAAATGTGTCACTATTCACTACACGCCCCAGGAGGACCTACTAAATAAAATGCAACCTAGTCTTATAGTAGAACTGTGACGTAATAATGCTTTGTAGCATAATACTGCGTATAGTGTTTCCTTAATAACACATGGCATAGAGGTGCAGCAGTAGCAGTGGGGCCTCATGTTGCCTTAGCTGTGTTTTTGTGTGTGGGTTCGAATCCAGCTCATGTTGTGTCGTTTTCTTGTTCTCCCCCTGTTGGCATCCTAAAGACATGTGCAGAAGAAGCCAAGGGTAAACACATCCCTACCGCCCCTTACCTCGAATACTGTGTGAGAGGCAGCCGCGATTCAGATTGAACGGGGCATCCGTTACCTACCCCCATGTTAAACTACACCACAAGTACTGACTATATATAAAAGCACTGGCTAATTTCTGGCATTTTATTTCTAAAACAGCTACAGTTCAAAGTTCTCCTACTTGAAAAATAAACACATATCCTTGAGGTTGGAACTTCTCCTTTGCTGGAAAATTACAAAAGCGTGTTGCTAATACCAACGGGGGCGTGGTGGTGTGGTGGCGCAGTGGGTTGGACTGGGTTCTGCTCTCTAGTGGGTTCTGGGGTTCAAGTCCCACTTGGGGTGCCTTGTGACAGACTGGCGTCCCGTCCTGGGTGTGTCCCCTCCCCCTCTGGCCTTACGCCCTGTGTTTCCGGGTAGGCTCCGGTTCCCTGCAACCCCGTATGGAACGAGCGGTTCAGAAAGTGTGTGTGTGTGTGTGTGTTGCTAATACCACAGTGAACCAGCCCAACCCCACCTGCTCAGAACCTCAAGGCTCTGTTTGCTGGTCCTGCATGAGTCCATGCTGAAGGCGCAAGACCCAGTGAGAGATGACACCTATTTTGGGCCTCGCTCTCAAACTGCCTAACCTTTGACCATTCAGCGTGTATACTTACACTGCTCGGCTTTGTTATGAGTTCACGGTTGTCATTCTGATTGATTCGATCGTTTCCTGCGGTCCTTCACTGCTACCTTCCAAAGATCCGTTTAATGTAAGCTTTACTCCTTGCGTCATGCAGAGCAGGCAATTTGGGAATGCGCCTATGCCCTTGCCTCAGTCTTCTGAGTCTTTATTATGCTATTTTTTAAAAATCCTTTAATATAATTAGAGTGAGTTGTCCGGCTTTTTCTCGGAATCTTGGTCACGTCTTAGTCACAAGTGCTCCAGGGCAGTGTAAGTCCTCCCCAAACATTCATAATTTATTGAAGGACAAAGCAATTTGTACGGTTTTAACGCTTTCATAAAAGCTTTAGCACCTAGAAAAGCAGAGGTTATGTAATGAGAGACTGGATAACAAGGTGGGTGGATCCAAAGGCAGTTTATTTACACATCGTGAAGCCTTGGAAAAGTGCAGAGTGCAGAACTCTATGAATAAACAAACATCCCAGGAACAAGCTCAGCTGGGTCCTGACACAAGGCCCTGTACTCCTGGAGTGTAAGGCAGGTTCTTTTCAACCAGGTCCAGATGGGGTTCCTAGCTGCAGGTGTACTTCACCTGAAGGAGGAGAGGGAGACCCCTGATGGACGGACTCAGGAATGGGGGCTTGGGATGGTACACATTAAAAGTTTTATGAACTGAATGTAATATTTAAGGGAGCGCGGTGGTGCAGTGGGTTGGACCGGGTCCTGCTCTCTGGTGGGTCTGGGGTTCGAGTCCTGCTCGGGGTGCCTTCTGGCGGACTGGCATCCCGTCCTGGGTGTGTCCCCTCCCCCTCCGGCCTTACGCCCTGTGCTGCCGGGTAGGCTCCAGTTCTCCGCGACCCCGCCTGGGACAAGCGGTTCAGGAAATTTGTGTGTGTGTGTGTGTGTGTGTGTGTGTGTGTGTGTGTAATATTTAACTTGAAACAAAATGCAATATGAAACATGAGAAATCAAAAAGTGTTGTATAAAGCAGTAAAATATGGTAAATTGCATTTATTCCAGAATGCAGTGACTCCTCAACATTCAAGTGCAACTGGGACCAGAAGGCTCTTAACTTGTTTTGTTTGAAACAATAAATTCACATCGACTCCTAAGTCACGGTCTATTAAAGCTTAGTATACAGTGGTATATCAGTTCATTAGTGGGTAAATTTCTGGAAAAAACTAGAATATAGCTATGATAAAGTTATTCTCTAATTTAATTCTGTAAATTATTCATAATTACTTTTTTACTTTTACTTTATTATCCATCCATCCATCCATCCATCCATCTTCCTCCGCTTATCCGGGACCGGGTGGTGGGGGCAGTAGTCCAAGCAGAGCCCCCCAGATTTCCCTCTCCCCGCACACCTCCTCCAGCTCCTCTGGGGGAACCCCAAGGTGTTCCCAGGCCAGCTGGGAGATGTAGTCTCTCCAACGTGTCCTGGGTCTGCCCCAAGGCTTCTTCCCAGTGGGACATGCCCGGAACACCTCCCCAGGGAGGCGTCCAGGAGGCATCCGGAACAGATGCCCGAGCCACCTCAACTGGCTCCTCTCGATGCGGAGGAGCAGCGGCTCTACTCCGAGCTCCTCCCGGGTGACTGAGCTCCTCACCCTATCCCTAAGGGTGCGCCCAGCCACTCTGCGGAGGAAACTCATTTCTGCCGCTTGTATCCACGATCTCATTCTTTCAGTCATGATCCAGAGTTCCTGACCATAGGTGAGGGTAGGAAAGTAGATCGACCGGTAAATTGAGAGCTTCGCCTTACGACTCAGTTCCCTCTTCACCACAACAGACCGGTACAATGACCGCATTACTGCGGACGCCGCACCAATCCGTCCGTCAACCTGCCGCTCCATTTTTCCCTCACTCGTGAACAAGACCCCGAGATACTTAAACTCCTCCACTTGAGGGAGCAACTCCCCCTAACCCGGAGGGGGCAATCCACCTTTTTCCGACTGAGAACCATGGCCTCGGATTTGGAGGTGCTGATTCTCATCCCCGCCGCTTCGCACTCGGCTGCAAACCTCTCCAGTGCACGCTGTGAGTCTTGGTTCGATGAAGCCAACAGGACCACATCATCCGCAAAAAGCAGAGACGAGATCCTGCGGCCACCAAAACAGACACCCTCCGTTCTCTGGCTGCGCCTAGAAATTCTGTCCATGAAGATAATGAACAGAATCGGTGACAAAGGGCAGCCCTGGCGGAGTCCAAGATGCACTAGGAACAGGTCTGACTTACTGCCGGCAATGCGAACCAAGCTCCTGCTCTGGTCATACAGGGAACGAACAGCCCGTAGCAACGAGCCCTGAACCCCATAATCACAAAGTACCCCCCACAGGATGCCACGAGGGACACGGTCGAATGCCTTCTCCAGGTCCACAAAACACATATGGACTGGTTGGGCAAACTCTCATGAACCCTCCAACACCCTAGTGAGGGTATAGAGCTGGTCCAGTGTTCCATGGCCAGGGTGAAAACCGCATTGCTCCTCCTGAATCCGAGGTTCGACTATCGGTCGGATTCTCCTCTCCAGTACTCCGGCATAGACTTTCCCAGGGAGCCTAAGGAGTGTGATCCCCCTATAGCTGGACCACAATCTCCGGTCCCCCTTCTTAAAAAGAGGGATCACCACCCCGGTCTGCCAGTCCAGAGGCACCGTTCCCGAGCTCCACGCAATGCTGCAGAGGCGTGTAAGCCAAGACAGCCCCACAACATCCAGAGACTTGAGAAACTCGGGGTGGATCTCATTCACCCCCAGAGCCTTGCCACCGAGGAGTTTTTTTGACTACCTCAGCAACTTCAGCCAGGGTAATGGACGAGTCCCCCTCCGAGTCCCCAGCCTCAGCTTCCTCTACGGATGGCGTGTCAGACGGATTGAGGAGATCCTCAAAGTACTCCTTCCACCACCCGAGGACATCCTCAGTTGAGGTCAGCAGCGCACCACTTCCAGTGTAAACAGTGTTGGCGGAACACCGCTTCCCTCTTCTGAGTCGCCAGACAGTTTGCCAGAATCTCTTTGAGGCCGACCGAAAGTCTTCCTCCATGGCCTCACCGAACTCCTCCCAGGCCCGAGTGTTTGCCGCGGCGACTGCCAGAGCCGCGTTCCATCTGGCCCGCCGGTACCCATCAGCTGCTTCAGGAGTCCCATAAGCCAGCCAGGCCCGATAGAACTCCTTCTTCAGCTTGACGGCATCCCTCACCTCCGGTGTCCACCACCGTATTCGGGGATTGACGCTGCGACAGGGGCCAGAGACTTTATGGCCGCAGCTCCGGACCGCTGCCCCGACAATGGAGGTGTGGAACATAGTCCATTTGGACTCAATGTCCCCAGTCTCCCTCGGGACCTGGTTGAAGCTCTGTCGGAGGTGGGAGTTGAAGACTTCTCTGACAGGGGCCTCCGCCAAACGTTCCCAACAGACCCTCACTATGCGTTTGGGCCTGCCAGGTCTGTCCAGCTTTTTCCCCCGCCATCGAATCCAACTCACCACCAGGTGGTGATCAGTTGACAGCTCAGCCCCTCTCTTCACCCGAGTGTCCAAGACATATGGCGGAAGATCAGAAGAAACGACTACAAAGTCGATCATCGACCTCGGACCTAGGGTGTCCTGGTGCCACGTGCACTGATGGACACCCTTATGCTTGAACAAGGTATTTGTTATGGACAAACCGTGACTAGCACAGAAATCCAATAACAACTCACCACTCGGGTTCAGATCAGGGAGGCCGTTCCTCCCAATCACGCCCCTCCAGGTGTCACTGTCGCTGCCCACGTGGGCGTTAAAGTCCCCCAGTAGAACGACCGAGTCCCCAGTGGGAGCGCTTTCCAGCACGCCCCCCAGGGACTCCAAAAAGGTTGGGTACTCTGCACTGCCGCTAGGCGCATAAGCACAAACGACAGAGACCGTTCCCTGACCCGAAAGCGCAGGGAGGCGACCCTCTCGTTCACTGGGGTAGACTCCAACACATGGCGGCTGAACTGGGGGGCTATTAATAAGCCCACACCCGCCCGCCGCCTCTCACCCTGGGCAACGCCAGAATAGTGGAGAGTCCACCCCGG
Organism: Scleropages formosus; assembly: GCF_900964775.1. Lineage (NCBI taxonomy): Eukaryota > Metazoa > Chordata > Actinopteri > Osteoglossiformes > Osteoglossidae > Scleropages > Scleropages formosus. Next base: position 32,427,967 of record NC_041808.1, on the reverse strand, counting down.
GTCGAGGAGAGTAGTTCCAGAACCCAAGCTGTGAGTGGAAGTGAGCCCGACTATATCTAGTAGGTATTTCTCAACCTCCTGCACTAGCTCAGGCTCCTTCCCCGCCAGTGAAGTGACATTCCAAGTCCCAAAAGCCAGAGTTGGCACCCGAGGTTTGGGTCGGCCGGGCACTCGGCCCCAACCACCACCCAAATCACAATGCACCGGCCCCTTACGTCCTCTCCGGCAGGTGGTGAGCCCACCGAAGAGTGGCTCCACATCTTGGCTTTGTGCTGAGCCCAACCAGGCCTCGTGGGCATAGACCTGGCCACCAGGCACTCGCATGCGAGCCCCTCCTCCAGGCCTGGCTCCAGGGTGGGGCCCCGGTGACCCCATACCGGGCGGGGTGAACAAGAGCCTTGATTTTATAGTCATAAGGGGGTTTTGAACCGTGCTTTGTCTCGTCTGTCACCCAGGACCTGTTTGCCATGGGAGACCCTACCAGGGGCATATAGCCCCAGGCAACATAGCTCCTGAGGTCATTCAGACACTCAAACCCCTCCACCACGTTAAGATGGCGGTTCGCGGAGGGGTGTTACTTTATCATCTTTTCATTAATATAAGTTTGGCATGAATTTAAATTTTAATTCAAAATTATTAAAAAAATACTAACAAAACTCCACACACATATTCAAAGCTGATTGTTTACTGCATTTCTCCCATCTGCAAGATCACTTTTACTCACCCCTCTAAACTGTTTTTTTTATCTCCACTTTTGTCTCTGTGGTTAGCAATACAATTCTTCCTAATGGTGCTGTCAGAAGGAACAATACTGACGAACACCACACACAAGCTGTAAACAGCGTGGAAGTAAATGGAATTAAGCCAGTCGCACACTCCTGGTTGAGTCAATCTGTTGGCTCAGTGGGTAAACGTAGGTCATCCTTGCTTTGCTAAAACCTAAAATTTTAGGCAACAGATAAGTAAATAAAATATGTGTATTTAGTATCGTAAGTTCTGTGCACTGTTAAGGTGCTACTTTATTCAGGAATTCCAAATTACAGCAAATAATTTTTTCGTTTGCTTCTTTATCCCTTGCTTATGAAGTAATTGTGCTTCCGTCCATGTAGTATTTTCACATCTGAACACTGATGATTTTCCTCAATATTGTGTTCCCCTGTTCTGTAATTACATTATTTTGTGATGACTTCTCAATGGAATTTGTGATGCTGCAATTTTTTGAAAACTCCAGTCTTCAAAAATATCAGGGTAAAAATAAAACTGATGTGTTTTCAACACAGGCTGCCACTGTCAGTGTGTGACTGATTGAAAATGCCATCTCCTATACAAATGTTGCAATTAAAGAGTTCGGCCTGGAAAAAAAAAAAAAAAAAACTCCATGGGTGGCATGGTGGCACGGTGGCACAGTGAGTAGTGCTGCTGTCTTGTAGTGTGTGGGAGGACATGGGTTTTATCCCTGCTCAGTATGTGTGGAGTTTGCATGTTTTCCCCGTGTTTGCATGGGTTTCCTCTGGGTGCTCTGCTTTTCTCCCACACTCTAAAAACATGCTGTTCTGGTTCACCTGTAGTGTGTGAGCAACAGAGAGAGTGTGTTCCACTGATGTATGGATGAGTGACCCATTGTAAGTAGTGTATCTGGCAGTGTAAGTCTTTGGGTGCTCTGGTTTCCTCACACACTCCAAAGACATGCTGTTCAGGTTCCCCATAGTATGTGAGTGACAAAGAGTGTTCCACTGATGTATGGATAAGTGACCCATTGTAAGTAGTGTATCTAGCAGTGTAAGTCACCACGGTGAATAAGGTGTGTGGGCTCATAACACTACATAGAGTTCGTTGAAAGTTTCTTTGGAGAAAAGTGTCTCCTAAATCTATGTAAATGTAATCAAAAGTTACCTCTGTTAGTTATATACTGTAGAAGAGCAGCCCTTGCACGTACTGTCAAATTAGTCAACAACCCCACTGTTCCTTTGGTTATAAACAACTACAAAGCATTTTCGGCTATGAATGACACAACAGATGAGGCAACATTCTTGTTTACCTTTAATGTATTTATTTATTCTGAGTACATATATTCCAAGAACCAAAAAATCTCCGCATATAAGCAACCTAGAGAGGAACTGCCAAACCATCTCACAGCTGGCAGATGAGAAGTTCTTTACCAAATACGTTTAGTGGTGTGTATCAGTGAGAACGTGTGGAAGGCTCATAATTAGCAATTAGCTAGTAATTGACAGCATGGCTAAATTTGAGGTGCTATTAGAAGATGTTTATGCGTGGGTGTACGCTTTATAGGACATGCAGCCTCCAGCTTGCCACTGTTCCTGTTTTCCTCTTCAGAGGTCTCTCTCTGTCCCTTCCTGATATCATTCGCTGTTTTGCAATATTGCGATATGTACAGAAACACATTGTTCTGCGTTTTTGGGTGCGGCCAAGCGGAGCAGCGCATTGAGGGAAATGTTTGAGAGGGGACAGAGTGCCCAGCATATGAGGCGATGGTCACTAGGGAGGAGTTATGGTTATAGCTTGGGGTTGGGCAATAGGAAGAAGGGGGTAAAGGTTAGCGTTAGCTTTAAGGTTAGCATTAGGGTTTGGGGGTTTTTACTCTACTTAACCCTGAACTCTAACTCCAACCCTTACTGTAACCCAAACACTAACCCCTTCTTCCTAACCACATAACCCTAATGGTATCGAATTCCCTAATCCTACCCTCCTCTTCTTAAAAATAGGGTTGGGGGATACGAAAACAGCTAACAGCAATGATAGGCCACACACACACACACACACACACACACACACACACACACCAGCCTCCCCTGACCAGACAGAAAGGTCAAAACCAGAAAACCCATGTACAGAAGGAGCAACTGCTCATCATAGCAAACTCTGCCCCCTTTTAGTACATTAAGCAGTTTTAGTAAAAGTTAAGCCACATCCTAATGCAAGAAATTATATGAAGAGGGAGAGTTCAAGTGCACAGGCACCACCTTGACTGCTCTTAAAGTTGTTCCCCTTAATTCATCCAGCGGGGCCCATATATAGTTCATAAAACAAGCACTTAAACACCAAGAAAATCCAAAATATTTGGATGTACAGTACATGCATTCAGTAAAGTCCAAAAATGCCATCAGAGAAACCTCACATATGAGAGCAGTTTACTGACAACGGAATAAGAGCTCAACTTTTCAGACGGGGGGAGGACTGATTTGGGGACATGGGTTAAAGATCATCGTAAAGCATTAACGTTAGGGTTTCTGGTTGGCAGTCGGGGTTAGGATTGAAGGGTTACAATTAGGGTTAGTGCTACAGTAAACTGTACACTTCCATTGTAAAAATATGAAAGAGATGGTTATGCTGGGGGGGGGGGTGCAGTGGCCTTGGCCAGGTCCTGCTCCCTGGTGGGTCTGGGGTTCAAGTCTCGCTCGGGGTGCCTTGTGACGGACTGACGTCCCGTCCTGGGTTTGTCCCCTCCCCTTCCAGTCTTGCACCCTGTGTTGCCAGGTTAGGCTCCGGCTCGCCGCGACCCTACTTGGGACAAGCGGTTTCAGCCACTGTGTGTGTGTGTGTGTGTGTGTGTGTGTGTGTGTGTGTGTGTGTGGTTACGCTGAGGATGATTTGCCAGTGTTACCATGGTGGACTTTGGTTTGGACAATAATAAAAGGTCTAAATGAAAATAAAACTGTCCTAATAATCTGTTATCAGCAGTGTAAATCTCAGTAAACCCAGTCATACTAAAACATCTCTCCAGGCAAGCAGGAAAGACAGACCCGTCTCTGTGCAAGAATCTAAGTCTCATGAAATCCTAAAGTTATGTAATTAAGACAGTACTTTTATTGTTTCATAACTATTAACTTATTGCATCGGGAAGGCAGTGCACAAAACAGCGTATTTACAGTGTTTCTTCCAGGGCAACGACGGTTGTTTAAAATCAGGCCAGATCAAAGGCTCATTCCAAGCCTGGCGTCTTATCAGCGGTTTGGTAGCAAAAAGTTATTCGCGTATGACTGTCTGGCACAGTTTTCCAAAAAACGATGGCAACGGAGCAAAAATCACACTTTTAAAGCCATAACTTAAAGTCACCTTTTCCTAGCGTTCTAAGGTCACCATTGCATTTCCATGCCGATATCTCCACCATCTGTATTCTAAGGTCTGCATGGAAAGCTTGCAATCATTCTCCGAAACATAACGCGCAGTCAGGAGTGTGTGAGATGGGGAAAAAAAAACCTTAAAGCAGATAGTCAGCAAATGATTAAATCAGTTTCAGGAAAAAGACCCCTAATTTCAACTTAGTTGGGTGCTACTGAGGTGCGTTTTGGCTAAGAGTACCTGTCACAGGTGAGCCTACCTCCAGTGCCTGGGAAGAGGCATGCTTTCATGCCCGTTGTGCCCAGAGTCTTCAAGGTTAGATAGCAGCAGGTGGGTACACATTGGTCCCAGCTCCAGCGGGTCTCGTGGGGCTGTGCTCAATGTGATCAGCACGTTCTCAACGTTCTCTGCCAGTGTCCAAAGGAACAGCCGCTTAGGCATCATCTCCTGCGTGTGCGTGTGTGTTTCTGGACCTTGTACCAGTCTGCCATAGCCGTGAAACCGGGGCATTTTCATGAAATCCAAATCAGTGCTTTGAGCACTTGCTCTGAAATGTCCTCTTTTAAGAGCGACTGGTCACTTCGGGTGGTGTCAGTCCACCTGGGAAGTTGTGCCAGGTTCTGATTCATTTTTTATTCGTTTTTTCTTTCTTTTTTCTTACGTAGTTATCGGGTCATGGAGACCAGAACCTCTGCATTCTCTCTGTCCAGCCTAAACTATCCCGTGCCTTTCCCTCCTTTATAAATATTCCCTCAACGTCCCAGGGCTTGCACTGGCTGCTCATGTGCAGGTTGGTCATAGTGTCCAGAGAGCATCCCATACTGCATCTCCTGAGGGCATGCAACTTAATGTGTTCAACTTTACCCAATAGGAGAATGTGATTTGTCTGGGAGAGAAAAAAAGACTTAAAAATAGCAACCAAGAACATTCTGAGTTAGGTATTTTGTACCCCTCTGTGTTCTGCACGGGATAATGGCTGAGGGGTACAAGCACATGACTTCTGAAAACTCAAAGAAGGAGTAAGAGAAGGTGAAAAATCCAGAGGGAAAAACATAGTAAAAAAGTGCTTAGGTCAGAGATACAGGAAAAAAATACACTTGCACAATATGGTTCAATTTACATTTAGCTGATGCTTTTCTCCAAAGTGAATCATAGTGTTTATGTTACAATTATTTACCCTTTTATATAGCTGGGTGATTTTACTGGAGCAATTTAGGGTAAGTACCCTTGAGCATTTGAACATACAACCTTCTGATCGGGAGTCTGATGCACTACTGTTGCACCATGAGGTCCCAGTTACAGTGACATCCCTGGTATTATTATTGTTATTATTTTTATCCATCCAGCCATCGTCAACAACTGCTTGTCCTGAACGGGGTCGCGGCGAGCCGGAGCCTTACCTGGCAACACGGGATGAAAGGCCAAAAGGGGGAGGTGACACATCCTGGATGGGACACCAGTCCACATTAAGGCACCCTAAGCAGGGCTTGAACCCCAGACCCGTCACACAGCAGGCACTGGCTGAACCCGCAGCACCAGCACGATGCCCCTATTATTCTTCTTATTATTATTATTATTATTCCAATGTTTTGAATACTGTACAAAGTGGAGATGGTACAATCAGACTACTCGCAAAATCAAACTTTCAATACTTACCAATTATGAATAACATGAAACTAAGTACTTTTGGAATGTTACTTTCTGTTACAAGTAGTGCTGGGGAATTTATTGCTATTACTATTATTGCACATTGGGCGTGTGGTGGCGCAGTGGGTTGGACCGGGTCCTACTCTCCAGTGGGTCTGGGGTTTGAGTTCCCCTTGGGGTGCTTTGCGATGAACTGGTGTCCTGTTATGGGTGTGTCCCTTCCCCCTCTGGCCTTACGCCCTGTGTTGCCGGGTAGGCTCTGGTTCCCTGTGACCCTGTATGGGGCAAGTGGTTCAGAAAATGTGTGTGTGTGTGTGTGTACTATTATTGTTAGTGTAGGCTGCAGCACTTACTGTAGTTCGCCAGTTTTCTTCAGTGCAATGTCAAAGATCTCCTCTGCAGCAACTCAGAACGGGCATGGCGTATCTAAACTGTCAAGTGGAACTGAGGTCATTTTTGTGTGCGCACTTGTGAGTCTCATGCTCGATCCACTGGACACCAGTACATTAGTGGTTGGGATCCATTGGACACATCAGATGCCATGCTTATTTAAAGGAACATTCTGCACTATAAACAAGCCATAATATAGCTTCCCTGTAAATGGTATTGCTTTTCAGACAGAACCCTTGAGTGCCAGATGAGGACAGTACTTCCTTTTACTGCGGTGTAGGCATGACTTTGCTTGGCATTGTGCTTCCCTACCAGTGTGGCCCCTGGGCTTTGTTTAACCTGTTTCTACTTGCAGAACCTTAGAACCGGGAACCTTTAGCAGCACTAATTTGTAGCTCTGAATACTCACAGGCAGATTTTTATTTTCCGGGGGCGACGGTTTCATTATGGCTAAGTCCGGTGCTGCGAAATGCAGAAGGAAAAAGTTACAGGATGCACAGAACCATGAAGAACCCCCCCAGCTTCCTTCTGATGGTGAGTCTTTTACCACGCATCACTGCGAAGCCTGTTTAGGTGCCTTATAATTTGACGGTTGATTTCCAACACAGCTGGGTACTCAGCCTTGCAGTTTGAGTGCCACCCTCGAGGGAAGGATGGTGGCGCTCTTTCAAAGATCTGCACCGTGTTTATGAAAAATCCAAGCGTGAAACTATACATTCACATATGCTTCTCTTACATTTTATCCAGGTCCAGGATGACTTGTGTGGTCATTGCATTGAAATATGACAAAGGGCAAAAAATTTATTGTAGGTCTTCAAGACTGCAGTGTGAATCTAAGTGGTATATGACAACACACACACACACACACATTCACTGTCTGAAACCGCTTGTCCCAAGTGGGGTCGTGGTGGACCGGAGCCTAACCCGACAACACAGGGCGTAAGGCTGAAGGGGGAGGGGACGCACACAGGATGGGACACCGGTTCGTCGCAAGGCACCCCAAGCAGGACTCAAACCCCAGATCCACCAGAGGGCAGGACCTGGACAAACATGCTGCATCACCGCGTCCCCTCTCTCATATGACTATAATGTGAATAAAAGTTATTGGTGGGGCTTGTTGCTGATGCAAGAGCTAAGAGGTTGGTCTCCCAAGCCATTTCCAAATTTAACCATATAAAACTGACTCTGATCTGTGTTATGATGTACAGCCTCTTCAAATAAACTTGAACATTACAGGATAGAATACAGATGAAGGTGAAAAGACTGAATAGACAAAAGAAACAAACAGGGCAATCAGATGCTAATGGAAACGCTGGCAAAGTTTCATAAACACTGAAATACTGAAACTTTAAGGCCACATAGGAGCTTTTACCCCCGTTCCAGTTTTTGTGTAATCTATCTGTCACAGCACAAAACGTTTCGTATAACGGAACTGCTGCTCCGCAGAGTTTTGTTCCCAGAGAGGATGAAGAGCTATAGAGGAGTAACGGAAGCACTGAACTCCTGTCCTGTTTGAGGTCAGGAGGGAGACTGTTATCCAGCCATAGTAGGTGACTGAAGAAAGGACAGAATAATAATGAACCGGTGCCCACTAGACTGCTCACGTCAACTCTCCAAAGTGGCTCAAGGGCTTTCTTCCTTTGCTGTTGTACTCAGCTGAAGACACTTTGATCAGGCTGACTCACGTGCATGATCATAACTGCGTACCTGAACTCCTAGCATCAGGGCACAGGAGGTGGATGAGGATGGGTGGGAAGAGGGTTAAGCGGGTGCACAGCAGATCTGACACTGCTCCATCTAAAGGACAGCACAAGAAAGGGGAACAGAGCGGTTGTGATGTCTCCTGATATTTTTAGCGTCCCTTGGAGATGGAGAGCAGGTTACCACTGTGAATTTGTGATAATGAGGTTGGGACAAGGGTGTCTGTGGTTCATAACATACGTGTGTTCAGAATAGATTTAGCTGGATTTTATTCCACAGTGATGAAGCAGTTCCTTGAGGGTTAGTGTTTTACCCTGTCTGAAATTATAAGGCTTAACTGAGTTATATTTTTAAAATTCTGTATGCAGCTCAACCTCGCCGAATTAGAGATTGGCGGCAATCAGGTAGTGACTGACAGCGAATCGATTAGTCTCAGTATTGTGATTATGAACATATTAGAATTTACAATGAAAAACACTGTAGGCCTACATTGTGAAATCAAAACAAATGACAGTCACCCAGGCACTTCTGCTAGTTGTGCTATGACGAAGCAGGCTGGGGCCCTGAGGAGGTGCCAACTGGCTCATCCAAGAACTAGGCTATGATCACTTAACAATGTTTCAGATTATTAACACCACCTTGCTTTTCCATTTATCACCGTTGAAGAATGGCCCCATCCTTGTCTGCTGGTTCCTGCAGAAGTTTGACCATTCTTGTAATTTGAGTGACTTGACAATAAGGAAACTTGTGCTTCTGCTGCACTTGACCTTCAGCTGTGTAGTGCAGTAATGTAATCCCCAAGGATGAAGTTCAGCACAAGCTCTTCGAATCCAATTTTACATGGTCAGCATGATAATCGGCACCTGAACTGGGGCCGTCCTCCACGGCACACTGTACCAGCAGTTGCGATTGTTTACTACAAGAGTACTGGCGCGTATCTCTCAATATCAGTGCCTTTGCATATGCCTCTACCTTACAGTTCTTCTACAAGAAAACAGGCACCTTTCCTTCTCCTTTACAAGCCCTTGATGCTAATAGTCTCAGCTCCTAACAACGTGTTTTGCTCCTGGAGCATTATGAGAATGACACTCCACTGTTGCATTCGACAGATGCAGCATTGTTGTTTCAATGCTCAGGTGACACCCCGAAAAGAAGTCACCTGTGTTTATTGAGCTGTATGAGCACTAGTGATATTCTTCACTCCAGCAACACCTTTGTATTTACATTTGTTGGTGGACATTTTTCTCCAAAATGATACTATATTTGTCATGCTGGGGACAGGCAGGCTGGAGACAGGTAAGTAGTGGACCCAGCTGCGGGTTGGTTTTAATCGTTCAAGGAGATTCGTAGGACTGGACACAATCGAAGTCAGGGACAGGCGGAGGTCTTCCAAGGCACAAACGTTGCAGTACAGGCAATCCGGAGTCAGTAGTCGAGGAGAACGGGCGAGAGTCAAAAACCAGGAACAAGGGAACAAGCAAGACGAAGATGCTGAGACTGCAAAACCACGAAGGTGTTTGCAAGAATCCACGTCGACGGGTGGACCTGGATCTCCTTTTATTCGTGTCCTGTTAATTGAGCGCAGGTGTTGCCGCTCCACTCGTTCCCTGGGGCATGGCAACGTTCTTCCAGCAGCAGATAGAGGAATCAATTATGGACAACTGGACAAGGGTTGCTTGATACATGCATAAACCCAAAGGCAATTATTAATGTAACTAATAATCAGAATTAGAGCAACCTCAGGATAGTCACTATTCAATTGTATTTATATAAGTTGGGTTTGAGATGCTTCTTGAAAGCTGTGTGGGATTCTTGAGTCTTGATGAAGAGGCTTTCAATGGCCAATGGTGCCAAAAATCTTGCAGAAGGAGCAGTCAGATCTAAGTTTGAGGGGTACATCAGTCCTGAAGGAGGGTAAGCTCAGGTCAGGTATTGACCACTTTGTACGTTGTGACTAGAGTTTTAACTTGATACAGGTGGAAAGAGCTTGGAAATGTTGTACTCAACTTGTATAGCTGCATTTTGAATCATGTGAAAGTGTTTTTAATCTAGGACGTACAAATCAGACAGGTGATTGCTGCAATATTCCACATGGAAAATCACTGAAGCTTGTACAGCTGTAAGTATGTGATTATTTTTAACAAAAAACACAAATTCACTTAACACCGTAACAATACTAAGACAACAGCTGAATGAGCTTACTGGTACTGAACAATCCCTTGATCTCCCTGTGAATATTGTGATGCAATCAAACCTCAACAGCTGTTTCAAATAAATATTCTGATGACAGCCTCATCTTTTTTTAAATTTCAAACAGCTTCATTAATTACTTAATTCTCTTTTAAATAAACGAAACAGAATGGAAATTCTGAGCGAAGCGGAAAAAAACTGACTTGTGTGCACGCACTGTAGAGCAAGGGAGACACGACTCTTCTGTAAAGGGAGACATCAGGTGTTCAAAACATGTTCTTCAGGGTCTAAGTAGAAAATCAAACTTAGATCTGTGAGATGTGGACCTACCTTACCCTGAATCCTCGATGCGTTCTGAATTCATAAACAGCTGGCAAGAAGCACAAATACACCTGAGACTACGTTAGGAAAGACTGAACACCATTGAAGCTGCAAGGGTGATATAATGGAGGCTGTACAACAATAAAAACATGCACAAGTCCACTGAGTGAGTAAGAGGAACATAGGGGTGGCTGGTAGTAGTTAAGGACGCTATATACAAATTGCATGCATGCAAGGTGCCAAGTTGGTGCCAAGCCATAGTGGCCACTCACATTGTTTCCAAGGCAAGTCAAGGGAGGAACAGAGGTTGGTTGCTAGGTCCTTCCTCTGCAGGGTGGGGGAGGCAAACACAGGGAGAAGGACAGGGTTGTTGCACATGCCAAACAGGACTTGAACCCCAGACCCACCACACAGCAAGGCACCAGTCAAACCCACTGTGCCACTATGTACAAATGGCTTAAGCCACATGAACCACACGTGAGATTTTCTACTGCAATCATTTGTCGTTTGTAATTGTTAGCTGCAAAATTTCTAAGATTATTTTATCTCAATGCAAATAAATATTATGGATGGATTGGATGGGAAAAACACTGGTGCAGGTCCGAAAGCCCTGTCTGTAGGCTCATGTGTATCCATCAAAACACCACAACCCTCTTTTCCCCAAGCACTGCAATAATGTGTTGTACCAAACGACGGTGCCCACACACAACAAATGAGCGACACGCAAGAACTATCCTCTGCCCTAATACAATTATCTCCACCAACCTCATGCAGCTCCGGAATGTCTTTCACTGCTGGCCAGGCGAGAAAAGGGCTGGAGACCCTCCGAGAGGCGAGGATGCTGGGATCGGAGGATTTCAGTCTGAGCAGCTGAGGGCAGCACTGTATGCCAAATATACTTTAACAAACCAGTTGAGAATCAGCTGCAACTCAGTTTTAGGTTGAGAAATGTTGATATGGATAGAATTTCTTGCAGTCACTCTATCAGAACGACATCCAGGCCCTGCAATGGGCCAATGCCATCTAAATGCGCACTCTGTCTGCTCATATTCTGTCCAACGTGGGATGGAGCTGTTGTCATCACCCGCCCTACTTCTGGTATTTGTATAAACCCGACCGATGACCCCCAAGGCCCTTTACGTGTGCAAATACACTGATTTAAGACTTTTTTAAGACTTTGGAGGAGCTGCGCGTTGCAAGATCATCTTGTTTTATGAAACAATTTTCCGTTTCCCCAATACTAGAAAATTGGGTATTCATCTTTTTTTGATTATCTGTAAGCGCCGTCCACCAGCTTCTTTGTAAAAGTGCATACTGAGATTTGACTGACTGAGTGTTGCTGAAATCCTGGTTAGTTTGATCACAATGACGATTCAACATTCAATATTTTTAACTTATTTTTTGTTCGTTTATCACACGTTTACCGAGACAGAAAACAGATTCTTCGAGAAGGAGCTGCAATAATGACAATTATATTATGCAATTTTATGAACCGCAATTTCTCTCTGGAGACTGTTTTTATTCCTATTATTACTATGAAAGGGTTTTTGGGTCCTTTTGGAGTTGTCCTCCTCTTTTCTCCTGAAACAACCATCAGAGCAGCAAACAGCCAGCGTGAAACAACAGACTGAATTTCGCTGCATGCAGCTCAATTTCCTTTAAAACCACTTAGTGGAACAACTGAGATTAATTAGGGGAGTTCAGTCTTTCCTCTTGTTAACTAGCAGCCTTTTGTCTATGAGGTGAACTGGTGCTGCTATCTGCAGGTCTTCAGATCTCCAGATCTTTGTCTCCTTTTATTATGGATCTGGACTATATAAAGACAGTTTTACATACTGAATATATAGAATATAAAGGTGAATTTGTTGAATTTCAGTGGCTAACATCAAGCACTATTCAAAGCAGTACACATAAAATTGGTGCGACAACCCACTTGGTGGTCCCACGCACGAATGTTCATGCACTATAACTTAAAGATCATGCCCGGATCAATCCTTTACACAGCTTCTCCTGTAATGTAACGTAAATGCTTATATGTATCTCCAAAAAAAAAAATTAAAATTACTAGGAGGGTGATCAGGAATCTTCGATATTCAGATAAAGTTTCATGCAGCTACTCGTGTGATGAACATTGGTTCATATGGTGGAAAGAAACAAACTAACTACACTTAAGAATCACATGTCTGCATCCAATTCTCTCTTCCTGCTAATGTAATGCACACATTGTATTTTCTATGAGATGTACGTTGCTTTGGACAAAAGGGTCTGCTAAATGAATACGTGTTAATGTAAAATATAGTTCAATGCTGACTGGGATTTTAAAAAGTTACTCATGGGTTTTGAAGTTAGCATCTTCAAGACAGATCTTGTTTTCCTCACTACTATTCTGTAGATGGTAAGCAGAGTGAAAGGTTCTCAGGACGTACCGGTCACCCGGAGGTTGAGGAGCTGCGGTACAACGTGAAAGCATGCACATTGCTATGTCGAGCAACAGGACGTAGCCAGAGGAAGTAAGGTGTCACTGTCAATTGCGTCTGCTACATTAAACACCAAACAGTCACAGTTTTTAGAGTTTCGCTTGGCTTTCCATTTCCTGCACTTCCATTTCAGCGGCATTATACAACATCCCGAGACCAGCTGCAGTAAACATCAGCCGACTGCCCAGTGAAGCTGCGAATGGACGCAGCCTGTCATACTCCCTATAAAAGGCACTTAGCAGCATATATATGTAATGTCATGTAATGACACTAAGCTTTGTTTGTGTCTGTATTTATATGAAGGGAAAATGAAGACTAACCTCCTTGCATGAGCGAATGCAAATGACAGAAAGTGACATTTATCATCACTTTCTCTTGAAGGCTATGCTGACGAAGGCTTTCGGTTATTAACATGAGGATACAGAAAGAAGCCTTCGTACTTATTGGCATATTACTTTGTTACTGGTCCTTTTTCATTTAAATTGAAAAAAAAAATGACACTTCTTATTCTTATTTTTGTCAGCTGAGCACATTTTCCGTGAGCCTGAAAGTGGCTCCTAGGTGAAATTGAACTGGACTCGTGAGTGAAAAGAAATGATTTCATTCCTTATTTCTGCTTTTTAAATTTATGTATTTTTTAAAGATCACGAAAATAGTTCCCGTAGATTTTACTCGTTAAAAGTATTTGTTTTTACCGTGCTGGGTAATTTGATTTAGACATGGATTTTATGGTGTCCAGTCACAGCAGTGCAGCTGGATGAATGCACTGAGGGAATGGCACCGACAGTGGAGAGTGGAACCCAGGGCAGACAGGAAAAGCACTGGTGTCTGTGAGCTGATTTGGCAAGCAATCTCCAGAGTCTCTTATAAATACGGTCATACTGCAAAAAACATTATGGACAGATAATGAGGTTATCGAGGAAGTTATGGGATAACACCGAAACTCCACCACATATACAGACACTATTTGGCAGCGATGTGCTTGTGGATTTAAACGCCCAGTGATGGGGAGAGATTCAGTTTGCAGCCAGCCGAGGTGTGCAGTCTCAGGGGAGTCGGTGAGAGGCACGGAGCCTTTCTCCCAGACAAAAGAAACAAAGCGTTCGCGGAAGGTGTGTCCTGTACCTTGTGACTCAGGAGTTTGTTCTCGCAGGAGGGCGGAAATACAGGATGACGTGAACACCTGTGCACACAGGAGCGTTGACATAAGCACCGTAACCCACATGTGTGTAAACTAATGCACACAACAACCTACCGTTATGTGCACATTGCAGTTCAACTTACAGTGGCCTGCAAAAGTATTAAGACCCTTGACCAAATCACATATTTTTCCGGATAGCAAAATAAAGCTTAAATATTGCTTTCCATGTGACATTTTATTTCAAAACCAATTAACATGAGCTTTGCATGACAAAAAATTTTAAAAAATTAAATAAAAACTGAAATATTGAGGAGGGGGTGCGGTGGCACAGTGGGATGGACCAGGTCCTGCTCTCCGGTGGGTCTGGGGTTCGAGTCCCGCTTGGGATGCCTTGTGACAGACTGGTGTCCTGTCCTGGGTGTGTCCCCTCCAGCCTTATGCTCTGTGTTGCCAGGTTAGACTCCGGCTCCCCGTGACCTGGAATGGGACAAGCGGTTCAGAAAATGTGTGTGAAATATTCAGTATAGATAAGGATTCGAGCCTTTTGATTGTGGCAAACCGTAAGTTAGATACATAAAAATACCTTTAAAAGCCACCAAGTTAGTTGAGAGGCCTATGTCAGTGTGCAATAGTAGTGACTCACAAATAATGATAACGAAAGTCCACCAGTTAGGTGAAGAAATCTCAGTACTTTAGCAAGCCGCTGTACAGGTGGTCCCCGATTTACGGTGGAGTTACGTTTCACGAAAACAATCGTAAGTCGAAAATATCGGAAGTCGAAAATGCGTTTAATACACCTAATACACACCTCTGCGTGACAGACTGGGAGATGCTGTCGCTGCCCAGCATTGCGAGAGAGCATCATTTCGTATATCGCTTGCCCTGGAAAAAATCGAAATTCAAAATTCGAAATGCGGTTTTTACTGAATGCCTGTCGCCAGCTCACCATCGTAAAGTTGAAAAGTCGAACCATCGTAAATTGGGGACCACCTCTACATGCAGGCAAATACAGTAAAGTGGGAACGAATGCATGATGGAGCGCAGCCCTGAACGGTCAGTCGGCTCCCCTCCATCCCTGAGTCAAGAAGTCAAGCAGCAACACATCTGCAGCACATCATATTTGGGCGCAGCTATGCGTGCGTGTGTATCCGCGCTGTGCAGAACAAGCAGTGTGATGATCTTGCACGGTGTGTTTGCCCTTATGGTTGTTGGCCTTAACGGTGCGTTGGGCCTCATGTTTGCTTGGTGTTCCATGACAGTTATTTACCATCCGACTCTACATTCGACCGCTGCTTCCAAACCATGCGGAAAATGGAAAATAACCATAAGCAGAGATGGCAAAAAGATGTATATGGCTATTTTTAATCTCTGTCCATGTTTCAGTGAGGCTCTGCACTTCTAGCCTTGTGCGTGTCATGATCTTGTTGTTCTTCGCATGGCAGCCATGTGTAACCTGATTAAGAGGCTCTTTTGGTTCCTTTCATCGTCCCTTTGATGTGACCGTGAGATCCATCCCGCATCTTGGTTGTCCTCACGGCAACGTTTTCACAGCACGACCGCAATGTTCCTGCAATGTTCCGGCGTTGTATGTCTTGGACGGGCCGACACCAGTCCGCTTGGCTTACGTAACACCTGCCCTCCTGCAATGGTTCAACATTAAAGGGTAACCGTTATCAGATGCGGTACATAACACACTTGCGAAAGGAGGGTGTGCATTTGGTCAGTTCCACATGACCATGAGGTCAGATCTTTGATTGAATGACTTAATGCTTCTCTGCAGTAATAAGACACACTTACTGGTTCTAGAATGAAATATGAAATAGAATAATATTTAAGAAAGGGGGTGCAGCAGCACAGCGGATTTAGCCGGGTCCTGCTCTCTGGTGGGTCTGGGGTTCGAGTCCCGCTTGGGGTGCCTTGTGGTGGACTGGCATCCTGTCCTGGGTGTGTTCCCCTCCAGCCTTACACCCTGTGTTGCCGAGTTAGGCTCCGGCTCGCTGCAGTCCTGCTCGGGACAAGCGGCTTGTGTGTGTGTGTGTGTGTGGTATTTAAGAGGTCTGAGCAAATTACTTTCCTGAACCTTAGCAAAACTTTGACAATTAAAGGATCATGCCTATTCCGATACTGAGCCTACAGATACTACTGTGAACTTTTAAAAAGACTTCCGCCGTTACTGGACTTTAAATGATACACTTTTTCAGTTTTACCATAACGCAAGTGCCTAGAAATTCCTGACACGACACTCAGCATCAGATCAGCTGATTCTGAAGAGCGCGCTTTTGTAATGCCGGAGTGGGAAAGAGGGAGGCCAGTGCGGGAGCAGCTCTTACTGACCCATTTCTCTATCATCTCAGGCCACTCCTCTAACGCTCTTGCCATATGTGCGATTATTAGGTCTAATTACCCCTGATCTCCTCAGGGTTATACAGTCTTGTTGTGTTGACCTAACTGTCATGTGCTGCTCAGGATGCACCCACCGACACTGTCAACCCCTGGCAACCTGATCTGTTTCCTCGACAACGGCGACGGGGTTAAGACTAATGTCGATTTGTCTGTTTCCTACGGAGAATAAGTCTTGGTTTGTGAAACACCTCAATGGTCTGGACATGGTAAATCCACAGATGTGGCAGCAGCATGACTGATCAGGTGAGAGGAGTGCTGAGGGAAGTCATTGGAGCAGGAAGCTGGCACCAGCGTACGGCGGTGTGTGGCGCACGCCCACACTCGGGTCTCTTTACATCCAGTGGGAATGTCATTCCTGCCGTAATTTTTTTAATTAACTTGGCAAACACTGACTCATGATTGCTCAGTGCAGCGTATCAGATGCGGCGTGTGAATATGGTGAAGAGAGTGAAAGCAGATCACGGAGCACTCCCAGGTGGAACTGTACAGGTTTGCTTTAGTGACATACTCAGTGGTTTGAAAAAGTAAAAAAAAAAAAAAAAAAAAAAAACAAATGTCACTTTCAACAAGCCATGAAAAAAATGAAACCTTTCACACTGAGTTATGCAATGCATTGGTAATTTAATTTCATGCGAATCAGAGACTTAAGAGCAATCAGTCCATCCAGAGTTTCACAATTAAAGTCTGGTGTGACAGGTAGTCAGACACTTCTTCTCACTTTTTGCTAAGGATCTTACATGCAGTTATTCATCAAACGCTTTTCTCAAAAGCAACTTCCTACTAACTCTATGTAGCATTATCAGCCCATACACCCTATTTACTCTGGTGACTTTACACTGCTAGATACACTACTTACAATGGGTCACTCATCCATACATCAGTGGAAAACACTCTCTCTGGAACTCATACACTATGGGTGAGCCTGAACAGCATGTCTTTGGGCTGTGGGAGGAAACCAGAGCACCCAGAAGAAACCCACACAGACATGGGGAGAACATGCAAACTCCACAGAGACTGAGTGGGGCTCAAACCTACATCCTCTTGCGCCACTCAGACACCATGAAACAGCAGCACTACAATCTGTGCCACCCATAGACTATGAAAAATCAATTTACACAAACCATTTTACTTTAATAAAGACACCTATAAGTCTTTGATTTGAACTGTTTCAGACACTAGTAGGAAGGGAGTGTGGGGGTGTGGTGGCGCAGCGGGCTTGGCCAGGTCTCGCTCTCTGCCAGGTCTGGGGTTCAAGTCCCACTTGGGGTGCCTTGTGAAAGACTGGTGTCCTGTCCTGAGTGCGTCCCCTCCAGCCCCATACCCTGTGCTGCCAGGCTAAGGCCCCAGCTTGCTGCAACCCCATCTGGGGCAAGCAGTTTCAGCCAGTGTGTGTGTGTGTGTGTGTGTGTGTGTTGAGACACTAATACAGAATTGTTAAAAAATCTTGAAACAGGTGTACATGTTTCAGTCAAATCATTTTTACTTCATCAGGTGCCACAAGAACCTAACAACTGAATTAAAATAATGATGTGTCACTGGGGCCTGGTTTAAATGAGCTCGAGACGAAAATATTCATGTTAGGAAAGAAATAGAATTTTACAGTCACAGGTCTCAGAGTGGATTTAGGGAAAAGGAAAATTTCTTGCTTCCTGGACACGGTACCACCTAGAAGTTGACTCATTGATTGCCGTCTGTGACAATGGAGCTGTCATATGTCCATGTCCACACGTTTGAACCCGCACGGATGAGTCATAACCAGTTGGTTTCCATTTCTGTTTGCCCGATTGCCACGTCGGCTTGCTCTATTGGCAAAGTGGACGCTTGAACGAGACATTCCAACTATATCCCTTCATTTAGTTTGTCATGAGATCTGTCTTTCAGAACCTGTAGGGAAGATATTACGCTCAAGTTAAGTCACAGATGTGGCAAATTAAGCACAAAATTCACCACATACAGCTTAACACTCAAAGTTCCTACGTGTAAGAAATCGGAAATTTGCTTCAAATTAACATCAAAAATTACCAAAAACTAACAGAAAATGAAAAATAAAACTGAGTCTACTTAACTCAGCACTTCTGCCAAAGATTTTTTTTGTGACCCATCCTGGGTGTTTCCCCTCCCTCCTCCAGCCTTGCACCCTGTGTTGCCAGGTTAGGCTCCAGTTCGCCATGACCCCACCTGGGACAAGCGGCTTAGCCAATGTGTGTGTGTGTGTGTGTATTTTTTGTGATTCAGTGATTCAGCATATGTACCTTGCTTAAAGGTTCTACAGTAAGCAGCGGGATTCAAACCTGGGATCTTCAGATGGAGGGCAGCAGCACTAATCACTATGTTAATTGCTCACCCCCGGTACTAATCGAAATAAATAGTGTGAATGCAATGCAGCAGCACACAACAATTAAAACTCTTAATTTAATTGCCTAAACTAAGCCATTTTAATTGTCACTAGTGAATGTACAGCCAACCCAGGTTCTAGTGTATCATTTTCCCCTTATGTTTCATTATATATCCAGTTTAAAACGTGCTGCCCCTGAAATAATTATTTATGCTGGATTTTGGAAGGATGGCTGCAATGTCATTTAAGACACTGAAAATGTCCAGATCATAGCAAAGTTACATGTTTCGTTTAGCATTCGCAATTCTTTTTTTCTGTCTGTTGGGTTTCAAGGATTCGGAACTGTGGGCAAAATGAGTGCTTTCTGAAAATTAATGAGAAAAGATTCTTCATAATCTCTCAGAATCAACACAGCTAATTTAAATGTTCCCCCCAAAAGGCAAATCTGACATATATCAGTTTCCTCCCTCATATAAACATACTCTACAAACTCTAGCCTAACAAGCAATATTCCCTGCAGAATTGCCCCACATGTAGAGACTTCATCCTGCGACATAACTGTGTGAGATTTGTGTTGTTGGTTGGAACCTTAATATTCAAGTTGTCTGATTCATCAGCCTCCATGGATCCCATTTTTTTTTTGGGACTTGCAGTCAAGGGCCATCTGAAGGTCAGTACAGTTCTCCGTCATAGAACCTCAATCTGTCAATTTGCAAAATTAATAATTTTCTGATTAAGGTGCAGACACCAAAATTCAGATACCATTGTGGGTATGTTTGAAGGCAGTACATTTCAGAAACTAATTACTATTCATTCATTCATTCATTCATTTCTTTAGCTGATGCTTTTTTCTCCAAAGCGACTTAGAATTCTAAGATGCTTGCAATTATTTACCAATTTATACAGCTGGGCAATTTCACTTGAGCAATTTTTAGAGTAAGCACCTTGCTCAAATGCACTACAGCCACAGCCACACTACCATTCCAGCTATCCCTCTATATACTGTATATATGCGTGTGTGTGTGTATATAGATATAGATATAGATGTATGCAGACAACAATTTGAAAAAACAAAGAAGGTTTTTCCTATAATGAGCAGTTTACAGCGTTGCACCATTCCAGCTCCAGTTGGGAGGATCGTCTTTGTTATATAATGTTGGCCACAAATCATGGGAAAGAGTTATTATTATTATTATTATTATTATTATTATTTTTTTTAATAGAGCGCTCTTCTCACGTAGTGACACAAAGCGCTTTAACACAGGCATACAGCAAGAAAAATTGATACAAACAAAGAAGACAGTCAACTAATGGCTACCATAATGAAGAACTTATTATAGAGCTATAAGTATACCTACTGGCCACCAGGGAAAGGAACAAAAACTCCCAACTGAAAGTGGAGGGAGAAAAACCTCTGGGGGTCCACGGGCCAGTGGTAGCCCACCCCTCCTGGGCATTCTAGAAAGTAACAATTTGTAAGCCAGTGTTTAACAAGTAATTATAATGTTGGTAAATGGCATCTTGGATCCCCAGCTCGGCATGGAACGTCTCGATCGTCACGGCAGATGGACATCATCCTCTGTCTACATGGGATTCGTCTGTCACCGCTGGCCGGCCTCCTCGGGTCTTATGTAGCGAGGTAGTGCTCAACGAGAAGATAGGACAGAGTTAGTAATTTGTTACTTAAGTAAATTTAAAATGCATTTTTGTAAAGGTGATAAAAGTTCACCTCAGACAGTAGGTTTGAAGGGTTAGCCAGAGTATCCTGAACTTTAGGTCTCCCAGAGAACAGGGGCTCCAACTGTCCTTCCCTCGATCATTACTGCTGTAAACAAGAGACAAGATTACTTTTGTTTTTTTTTTTGACAAAATGTTATGACTGTGCTTATGAGAAAAGAGAAAACTGAGAATTACAATTTATCACTCCACTGCTCTTGGCTGATTTGCAGTGCCTTCACATGTATGTATGTGCTGACTGGGGCTTTTGGATGTTTGGGACTCAAGGTCATGACTCCATTCTTGGAGAGTACAGTACTGTATGTGGCCCTGGGAAAAAAGGACTCTTTTACTGGAGAACTGTAAAGAATTCAGTTTTTGCCAAAGAGTTCCTGGAAGCAGAAATCACTAGAAAGCAATTCTGGGGACTGTGTTTTTTATCAGATGCTAACAACAGAGACGTGAGAAACCCTGAAAAATATTCTTCTGTCACATGCTTCTCTTCTCTTTCCTGGTATCATGTTGGTAGAGCGTAAACTGAACCAGAGGCCTCCAAAGGTCTTCTCTCTGAGAATGGCCTGACCTATTCTTTCAGCTCTGACAATTACACACCGGTTAGCGAAAACATTGAAACCACCTGCCTAAAACAAGCTGCCAAAACAGCTCTGACCCGTCAAGGCATGGACTCCACAACACCTATGAAGGTGTGCTGTGGTTATCTGGCACCAAGACGTTAGCAGCAGATCCTTTAAGTCCTGTAAGTTGGCAAGTGGGGCCTCCATGGATGGGACTTTTTTCCAGCACGTCCCACAGATGCTCGATCGGCTTGAGATCTGGGGAATTTGGAGGCCGAGTCGACGCCTTGAACTCTGTCATGTTCCTCAAACCATTCCTGAACAATTTTTGCAGCGTGGCAGGGCACGATATCCTGCTGAAAGAGGCCACTGCCGTCAGGGAATAGCGTTGCCGTGAAGGTGTGTATGTGGTCTGCAACAATCTTTAGGTAGGTGGTACGTGTTAAAGTAACATCCACATGAATGCCAAGACCCAAGGTTTCCCAGCAGAACGTTGGCAAGAGCATCACACTCCCTCCGCCGGCTTGCCTTCTTCCCATAGTGCATCCTGCTGCCATCTCTTCTCCAGGTAAACGACGCGCACACACCCGGCCATCCACGTCATCTAAAAGAAAACGTGATTCATCAGACCAGGCCACCTTCTTCCATTGCTCCATGGTCCAGTTATGATGCTCACGTGCCCATTGTAGGCGCTTTCGGTAGCGGACAGGGGTCAGAATGGGCACTCTGACCGGTCTGCGGCTTCTCAGCCCCATACACAACAAGCTGCAATGCGCTGTGTGTTCTGACACCTTTCTATCATGGCCAACATTAAGGTTCTCAGCAATTTGTGCTACAGTAGCTCTTCTGTGGGATCGGACCGGATGGGCTAGCCTTCTCTCCCCACGCGCATCAATGAGCCTTGGGCACCCATGACCGTGTCACCAGTTCACCGGTTGTCCTTGGACCGCTTTTGGTAGGTACTAACCACTGCATACCAGGAACACCCCACATCACTTGTCGTTTTGGAGATGCTCTGATCCAGTTGTCCAGCCATCAGAATTTGGCCCTTGTCAAAGTCGCTGAGATCCTTACACTTGCCCATTTTCCCTGCTTCCAACACATCAAATTCAAGAAGTGACTGTTCACTTGCTGCCCAATATATCCCACCCCGTGACAGTTTACATTGTGTTCATTCATTTTTTGATTCGAATTACGATGCCTTCATACATTTTTTAAAATTTTCTTTATTGTTTCAAAGCAGACACAAAAAAGAAAAGGACTTGTTTAGTAATTTTCTCTTTTTGTTCAATCATACAAAGTGTAGAAATCAAAATCTCATAATACCAAATATGATGAATGCCCTAAAGTGCACAATATTTCCAGTCTAACAAGTAACCTAACCTAGAATGGGTGATAGAGCGAGTTGTGCTGCTGTCTTACAGTGCCGGGATGGTGCTAGAGTCTCTGTGGAGTTTGCCTGTTCTTTCCGTGTCTGTGTGGGTTTCCTCTGGGTGCTCTGGTTTCCTGCCACACTCCAAAGACATGCTGTTCAGGTTCACCTATGGTGTGTGAGTGAGAGAGAGAGTGTGTTCCACTGATGTATGGATGAGTGACCCAGTGTAAGTAGTGCATCTAGCAGTGTAAATTACCACGGTGAATAAAATATGTGGGTTCATAACACTACATAGAGTTCATTGGAAGTCGCTTTGGAGAGAAGCATCTGCTAAATAAATAAATGTAAACTACAACTCCATGGTGCTTTTAGCACCTGCTCTTAATTACGAATAAGATTCTTAAGTAGCACCTGAAAAAATCCTGCAGATTTTCTTGGTGGACATGTCATTGTCCCTTACTGTCAATCTCTTGCTGCTTTGGAAAAGCACCTACTGATCCTTATTAATTTACGAGTAACTCGGAGCGAAGCCAGAATGTTCGATGAAGCCACTGATGGATCATGCGCGGTTTCAGTTCGTTTACATGCGGGTTGTTCAGGAATACCGCAAAACGAAATAACTCAAAGTCAAAAAATAATACGACAAGAAACTATAAATGAGGCATATTTTAAATATTTCACATTTTGAGCAAAAAAATGCTTTTAAAATATAGTTAATTCATAATTTGTTTTTTTATTTTTAAAACAAAAATCGAATGAAGGCATCGTAATTTGCACTTTGTTTTTCAATTCTGAATCAAGAAACAAATGAATGCAACGTACATGGACACTTTTCACGCACTGACAGATGTTTGGACTGTCACAGTGGAGGATCAAAAACAAAGCACTCAATGCGTTCCCTACATTAGACATTCATTCAGAATAAGTTTCATATCAGCGTGCTAAAGATGTTGGAAAACATTTAAATGGTCAACATGGATTGTGCTGTATTGTCACTTGTGGAAGCTGACAAGATGTTTCAAATTGAAAACACATGAAATAAACTTGGTGAACTTAGCTTCACTGAACCTTTTGATTCACCATTGCATATATTCCCTGCCAAAAAGAAAAATCACATTTCTCATTTTTGTGAGCATTTACCTCACATAGAGAACATTATTCTCCATTGTACTTTTATTCTCACAGGTGCATCGCAATTTTTCTTATGTCCCATGAAGGTATCAGCTAGAAAATAAATAAAATCTGTACTTGTCTGTCTTTGATACAGCATTACGTGTACCTTTCACCTCAAATAGTGTGTAATGTCACTCCTTCCACTGCTAAAAGAACAGAATAACGCTTGAAAAGGCAAACAAGTGTTTGTTTCTCCATGCAGAGAGGGACATTCTATTCCCAGGTATGATTTTGACAAATCTAGTACCTGCATCAGCAGACGGCTCATGATCGATGGCTGGGATGAGAGACCCTAATATCTTCCTGCACATGCGTTCTGCAATATGCTTCTTCTTCTATGTATGCCGCATACCCTAATACAACCGAACACAATCGTCTATAAAGGCCATAAACATTCAACATGTCACAGATGAAGGATAAGTGTTTGCCGCTGTGCAGGTGGAAGGAAAATGTGCAAGGCAGGAGGCGGTCTTTTGATCTCTCCATCACAATTAGGCATGTGATCATTCATCCGGGTTCTTCCCCCATCCCTCTGCTCATCGTGCTTAAAAGCCGGAGAATGAAATAAGACACAAACAAGCGGATAAAAAACATAAACACACGCGCGCGCACAAATGAATCCCACCCTGGGGTAATGTACTCCAGAGGCCCGTGCCTGGGGTCGCAGCCGTGAGCCGTGCTCCTGCATCCGTCTGGAGTATCTTGAGCACCCATCCAGCAGCGTGGAGAATGCTAGCGGCATGTCCGCAATCTCACGCTGAGAGCACCAGCCAAGCAAACCCAAAGAAGGTAAACAGAAACCACATGAGGCGCGAAAGCCCATGTAGGTGTATGTGTACATACACTAATTAACACTGTGCCTTTGGCAAACCTTATGAAATGCATTTTAAACTGCTCCATTCTCCTTATTGATGAAGAATTCACTGCGGGTGTCTGGAGAAAAACAACCTTTTATACCAGCACAGAACATTAACTCATATGGCATTTAATTATACCATCCAAAGCATATTGCGTCACTGTGCAAGGTACCAACAATGTAGCCATAGCTTTGATGGGACAAGCGACCTCAGCTGATGTATGTGTGTGTGTGTGTGTGTGTGTGTGTGTGTGTGTGTGTGTGTGTGTGTGTGTGTGTGTCTTAATAAATAAGATAGCTGCATGCCACACTTTACAAAGTCATGCTGTACTGTCTTATTAGGAATTACCAATTCACAGGATCACGAGTACTTTCTGATGTATCCTTAGAGTTCTGCCTGCATCATCTGCTTTTCACAAAAAAAAAAAAAAAAAAAAAAAAAAATTCACATGATATTGCAGCTGGTCTATTTCAGGAGATAAAGATTTGGGTAGCACAGGATATTTTCACTATGATCTACAGTGTCACTAGCCAAAAACACAGAAATGCCAGTACAGAATATTCAGCTATTTATTGTACAGAAATAGAGTACATCATACAGGGGGAGCGGTGGCGCAGTGGCGCAGTGGGTTGAACCAGGTCCTGCTCTCTGGTGGGTCTGGGGTTCGAGTCCTGCTTGGGATGCCTTGCAGTGGGCTGGTGTCCCGTCCTGGGTGTGTCCCCTCCCCCTCCAGCCTTACACCCTGTGTTGCCAGGTTGGGCTCTGGCTCCCCGCGACCCCAAATGGGACAAGTGGCTCAGATGATGTGTATATCATATACCATGTATAAATAACAGTATGTACAGTTTATATTTCAATAACATTGTAATCAACGACAGGTGTGATGGAGTAAGAAGGCTGTAGTTTAGCCTGCTGACCCAGTTTCAGCTCATGCAGCCGGATGTGACCTAAATGACCTGGAGCAATAGGATGTTATTATTAATGTTCACGCTCGCCACTGGTATCCAATCAAACACAGGTGATAGTCAGCTTGATCAATTAGGAATCTTATGAATCAGATCTAAAACTGGGTGATACACGCACAAAAAAATCTATATCTAATTTGAAAAGTTAAGAAATATTGAGTGGACATATTAGACAGTAAAAACTGCAGTTCTAACCTGTCTGTGGTGAAAATTGCCTTCGGGGTTGGCAGGAAACAGTAGTGGCACTTGGCAGCACTTTCTATGCTTTTGTAGATTGTTTCATAACCTATTAAATCTGCTTTAAGTTTGACCAGCTGACCTGCCGACAAGAATCTTGCATCTTCAGTGAGTCACTCCCCCACTTTTGGGCAGCAATTGATAGGAGGTGGGGGAACCAAGATATTTTTGTTGGTTTTTTTTATTTAGTGCTTCTATCCTGGGGACACATTCAAGGCCCTGCTCTCCCATACCAACCTCTGCTCATATGATGGGGCACCATCAATCCATCCATTAATTTTCTTACCCACTTGTCCTACAAGGGTCACGGTGGCAATAGGGAGAGAAGAGAGGCCCAGATGTCCCTGTCCCCCGCAACTTCCTCCAGCTCAACCTGTAGGATATAATCCCTCCAGCAGGTCCTGGGCCAACCTCCAGGCCTCGTCCCAGTTGGCCATGCCTGGTATACCTTCAAAGGGAGGCGGTCAGAGGGCATCCTTATCGGATGCCTGAACACCTCAACTGGCTCCTCTCAGTACGGAGGAGTAGCGGCTCTACTCCGAGTTACTCCCAGATGTCCGAACTCCTCACCCTGTCATGGAGAGTGAGTCCCAACACCCTGTGAAAAAAGCTAATTTCCTCTACTTATATCAGTGATCTTATTCTTTCAGTCATTATCCAGAGTTCATGACCATAGGTGAGGGTAGGGATATTTGCCTTATGGCTCAGCTCCCCCTTTACCATTACAGTTTGGTACAACGACCGCATTACTATTACTGCTGCTCCCGGTCTACAGCCGATCTCACGCTCCCTTCTCTCCTCACTCGTGAACAAGACCCTGAGATACTTAAACTCATTCACCTGGGGCAAATTTTCTCCCATTACATGGAGGGGGCATGCCATCCTTTTCCGTGAGAGAACTATGGACTCAGACTTGGAGGTGCTGATCCCCATTTTCCATAGCCTCTCCAAACTCCTCCCATGCTCCGAATTTTGCTTCTGCAACCGCAGCTGCTGTCGCCTTTTTTGCCTGCCGATACCTATCTGCTGAGTCAGGAGTCCCCAGAGCCAACCAGACCCTAAAGACCTCCTTTTTCAGCTTCATGGCTTCCCTCACCACTGGTGTCCACCAGCGGGTTCTTGGGCTGCCACCGTGATTGGCACTAACAAGCTTTTGGCCACAGCTGCGCCTAGCTGCTTCCACAACAGAGGTTCCGAACAGGGTCCATTCAGACTCCATTCCCCCTATCTCTTCCGGGACATGGGAGAAATTCTGGGTAGACTGACATTTATTTGACATTGTTTTTCAAAATCATTTAACAGTGTTAAGTCAATTACTTGATTTATCTATTTATACAGCTGGCTAATTTTTACTGGAGCAATATAGGACAATCACCTTGGTCAAGGGTACTGGAGTAGGTATCTTGGTATCGGTGGGATTCAAGCCTCTGGCCTTCAGATCCAAAGGCATCAGCTCCAACCGCTGTGGTGCCTACTGCTCCCATAAAGTGACTGGTGTGACATGACAGAAAGTCAAACATAATCAGATCTACACTCCTAGTTATCCAAGCCTCTACATGCCCACGTGTACAACTGGGTAAATGGCAGCATCCTCAAACTGTGTTATGGGACCTGGTGAAACCTGAAGCTTGTCATTGTCATGCGGAACACAGGGAGCGGGGACGGCTGAACCCAAGTGCAGCGTTGTTCGTCTGAAGTTGAGGGAAGAGGCAAGTTCTCAAAATAGGGACAGGCGAAGGGTCGGTCGATCGGCAAACAGGACAGGAACAAGGATCCATGGATGTGGTCGGAGAACGAAGCAAGGAGTCAAAAAACCACAGATCGTGAATAGAGTCAGACTGTGTGTAGTAACGCGAGGAAAGGCGGTTGTCCCAAACGAGATTCCGCAATGGTATGGGAGCTGAAGAGGGTCTTTATAGGGTGAGCGATTACTCAGGAGCTAGTGCAGAGTCAGGTGTTGTTGCTTGTGTTGTGGGCGTGGACTTGACAGTCATGTGAATAAAATACTTGTTTCACTGAAGATGTTTGCATCTGTATTTACCTATCTTGTGTTCTCAGGGGCGCTTAGAGAAGTGAGAATTGGGTAACCGGCCCATGACAAAGCTAGTAAAAAAAGTAATAATTACCATGCATATAAATGTG
The DNA here is from genome assembly GCF_900964775.1 of Scleropages formosus. Lineage (NCBI taxonomy): Eukaryota > Metazoa > Chordata > Actinopteri > Osteoglossiformes > Osteoglossidae > Scleropages > Scleropages formosus. The sequence continues at coordinate 32,400,239 of NC_041808.1, read as the reverse complement.
AAGAAATGTAAACATTTAAATATGTGTGAATTACTGTAAGATTGAAGCCAGCTTCATCAATATACTGGTACTCAAAAAAGAGCAGTAATTGTGTGACTTTCACGTACTTGAACAAACTGGAATCGCAACTCCTTCACTCTGATAGAGTTCCTCTCAAAGGGCACTTTGTATACCTGCTTCATCCAGATGGCATTTCTCCTTACAACACTATCAATTGTGGCAAGATTGCATTGAATATTCTGGAATACTTGGTTGTCCTGTATTATTCTTCGCTTTGAGGTGGATGGTGTTGTTCTGGACCACCACGTCAACAATGGCATGCTCTTGTACAACTGAAAAGAGTCTTGTTCGTCCACCTGAATGTTGTCGAACTTCCATTCTGACAAATGTTTGGATGAGTACGAACGTTTATAGTAGAGAACTAGAGTACTACAGGCTAACCACACCAGTACAGTGGTATGGTTACTTACTGGTTTTCACTCTGAAATGTGCGGATAATTTAAGTCACTGTGGATCTGTTTATGTTGGGCTGAACTCTCTGCCCAGCTTCTCTGAAGGAGAGACCATGATTTATGACATGGTCAATTAGGGTGGCCCTCATTTCATTTGAAACCCATCTGTACCCAATCCTTCTGCCTCTCCTCCCTCCTCTTCCACCTTGCTGTCCCCTTCCTCTCTGCTCGTGTCTTGTTACATTTTCTTCTCTTGCTCTTTCCACTCTACCCATCTCTTCTCCCTCTACTCCTCTCCCTTCTCCTCTTCCTACATCCTCGCCTCCTCTCCCCTCATCTGCCTCTACCTCTTCCACTCTTCATCTTCCTCTACCCTCTCCACCACCTCTCACTCTTACATGTCTTCCTTTTCCCCTTCTCATTCTTGTTCTTATTCTTTGTTTTTTTTTTTTTTTTTCCTTTTATAGTTATAGGAATTGTGATAACTGTGTAATCAATTAGGAAATTTGCATTTCCTGTGTTGTGCGTATTACTAAATCAGCAGATATCAGTTTGGGGCTCATTGAGAACATACCATGTGTGACTGAGCATTGAACAAATGACAGAGTTTTGCTTGTTGTGTTTATCAAAATGGTACATAAATGTTTGTGATTTGTGTTAAACCAATGAAAGACATGCAATTGCTTTTTTTCCTGATATATTACAGTTCTGGTTGGCTGTATGAACTGTTGTGCAAACATTGCAGAATTTTGTGCACAGTGTTTTAGGAAAAGTATGCATGTCATTTGAAAGTAGTTTGAGATAGACAAGAACTTACAATCTGTTTAGGACAATGAATGAAGTGTTCAGATGGCTGTGTTAATTGTTTTGAGAGCAGTGACCGGAGTTTGGAGTAATGCGTCAAATCGATTGAGAAAAACTGTAAAATTCCCATGGTCAGTGTAATTGGCTAAATGTTGGTCCGCTACAACTATGACTAGTAATTTGCATAATAACAGTTAAAATGAGTCACGCAAGGAAAACAGGAAGAGTTAAGGTGAAATTTAAAGCTAAAATTTCTCGGCTGACTCATCTGTAAACCTTCATCTGCAGCAGACGTCTGCCGGGATTTGAGAGTCCTCTGGTATCGACCCACAAAGGCAGGAAGACTCCGCGGTCAGCAGCCTCCATTTAGGAGCAGCGAACTCCTGTGACCCATGGGTACCTTCATGCAAGACCAAGCAGGGATGCATTGATCCAGACAAAAATGGTGCCGGGTTTGACAGGTGGTTTACGGGAAACCTCAGCAAAACAGCTCCAATCATCAAGGGCTGTATTTCTGGTATGTTTTGCTTTTGTGCTCTGTGACCGATCTGTGCATACGCCATCTACCTGTCCTAGTTATATATGACCAAATGTCATTCCCAGTTTCAGGGCCTAGGGGGATTGGTTATTATTAGAATATTTTTTTACACACACAGAGAACCACTTGTCCCAGACAGGGTCACGGGGAGCAGGAGCCTATCCAGCAACTCAGGGCATAAGGACGGAGGGGGAGGGGACACACCCAGGACGGGACGCCAGCCCACCACAAGGCACCCCAAGCGGGACTCAAACCCCAGACCCACCAGAGAGCAGGATCCAGTCCAACCCACTGCGCCACCGCGCCCCCTACATAATGAACATTGAGAAGGATATTTGGTGAACAGACATTATAATAAGAGTTGCCCTGCTGGTGTAACTGGATCATTACCATGGTGCTTCACCTTTGTAGCCACTAATGCAGTTCCTCTTTGGTGATGCAGCCTTGCTGGGTGCTCACCTATAATTCTGCGGAACAAGAGAGGGTGGCAATGTGTGCACTATGCGCATGTATCTATATTTAAGAACAGTGCATTAATTTTGCCTTGGTTTCTCTACCCAACTGCCACCTGTTAAGTGATCAGCTGACCACCTACCATCACCCAAAACACACACAAACCATTTGTCTAAGGTGCGATCATCTCTGGGCGGTCATCTGGTCTGGGTCAATAGGTTCAGCTGCTTATCTTGTCATATTGTCAGTTTGGGGAAAAAATATATTGCCTGTTTGGACCCCACATGACGTCCCTTTGAAAAGGCCAGAGCTGAGCTCTTTCAGTTACCTGGCCACATCTGCTCCTTCTGGGGATTGTTAGTGATTGTCAGCCAGCATTTCATATTGCTTAAGGGCGTAGATACGGGTGGCATGTTAGTTAAGGATACGGGCAGTGAACAAAGTGTTACAAACTTTGCTAAAATGTTGAAAATACTTTGAGAATATAGTGATTAAAACACACACACACACACATTTTCTGAACCACTTGTCCCATACAGGGTCGCGGGAAGCCAGAGCCTAAAACGGCAACACAGGGCGTAAGGCCGGAGGGGGAGGGGACACACCCAGGACGGGACGCCAGTCTGTCGCAAGGCACCCCAAGTGGGACTCGAACCCCAGACCCACTGGAGAGCAGGACCCGGTCTAACCCACTGCGCCACCGCACCCCCTAGAGTGATTAAAACATTGCGCAAAAAAAAAGGCATAATGCTGCCTCTGGAAAATGGCTCTTTGCATGTTCATCAGACTAACCTGACTGCTTTCTTTGAGAAGAGAGACACGCCAGCAACACTGTGTTCATCTGTGCTTCGGTTCGGCATAGCCTGAGGACCTGTGTGACTCTTTCGCTACGTCGCGAGAGCTACCTGCCATTCCTCCCATAAGGGCGACGCTATTCGGATACGTCATTACTCGCTTCGCTGGCACACACAGATGACACCCTCACAATCTCATTACAGAGCCCGCAGATTCGGTCCTGCTCTCTGTTCTCAAAGGTTGCGTGATCCTGGGCTGTCAGTGACTGCTTCTGCGTCCAAGCTGACATCACTGCTCCTTTATTGGAATGGACAGTGAATCAGAAGGGATGCTGCTCCAGCTCTTTGCGTTTCGAAAATGCAGTTTTCACGGTGAGTGAGAAACATTTAAATATAAATGACTGTAACTGGAAAAACACAGATATAGGTGCTGTTTTTTCCCACAGAGGAAAAAGCGCTGTCCTTTATTCAATAGAAAAACCACCACATAGTGGTTAGCAGAAAGGCAAACATCTGACTCAGCTCACAAGTTTGTTTTCCATAACCAGGCACTCATAATAAACATAATGCACAATAGGTAAATTGATTGTTTCTAATTTTATCCTGGACTGCGTGGGCTGTGTTCAACAAGTGTACTGTCTGCAAAATCCCCACCATTTGTCACATGTGCTAAGGGTGTTTTCATTGAGAGAAACAAATGGATTTGCTAGATCTGTTATTTGGTGCACTGGTGTGGTCATGTGTGGCCGTGTGTGCGGGTTCAAATCTGCAGTTTGGAAGGGCATCCAGGAAGTCTGCTGAGGTATGTGTATTGTTGTCTGTATGGGTGAGATGCTGTATATTCCATGGTGTGTGTGTGTGTGTCTGTGTGTCCATCCTTGTGCAGTAAAAACATCAGCATGGAGTACACGTGGCCTCACGAAAGAAAGGTAAACATCATTGTAAGGCTGCTATGGAGAGGGGTAGAGGCAGCGCTGTTACTGTTATGGTAGTCTGCCCTGTATAATGTGGGTCTGGTACATTAAGATAACACCTGCCTCCCTTTCCATGTGGAAACCAAAATGGAACCACACTTGACCATAAAGCCATATTCTACAGCATTACATCTTGTTTTGGATCAGCTCAGTGTCATTACTGGAGTTCATGGAAAAAAATGGCTAAAACTGTCCGTAAGACTCATTGTTTGCTGCTTTTTCCATAAAGGTTTCAGTCAAAGTTTGAAAACAGTACTGTTCACGTCAAGCACCTCACCCGCACGTTGATTCTCTAGATCTGCCCTTAAGCCTTCTTCAGAAAAAATCCATGATCATGCAGGATTTACATAGCTGGCCCTCTGTATTCATTACAAGCGCTACCCAATGGCACCGAAACATGTGAGCCATACTCATTTCGACAAGCTCCGTCCACAAGGGACAGCTGCTGATGTTTGAAAAGGGTTAGTGAAGGATCTGAGTATGGAACCATTCACATATGCGGAAGCAATAAATGTCCAGTTTGTCCTCAACACAGCTATTAGAAACTAATGAGACATACAAATAATCCAGGCACACAAAAGCAAAACAGGTTTTCTCCTGTTCTCACCAGTCCCTGAGCACTTTCTGAACCTTCCTTAGCACACCCCCGTAACCACACCCACCATCAAAGACATGCCAGATATCTCGCTTGCTGATGCCATGGTCGACTTGCATGTTCCAACAGTGCAGTCAGTGAGTGAAGGATTTGTTGGACAGAACCCTCCAACAGCCCCTTACTTTGGGAATGATGAGCCATTGGTGAAGGGGAAGCACATCCCCTTCATCTTGCATAAGGCCCCTAAACCTGGCTTGGAATTGCTGGACTGACCAGGACTAACCAAGAGCATCAAAAGCCTCATGCTGTCAAAAGTTTGCAGGTATTATAATGCGCTAGACTTCAGATTTGCACATCCATAAATACATTTATTTATTTAGCAGTCGCTTTTCTCCAAAGTGACTTCCAATGAACTCTATGTAGTGTTATCAGCCCACACACCTTATTCACCAAGGTGACTTACACTGCTAGATACATTACTTACAATGGCTCATTCATCCATACATCGGTGGAACACACACTCTCTCTGTCACTCACACGCTATAGGCGAACCTCAACAGCATGTCTTTGGACTGTGGGAGGAAACCAGAGCATCTGGAGGAAACCCACATAGACACAGGGAGAACACGCAAACTCCACACAGACTGAGCATTGATTGAACCCCCGTTCTCTCACACCACCCAGCTGCTGAGAGACAACAATGCTACTCATTGTGCCACCATGCTGCCCTAAATACACCTATACAGTGTATTTATATACACACACACTCTGACTGAACAGCTCACTTATCCATACATTATTAATAACTGCTTGTCCTGTGCAGGACAAGAGCTGGTGGTGGTCCAGAGTCTATCCTAGAGGCATAGGGCACGAGGCAGGGTACACCCTGAACGGAACGCCAGTCCACCTCTGACACAAATTTAGAGAACCTACAGTCCTGGATATGCAGAAATCAATGCGCTTAAGAAATGTTTTATATTTGAAGTGTTGCACTTTGCATACAGTAGCAAATATTCTTCATAAATGTGTCAGTTTTTTGTTGACTCCTTGAACACACGCTGTCTCTGTCGTCTTTCCCCTGCAACCAAGGAATTATCTGTTTACAGATGTAGCCCTCACAGACGGTACTGTCTCTGGCTTCTACAAACAGCTTATACAGCCTTACCTTTGTACTCGGGCAGCGGGAGGGAAGGTTCACGAGAATAGGCAAAGCACCACATCTTTTGAATCCAAATGGCAAGTGTGACCCCTGCTGCTTGGTGGGGGTAACTTGTAGCAAACAGAGGTTTGAGGTTCGATAGGAATTCATTACTACTCTCATACTTACATGACGCCTTTGTCCAAGGCCACTGACAAGGTCATAAAAGCAAATGTACAGTTTTGTATCATCAGTGCAGCAGGGTGTTCTTTTCTTAATCTAGTTTATGTACCTTACTACAGTAGGAGCAAGAATTTGAATCAGGAACCTTCAGGTCACAAGGATACAATCCAAACCGCTACACCACCTACTTCTTCCAAATCATTACTAAGCATCTTACTGAGATCACCCTTTGAGGGGTTCATTTGCACTCAGTCATTCAGAAAATTGTAAAACAATGCATTACAGTGTCACTCCCCCCACGGCTGCGCAACAGGGAACACCTGCTTCGAATTAGCAAGCACAAGCTTAAAAAGGGGCTGCGGAACCTTGTTCAACCTTACTGATCACTTGCGCTCCTAGTCTTGCTCCTCGTTCCTCGCCCTGCTCATCGCTCCTCGTCCTCGCCCTGCTCCTCATCTCCGACTCACTGGTTTGCTTGATCACTCGCCTGTTTCTTGGGTTACGGTTCTTGGATTTGCCTCTTTGGATTCTGTTTGTACATCGGTGACCCTTTGCCTGTTTCCTGACAATGTCTACTGAACCGCCCCTTGACCAAGTTTCCCGTGCCCCACACTTGGGTCCGACGCAACCGCACCGGGGGGGAATAGCATGACATACAGTAAGATACAACTTGAGATAATATAGTATTAATACACACACACACACACAGATCGTCTGAACCACTTATCCCATCCAGGGTCACGGGGAGCCGGAGCCTACCGGGTAACACAGGGCGTAAGGCTGGAGGGGGAGGGGACACACCCAGGATAGGACGCCAGTCTGTCACAAGGCACCCCAAGCGGGACTTGAACCCCAGACCCACCGGAGAGCAGGACCCGGTCCAACCCACTGCACCACCACGCCCCCTCTAGTATTAATATACTTTTCTAAATTTAATATACTTAAATTTGTGGAGTGGCGCATTTGCAGTTGGTTTGGTGGCAAGTATGGGGGTAAGGTTAGAAGGTATGTAAAGAGCTGTGGTTTAGCTTGTTGAGTTAGCGGGGTTGTGATAGTTGTTGAGTGTGAAGGGTATTGAACATGTGTGTGGGGAGAGATGCATCTGGGACGCCGGATTGCAATGTTGAGCCTTCCGGAGGTGTTGTGGGCCTAACTCAACAAAACACCGATGAAGGGAGGTGCCCACTTATAACCTCAATGAAATACTCATGTTGGTGCCCGGCTGGTGTGGTTTGTTGGTTTGGTTGGTGAGTTAGGCTTGGTCTGTTGGGTTGGTTGATAGTGTTTTTTGTGTTGGTGGTTAGCTTTGGTTTGGTGGTTGATCAGATGTGGTTTGTTGGTTTGGTTTTGTTGGTGGGTGTGGTTTGTTGGTTTTTGTGTGGGTGGGTTAGACTTGGTTTGGTTTTTGTTTGTGGGTGTGGTTTGATGGTTGGTTGTGAGGCTTGGTTTGTTGGCTTGGTTTTGCTGGTGGTATGAGTGGATGGTTCTGAGTTGATGTGTTAGACCTGGTCTGTGTGGTTTGTTGGTTAGTTTTTGTGCTGGTGGGAGTAGGCTTGATTGGTTTCTGTTTGTGGTGGGGCTGTGGTCTGTAGGTTTGGATTTGTTGGGTGTGGTTTGGTGGTTGGTTATTGTTAGTGGGTTGGCTGGATGGCTGGTTCGTTGGGTTAGGCTTGATTTAGGTGTTTTGTTGGTGGGTGTGGCTTGGTGTTTTGTATTAGTTGGTTAGGCTTAATTTGGTTATTTGTCGGTGTGTTAAATCTGGTTTATTGGTTTGGATTTTGTTGGTGGGATTAGTTTCGGTTTGGTGGGTGGGTTAGATCAGTTAAGTGTCTTGGTTTCGGGGCATGAAGATGTATGTTGGTTATGCTGGGTGTTGTTCTCTGTGGTTTTAGGGTGGTGGGTGGACTGGGTCCTTGTGTGCAGCCGTTGAAAAATACGCACAGGGTATAACATCTTTTCCTGTGCATCTTGAATGAATGTTTTGTTTTGTAGAACCCCAGTTGCTAAATGCTGCAGGCCAACCAGTACTGTAATGAAGCAAGAATTAGTTTAGTGGACAAAAAAAAAAAAAAAAAACACAAAATGTCTGGAACAGCACTATGGTCATGAGAGGAATATTGCTAAGAAACTGGGCATTTGTGACTTATATTTACATCATGGAGTTTTGATACCTTAAACTAGTGCCGTGGCTGCTTGCAGGTTGTTTGTTTATTCTTCCAAATAAATTAATGAATGGCCTGGAAATGAAAATTCTTGATCATGCCAACATTAAGATGAAATCTTACAGGTGGCATGTGGAATGTGAGGTTGGGGTGAAGTTTCCCATGTCAAACCACATGTGGGTCATTCCACCACATGTGGTCCTGCACATTCTAAGGCCCATCAGATCTTCCTAGTTTTATCTTTTGCAAGCATGCATGTTTGTAGACTGGAATCCCCAAACAAGCCCATTTGAATCCTTGGCCAAACTGAACAATTGGGGGAGAAGGGCCTTGGTAAGAGAGGTCACCAAAAACAAAATGGTCACTCTGGCAGAGTTCCAGAGATCCTGTGTGGAGATGGAAGAAACTTCCAGAAGGAAAAACTATCACTGTAACACTCCACCAATCTGGGCTTTACGGCAGAATGGCCAAAAGGTAGTAAAAGACACTTGAAAGTAAAGGACACGTGAAAGCCCGCTTGAAGTTAATAAAAAGGCATCTGAAGGACTCTCAAACTGTGAGAAACAAGATTCGCTGGTATGATGAAACCAAAATTGAACCGTTCAGTCTCAGTTCTAAGTGCCATGTCTGGAGAAAATCAGGCACTGCTCATCACCTGTGCAATGCCATCCGGTGAAGCGTGGTGGCAGCAGCATCATGCTGTGGGGATGATTTTTAGCAGCAGGGACTGGGAGACTCGTCAGGGTCCAGGGAAAGCTGAATGGAGCAAAGTACAGAGATATCTTTAATAAAAGCCTGCTCTAGAGTGTTCTGGACCTCAGACTAGGCCAAAGGAACTCATTATAAGTTAACAGGACTTCTAACTTCTAACAGGACAATGACCCTAAGCACAAAGCAAAGACAACACAGGAGTGGCTTAGGGACAGCTCTGTGAATGTCCTTGAGTGGCCCAGCCAGAGCCCGGACTCAGATCCAATCAAACACCTCTGATATCCAACCCAGCAAAACTTGAGAGGATGTGCAGAGAAGAAAATCCCCAAATCCAGGTGCAAAGTTTGTCACATCATACCCAAAAAGACTTGAGGCTGTAACTGCTACCAAGTACTAACTGAAGGATCGGAACACTTATGTGAAGGTGATATTTTGTTTATTTTTCATTTTTGAATGAATTCACAAAATTTTCTAAAATCCTGTTTTCGCATTGTCTTTATGGGATATTAAGTTTAGATTGGTGATGGAAAAAATTAATATAAAGGGAAATGTTAATGTAAACGATTTTAGCAAAAGGCTGCAGCATAAAAGAATGTGAAAAAAGTGAAGGGGTGTGAATACTTTCTGAATGTACTGTATTTAATTACTGCCAGATATTACAGAAATAGTTCTTTCCCTTGGTCCACATATGTCACGGAACACACATCATTCCATTTCCAGCCAAGAGACACGGTGAGACAGAAATGAAAATGGTTAAGAGAGACAGCCATCATTCCAGCACAAACTGCTGAGGGTACGGTCATACACCAACTGACCTGGTGAGGTCAGAGAGGGCATGGAGGTCTGGGGATAAGGTTTGTGGCCACAGCAGTAAAAACAAGAGAAAGGTGTTTCTTAAAAAAAGGTTTGACCTCACTAATGTGACATTTCTGTGTGATCAAGGTGGAAGGTGTGGGGGGCGGGGGGGTCAGGTAGTGACGGGTCCATTCGACACGGAATTTAGCACTGATTCACAACTCTGTCCGCTGCCAATATCTCACTTTAAAATATAGCTGAACAAAACAAGCAGCTGAATCAATGAAGAACTGATGCATTCCCAGGTGGTCCAGGTGCCAAAGGTGACAGCAAAGCTGAGGCATCCATTCGATGCCTACATTGAGGGTAAAGGTAAAGTAAAATCAGGGATGCAATGCCAAGCCTCAGAAAGAGGGTTGGTCGGTGGAGTCAGGTAGGGCATAAAGTGTCCTGTTCCAGAAACATATCACGTGAACCACTGTTTCAGAAATGACCGAAGACCTATATGTCCTCCTGAAGTTCCTGAAAGTTGGTGCCTTGCAAGGTGGATGAGAGTGCGTAGCCTGCACTCTCGGTGGAGCCAGCTGTACCGATGAGGAAAACAAGGCAAAAACTCTGTTTCGAAGCCTATTACACTCTTTGTATTGCATGTTCTTGGGTTTTTGCCTGATTATAACTTACCTATATAGGGGGGTGCGGTGGCGCAGTGGTGCAGTGGGTTGGACCACAGTACTGCTCTCCGGTGGGTCTGGGGTTCGAGTCCCGCTTGGGGTGCCTTGCGACGGACTGGCGTCCCGTCCTGGGTGTGTCCCCTCCCCCTCCGGCCTTATGCCCTGTGTTATCGGGTAGGCTCCGGTTCCCCGCGACCCCGTATAGGACAAGCGGTTCTGAAAATGTGTGTGTGTGTGTGTGTGTGTGTATAACTTACCTTTATAGTATGACTGTTGTAGGCTGGCATCCCATCCAGGGTATTCCCCCCTGCTTTGTTCCCAGGGATTCCGGGATAGGCTCCAGACCACCGTGACCCTAACCAGGAACAGAGTTCAGTGAAAATAAATGAATGAATGAATTCACAATATGAGCTACAAACACAAAAATGACTTAATAAGTAAATGAGACTCTTACCTTTTGCATCAGGATCACAGATTTTAGGAAAATAACTTTTGCAGTTTTCAGCTCCTATTGCTTTTGCGTAACTAGACACGGACAAGCGAAATAGCACTTATTACTTACTAGCACTTAACTCTGAGGCTGATCTCACAGATCAGGTCTTGGAACGATCCAGATTGAAATGAAACAATCTCACTTCATTTGTTACAGAAAAAGGGCCACCAGGTAGCGTAGTGATTACAGGTGCTGCATTTGGACCCAAAGGTCACAGATTTGAATCCCATCTCCAGCTGTAGTACCCTTGAGGAAGGTACTTACCCTAAAATGGTCAGTGAAATTGCCGACCTGTATAAATGGGTAATTGACTGTAAGAATCTTAACGCTGTAAGTTGCCTTGGAGAAAAGTATCAGCTAAATGCGAAATATACTGCACTGCAGATCCAAGCTTTGCCTTTTATAGCGCAAATATTCTGACCCTTGCAGGGAAATTCAAGAACATGTGTCAGCACTCGCTGAGTTGTAGTACAACTCGCTGGACTCCAGATGGACCCACCGCACAAAGGATGTGGTGCTCCGCTGGACGCGATTTCCAACTGCAACTACATTACAGGGCCTGAGTAACATTTCCCAGAAAGATCACAATACGGTGTTTGGAGTATATTATTAACACTGGGATGGAGCACAATAAGAACTCTTGTTCACCAACAAGGAGAAAATCTCAAAGTTAAATGCATTACCATAAAACACTGTACATGGCATCAGGATCTGTAGCAGAAGATCGACCAGGACCCCCCGACCAATGTGCAGTATATTTTGAGATACATGTGGGGAGAAGAGCGGACCGCACCTGACACGTGGGATCTGCTTTTCAGCTGAGAGATGGTCAATGTTTTACTTCCCTTGTTTGGCCGTTGGGCAGCAGGTTCATGTGCGGTTTGACATGCTCTGTTAGAATACATCCCTCTGCTCGGGCTCGAAGGGTACAGCTGTTGTTACGGAGATCAGGCCAAACAGCTGCCAGGCCCAGCAGTGACAAAGTGATTACTGTGCCGAGCAGTTGCTTGCTGTTGTGATGTCATGACCCTGGGGAGGCTGGTTCATTTTGGTCTTTTCATTCTACGCCACCTGAGAGTCTGTGATGTGTCCAAGTTGCTGCACCATCTCTCGATTATTCTTCGTGTCCCGATCGACAGCAAGTGGGGCAAACATGTGACCGGCCCTTGAGGGACAAGGCCCGGAAACACCTGACTGTTTAATGAGTAACAGGCTAATTGAATCCAGAAAAGTGCGCCAGTCATTCCTGTAGCGATGCGGTGTGGCATCAGCGAATTAATGGCGTGAGATCGTGGTACGGCCCTGGTCCTCTGTCTTGGAGAAACCGGATTAGGCAAAAAATACAAAGAAAACAGGGGTGTGGTGGTGCGGCAGGTTTGGCCGGGGCCTGCCGTGTGGTGGGTCTGGGGTTCGAGTCCTGCTTGAGGTGCCTTGCGGTGGACTGGCGTCCCGCTTGGAGCGTGTTCCCTCGGCTCCGGGACAAGCGGTTGTAGACATTGTGTGATATAACGAAAGTGGGTCACGATATTTTTCCAAGATGCCCCAACAAAAGGGTGGACAGAGAGTGGAAAGCCCTCGACCCTGGGCACTCTGGTACAGATCCTTTTGGCTCATAGAGGCAGTGTTGGGGCAGAAACCAAGGTGCCCTGTGTGCACGTTCTTCACCACATAGGGGGAGGAGCATTAACAATATAATGAAGCCTAAGGAGCATATGCATTACTTGGTCTCCTACAGTGTACTGAACAGCTGATGTTGGTTCACCCTGTAACAACAGAGCCTAATTTAACTGACCTCTTCCACCGTATTATTTATCTCAGATTTAATTTGCTGAAATCGCTTTAGCGGACAAATCCAGAATGAGGGAAGCAGGCGCAATCTACCTCGCGTCTCGATCCCACGGCTCCGTCAGCCCTCGCCAATACCGCCCTTAACCACGAAATCAATCCCAGGGATGCTCTCTAATGCCGTTCTCATTTTTTCAACACCGATTGTGACAGACGGACAAGTCCTTAGGTCTTGGGTGGGTTCATGGAGGGGCCTCAGGATGCAAGAGAGGTCCGGAATTATAGAGGATTAAAAGCTTTTCTGGAACAGGTTCAAGAAGTGCTGACAGAGCGAGACTAAACATCATAATAGCAGCTGACAGATGCAGCCATGTGGTCCTTTCAGCTGTGGCCCTTCCCCTCTTCACGGCGGGGTCGGTTTGGGCCTGGTTTAGACTGCCATGCTTCTCGCTCACTCCAGTGCTGCTCCATGCCCAGTTTCTCATCCGTGAAGGAGGCATCACCTTGCCCAGGTTCTACGCACAAAGACAAACATTCGCCTCGGCGTCACCGTTGCCTCCAGATGTGTCCAAGAGCAAGTTCCCAACTTCAACTTGTCCGCACCTGCGGATCGGATTACGTTCCCAAGCATCCCCTACGATAGCTATGCCCACGATAGGCAAAACAGTCCGCTCTGCAGAACAACTTTAGCGGTTGTATAAATTTAATTCTAGGCAAAAGTTCTGGAGATATTCTGCCCACAAAACTCACTACTTTCTCCTCCTGCTACTTGATACCTATAAATGTCATAGTTGTAGTCTTCCTGCATTGGGGACGGCATGGGATGGGGATAGCATGCTGGTAACGTAGTGGTCAGAGCTGTTGCCCGTGGATCCAAAGAATGCAGGTTTGATCCCCACTTCTGGCTGTAGTACCCCTGAACAAGGTACTTACCCTAGAATTGCCCCAGTTATCGTACCCAGGTGTATAAATGGGTAAGTAATTGTAAGTAGACTAATATTGTAAGTGCTTTGGAGAAAAGTATCAGATAAATGTAAATACCCTTATACACCCTCAAAGTCAGAAACCACATGGTAGTCTGATGTCTTAGGCTACCTGTGATTTTAGTATTTGTATGAAAATAATTTGAAAAAAAAAAACGAGCATTCTCTGCTTGTCTCTAAGTGTCGTAGGATAATAACTGTGCTTTTTGATACAGTAGTTACAGTTACTCCAGTCCCTAGTCCCATCCTAACAGGCCAGCATTCCCAGGGATATCGCACACCATGCCGCTGAAAGGGCTGTTTTATTAAAACAAGAACCACCCACCCCTGCGCAGGATCGGGTTCCTTTACCGATCCCCCATAATCCCCCTCACCAGTTGGAGTGCAGCACGGTGTAGATAGGAGCATTACCTGGCTGGAGGGGAGCGAGTGCCCATATGGGGGTGGGCCAGTAAGAGCATCTCTCCATATAGGCACCACGAACAAAGCGGTCCAAACAAACTCCCGACAGGTGACGTTAACAGGTCTGTCGCAAAGCAGGGACAACAAGAGGTTGGCAAGACCCAAGAGCTTCTGGAGACATCTCATTGCTTTCTGAAAAAATGGAAAGAACCGCCAAGGGTGCTTTCTCAGGAGAAAGGATGAGGTTTTAATTTCCAGAGCATGCGTTTGTCAATTCCCCAATTTCTTCGAGGAGGCACAGTGACTGCCTTCTACAAGTATGAGTTTAAACTCCCCTCTTGCTGCAGTGATACTCATCTTGAACTGACACACCTGCTTTAAGACCTGATTCAGGCCTTATGTGTTACTTTCATAACATTGTCTGCAGCAGGTCATGCAACAAATCACTTCAAATTCATATTTATTTAGCAGACACTTCTTTCCAGAATAACTTCTCATTGACTCAATGGGGTGTTATAAGCCCACACACCTTATTCACCAAGGTGATTTACACTACTAGATACACTACTTACAATGGGTCACTCATCAGTGGAACACACAACAGGTGAACCCGAACAGGATGTCTTTGGAGTGTGGGAGGAAACCAGAGCACCCAGAGGAAGCCCGTCCAGACACAGGGAGAACATACAAACTCCACACAGACTGCAAAGGGAATTGAACCCACATCCTCTCAAACCACGAAGGCGGGGTGAGGCAGCAGCGCTACTCGCCGTCCCACCATGCCACCCGATCACCCACCTAGCACTGGCCCTCTCTTCAGCAACCCTGAGCTCAAGTTGAAGTTGTACATTTTCGAAGCGGTGGCGCAGTGGGTTGGACCACAGTCCTGCTCTCCGGTGGGTCTGGGGTTCGAGTCCCGCTTGGGGTGCCTTGCGACGGACTGTCGTCCCGTCCTGGGTGTGTCCCCTCCCCCTCCGGCCTTACGCCCTGTGTTACCGGGTTGGCTCCGGTTCCCCGTGACCCCGTATGGGACAAGCGGTTCTGAAAATGTGTGTGTGTGTGTGTGTGTGTGTGTGTGTGTGTGTGTATTTTGCACATTCGGCGCAACTTCTGATTCGGTGGGCTTACGAATGATTTGTAATGGCCACTAGGGGACGCTGTATATTCTCCCTGGTCATACAGACTGGCTCTTCTTGTGCTGGCAAAGGACGGAACTCTGAGCTGTCAGCTACCGATACCCTAGAGGACTAGATATTACTGCTGCCACGAGCGACAGAGAAATAATTTATTTATATGTGAAAGTGCCCGAGTTATCGTGAGAGAGCGCACGCACTGGCCTTTCAGAGCCTCCCTGCGTACTTCAAAGACTGACGGGAGTTTGTTGTGAATCGACCCGGCGTCTGCGGAACCCTGGGACTTTCCCGTAATTCAGCACTGGCGCCTCTCTTCTCCATTCCGTCTCCTTCTTTGTCCGCCTTTCTTTCCCCCTCTTTTTTTTCCCTTCTCGTCTCTTTCCGAACACCTTTCTGCTGTTCTCCTCTCCTCCTCCAGCTCCATTGTTTCTTGCTCCCTCGCTCTTCCTTTCCTTCTTCCCCTCCTTATAGTTACATTCATTAAAATGTTCAATTAGTGTAACATCTAATGTTTTCCCTCCGCCCTCCCAGGTCTCTACTTTGGCTTCCTCTACCGCCCTATTTCTTTTTCCTTCCCCGTATTTTTTTTTCCCTCCTTCTCCATCTGTTCTTCTCTTGCCTTTCGTTCTCGATTCCTCCGCTTCGCCTGGTAAATCTCGAGATCAGCCAGGCTGTACCAGCAGCCACCAGCCACATAGCTTTCCCCCGCTCGTGGGATCACGGTCCGGACTCATTAGCACTTTCAACAAATGGCCCATCATTGCACAACAGGAAGTGGTTCTTTCATCTGCCTCTCTCTCTCTCTCTCTCTCTCTCTCTCACACACACACACACACACACACAGACATACACAGATCTGGCCAGTTTCAGCCCCACTGCCATCTATTCCTCCTTTTTGATCCCACTATATAAGGTCAGCAGCTATGACATCAGGGGGTGCGGCGGCGCAGTGGGTTTGACCGGGTCCTGCTCTCCGGTGGGTCTGGGGTTTGAGTCCTGCTTGGGGTGCCTTGCGACGGACTGGCGTCCCGTCCGGGGTGTGTCCCCTCCAGCCTTACGCCCTCTGTTGCCAGGTTAGGCTCCAGCTCGCCACAACCCTGCTTCGGCCAACGTGTGTGTGTGTGTGTGAACGAGCTATGACATCATCTCCAGTGACATTGTGTGGGATCCATCAAACAGACAAAACATTTGCGTATTTGAGAACAATTAGTTTCGACTTGCCGCAGGGATTGAGCTGCGGATGTAAAAGAGGGCAGATTTACCTTGTTCAGAGTGCTTGGCACCCAGGCATACTGTGTGGCCACGTGGGACTCGGGAAGGCCTTGAGGTGGTCAGCCGGGTGGCTGGAGAAGAGCAGAGCAGAGCAGAGTCATTCCCATGTGCTTGTGATGATGGTGCTGGACTAGTGAAACCGTGTGCCACGTGTGATGTGCATCGTAGCGGCAAGAGGGCACGCCAGAAGTGACACATCCCCCTCCAGCTCTCCAGGAAAGCGGCATGCGAGAGAATCATGAGCACTGATTTATTTACCGTGAACAATCCGTCGCTGGCTTTCAGTGGTGGCTGTGGGTGTGTGTGAGGGATGACTGTGAAGTGACTGTCAGTTACGGGCGTGCCTCTACACAGATTTCACGGTCGTGTTTAACTGTCACATGGTCAACTTTTGGGTAAAGCCAGACTGTTGAAAATAACCTTGGACCAACTTCTTGAGGTGCTTTCCCTGACCCAAAAAGCACAAGACACTTTTTATAAGTTAAAAATTACGTTTTTTATGACTGGGTGTGGGGCGGTGGCACAACAGGAGCTGACACTTGCCCTAGAAGTGAGAGGCGGCGGGAGAGAGATATACAGAGATGCCGGGGTAAAAGAAACCACAGTCTCCAAGCACTTCCCGCCCGGCACTGTGGCTGACTGCCGGAGGTCAGAGCTGTCAGCTCCCAAGCCATAATCACTCCCCCAACGCAGGAGGCTCCAGGGAAACTTCTATAAATAAAGCCATGAGACACGGAGACGTGTCTGGGGACCAAAAGGGTGGCTGCATCTGATGACCAGTGGGCACCCTGCCTTCTCGATCACACGCAGGGCTGCTTCCAGCTGCGGTTCCTCCACATGCAGGTACGCTCTCAGTAGACACTCAAGTCCTGCAGCCACATCACGTGTCCTTTTCGAACCTTTTCATAAGGACAGATCTTTCCTCTGACGCAAGCAGAATTTGCACTTTTTGTTTTAAAGTGGAAGGTAGGAACTGAGACCCATTGAAGATCTCCGGTCAAAGCGTTACGGTACTCATGGAGGAAGTGATGCTGTCATTTGTCCCGGTTAAAAGAGATTAAATATTTTCACTGGACTTTCATGTTTGGTGACGGCTTGACTCGTGTCTCCTTCCTGCAACATGAGAGAGCGAGACTTTGCTGAAGGGCGGCGCCACAGCGATGCGGTACTGGCGACCTCGGTCACAACGAGGGGCTTTCGTGGCCACAGCACATTTGCCGTAATGAACCCCAGTCGACCGCTAGACTGCAAATGTTTCCCTTCCTATCCGCGGTGGCTCCGTGCCTCAACCCCATTGCAAAGCCTGAGGGTGGGAGCTTCCTGGGGGGGCAAAAACAGGACTGAAGATGGCTGCCCCTCCCCAACTCTCATTTCTTACATCAAAGTGAGTGGGAAAATTGCATCTTTCTTATGTGCACATTATTGCTGGATCACTATGTTTTACTTCACTCTAGTGTACAACTGGAGTCATCAACATTTCACAGCTTTGCAAAGTACTCCAGTGTGAAATCCTGCACTTAAGAGATCTCCAGCTCAAAACCCAATTTGCAATATGTGGCACCACTCGGGCGTAAAAAACACTCAGTGCCCTGTATTTAGTGCCACTCCATGGTAAAAGTGGAGCTTGGGCCATTCAGGCACTCCAATGTAACTGAGATTGTTTTTTATTATTGAATCCCTTGTTTTCAGAAGCGCCTGTGAGAAGGAGAGCAGGAGGGAGCATGAAAAAAATCTTACCAAATGTTCCTCCCACACTCAGCATTCCAGGAGAGCGCAGGCCCCACATGCCGATGGCGTCGGTACGAGACAGAAGCGTGGCGTGGGCGGGGGAGGCACATGTGCTCAAACTCGAGCGATGCAAACCCCACCGAGGGGACTGCTCTATGGCCGCGCTCCGCTTTGCAGAAGGACTGTCAAACTGCTGACTCTGTCATCTGGATACCCCCCAAGGTGGCCCCTGGGGGCCGCAGTTCAAATGTTACGGATGACTACAGCCCTGTCCTGTCCTGTCCATAGAGGATGTCTTATCGCTCTTATCAACCTCCTATTGACATCTTACTGCTAAACAGGACAACTTCCCCAATATCCATCTCTCTTCCAATAATAAATAATGAGAAATACGTACGTTGACAGACTCAAAGGTGTTTACTTTTGGAAAAGCATTAGGATATACTGCCATGGAAACTGAATGGATCCAATGAAACGAACATCTCATTGACCTGAAAGGCACATCCAAAGGCATGTTAGAAAAGTCAGAGGGTCGTCAAGCTTGTGCAACTCTACTAAGATATGTTATATTCTCCAACTCCAACAATGTCAAGGTGTTCTGATGCTGTCTTTCCTAATCCAAGTCTAAAGAGCTCGGTATTCATGTTCATTTTTCTTTCTAAATATCTAAATATAACTCTTAAAAATGAACGTCTATATTAATTTAAAACAAAATAGCACAGTAGTGTCACGGGTAAGGCTGGCAATGTCACGTCCACTCCCACAACACACCTGACTCCGCACTAGCTCATGAGTAATCACTCACCCTTTTCAGCTCCCGTACCGTTGCGGAATCTCGTTTGGGACAACCGCCCTTCCTCGTGTTACTACACTCTTGCTCTGTCCACGATCTCCGGTTTTGTGACTCCTTGCTTCGTTCTCCGACCACGTCCATGGATCCTCGTTCCCGTCCCGTTCGCCGATCGACCGACCCTTCGCCTGTCCCTGGTTTTGAGACCTTGCCTCTTCCCTCAACGTCTAACGAGCAACGTCGCACTTGGGTTCAGCCGTCTCGGCTCCCTGTGTTCCGCGTGACAGGCAATAGACTATTTATTTGCTTAGTTATTTATTTTTGCAAGACCAAAATGAATCTTTTCAAACAGGCTTGAAATCAGTGTAAAATTTAGTTTAGTTTGCTAAACATATTTTTCTCATTGTATCATGCTTCTTTTGCACAGGGCTCACGATGGTCCTCTGAATTCTCTCACTTCATCCTGGGTCCTGACAGAGCCAGCACGGTCAACACCGGTTCAGTGTGTGTGGTTGTTTTCCTTGGCCTGGCCAGGACAGCAGCTTGTGGAGAGAGGGGTTAGTGCTAAAAACACAGCCCTTCATTTAGTGAGACCAGGAGGAAGCAGAAAACAGCTTTGGGTGAAAACCGCTGAACGGGAGAGGGAACGTCTATGCGTGGCTTACGGAGTTGACTGCAAAAGTGCCGAGCAGTCTAGCAGGAATGGGCCCACATCGGATCCTATACTGTATCCTACTTCGATTCACGGGCTTGAAAGTACAGTTAATTCGTTTGCTTGCTTAGTCAATACCTTTGGTTTAAAAACCAAAACTCCCCACCAGTCTTTTAGAACTGAAGAAGCCACTTGGATGAGTGGTGAAACGTTTTCAAGAAAACTCACGCAAGTCCAGTTGCCTTTGTTATAGCTTCGTTTTTTTTTTAGATATACCAAGACCTGGATGACTGAGAATCTTCGCAGACATTTAGTCAATACCCCTTATCCAAGGTGTAGCTAACATTCTTCCCCACCTAGTCTAGCTGCAGTCACATGGAGGAAATTCAGGTTAGGAACCTCTTTCCACAGGTCATCAGAAGGACCTTTCAGTCACAAATCCAGCTCTTGATCCATACACCTACACGAAGGCCATAATGTCATAAAAAAAGGCCTGCTATTTAATTAGAGTACCAAAACAAAGCTTGAAGAGTCAGCAGAGGGACTGCGGAACCTGGCTGTCTCGCAATGTGAAACACGTTCAACTGGGCGCAGCGGCTCCCAGGCTGCGCCGCATCCGGGGAGCGGAGAGTTGAGGCGAGGCGAGGCCTCCAACGGCAGATAACCATGGTTTGCACGTAGCTCATTTCCCTTGCAAATAAGCCTGGTGTTCCCAGCACCGACTGCTCTTTCCCCAAGCGCGCGCGCGCACGCACACACACACACACACACACACACACACACACACACAGACATGTGCACAAACACACACATCCCACATCATTCTTCCCATCCCCCCCAATAAAAAGACCGCAAGCTCATTAGATAGAACAAGACTGTTACTCAAATAGTCATTCCATTGTGAAAAATGGCAAAAAGCTCTTGGGTGTGGCACGAGAGGAGTGCCTGTTAGCGTCAGGGTTTAGGGTTCCGCCAGCATCCGTCTGATATTCCGTAGGCATGGGAATGTCGTGTATGATCAATGACAATACGGATGCATAGCAAGATTTTAATGATTCTGGTATATTTAATAAGAGAACCAAACCGCTTTCTGCTGTAGCTGAAACGCTGAGCGGCTACTCGAGCGGGACGGTGCAAAAGCTGACGTCGGTCCAGGAGGTTGTGTTCCTCTTCCTCCTTGTCTCTGAGGCCGCGGGGAAGGCTGACGAATGCACGCTGTACAATCCGCAGGCTCAGGCTTCAGGAAAGCACTGGGAATCATCAAAACAGTGTTTCTTTTACCTGGTGGGAATACTGCGACACTCAGAATTTGGTCACGGTTTGGATTTTTTTGTATTGCAGAGGTTTTTATGGTCAGGGGCAATACGATGGGACCCCTCTGCACTGAAACTGAGCCGAAAGCCCCCCAGAGGGGCTTTGTGAATTCTATTCGGCCTGTTCAGGCTCCTTCCTAAGAGTCCCTACTGAAACAACTCGACAAACAATGGAGAAAGCCGAGTTTAAAGAGGAAACGCAACGTGTCGCTCTCCCTCTCCCTCTCTCTCCCTCTTTGACACCGCCCACATCCCATCTGTTTCACTGTTGTTCCATTAAAAAAAAAAAAAAAAAAAAACTTCACAGATTATTGAAATATTTTACAGTCGATATTGCTGTTTTTTTTTTTTTTTTTTTTTTTTAATTTATTTTATGTTAACGGAACAACGCGATATATAAAACTGACAGGAAGGACGGGGAAAAAAATAAGAAATCCGCCCGGCGTAAATGTAGTCATTCATTCGCCATCCTCTTAATGACTTGTCAGAGCCTGTGCCCTTCTATTTTCTGTCAAATTAATTCTTTTCTTGCTCCTCGGATAAAGGGGCACAAAAGAACCCCCTCCACAAGATAATGAATCATTAAAATTCAGCTGCTCCGCGCTCCGGCCCTTGGCACTGTCCCTATGGCCCATTAGGGACGCCTGGTTGGCGTACATGCTCCATCCCAGTTTAAAATTCCACCCCATGGGCTGCCAGCCCAGGCGCTTCCTCCTTCCCTGGCTTCAGTTCTCACGGCAGCCGGGCTTGTTAGGTGATGGTAAGGGCGTGGGGCTTCCCTTCGCACCAGGCAGGGGCGATGCCGCACAACTCCGTCAGTTAGGACAGCTGCCGATGCACACATGTTGATCCTGTGCACAAACTGAATAAACCAAAACGGGAAATAGCACACGGTCCAACATTCTTGACCCTCACCACCACCCCCCCGCGCTCTACAAGCCTACGAGTCAGGCAGTACACTGCCCACATGGGCACCCATCAGGTCTGTCACTTCCTCAGGAGCGCTGGTGACTGGCACACCAGCACGGGCAACAGAAGTTTCATATCACCTTGCATTTAAAAGGATCTGAAACCCAAAGTAACTCGTTCGCAGCAAATATACAAGTTAGGTTTTTAAGGAGTACTTAACCAGTATGTCCGTGCAGAGATGTTTGTACTCTTACACCCTAGAGAGGAGAATTCTGTCAGATTGTCTAATCAGACTAAAACGTTGGTTAGTTTCTGAAAGAGTTAAATTTGCAGCTGAACGGCCGCAGGTCCGAAAGGCATTGGGACAGGGTACGTAACATGAATGATTTCAGGAAAACCATTCATCTGTGTGCAGTAAACAGATTTTTGTATCGCCATCATTCTTACTTAAAGACATCAATGAGGACTGACATTGATTTAATACAGATCTAATACAAGTCTAATGCCGTTGGTGGGTTGGCACCAGACACATCTTGCAAGTCCGGTGCAATATAATTCAGCTATTGTTTTCTTTCCACTGTCACGCATTGCTGTAATGCTTCCAAGCAAACCGAGAAACGCATAGTTCAGTCCGTTGACAAAGATGTCCTCTATTTATTACTGATCTGAACTTGTCATAAGGGTGTTATTAGAGGCAGGGTGAGACAATGTTTATTTGAAAATCTAACCCTTCACTGTGACTTGGGCAAAAACATTTCAGATATAAAAATTTGCTCAAGTGCAACCCCCTAAATGTTGAGTTGACTGCATTTTCTGTTTCTTGTCTGAAACGGGGTAAAATTAGAAATTACTGGGTGTTCTTTAGTAACCTCAAACAATGGGGACTGGGCAGATAGCTGCGGTACTTTGCACTCCAGTTAAAGGAATAAATTATTCCAGAGAAAAGGAAATCATGGACTTCGGAAATACAGCATTTGTGAACTTTGAATTTGTGCATACATGTGGCCATTTGCAACAGTGATAACCATTAAATAAGGAAAAAGAAAGTTTGATGTAAAACAATGTTTATTTCTTCTTTAAAAAATACCAGCAGAAAATGTTAGCTGTGCTTGTGAGAATTTGCTAGTTAACATTTTAAACGTACATCTCATCACTTTTCAAAAACACTGAAAAATGAACAAAATAAAATATACGAAGACAAACTTTAAGTTGTATATAGGCATTTGCGTAACACCATGGTACAAGATTTTTTTTAAATTGTCTCTGTAAAGGTGTAACTTTACACGTATTGGCGACATATTTTTTAGAAGTGATCAAAGGGTCTTGATGTAAAAATGAAGTCAAAGCACCACATCTGAGTTTTTCACGTTGCGTTTACAATGTTTTCGGGAAAATTAAATATCCGGTGTTCCGTGTATTTCCTGCTGAATCATGTCAGCGGTGAGGAGGAAAAGTAGACCTTACAAGATCTCAAGGTATAACGCAAAGTAAATGCAAGGATGTTCCCGCCTTCCTTGAAACTTGCGTGACCGTTTCCGCGGCTCGCGCTCCCACTTCCGCTCTGACGCCCCGGAGTCCCTACGCGTCCAGTTACTTTAAATACGCATGACAGTCAAAACATTTCCAGTTATAAACTGTGCTGAAGCAACTGCGTTGACTCCAAATTCCTCTATATTGATTGTTTTAAACAAAACTCCCCACCGAAGACTGCCACGCGTCCATTAGTACTGTTAGTAAAATTAATGATTGTGCAGTAGTATGTGTAGCTACCTGGGGCAGGTGCTCGAAGAAGAGGAGCTGCGTATCGACCGCACCACACGGACCACGTGTCATTTTGCGGGCCCCTTTCTGATGTCGAGCAAGCTTTTACCGCATGGATCATTGTTTGGTAAAATAGCTTACTTGGTCCAGCTTGACCCAAAGCACGCTTATTCCTCTAGGGCGGCGAGAACATACTACTCATACATCTTTTAATATGTTACAGATGACCGCATTTTTTTGCAGATTTTGTTCTGAACAAATTTTGTACACTCTGCGTTTTGTACAGATTTCCTTTTTGCAGGTTTTAAACTTACACTCTAGTAAGTCTCGACTTAATCACGAAGTTTCCCGCACTGTTAATGCATTACATTAAAATTCAGACCTTCACTGAAGGCTTCGGGTATTAAAATTACATAGATGTTCAGGAATGTGTACTTTTTATTTCAATCTGGGTTCTCCGCAAATTTGCACGCCGGTGTATCTCGCAGCATTTGGAACAACAGTAAGTGAAAAATCGCAACGCAAAAATCTATTTTGCACAGGCTTCTGTTGTTCGACTTACTGCTGGCAATGATCCACTGAGCAGGACTCACACTATGACCAACTGGGGAAGGGGGCAGGTTTATGTTGTCGTCAAAAACATTGTTCGCATGTAAAAGGTTCTGCCTGCTTCTCCCTCGTCCGCTGTCATTCAGGCAACTGCAAGCTGCCTTTTGGTCTCCAGTTCCGCTGGAATGTGTTCCGATAATGCGAAATGATGCGCAAACGTAGTCCTTGTGAAAAGTGTGTGAAGACTGTGAATATTGTAAGGAGGCCGAGTTCGTTAACCACATAACGGGGTTTATTGTGGCCGGTTGGTTCAGTGACAGCTTCCCGACTCCTTCATAACCGATTCATAGCGCGGTCCAGTACAGTACAGGGTGCCACCTTCCTCCTTTTCTTTGCACACAGTCCACCAAAATAGGGCCTCGCACAGCTGTTGCCCTGAACCACTTGCACTTCAGTTGGTCACTCAGTTCTCCTTACTTGCGTCTCACGGTTTTCAAGGAGTCGGAATGTGAGCATCTTTTAACTGCAATGTTTCAAAAGTGGTTTTCATATTCCAATGCATAGAATTGTATATAATTTTAAAATGTATTAAACTGAATTAAACTTAAAACGTACCATTTTTTAAAGAAAGAAAAAATATGCAAAAACATAAATATAAAATGAATATTAAAAAAAAAAATACATTTACAACCTACAATTACTGTTAGGAGTGTTCCGCGTGAACCGCAATAGTATGCAAAATGAAAATTCGTCTGGAATGGAATATAGCTTTCGGCCGAGAATTTACAGTAAAAAGTACTGTCAGAATGACTTGGAATCGAATTAATTGGTCCCAGTGCACGAACACGCATGTTTCCCACCTGTTTAATAGCAGTCTGTGCGCGAGCGCATTACATTGTCTTACGTCACGCAGAATCGTCAAATCACAAGGACGCGCGCGAGCGGGCCTCGGGTGGTCCTCGCAGAGGAGTTCCGCTCGACTTTAGGGCACAAAGCAGATCCGATGCTTCACAGAAGTCCGCGACAATGCGACAGGAGCACAGAACGCTGACAGCGTGTATAAGCTTGCATAAATCAGTAGGCACTTTTATCGCGTTGCTGCTTTTCCTTCCTAATAGTCTTGATTTGTGTTGGTTTCTGTTAATAAACTGGCAGAAGGCCCCAGCTAACTCTACGGCTTCATGATTAGTGCAGAGACCTACGGGACGCTCGCTCGGGGCTCCCTTAACACCTGGTTAGTGGCGCGCTTCACGTGCAGGGCAGGTGCTCACGGTCGGGACAGGGTGGTGTACACAGGCTGCTCCCAGCTCGCCGTGGGGCTGTGTGAGGGCGGGATGGACAGGCTGTTGAGGATGGGGCTCCCGTACGCCCGGCGGGACGAAGGAAAGTAAGGGTACTGGTAAATACCAGAGGGGTAGCCGGAGTACGGGCTGTAGTAGTTGGAGCTCTGCAGGTCTGTGTAGTCACACTGGGAGCTGGAGAAGGAGGCTGCGGCCGAGGCCGATGCGGCCGACGTGATGCAGCCCTGCGTGCTGTAGGTCCCGAAGTCGGAGTGCGTGGGGGATCCGTGGGGGTGCTCGCCATAGTGGCCGGGGCTCAGCTGTTCTGTTTTGATGTGTGGCCGTTGCTGTCCTGCATCACCGCCGCCGCTGCTGCTGGGTGACGCGGAAGACGTGGCGCTTTTGCGACTCCACACGGTGCTGTTAGCACCTGGATGACCGTACGAGGAGTTGTAGGAACCGACCCCTGCGGGGCTGTGTCCGTGGTCTGAGGGCAGGGCGTGACCGTTGAGAGGCAGGTACTGGTCGAACTCGCGGACGTCGAACGCCTCTATGTTACTGATGACGTCTGTGCTCAGTTCAGAGATGTCCACGTTGCTGAAATCGATGTTCTGTCTGCCGGCGTCCAGGAGACGTCTGCCCTCATGCTTGAGCTCCTGCTTCCCCCCGTGGTGCAGGTCAGTTTTAGGAGTGGTGGGTGGAGTCGGTGGACCATGAGTTTGTCCTTTTGAGAGAAAAAGAGCAGCAGAAGTGTTAACTTTAGTCGCCATGTACCATTATGTAGATCACACACACACGTTGACTGAAACCGCTTATCCCAAGCAGGGCTGCGGCGAACTGGAGCCTAACCCAGCAACACAGGACGTGCTGGAGGGGGAGGGGACACACCCACGACAGGATGCCAGTTCATCGTAAGGCACCCCAAACAGGACTTGAACCCCAGGCCTGCCAGAGAGCAGGCGCAGGCCAAGCCCGTTGCGCCACCGTGCCTCCCCATTATGTAGATAAGACTGCCGACTGTTACTAGCTTCAATCTGGACTGTGTCCGTCTCCAAGGTAACCTACAGTGTAAGACAAACAAATTTACAATCTATTCATACAGCAAGGTATTCTTACTCTATCAAAGTGTACTGCAGCAAGAGCAGGATCTGAAGGTGACAGCTTGCGAGGCGTCAGCCCTAATCGCTATGTTATCTGCTGCCCCATAATTACGAATATGCAGTTAATTCATCCTTTTTCTGTGCCATCCACTCACCTGCGTGTTCCTGGTGGTGGTGTCCGTCCGCCATCCCCCCCATGCCACCCATTCCCCCCATGCCTGGTTCAGCCTTGTACATTTGGTGACCGAGCTCGGCCCCGGAGTCCGAATCACTCTGACCGGGCTTCACGCTCTTCCGTCGCCGTGGTTGGTATTTATAGTCTGGGTGGTCCTTCTTATGCTGGACCCTTAACCGCTCTGCCTCCTCCACGAAGGGCCTCTTTTCGTTCTCTGACAGCAAGCTGTAAGCAATGAAACGAGAAGCCGCGAAGAGTCAGTCCAAGTAGCTTTCTCTGTGCTTTTTTTTTTTTTTTTTTTAGTTTATTACAGCCTACAATGATTACAGACAGTTTTTTTTTTTTTTTTTAATACAATAACTTGTCAAATAAATCAGGTCAAAACTGAATCGGGCAGATTTATTGTGCGCCAAGCTGCTTTAAAGACAGAAAGACCTGGATGAACCTTCTCATTTCTTAATCACAACAGCCGATGCAGGAGACCAATGTGCTGCGCACCACAAATGAACACTTTGACTACGCTTTCTGGACCCAAAAGGTCGCAGGTTCGAACCCGATCTCTCCCTGTACGAAACTTACTCTAAACTGCTCCAGTAAAAATTACCGAGCTGTATAAATGGGTGAACAGTTCTCAGTTCCTAACAGTTACCTTAACGTGACTCACCGAAAAGGCGTCAGCTAAATGTAACACCTGACTTTCGGCGCTGCGCGAGCCGTGAGTGCGGGCGCGTGCGTGTGAAGCGTCACCGACATTCTATGTAACGAATTTGCATATGCAGATGCTGCCGCTACCGAGCGTGCGCGAACTGCGAATTGTCGCGGCTGTTCTGAATACTCTGTGTGGGGGAAAGTCGCGGCGAAACGGAAGCGCGGAGGACGCACCGCCACAGTTTGCCCAGGGTCTTGCTGAGCTCGGCGTTGTGCAGGTGCGGATACTGGTCCGCCAGCTTCCTGCGCGCCGCCTGCGCCCACACCATGAACGCGTTCATGGGTCTCTTCACGTGCGGCTTGCTCTTGAGGGAGCCGTTCCCGCGCACCGGCATGGGCACGAGCGACCAGTCGTATCCCTTGAGCACCTGGGACACCGCCTCTCGGATGCAGGCCGGGAATCGCTCGTCTTCGTCGCCGTTCATCTTCTTGCCCATCCCGGGAATGAGGAGGGAGCCGTGTCCGTCGGAGCCAGCGGGAGAGGACGGCGCGTCCGAGTCCGAGTCCTCCTGGGACACGGAGCTGGAGGTCCCCGCGGGGCTGCAGGGCGGGTCTGTCAGGGACTTGTCGAGTTCCTCCGTCATCTTGAACATCGGATGGAGCAGATGAAGGAAGGAAGGACTCCAAGGAAACGCCGCTCGACTCGGTGGTTTCGAAAGAATTCTCCTTAAGAGCGCTGCGGCTTTACTGTTTGTAACAGCTGATGCGCATGTTTGCGGCGACAGATATAAATGAGCGGTACTTCACAAGTGAAACGAAAATGAAGCGATATCCCGCGCGCGGCCGGTGGTCACTCCCGCTCCCGTCGCTCTCGCTTCCACTCTGCGCTCCGCCGCTGCACGTTGGAGGAACTTTGTGGAACTTCTGCTACAGTCTCTCCACCTCCTCCCCTCTGATTGGTCATCGAGCGTAACACTTCAACTCCGATTGGTCACTTTACATACATGGTCTTGGGTGTTTTGCTCGGTGTAAATATTTTGAAATTTTTACCTGCTTTATACCTACAACTGTTAGAATACTTTTACGCAAACTGTTGCGTGGTTAGAATTGGGGGTAATTTTACACAACATTATTCTGAATGTCTTTTTATCAGTACACGTACTACACTTTTCCAACACTAAGCCCAGAAAATGATTCACTATTAAAATAATTTATGTAATAGAATGAAATCATTTCTATTTGCATAAAACCCAAAATGCAATGCAAAATGAATTTAACATTGGTGGGTAAATGCTTCAAGAGAAAACGTTATGTGAGTGGAGAAATTTGTTATTAAAACATATTAAAAGGTGTCCATCATCCCACAGGGCGGTTGGGGAACTCGGATCAAATCATTCATGTTAATAACCCTCAAACTGGAAGTGAAACATGAGACTGAGAGACATCTGTAACAGGTGCGGTTTCGCTGTTGAAAACATAAGCCTTCGTGCTACTTATGTCAAATTTATGATAGTTACTTCAACGGACCGGCCTAGTTCTGTGAGTGTGTGTGTGTGTGTGTGTGTGATAAAAACGGGAACATCAGTTCAGAACATTCTTTAGACAACTGCATTTGTCAAAACTGCAAAGTAATTTGAAACTATTCAGCTAAGTTTAAGATGAGCTTCAGAAATCGGAATACTTCATTTAATTGAAATGAAATGAAAAGTTACAAGAGACATCTGATAAACATACACATTCCTGTGTTAAAGAAAGAAATCTCTTAAAATTAAATGTCTTAAATGAATACGGTGAAACTGGTACATAGCAATCGTTAATAATTTAGACTTAATAGAAAGAAAAATATTTTTATTCGTTTTTTTTCTTTAAACGAAAAAAGCATCACAAGCCATTTTGGAATAAGGATTCATTTTATTTTTACCTCTCCTTTGAAAGTATTTTAAAAGTACGCCCCTGTATCCTCACACTGAAAAGCACAATAACTCATTTAAAACTTTTACATTTCTTGTTCAATTTTGCTGACATCACTAAAGACTGCGGACACTTATAATTTTCCTTCAGTTTGCATGGATAAAACAAAATTAAGATCTAAATCAGTAATTTCAATGCCTTAAACTATTAATACCACATGACCTCAAACAATGCAAAAATTAAGCAATATGTTATAATATATACACACTTAAAGTATTTCTCTCTTTTATTAAAACACATATTCAAATTATTTCGTTTCTAAAAATCATAATACTAACCTGAAAAGAAACGTCCGTACTGGACTATGCAAATAGAGCAAACTATAAGAAGCAAAATATAATGATTCGGTTTATCTAAACTTTTAACTAGCTGGATTTAGTTTCAACTAAAGGTTTGTCTATCAATTTCTCTTTCTGTAACCGAAGTCTCGTAAATGTACATTAAGAAGAATATTAAAGAACAGCTTTGTCATTAGTTGTTATTATTTTATATAATTTGTACTGAATCGCTATAATTCGGTTACGGAATATTATTATACTGGAAACAAATGCGTATGTATATTCTGCGTAATAATAGCTAAACAATGTAAAACCTGAACGAAAAATTAAATGTAGCAGAATACAGTATATAAGCACAGATGAACTTGAGCGTGCCGCGTGTACTATAGATTATTTATTCTTCTTAATACTGCTAAAACGATATATATTCCGATTGTGCATAACTGCATTTCTTTTGTGTATTTGTCTATTAAAAATCCACTCGTGTTTCGCTGTAACTGGCTCGTGCGGGAAATTATTAAAAGGTGGTGCAACACTTCAAAGGGTGCGCGCGGACACGAAGCGGTGTCTTTTAAGTCAAGTCCCTGCGATACGACAAATTGCGATCCGCTGAGTGAGACGCCGCAGCGCAGCGAATATAATACAGTATATATGAATATATTATACAGGGCAGTACACACTGCTGTGTGAGCGGTCCGGGCGTCGTCTGTGTTTCCCCACCATCGGTGTTTTCTCTGACCCCTTGACTGCGCAAAGTACACCTGAGTGTGTTCGCGTTCCAATCCACGTTGCTTCGACTGTGTGAGCAGCTCAAATATGTAAAGCGGCAAATCGCTCGGCCCACCAGCTATTACTAATTTACGCTGCTTTCTGGAAATAGAACAGTATAGAGTTTCCTTAGTGTTTGGGATACGATAATCGCAGGAAACAGCATGGAGCAGCAACGCGTTCCACTTTAACCGCACGGACAATCAATGACACTGCGTGTACCGATTTATTCTGGGTGAGAACTGCGTTACTTTCCCTCCGGTGTTTCCCTCCAGTTTCTCCTTGTTTGGAGGTGAACCCGCAGCAGCACTGGATTGATTTGTGAGACCGAGAAAGGAAAGGTTCCCTTTGTTTCGTTTATTTTGGTGGGTTTAGATGATCATTTGTGGCTATAGCAGTCAAGTTAGACTGTATGAGGAATGTATATAGTAATGTTTTCGTTAAAACTTTGTGAAAACTTTTTGAATTAATTTCTGCTTCTGTTATTATTATTGTTAGTAGTAGTATTATTATTTCCTTTGCGTGTGGCGCGCTCCGCTTCGGCTTCCCCTCGCGCGGTCGCGTTGCTCTCCAGGCGCGAGTCGCACCAGCTGTTACCCGAACACAACGCCCCCGGCCGTCCCGCCCGACCGCCCGTCCTCCACGCACTGTTCTTCACCCCTTTTCGCTCTCTCTCGCCGTTGTGAGTTTATCGCTTTTGTCTACAAGTTTTTTCGCTACAGCGACACAGCCAACATCAGCGACATACCCTCTCGCGCGTGTGCTGTTATTTCGTTTCACCGCTCGTGCTGGCGCTTGCGTCACTTCCTGTCCCGCCGCTTTTTGATTTGTCCGCGTTCCTTAGTTCAGTTTCTCGTTTGTCGTAGTATCCCGTTCTTAATTATGTGTTTGTCCGCCGCGTATGTAATCTGTAGTGAGGTAATTTTCTGTCTATAATCATTGTAGGCTGTAATAAAATAAAAATGTAGCATGCTGTTTCCACCTATATATAAAACATAAATGTAATATAATACAAATAGACACATATCCATGGCATTGGCAATGGAGGGACTAGTTTCAGTTTTTTTGTCCATCAAAAAAATTACAGGTAGCAGCGCAGTACGTATTGGTAACATATAGGTTAATATTAAAGAATTTATTCAGAACTTCATATTTGTAACAAGTGAATGATTACAGGTGAGCAAACTAAAAGAAGATACACTAGTCTTGTTCCCTGAGTGAACAACTTAGCTGCTACTAGAACGGAAGAGTGTTACCAATACAATAGGACTGAGTGGAGTCATTCATAACTGCTGGGCTTCATGTTATGGCTACTGATGTTCAAAATATAATCTTCTGGCTTGGAAGAAACCTTTGACCAAAGCCTTGCAATCTTCAGACATTATTATAAGCACGCATGCCTGCAGCATTTGTTTTTTGGTTGGTTGAAGGTTGAAACTGCAACTCCCATAGCGGTTCTCTTCGTGGGTACATGTGTTCTCGTCTGGTATGAAACAGACGAGAATTTCAGACTCACTTTCTCTCTATTATGATATACATAACAAAAATTATACTCATGCAGCATGGTTTTCTTCATGTGCCTCATGGGCATAGTCCATTCAGGTTGGACTTGGGTGTATTTACACCTGCAATGACCAGTCCTGACTCTGAGGACCCTCACTGTATGAAGTTTGGCAGTTTTATATTCTGAATTGTGTGAGAGAAAGATAAATTACTCCAATTGGGTGCATAATTTGTGCCATCAACATTCAGTCATCCATTATCAGTAACTTCACCTGCAGGGTCGCAGTTGTAGGGTACACCCTGGATGAGATGCTGGTCCATCGTAGGGTAAATACACAAACTCATTCTCTCACATGTGCACAGTTAGAGGGCAGTTTACAGTCAGCAATTCACCTGAAACATACGTCTTTAGAATCTGGGAGGAAACCAGAGCACTGGGCAGAAACCCCGTGTGAACCAGTGTATGATATGCAAAAACTGCACAGGCTGAGCTCCATTCAAATTCATTCCCAAACATATGGCCCAGGAGCTGTGAGTCAGCAGTTTGTATTCTAAGTATCAGTTAGTCTGTATTCCTAGTTCAGATCTCAGTGTGCTGTGCTGAACTGCCCAGTAGCTCGTTTTAAGCATAAACAAGCCACCACTTTGTGGTGTAAATATCTGGTGTAAATATGACTCACTCTGAATAAGGCTCGTACGCTCATACACAACTTGTTGGCTTTGACATCACTGGTAAACCGGCACTGCTCCAAATGTTCATCAGATTAATCTATATTATTAATAAGATTTTATTCCAGGCTGATAAAATCCTGAGTCCTAGTTTTTAAAGCTGAGTCATTACCCTTTGGTATTTTCATACATAAGCTTAGTTTTCCCACAAATAAATGTCTTTTGAATGAAAAGTAAATAAAGTTAATTACAGACCCTTTTGTGGTGGATGAAGACGTTGTGTGTTCCAGAATTTAGACTCATGCAGTTCCTCAAAGGTAACTGACCACGAATTTTCCGCTCCTCTCGATTTCAGAAAACAGAAAGCAAAGTAACGATTGAAACTAAACAAATTGGGCATCCGTTTATGACACGTTGTACGAGGCTCGGTAGAATGCCACCATTGTAATTCAACAAAGAGCCCTGTCACTGTTTGATGGAACTGCAGCATAGCCAGCCATCGTGAGCGTAGGCCCTATCTGTTGTAAATGTCCTTTTGTTAACGTCGTAACCACAGGTTCCCCTGTTAAAAAAGGAAGTGTATCTCTGACAGAAGCCTGTTTGTTAGCAAGAAGGGGGAAAGAAAAACATTTTGCCTTCACTTAAATCATATAAGCCCATTAATACGGGATGATGAAGAGAGGGAGAGGAAGATAAGAGGGAAGATTGGATCTCTTTCTGTACTAGTGTGTCTTTGTGCCTGTGTATTGGCAGTTGATTCCTATCACGGTCCTGCCAATGAAAGAAAAGGTATGTTTCCCTTGGCTGGCATTTGGGCTTGTACATTGTCCACGATAGGCAGAAGGTGCAACGAAGGCGAGCTGCAAAGTGGTCCATCTGCACACCTGGAGGACGTGATGGTGCTTTTTCCACACCCCAGATTTTAAGGCAAAAGTGAAACTGCCTCGCCGGTGGCCAGGTGTTTGGGACTGTCAGATGGTAAGCTTGACCGATTACTGTTTTGCTGGGCTATGTAAAGTGGCAGAACCAGTCTGTTTATCATTACCTGCAGATGTTTTCCATTCGCAGCCTATTGCCGCATTACTTTTTTTGTCTATTGTAGGCTCGTCTGCTCAAATAAAAGCGATATCTGTTTTATGAATCGTGGAATCCGCAAACTCTACTAATTACGTATTTAGCAGAGTTTTTTTCATTACCTTACTTTTCCTTTTGGAGTGTTTCTGATTTCTGAAGGATTCAAGCAGATTTTTTAGTTCATCCATGCTTTTTTATGCAACATATGTGGCTGTGACTGCAATAACTTGAAATGATGACTACAAAACTGGTTGCTCTCAGTCTAAATGTGCCATTATGTGGATGTCTGTTTGTTTGTGAAGTATGCAGCTTTGCCAGAATTTCTTTAAAATCATTGGCAAAATCAGTGATAATGCTTCTACTCATGGGGCAGCTGTTAGTCTAGTGGTTAGAGCTGCTGTCTTCGGACCTGAAGATCGCAGCTTTAAATCCCATCTCCAGCTCTAGTACTGTTGCCCAGGGTACTTACCCTGCCCTTCTCTGGTGTAAATTACCCAGCTGTATAACTAGGCAAATAATTGTAGGTAGCTTGATGTTGTCAGGTACTTTGGAAAAAAAAATGTCAGCTAAATAAATTCATGTAATGCCAATATTCTGTATCTGAAAGTTTTTGACTCCATCAGAATTCCACTATGATATTTTACACTGGTGTTTATGGTGTCTGTTAAATGTACATCACAGTCTACACTGTCTCACAAATACTGTGTTACACTTTGTTGGGGTACTTACTTTGATTTACCTTCTGTGTCAGAGAAACTATCTTGAGAATCCTGCAGTTATTATCACTTCCTCCTACCTACTGCATGTACTAGAAAGGTGTGACATTCTGTGTGGGCTACAGCACAAGACATGTTGCTGGAGAGCTGGTCTCCACATGGACAGCTCAAAAAGTGTGAGGCAGTCAGAGAGACACAGGCATCTCTCTCTGTCAAGAGATGTGTAAAGAAACTGGCTGAGTTAAAACAGACCCGTAGACTGAAGTGCAAGAAAACGTTTTCGATAATATCCATCTGAAGTTTATTTACTCCTGACTGTCTCTGATTTTGCATCAGAAGGAGTATTTTAGTAGCCCCTAGTAGACTTTGGTTCACCATGGATCTTCATTGACACTCTACCTCAGCCTCCATGCATCCTTTACTGGCCTTTGATTTTTCATGCATCTCCAGGGTTCCTTTGCTGGGTTATGGCTCTCCGTTGATTTCCATGGATCCTTTACTGACCACTGGTTCTCTATTATTCTCCATGGATCCCTTATTTTGCTCTGGTTCTCCCTGGACCTTTCAATAGGCTGTAGCTCCTCCTCGAATTTCCTTAAGTCTTGTTCTCCATGGACATCCATTGATCCTTTACTGGGCTCATTCTGGCTCTCCAGCCACTCAAGTCCTAGAACGAATTGTACATTACAAGATAATGTGAAATATGTTACGCTTTCATTTAAACTGAAAGGTCAACCTCTCTTTCTTTTAAATATTGTAGTGGCCAGGGTCATAACCTTACAGTCTGGCGGTTCCAGGTTTGAAACCCGCTCCTGCTATAGTCTTTACTCTGATATACCTTTGTAAGAGTATGCTTCTGTGTAAATGAATGAGTTGTTAGGGGCAGCAGGTAACACAGTAGTTAGAGTTGACTCCTTGCAACCAAAGGCCTTTGGTTTGAGTTTGAGTTCCAGCTCCTGCTGCACCACCACCAAAAATCTTTTTTTTTGTTTTGTTTTGTTTTGTTTTTTGGTATGGAATAGAAGCCCAAGTTTTGGGTACCAGTTACCAAAAAGTACTGAATTAAAGTACTGAATTGTTCCAGTAAAAATTAGTGAATTATATAAATGGGTAATTCATTGTAAGTAGCTTAGTACAGTATATCGAAAGTTGAACGTTGCCTAGGAAATAGGTGTCAATGAAATGAATAAATGTACATTTAATTTCATTTCAAAAGACTTGCATGAGTGACATCTAAAAATGATGCCAGTTAACCGTGTGGCTACTAGCAGATGGATGCTGTGTCTGCAGTGCTGTTTTGAAAGCACTGTACTATACACAACAGTCAGCGTATGTACTGTAAACTCAGTGTATCAATTACACCGTGATCCGGTCATGTTGCTGAGGGCAGACCGGAGGGTGCTGGTACTTCCCAGCGCTGTAAAACGTTGCAGATGTTTCCTCCAGGAATGATGAGGAGCATTTGAACGTAAGCCTCTCCTGTGTAGGAAGACTTGTGGAAGGGACTCAGGATGATGGGTGGGCGAGTGGTGGAGCTGAGGGACACACACAAAGGGGCAAGAAATCTTTTGCCTGGTGAAATTTGCGGAGAGCCCGGATTAAGTTTGTAATTAGCGCGTGGAAGTCCCGTTACGAAGCGAGACCATAATGTTGCCTGACAGCTGGTTTCGTTTGCTGCCAAGTGGCGGAATGCGCCTACGGTCCAAAAGGCTCTGGTGTCACCCGGGTGAGAGGTGGGGGGGGTTGCGGGGAAACAAAGGATGGCGGCAAACGAAAACCAGCACTCGGCCTTTATTGTGTCCCTGTGTTGTGGTGACAGTTTTGCCAGGCTGGGAACTCTGGATTCTGTAATCAGAGAGACGGAAAGAGACCGAGAGAGACTGAGAAGAAGGGGGAGATGAGGTAGAAGTGGCAGCAAAAATTTCCCCAGTTCCCAGGAGTTGTTTGTTCTTGTTCTTCTTTTAAATTTCTCACACAAGTAATAGGAGTAAAGAATCACTTGTATGTACCATTAGATACTTAGTTTTTGGTGTATCCACCTCACCGGTAAGTCATCAGCACTACAGCTGATATGGGGAAAAAATCTTTTTTCGTTTTTGTTTTGTTTTGTTTTTTGGTATGGAATAGAAGCCCAAGTTTTGGGTACCAGTTACCAAATGGACACGAAAAGAAAGCACATTTTCACTCGAGAACATTATATTTCCAAATATTGAAAGATATTTAGACTGTAGACTCTTCTTCTGGCCAGGTGGCTAAAGACAGTCTGAGAGACGATAACCTGGATGTAGCGGAAATATTGTGTAGGTCAACAGTAGCTTGGGGAAGGAGCCCCATCCTACAGCCCATAGCCTCATGGCCTTGCTTCATCTCTGGGGGCCATGCGTTCCCAGGAGACAGCCCTATGCGCTCCGCTGCTGCCGTGAGTCATTGCCTGAGCAGCACTTGGCGGACCTCATCCTCTCAGTCACCCTGGCCTTGGCCTCACGCTTACCCCAGACTCCTCAGCCACCACCAAAACCAAACTCCAAACAAGCAGATCCTCAACTACTGTCCCCCCCACACAGCTCTCAAAGCCAAACGCCTCTTTAAATTCACCCCCCCCATACACCCCGCACTCTGTTTCTTCGCATGCCAGCCGGTTGGAATGCTCATAAGCTTTTCTCATAGCATAATTATTATTACTATTTGCCTTTTTGTCCAGGCTGACTTCCACAGTTTATATTTGACACCTTAGCTGTTTATACAGCTGGCCCGTTTGGAGAGATGTCGGTACTCTTGGCATTCGGTATGATTCCCAAAAGCAGGACTGCACACAGTTTCGCTGTGACGGTGGACACAGCACCGCCAGATAACGATGTTAAGAGCGAGGTCGAGAATTCTGTCTCTCCTGACAGTTTTATATGCTTGAACTGCTTCCTATGACATGGTACTAACAGGTTTTCTTCGGGTTTGGGACAGGACCGGAGTCGCTCAGACATGTGCAACCGCATGAGATACAACTGGCATCCTTCTGAACTGCAAATCCTCTTCCCTGCGCTCCCCCACGCGCAGTGTGTGGTGGATGTTTTTACTGAGCGTTCCAGGCCAAATGTATTTTCCAGGTTGTCAAGTGTGGGGGGTGCGGGGGGGGCGGGTGGTCGCTCTGGACCTATGGATGTTGACGCTGGCCTGCCATTTGAACTCTGGGGTTCCCAATCGCAGCCGTACCTCCCAGCAGCTGCTCAACATTAAGGCCCTCCTGCTGACCTTTGGCCTCTTTCACTCCTAAATTCATCCTATAAAAACAGCTTAATGAGGGGTTTACTGGCCCAATTGTAGGTTCTATTAAAACGTATTAGTGGGCTTGGGGAGGTTCGGCGGAAGGAGGGGGTGCGGGAACCGGGGTACGGGCAGAGGGAGTTTTTGGCGTTTCGAGCTGAAGGAAACAATTAGCGCAAACGGCTGAGAGTTCAACGGGCCCAAAGCCAGTTTTTTACGAATATGAAAAGCACTAAAGTACTTCCAGATACTATTGTGTTTTGTCCTGACATGTTGTAGTCTTGTTCGTCAGTGTTCGTGGCCGTTTGAGGTCCGTATGGTCAACGGGATTATAGGATGGGGAAAGTACCGGAGATCAGGGAGAGCATTTCTCTGTGCTTTGAGAAGGTCACACAGATCAGGGAGGCATGGAAACCGCTGCCATCCAATCTTTTGAATATATACATGTACATTTACATATCTCGAAATAAATAGAGAGAAATGCTTCTCTATGAAATTGTCTGAACCGCTTGTCCCATACAGGGTCGCGGGGAACCGGAGCCTAACCCAGTAATACAGGGCGCAAGGCTGAAGGGGGGAGGGGACACACCCAGGATGGGACGCCAGTCCATCACAAGGCACGCCGAGTGGGATTCAAACCCCAGACCCACTGGAAAGCAGGACCCGGTCCAACCCACTGCGCCACTGCGCCCCCCTCTCTATGCAATTAAATTATATTAAATAGTTACATTATTTATCTATTCTATTAATAGTAATATACAAAGTCTACTTTTAGTATATAATACAATGTACGATATATAATCCAATAATATGTATTTACATTTATCCAATGCTTTTCTTCAAAGTAGCTTAGAGTTATTTGTCCTTTATGTAGTTGGGCAACTTTTAGTGGAGCAATTTAGGGTGAGTATGTTGCTCAGAGGTACTATGCTCAGAAATGGGATTTGAACCTGTGATCTTTGGGCCCAAAGGCAGCCGCTCTAAACACTATGCTATTCACTGTAAATATGTCTAATAAACTGTATGTATCCAATTTGTCCAAATCCAAAATGTATGTATGTATTGTGTATATTGTGTTTTTATATGTTTGTAAAATTAAATACTCATAACGTACTTCATTTGAATTAGTAGACGTAGTGCCTAAGACCCTGAGCAGGACTCCCACAGGAGGACACCGTTACACCTTTTTCCACTTTCTATACCTCCGTGTGACTTTTGGGGTGTGGAGTTCGTCGTAGCAGTTACACGTGCGGTAATTGGATATGTGCTCACCTCATTTAATCATTTACACATGGCCCAGGCAGTGTCATAGCCATCTAAAGATACTTGAAGATGAAAACAGAATTGACCTAATGCTTCAGACATGTCTCAGACCGTACTTTCCAGGGGGAAATTAGTCAAGTGATTTATAAGATCTGAAGTCATCATTTATTTCAGATCACTTTCCATTTATAGAGTTTGTCATGATGTGACAGGATAAGGACTCGGGGTGGGGTGGAAGCTGGCACTGGGAGGCTCCTCTTCCACCCTACATCTTTTACAAAGCCATACAGCAGGAGCCGTCTGCAGGACACATACGTCTTTTTATGTGCGTGTCCTTCCCCAGCGCCGCTGCTCCCTCTCTCCCTCGCTGTCTCCCTGTCAGTACAGTACATGTGTTCTGGATGAATTTTGCGGTGCACACTGTCTTCCCAGTTGTCTGCTTTTGATCCCAGTTTCTCATAAATCATCATTCATATTTGCTTGTGAATTAGATGGTGCGGGACAACCCAAAGCTGGGTGGGGGTAGGTTGGCGGTTTGGTGCTGGGGGGTGGGGGGGTGGCGATGCAGAGAACAACCGCGGAGTTTTACGGGAAATCGAACCGTTTCCCACAGTTACGTGACCGCTGGACCTCGCTTGCCTTTCTCTGGGCTCGATCCGTTTGCCGCTGCGCTGCCTAGATCTCATATTCCTTCAAGTTCTCCACTCCTGAATGAGGTTTTGTGTGCTCTGTCTAATTTTTCAGACAAGCATATCGAAAAAGTCCCGGCCTGTACATTTATTCTGACTTACTAATTTTATGCAGTTTTTTTTTTTGGCGCAACTGGATATTTTACTGGAGCACTTCCGGTTAAGAACCTTTCTCAAGGGTAAGACAACAGGGCTAAACCTAACCCCAAGTACCTGTTTTTAACCGCTTTACTCCCTGCCTGCCTATGTTGTTCACATGTTGTTTAAGCATGCCAGCAGCTCTGACGTACCTATACAGTCATCACCATCATCCTGTAAACAGTCAGTTTCCAGAAAGTAAGAGGCGATCTGCATTTTTTGGCAGCCCCCAAAGTTGACTATTCTATCGCCATCAGAAAAGAGCATTTAAAAAAATGTACAGCGCACGCGTGTGCACACAGACATACTGTAACGACCCGCGTTACCGTGAGTTTGGGCGGGAAAATGGGTCTATTGTAAATAGTTGGATTGTGGGAAAATCGGAATAAAGCGTTCAACCGCTGAGGGGATTTATGGGGAATATAATGGGGTGACTGTTTGCCAACAGGAGAGGGAGAGAGCCTGAGGATGCTAAGCATGCTGGGAAGGCTGGCTTGAGGTGCAGATCTTGGAGGAAAAGGGGTTCTTAGACCGAGAGCATTATTTCCTTGTGTGTCCATGTTCTAATAAGCCTGTTCTTCTTCACCCACTCCAAACCCGGAGCACTGTGCACCGCAATGCATTTTCTCTGCATCCTACATACTAAGGAGTTTGAGAGATATGCAATTGGTTGCTATGCTAAGAATGATTTATGGAAAAGGGCCATTCCCACCTTTTTACATGACTTTAAGTGTGGCGTTTGGAGACCGTTTCATTTTTACGCAGCGAGAAAGACTATGATGTGCACATGACAACGCTAATCGGCATCCGCAGTCCTTGTTAAACAAGTCCCGTCGCCGGAGCGGGTAGTCAGCTTCTGCCTCCGAGGGCCGCAAAGTGACACCTGCCACACTCATATTTGCTATTTGCAAAAACCACGGCGTCCACAACCTGCGAGAGCAAAGCAGAACACAACTATTTTCATATGGTTATTTGCGTTAATTGCCAATCACGCGTTATATGGGAGTTATTTGGTAGTATACTGGTTATGTGAGAAGCAGCATCAATGTCGAAAGGGTGAAGGTTTCAACAAGTGTTTTTCTCCATTATTGAAGCATCTCCTTTACATGCATTTACAGTCTATTTTATATACGCACACCACCAATCTTTTGAGTGTGTTTCTATATACGTGTGTGTTTGTGAGTGTGTGTACTAACACTTTTAGCCATTGTCCCTTCAAAAATCTGGATATTTGCCAAAGCAATTCAGGTTATTTCAGGTTATTCTACCTCTGGGGTATAATAGTAGGGCTCCTGCTGATATTTCAAGCAGCAACATTCGCAGATATTGCATTTCTCAGTCGGTACTACAGCACCGTGGAGCTTTATTTGCTAGTGTGTCTTTTTTTATACCAGTTGAGCTTATTGCTCCTGAGATCTGCAAAACAGGCAAATACAAAGGTAACCGTCTTGGCAGCACTGTGACTGTGATTGTGAAGCCTATACAGGACCATCAGGGGCGCATGTAAGTGCATGTCCCACACGTGCTCTTTACACATGCATATATGCATTCTCAGATAGCCCAGGGAATCGGTAAACTGCCGGCTAGTGAGTGTCAGTGCACAGTAAAGCCATCAACATGCCTTCTTGCTGTGGACGTGTTGACAGAGAAATGAGGAGAAGGGAGCCTC
The DNA here is from genome assembly GCF_900964775.1 of Scleropages formosus. Classification (NCBI taxonomy): domain Eukaryota; kingdom Metazoa; phylum Chordata; class Actinopteri; order Osteoglossiformes; family Osteoglossidae; genus Scleropages; species Scleropages formosus. Next base: position 32,359,000 of record NC_041808.1, on the reverse strand, counting down.
GCAGCTGGAAGTATCCCTCGCTGCCCAGCTGCCCTTCTGACCATAGCGCACACTGTCATGGAGAGCCTCCTGTACAATCAGCGGCTCTCATGCTTATGCAAATTGTCCCAGAATAAGGGTTAACACGCTCGCGGCACCCAGCCGCACCTGGTACTCGCCTGAGCGCAAACACTGTGCCCCTTGTTGGACCCAAAACTGGATGGAGTGCAACTGGATGATTTTTTTTTTTTTTTTGTTAAAGTCAATCAGGCTAAATGGTGTAAGCTGTACTATTTGCACATGTATTCGGTTCGAGCTCAGAGTTTTACATTTATTTATTTAGCAGATGCTTCTCTGCAAGGCGACTTTCAATGAACTCTATGTAGTGCGATGAGCCCACACACCTTATTCACCGTGGTGACTTACACTGCTAGATACACTACTTACACTGGGTCACTCATCCATACATCAGTGGAACACAGACACACACTCTCTCTGTCACTCACCACTATGGGGGAACCTGAACAGCGTGTCTTTGGAGTGTGGCAGGAAACCAGAGCACCCGGAGGAAACCCACGCAGACACGGGGAGAACACGCGAACTGGAGATGAAACCCACATCCTTTCGTACCACCCAGGTGCTGTGAGACGGCAGCACTACTTGCTGTGCCACTCTTGATAAAGACTCATGTTATACTGTTCCACCTGAAGATTTAGTTTGAGCCTCATAACTTCAGAGATACTTAAACCTTCTCTTGCTTAATCTTTTGCTTTACACAAATCAAATTTTTCTGTGCGTTTAGAACAGCTTCTCATATATACCCATGCTGATTACCAGTGCCCCCTGCTTTTTCCTTCTGGGCTACTGGAGTTTGTTTGCCTTTACACTTTACATTATATGTAGTTTAACGACAGCATGTTATCCTTAAAACAAAAACATCTATTGACGTTTAAAAAAATCCTTACCACCAAACAACACTTTTTCCGTGCCAGAGAAGCCGACGAAGGCCTCTGTGGCTAGCTTCTGCCGCCACCAATAAACAAGACTGCATCAACATCAAATTATTATCGGCCAATTCAAGCCATTGAAATGTGCAAATGGCCGCAGCAGGCTCAGATGTCGTCCCAAACAACCCAATTCAATCACAGCTCATCTTTTTAAAGATTAAATGATGCGCAGAAACTCGTTCCCCCAAATGCGGTAATCTTAATTTTGTAGTGGAAGCGCTGCCAAGTGTTTAAAAATAGAATATAGTAGGAAATATTGTTCCTGTTTCTGTGATGTTGCTGTCAGTGAGTTTCTCAGCTCTATTGGTTAATAGATTTTTTGGCTGCTGGAGGCAATTGGAGAGCAAATGGAAATAAAGTTATTATTTAGTCGTGAAATCCAGTCTGATCAGAGCGATGCCGCAAACCGTGTGATCTTCATTAGTGGAAAATGATCATCATATAGCCACGGAAAGCTTACTGACATCACTCGCTCACTTTCGCTAACCGCTGGTCCTGGTCAGGGTGGCGGCGGTCTGGAGCCCGTCCCGGAATCACTAGGCATGAGGCTGGGGTGTGGGGCACAGCCTGGATGACATGTCCAGATTACTGACATCATTAGGAGTGATGTTGCACCCAATGCTCTATTCAAACCTTCATCTAAGTGCTAAAACTTGCTTTTAATCTGAAACCTCTCAGATGGCTTCAGGTTACCTTGAATTTTGAATTTACCCCTGGGATTCGATCTTCCGATGACCCCGCACCTCCAAGTGCTGATTGGCAGTCCTCAAAGGATAGGATTTTGCATTTTGCAGAAGCGCTATGGGATCGGGTGGGAGTTGTTTTTTTAAAAAATAACTCCTGCCAAACTCCACACCAGCCCTTTCCTGTTTGGGGTTTGGGGTCAAGGAGAAATGAGACAGCCAAAAATACAAAGAGCTGGGGTCCCTCTGGTGATTTTGGTTTTTGTTTTTTTCTTTATGAGCAAGTCGTTTTGACTCCTGCATCCACATTTCGTAAAACTGCAGGCATAAATAAGGATTAATTTTTCTATAGTCTTTTTGGGATATGTAACCCTGAGGGGTTTTGTCCCATCCCAATAGTCCAAATTCCACATGTTTACCTTCAGGATGATTTTTTTTCCCAGCATTTTTAAGGCATACTTTTCATACAGAATAGAAGGATCATTTTCAGCACGCATACCCTCGAAATTCACATGATGCCCACTGTTTTTACACGTCTCCATTCCACACTCTCCTCAACACTGTAATTTGGTGCATTAATGAGAGATATGCTTGCAACATCAAATCAAGATCAAATCAATCAATCAAAATCAGTTCAGGTTGCTAAGGAGGTAAATGTCAGCTAAGCAAAATAATATATTGTAGCTCGCTGCACGTTCAGATGGGGCGAAGAAGGATGCACGGACACCATTAATTACGAATATTTATTGGAACACCGGCACACAGTGAGCGGTATCGGCGCAAACACAAGGAAATAATGCTGTTGGTCCGACGACCCCTTTTCCTCAAGGACCTGCACCTCAAGCCAGCCTTCTCTTCTCTTCTCTTCTCTCTCATTTTACCCACAATTCTCAACTATTTACAATAAACCCATTTTCCCGCTCAAACAAGACACTCCCCAGTAACTTGGGTTGCTGCAATATAATATGTCACTGCATTGGACCAGCATCCCACGCTGGGTGAATCCCTCTCTGTCTTATACCCAGTGATTCCGGAATAGGGTCCGGACCCCTAACAACCCTGATCGGGACAAACGGTTGGTGAAGATGGATGGATGTAATTATATAATATATCAAAGCTCAAAGCAGAGCTCTGGATTACCTGACTGTAAAGAGGTCTTCAATCCGTTCTCTCCCGTAAATGAAACACGTGGTGAATAACTGTGTTTTTGCCCATAGCGCAGTGACGTTGCGATGTATGTGCCCATAATTTCACCAGTGCACATCCTTGCTCATTTGCACACAGAGACACTCACACACACATGCAGAAAGAGGAAGAACCCACATGAACCAACCACAGGTGTTGGAGCATCAGTAGCAACTGCGGATCGTACAGAGCAGGCCGTGGCCACGAGCAGCTGACAGCAGCCCGCCCAGCGTATGTCGGCCCGTTTGAAAAAGGGGCTCTGTGCCAGCCTGACACCCCCTTCCCCCAAGCCCACCCCCACCCCTGGACCCCAGCCCCAGACAGCGGTCAGGCTTTGCCTCCTGCTCTGTAGCGGCTTGTCTGTGTTTCCCTGCACTCTTTTTTAAAACATACATTGGGTTATTTTTTCTACAGCTAATATGGCCATATTGGTTGATTTAATGGTACATTAAGCTCACCCAGTCGCCCTGCTGTTACCAACGCGTTCTCTAATGACGGCCCCAGAGAGAACTTGGGGCTGCTTTAATATCCGTCGTAAATCTGCTGCGGTGCCTGGCCTCAGGATTTTTAACAAGATGTTAATTTATGTTATTGTTTGGAGAGGGGAACGGGGAGTGAGAGAGGTTTTTAATTTACTTCTCAATGTTCTAAGTATTCCTGTTGTTATTTGTAATTATATTAAATGTGCATCACTGAGGACTGTTTCTTTTTTTTATTATCCTCATCCACTTTTCGTTGGTCTCCTCGGTGCTAATGTATTGCTCTCCAGTTTAGGATCTTCTCTCTGTGTGTATGTGTGTGTGTGTGTGTGTGTGTTTCTTGCGCTGTCATCTGAACATCTGCCGTAGCTCTGTAGCTCTTGCCCCATGTGTTCTTAAGCTCTTCCACTGCCCCGTGTCCCTACTGGGTTGTTTCTCAGGCAGTTCTGCACCACCCACTCCAGCAGCCTCCTGTGGGTGGGATCGGGGTGCGAGCGGCGTAGCGCGCAGCAGGTGGAGAGCGATGTGTGCCGTGTATGTGGGGGACACGGCGGTGCGGAGACAGCCCAGCGTGGCCCCTGCTGGAGCTCACAGAAGCTCCTGCCGCTACCCAAAGCCTGGCTGAAAGACAAGCACGGCCAGTGAACTCATTGCACAGCTAGGAACTGTTGGCAGTTTTTTTTTTTCTGTAACTTTTTAAAAACCTTTTTTTTTTTCTTCTTCTTCTTCTTCCGCTCTCTTATTCTGGTTGCAGTCGTATCTGCGCGCCTTCGGAGGGATTACAAAGAGGTGCTTTGTGAGGGAATGCAGCTGCTGAAATCCGACTAGATCCAGCTGAAGAGAGAAGGGAGCAGGTGGGTCAACACTGCGACCCCTCCGTTCCCAGAATATCAGGCTGCAAAGCCTGCACCCCCCCCCACCACCACCCCCCCTCGTACAACCCCACCCCTACCGCTGCGAAGCTCATCCCAGTCCTCATCTCTAGAGGGCTGGGCTCATTTCCTTGTACTCATGACAGCAGCGACCACTGAACCCCCCCCACAGACACGACAAACACAGTGCAGACGACAGCGGGGACACATCACAAATGAAACACAGCTCGCAACGCAATATTCATAGAGTGCCAATAGAGCAAAGCACAGAGTATAGTAGGAACCAGACAACGCGGACCGCAGCTCTGACCGGCATTCCCGAAACTCAGCACTGATGAAGTGCTAAGTAATGCAGAATAGAATGACGTACAGCAAAGCGCTCAGAATAAAGTGTGGGAGAGGGGTCTCTATGTAAAGGAGAGTAGGATAGAGTAGGTTAGAGCTACTACCTTTGGTTCAGCATGTTGCAGGTTCAAATCCCATCTCCATTTGTGTTGCCCTTCAATTTGGGGCTTACCTGAAATTGCCCAGGTGTGTAAAGAGTTACATCAGAAGAAAAGTGTAAGCTAAATGAATAAATGTGAATGTGCATTGCAATGAGTTCACCCCAGGCCAATATGGTATGGGTGAGATGTCAGTTTAGGGTTATTCATGTCCTTCATTGAGGTATTGGTGACCCACATAATAAGGATCCTCAATAATCGCCCCAGAACCTCCATGTTCTGCTCATTCACCGATGAGAACATCTTGGTTTCTCGTACACTAGATGTACTCGGACGAAAGAAATGTATCAAAAGTTGTCCGAGTTGTAGGGGTCTGCGGTCAGAAATGACTGAGGTGGAAATGTCCCATCCGATCCGCAGAGCTGAGATGCGAACGGGATCCGGGCTGCCAAACTCGGATTTCTGCATCATAATGAGAACGCTGGTAAAATGACCCTTATCCGGCTTTGTGTGCAGCAGGGAAAAAAAGTAACTGGAGGGAAGGAAAAAATGAAACTTTGCAGGGCATTGTACTAGGTCTCAAACAAGCTTGGATGTAAATCTAGAGCGTTTTGGGTGTGACGTGTTTTGAAGACACAGCAGATATTAAACGGATTCAGATCCTACGGACTTCGTCCTTTTTTTCGGTGGGCTAATTCAGTCAGCTCGGGAAAAAGGAAAAAATTAAGCAAAAAAAAAAACGCACCACTTGGAATTTGCCATTGAACCTTGCGGTGAATTTCTTCCCAGTTCGCTTCACTTTGTCATACTTGGTTCTCAACACCTTTGTTTCATAGCAACAACAAGAAGGATGCACAACGGGGGCTTTTTCACAAAATGTCACTGGAATTTATAATATTTGTCAAATGCGTGAGAGGGCTTTCATTTTGTGTACATGCAGAATAGACGCTGTTCTTTACGTCTTTTCCCGTTGACTTCTTTAAAGAAAGAAACACAAAGGAAAATGGGCAGTGATTTTCTTTTCAGATCATTAAAAGGAAAATAATCTTAGTACTGTATGCATTCATGCGCAATCTTTTTTTTTTTTTTTCGTTGTTCTCACCCTGCTCCAAATTGGCCACTGCCTGCGCCAGGAACAGGGTCTCCGTGTCATCGTCCCGGCCCTCACGGCATAATGGGTGACCAGAACACCCCCCCAGCCACAGCTGACCCTAGGCCTGTGAAAGACCCCTGTGTCTCCCTGCACGCTTAGTATTCCCGGGGAGAAACCAACAACCCGACCCCATGTCATCCCAAGACAACGCGAGCCCCTTGGGTACAAGTCACACATATCAGGGTTCCGTGTCAGTAGTAAAACTCTTTTGTCACCCAGAATGCAGAAGAGAGGTCAGTCTTCTGCCCATTGCCCTCCCTTAGCCATCTTATGTAAAAATGTGTAACCCATTGATTGATTGATCGATTGATTGATTGACTGGCAACCAGTCAATCAATTTTTTTTGGTCTTTTTCTAACTAAATTACTGATTCCTCTAGATAGAGTTTTGATGGGTTTTTTCGCACGAGAAAAGTTCTTCTTTTTTTGCTAATAATGTATTTCTTTTTATAATAACATATTTCTTTCATCGATAATGTATTTCTCTTTTATAAAAGGAGCAAGAATAGTATAGCCTTCCTCATTTTACGAGCACTCTCTTTACAAGAACCGACTTTCGGGAGCAAGTGCCGTTTGAGCCTTATGTTCGGTTTATGGGCTACCAAGCCCATATTTACAAGACTCCTACAATTCTAATTGCAAAATGCTGCTTTTCACGTGGAGGAGCAGACAAAGAGTGTGAGCAACACCACAGAGGCCTTTTTCTCATGTCTCGATTTGGTGTGTAAGTGACAGTTTTATTGTTGTGTGTGTGTGTGTCACAGGGCACCATATTTCCATAAATACCATGTTACTGTATATATATGACTTTTGATAATATTCATACCATTATTTTCCCCCCAGTCATACTTACTTTGGAAAATAGCTGAGAAATAGTCAAATTTTTTGATAATGTGTAAATATATTTAAGGGGGTTGCGGTGGTGCAGCGGACTTGGCTGGGTCCTGCCCTCCAGCGGGTCTGGGGTTTGAGTCCCGCTTGGGGTGCCTTGTGATGGACTGGCGTCCCGTCCTGGGTGTGTCCCCTCCCCCTCTAGCCCCGTGCCCTGTGTTGCCGGGTTAGGCTCTGGCTTGCCGTGACCCCGCTTGGGACAAACGGTTTCAGCCGGTGTGTGTGTATGTGTGTAAATATTTTTAGAGGCAGCTGTTAGCACCTGAGAACATCAGTGTGTCATTTTCCTATTTAAGATGCGTCGCCGTTCGTTCACCCTGCCCCGATTAACGAGTATTCGCACGTATCTGGACATTCCCGATTAACGGGCAAGACCTCGTTTTCTTGCTGCCCTGATTTATGTGTATTAAGGTTTATCTGCCCTGTGCTGTGCACCTCGGTGCTGTCACGGGAAACAGCACGCCCTTCGCACTCATCCGACTCTGTTGCTTAAGGAGACCTCCTTCACCGGAAAGCACAGATGAGTCAAATCCAGCCGCCGGCATCGTTCGTCTTCTGGCGGCGGAGCGCAAAGTTTCATCATCGAGATCTGCATCCCTCTCTTTTCATAAAACAAACAAACAAAAAAAAAAAAACGCCGTATGTAACTGTTTCTAGTTTATTTGTTTGCTTCTGACTTAAATTGCTTGATAAAATGAAAGCATTCTTGTGCCGGCCACTCGCAGTGGAGGCCCAGTGATTTCCATATGAAAAGCTCCTCAACAGAGGCCTTCTTGTGTAGGTGACTCTGCTTATCTGGCCCATCTAATGACATGCATAACTTGCACGCTGCCCGGGGCTCTCCGGGACGCTCGGAGCATCGCCTTCCATCACTTCCCTTCCTCATCCACTGCTTCACATATCCATCTCTTGCTTTTCCGGCGCTGGTGCTCGCCGTTGCATTTTCTTTTCACGCGTCATACAAGTTGTATGCGTTGCCGACACTTGTTCCATCAGGGTTTTTATGCACAGGGCTCTCGTGATTTTCCGTGTGCGACAACTGCTGAAGGGTGATGGAACCAGCATGTGATGCTGTGTGGGTGCTGTCCTGCTCTGCCTGCCTTTCCTTCCGAAGAGGGTCCTGGAGCCGAGCGTGTTTCTTACGGACCCGTGTATTGCTGACCATCCCCAGCTGCAGCGCTGCCCCTCTCCGTCTTTGGAAACGAGGGTCCCCCTGAAGCTCAGGCGGCCGTATGTTACCAGAGTACAGCACTAGTTTCAAAATGCACTGAGAGCTCAGGGAGCTAAGACATCCAGGGATTTGGGTTTGGATCTCAGCTCCTGGGATGGAGCTGTCACTGCGAGAGAGGACAGAGCTGACATAAAAAAATGAGTACGTCACTTGCTCATCACTTAGTGTCTCTGTGTGTGTGTCTCTGTCTGTGACCCTGTGCATGTTTTGATAACCTCATGGAGACATTTTTGAAGGAAAATGTTTCCTCGAGAATATTAGCCCTTGAAAAAACTGACTTTGTGACATTAACTTATTATTATTATCATAATAATAATAGGTGATATAATAATATCATAATATATATATATAATAATAATAATGATATAATAATAATAATATACAAACACACACACACACACACACACTTTCTGAACCGCTTGTCCCATACAGGGTCGCGGGAAGCCAGAGCCTAACCCGGCAACACAGGGCGTAAGGCCGGAGGGGGAGGGGACACACCCAGGACGGGACGCCAGTCCATCGCAAGGCGCCCCAAGCGGGACTCGAACCCCCAACCCACCGGAGAGCAGGACCCGGTCCAACCCACTGCGCCATCACATCCCCCCATAATAATAATAATAATAATAATAATAATAATAATAATAATAATATTTTGCTTTCAGCTTAGAATTTTGTTAGGGTTAAATTAGGGACCATTTGTCACATCCATGCAAAAGTCAGTATGAAGCCCAAAAAGGTGTGAATGTGTGTTTGCGGGACGTGGAACAGTGTGAGTCGCCACAAAGTTACTGTCGGTGGGAATCGTTCCTGCTGCCTGGCCCGCGGCTCTGGCTGAAAAAGTATGGCGATGATAACAATCAGGCAGGGTGCTTTGCGTGGACTCCTGACTAGTCTTGCGGTGTCGTCCTGTGGGTGATAAGGCCAGACGAGAACTGGGCCGCATTTGCTTATTCAAACGCCTCCCTCCCCTGTGCTCTGCGGCAGCTTCGGCCCTGCAGCTGTCTCCACCAACCAGGATGCTGGGGATGCAAAGCTGAAATGCAAAATCTGCTATTTGCATTTTTTTTCCCTTCATTTCTCGCGTACGTTAATTTCTGAGTAAATGCGGAAAGCGTGCTGTGAGGAGAAGGCGGTGGCGGTATTAGAGCTGCATGATTCAGTAGAATAAATGGACTTTTTACATGATTACATTTGTATTATACATCACACATGGAATTAAATCCATCACCTATAAATACGCCACAAATGTAATTAAAAAGCATTTACAAAGCGACTTCCGATGAACTCTACGTGGTGTTACCAGCCTGAACACCTTATTCACCGTGGTGACTTACACTACTAGATACACTACTTACACTGGGTCACTCATCCATACATCAGTGGAACACACTCTCTCTGTCACTCACATACTATCGGTGACCAGTATGTCTTTGGAGCGTGGGAGGAAACCAGAGCACCCAAAGACTTACACTGCTAGATACACTACTTACAATGGGTCACTCATCCATACATCAGTGGAACACACTCTCTCTGTCACTCACACACTATGGGGGAACCTGAACAGCATGTCTTTGGAGTGTGGGAGGAAACCAGAGCACCCAAAGACTTACACTGCTAGATACGCTACTTACAATGGGTCAGTCATCCATACATCAGTGGAACACACTCTCTCTGTCACTCACACACTAACACTCGCACACATTTTCCTTTAATATCCTCACAACGCGCTCTCGATGGGGGTCTCGGCGCACGCCAGTGTTCACCCATCCGAACATCTGTACGACCACTTCGTTGCCACCAATAACAGTCGGATCACCACACACAGCGCACTGTTAGTTTCGCGTGTTTGTTTAATGTTGTCCCTTTATGGTGTCTCCTTCGCTTTATTGCCCGACCAGACTCGTTTGCTGTACCTGTGCTGTAAATCTACGTTTGCACTTCCAGCTCAGTTTTTCAGCACAATTCACTAACAGGACCGCGGTGCACCGCAGGCACTGGGGTACCTCTACTGCCACCTGGTTCTGGGGTAAATTCACACAGCTGGGACTGGACAGTTTACCCCGAAACGTAACGACTCACTATAAATCTTGCATGACTAGCTGTTGAACACATTATTTCATGTCGTGTTGTAAACTGCAAACGGCTAAGTAGCTTACATAAAAAGCAGCGTGCTACAAAACGTATAGGATAAAGCAGCTTGGACAAAAAAGGACCCACTTGCTCTTGACTGTATGGACTTCAAGACGGACAGATTGTTTGCTCAAAGAGTTATAACGGCTCGGGGGGTGCGGTGACGCAGTGGGTTGGCCCTCATCCTGCTCTCCGGTGGGTCTGGGGTTCAAGTCCTGCTTGGGGTTCCTTGTGATGGACTGGCGTCCCGTCCTGGGTGTGTTCCCTTCCCCTCCAGCCTTACACCCTGTGTTGCCAGGTTAGGCTCTGGCTCCCTGTGACCCCCAATGGGACAAGTGGTTCAGAAACGGTGTGTGTTATAATGACTGTTATTATGCGCCTTCCAGGCCTCCTCTCCTTCACGTCCACGTCTCCCTACCCCATACAGCACCCCGCATCTCTTTCGCACCTCCCTCTCACCCTCCTCCTCCTCTTGCTGCTTCTCGACCACTTTCTCCTTCTTTCCTCGCCTCTCGTTGTCCACGTGCGTCTTCTCCGCATACTTTCGATTCGACTAACCGGGAGCCCGTAGTCTCATTACCGGGGATTTTTTTTTTTCACATTGCACATTTCATTTGCTCCTTTATTTTAAAGCCGTAAAAGTTCTACCTTTACATACACTCTTGCTTGTGCGCACATAAAAATGAAATGAGGAAAAAAGAATGAGAAACAGAAAACAGTGTAATATATGTCGGCCTTGCCAGTACGAAATCAGCCAGACGGCTTGTCTGGCTTTTTTATTATTTCTACGGCTGTGTTGTGCTGTCTGCCAAGCACGAGGGTTGCCATGATGCCGAAAGTGTTTTTTCAATTATGCCGGCGTGGGCCTCGGACCGGAGAGCTCCGCATTGGTGGCGATCCAGGTGCCAGGAATATAATTTGCTTTAAGCGCTTGCGACTGTAAAAACCCGAGCCATTTCCCCAGGACCCCAAGGTAATTACGACTGGGCTAATGAAAAATAGTCTCGAGCCTAGTAACACATATAAGCCTAAATGAATAACCACACTTTTAATGCCGTGTCATTCGAAGCAATAAGCGTAATGTTTTTAGAATCAGCTGTGCTGCGTAATTGTCGGTCCGGGATCACGGCGATGGCGAAAGCACCTCGAGAGCAGATGACAACGGGGCAATGAAAAGGTTCCCTGCGAAGAAGGGTGGAATTTTATGTGAGCCGCAGGTCCTTTCTGGTGTGGCTCGGTGATCCTGAACCCCAGGCTCACGCCGCTCTGCTCTGCTCTGCTCTGCTCTCTACTTCTGCTGCGTCTCTTTTTAATAAAAAAACCGAATGACCGCACAGTCGGAGGGAACCACCAACCCCCGCCCCCCCCACTCCAGCCGAGTTTCAGAAGGGGACGGTTTGCACGCCTGCCAGGGCGTGACCGCACACCTGTCGGGCGGGAGCAAGGCTCAGCTAATCGGCCTAATCTGAGCCAAGAGCCGCCATGTGCGGCGCGCGGGGGTGGTAACTGAGGGCTTGGGATCGCTTTTTTCCCCTAAATATTGTCTTTATTATCTGTGCGCAATCTGTGTTTCTCCGTGTCTTCCTCTCGGTAGCCCTCTTGGTCAGAGGTAATACGAGGTCACCTGCCGTGGCATCGTGTTGCATCATGTACCGAGGCGTAGCCACGTCCTCGAGCGTCAACCGTTCCCGTTTCCACGCATCTCGCTGACTCGCTGTTTTCAGTGACCCTCCTTCCCCATCCCACCCCGACCCGGTCACATGTTCACACGCTCACACATCGTCCCGCACGTGTGTCAGAACCGGAACCGCTGAGCCAACCCACCCACTTTTTCATAGTGAGTCATTCTTTGGGACCAAACATTTGGCATCCGCTGGGGGTCCCCAGAATGCACTTGAGTTCTGTTGACGAAGGGTGAGGTTCGACACAAGGGTTCTGGTTGCGGGACCACACAGCATGGAAAATGTGCGCCCAGGACACACCTTGGTCAGCGTGTGTTGTGTTTTCCTTTAGCAATCCCAACCCAGCAGGATACCGAGAAAGGAACTGTGGGAAAAAAGGCATACCGCTGCCTTTTTGCACGAGGAAATTTCAAGGTTTAAAACGGCGTGCAGTCATTTATTCTTGAGCGCATCATCCCCGAATGCCGCATTGACCCGGCGGTGCCAAATACCGTGTTAACCTGCACCCCGTTTCAAGGCGTCACCGAGTTGGCTCTGCGGCTCGTTTCGGTTCATCTGGACGTACGGGCCCCAGTCTGTGGTCACCCGCGGTCGGCCGGCTGTCAAGGCCCTTAAATGAGCGGGAGATGTTTTTAATAAACTTCAAAGACTCAGACGGAGAGTGCCGTTCTTTGCGCGGTTGCTCGGTCCGCTCTGACGTGCACCATTAATTTTTCCCTAACATCTTCTGCTTCTTCGCTCGTATTTCTGCGATTAAAGCTCTCCAAATATGAGACATCACGTTCGCGGTTTGCTGTCAGGTCTGCTCCGGCAAACTGGGTTTCATCTTTTGTGTCTCACGGAGCTGGTTAATCACATTTGGCGGACGCTTCTAAACGCATCGGGGCTTTTTCCGTCAGATGTACCATTTATTTTCTTTGTGCTTGACGCATGTGAAAAAAGTGGCCCTTCAGAGCTTTCCTTGTGCGTCTATATGCTCCGCCTGCTGTAAAGCGGCCTGGAAAGATCCCAGCACTTATGATGTAAAGTGTAAATAGGTTTTAAGTATCTAAACGAAAAAGCCAACTCTTTAATTAGGCTTAATTCATGAGGCCGTGTTTGTGTTTAAACTGTGAAATAAAATCAAGCTCTTCGAGAAAATGAGCTCCTCGTGACTCAGTGTGGTTGAAATTAATGCCGAGGCTCTGAACTCTCAACCAGACTGCTCCACTCCTCCGCTTCTAGCCACTTGGTCCAAAAGAGGTCCAAAATCAAAAGCCAAAAGAGTTTTGGTTCAGACTCCAATGTAGTGGACTGAGGTCCCTCTCCCACTCAGAACTGCTGAATCTCTGTCAACATTTAAGAAGGATCTCATTTGGACTCACTTCTTCCCTAATCTCCTATGTGCTTGATAAATGCATATTATATTATCTGTAAAAAAAAAAAAAAACTCCATATTTAACTACTTGTGAAATGTAGACTGATTTATACCATGGTATGAGATGAACTTATTGTACTCAAGAATCATGTGTCATCAGCCAAATCTGTCCTTCTGTTGCTACACCCAGATGTACGTCGCTTTGCAGAAAAACATCTGCTAAATGAATAAATATAAATGTAAATCATTTCTGTTAGGCAGTCCTGAAATTGTGCGAGGCAGGTGGTTTTCCTTGTTGTAAAAAATCTGTTTAATTAATAACGCGTTAATTCTTAATACAAGATCAGAGTTTGACGGTGTTACGGAAAATTTTTTTTTGGTTTTATTTTGGGAAGCTCGCTCAAAAACCCTCATTCAATTTGGATAGTTTTTTCTTATGCTGGGATGGTCATAGAATGGAGTGTTAGATTGGCGAATTTCAACAGGTGACCTCTATAGGGGATGCAGTGGTGCAGCGGGTTTGGCTGGGGCATGCTCTGTGGGGGGTCTGAGGTTCGAGCCCTACTTGGGGTGCCTTGCAGTGGACTGCTGTCCTGTCCAGGGTGCATCCCCCTCAGCCTTAGACCCTGCGTTGTAGGGTTTGGCTCTGGTTTACCTCAGGACAAGTGGTTGTAGACATATAGCTTGCCTTTTAAGGGAACCAGTAGAGATCCCAGTCTGGTATGGAGAGCAACCGCCCTTCCTCACGGTCCCGAAGTTTGCACTTCAGAGCTCGACAGCGGACGCTGCAGTCCAACACGTGCGGCGCGTCACGTCTGCCGAAGCCAAACGAACGAAGATCGATATTCCTGCAGAACTCAGAGCGGCGCTTGAAGACGCTTTGAGAAACCGCACGTTGGCGCGTGAGAAGATACGAACCGTCAAGCCTTGACGAACGGCTGACCGCCCCGGCCTTATGGCTCGGCGGTTCCACGTTTGATATGCGCTGGTAGCAGTGGCTGCGCGTGCCAGCTATTAATAAAGTTCAATTTGTCAGATGGCTCGTACTTGTATATTCAAATGGTCAAAGTGATGCTGTTGGCCTGCGCTCATTCTGAGCTGCCTGAGCATTTTCATTATTGCAGGTTACGCTCAAATTTAAGATAACATTTGCACTTCGGCCCGACACACAAGTGATCTCACTCAGAAGTTCTGACATATGCTCTGTCATGTCACCGCTACGCCACCCCAACCCCATGTCTCTCTACAAGCATCGCGGTGTGTCTTTTCGCCAGGCTGTGTGACACAGCATTCGGTGTGCAGGTTTATTACCGGCTGCTCCCACCAAGCTAAGGACCTTCTGAGGGCTCTGCTTCTCCAGCTCATTCATCTCCTGAACATCTCAGCAACTACTGGAATGGCCAGGCACGGAAATTCATTTTCAGTTTGCTGTAGAATAAATAATCTTTTCGGGTATTGTGTTTTTTCGCCATTGTTAACACCTTTTGAAAACTCAGAACCTTCCATCGGAAGATCTTTGGAGACGAATATGGGGGCCGTTTTGTAGATGTCAACTTCACCTACGGAACATCCGTTTGACTCATTAAGGTTTCTTACTGCTGGGGTGTAAGAGGACAACAGCTATCAGTTCTGTTTTTATAGCCTCATTTACATAGCACAGTCAATTAATTTTAAGACTTGGCAGCATTTGGAATTGCATAAATACATACATACATTTAACTGACCTTTCCTCTAAAGCAACTTGCAATATTGAGTTACCTACAATTATTTATCCAGCAGGCTAATTCTGCTGGAATAATTTAGGGTAAGCACCTTGCTCAAGGGTATTACAGCTGGAAGGGGGATTTGAACCCACAACCTTCATGACTAAGGGCAGCAGTGTAACTGTTACACTATTATCTGCCTCTTGATAGCTGAAGTGATTTTTATTTTTGATGTATCAGGGGCACTAGATGTCAGCTATGATGTATGAATCCTTTTAATACTGTGCACTTCAATGTCCGTGTCTTTTTTTTTATTACAGCAGCATTATTTACTGTTTTAGCAACCAGATCAGACAGGTGGTCACTATGTTAAAGGCTCATACACACACACCATGCACCATTATGTTGCCTTAGTTAGTTTCTCTCTCTCGCACAGGCATCCACCATCAGGTACATGTTTCAGAAAGCAAAAAAGGTCCAACTCAATTTTCTCCTAATTGCCTCAAATCTAAAAACACATGTCCAAAGTGTTTTCTGCGTCACTAAGATTAGACAAATAACTTACATTTAAGTAATCAAGCAAAAATACCAAATGTGATTTTCTCAAAAACATTTTTTGGGAATTTGTATGTTTTTCAACATCATATCAAAGGATATAGTATACTGTATATATAGTATAATATGTCTAAGATATATATATATATATAGTATGGTGCAAAAGTCTTTAGCACTTAGGTGTTTCACAGAAATATTGGTTTTAGACTGTTATTTAATGTCTTCTGCATTAGCGTCAATGGGAAAGATCATATTTTATATTTCCAAGCATTCCTTTTGCAAAAAGCTGCAGTACTACAGTAAGGGTTTTGTATGCCGTTAAAGAAAGAAAGTAAACACACACACACAGTCTGAAACCACTTATCCCAAGCAGGGTTGCAGCAAGCGGGAGCCTAACCTAGTAACACAGGGCGTAAGGCTGGAGTGGACACACCCAGGACGGGATGCCAGTCCATCGCAAGACACCCCAAGCAGGACTCGAACCTCAGACCTGCCAAAAAGCAGGACCCAGCCAAGCCCACTGTGCCACACAGTTGTTGATGATGGATCATTACTAAGCTTTGTAGGAAGTTTATTAAATAAGAGCATTATTTTTGGAAGCATTTACACTTCACAAATTTTTTCCCTAAGCGCCTAAAAATTTTGCACAGTACTCTGTGTGTGTGTATACATATATATTTATATATATACTATATTTATATATATATGTGTATATATACACACACACACACATATATATATATATATATATATACCAGATTTTAGTTTTTAACTATTAGTGAGGGAAAAACTTTATTATTTATCTGGGTTGTTATATATTTGCTTTATTTTAGTTTAATTTCAGGATAAATATTGATATTTTTATGTTGGTATTTCTGGTGTGTCTCTTATTTTGTGTGTAGCTTTTGTACATGTCAGTACACCCTCTGCAGTATAACTGCGTGTGTGTGTGTGTGTGTGTGTGTGTGTGACAGAGAGCCTATGTACTTTGATAAATCCAATCTTTCCAATAATATTACCATGTATTTCTAGTGTAAATATGGAGAAAAACTTCTTGCATTGGCCACTGTTCTGCCAGATCTCCTCAGGTTGGGCCTCGATGGTGTTTAAGGAAAAGGACAGTGATAGAAAACTCCTAGAGCATGAACATGTGGCCCGGTGGACCTGTGGTTTTGATTTCCTGCTGTTTGAAGCTTTTATTATCACAGATCAAATTGCAAGATATTTTGTTAAAAAAAAAAAAAAAAAAAATTAGAAAAGCCATGTCTACTCCTTTGCTAGTTTTGGGAATGGTCTTTGAATGTGGAGTGTTGTACACACACACACACACACACTTTCTGAACCACTTGTCCCATACGGGGTCACAGGAGCCTACCCAGCCACACAGGGTGTAAGGCCGGAGGGGACACACCCAGGACAGGACGCCAGTCCGTCACAAGGCACCCCAAGCGGGACACGAACCCCAGACCCACCGGAGAACAGGACCCTGTCCAACCCACTGTGCCACTGTGCCACCATGCCACCGCACCCCTGCTGGAATGTTGTATTTACCCATTATTTGGTGTTTTGTGTGAGCTCCACAATTATCCCATGGGACAGTTTCAAAAAGGTGAACAAGTCCATGTACCTCCTCGATAGATTGACTTATCTTCAAAGATGCATTACTGTACATTTAGAAGTGGTCGTGTTCGTTTTGCTTGGAGGAACAATGCTGCCGGGTTCAAGTGCACACAGGTCAGATGGATTGCCCGGCGAGACCACGCGGCTACACCCGGAGGCTTTCGTTGCCAAGAATTGCACGGCTGCCTGCCGAGGCTGGGGGGCCCGCATTTTCACATTAGCAGAATCATGATTTGGGGGGGGGGGAAATGCATTCCTAGCCTTCTTATTTGATTATCCATAATGTCATAAATGCAAGAATGCAGTCTGATAAATAGCAAAAGTAGCAGATGAATTAGTTATTCCCGTCAGCGAATCCCCACCCCCTGCAGCCCCGCTGCCCCCTCCAATCTCCAATATGGAGCATAATTATTCTCATTTGTTCAATTGCATTAGTGATGGAGTGGCCAAAGAAAGGGCCCCTTTCTGAGAACGGTCCAGGCAGCGGAGCCTGGCAGCGTTTGGGGCGAGGGAGGGGTGCACTGGTTAAGTGATCTGACCTCTAACCTTTGTCCCTCAGATCGTCTCTCTGTCTCCAAGGGAAAAAAAAAAAAAAAAACGTATGTGTGGGTTTTGCGTCATTCAACAGTTCTTTCATTCTTGACCAGGCACAAGCTTCAGTACGTGCTCCGCATAGGTTACTGCAGGCGAGGTTCTGCTGTAAGGTTCGAGATCCTGACAAAGCCTGAACTTTGACCCACAAGGCTCCAGCTTATCAGAAATAACAAACATGATCAACGTACCTTCTGTTTGAGTAGTAAGCACAGTAATTAGTAGTTGAGGATAAAACCTAGTCCATGCTTTCCCACACGGGGTCCTTTGAACCGAGTATCAGTACAAGCGGATCTATGAAGATATAAAAAGATGCATAGAGTCATGAGCACATACGTAGTATTGCTCTTCACTGTGCAAGTGCATGAATTCTTGTTGGTAATCTCAACCGCCCAGTCATTGCTTTTCTTTCACGTTCAAGATACTCATTACTTTTCTTTTTTTTTCCACTTCCTGGAATATCAAAACATTAAAATCCTCAGCGAGGGCGCGGTTGGGCAGTGGGTTGGACGGGGTTCTGCTTTCCGGTGAGTCTGAGGTTCAAGTCCCGCTTGGGGTGCCTTGCAATGGACTGGTGTCCTGTCCTGGGTGTGTCCCCTCCCCCTCCAGCCTTACACCCTGAGTTGCCGGGTTAGGCTCCGGTTCCCCGTGACCCCGTATGGGACAAGCGGTTCTGAAAGTGTGCGCGTGTAAAATCCTCAGCTGATTGTTCACAATCAGTCGCATAACTTTCATTGCTGTCAAAATCACATCTGCTGAAGGCACCCGATTTAATTGTGCAATAATGGCATATTCACATTTCGCTGAAAGGACTATTGGCAAAAATACATTTTTGTCACACTTTACAATATAGTCTGATTTCATACAGCCCACGCTGCAAATTTTTAACTAACAGCATAAGACTGGCAGCATCACTGCTGTATTAAGACTGAAAGAAGGAGGGGAAGGTTAATTTTTCAATTAAAATGCATTACAGTTAAATGTCCAGAAATTAAATTTAAAGGTTCAGAAATATTTCATAGTATTTGAACATAGTGATACTGAACTTTTTGTGCTTGTTGGAAATTATTTAGTATAATAGCCTTGGAAAGTGAGTCTAGGAGCAATAGAGATACCTACAGTACAAAGCAAACACTGGCATTCCCATTTATAAAATATTCTTGCTTTTTTAGCTGACTCATACATATTAAAACATTATTTGTTTGCAAATAAGAGATTTAACTGACGCAGTTTACAATGGCTTCAACTTGACACTCATATTTGCACTCATTTGCCCATCTGAATATTCATTTGATCCGTTCTCCTTACCCAAGCCCATTAAAGGTGTTTTTTAAAATTAAACTGGCCACACAACAAGGAACTTCTTCCACGATGCTGCTTCATTGACACAATCCGGAGCCTTCCGGAAGTTTTTTTTTTGCCAGAGCCAAATGTAAAACAGAATAAAACACCTCCAGGGCAAAACTAGTTATCATATTATATTATGAGACACATTTAAAATGATATCAATACACCTAATAAGAGAAATTCAAAGTCCGAGTCAAAATCAAAGTCAACTTTATTGTCATTCCGGGATGAAGAACAGTCTATTTGCATAAGTCAAGGGGTGTCTGTATGTTATGTATAAATCTTTTTTAGTACTGTGTATATCATCTGTGTATATTGTACATTGTGTATATTGTCACCAGAGTCTGGCCTGTGTTCTGCACTGTCCTGAGTTTGCACTTGTCTGTTTGTAACACCCTGCACTATATCTTCTGTGGCACATAGGTCCAAAGAGAAACAAAATTTCATTCTCTTGCATGTGTAACTCACCTATACGTAAGTCGAAATTTCCGTATGTCGGATCCCCCTCCTCCCCCACCATTCAACATAATAAAATTAATAATGTTTCCATCTCAGTTGCTGCACCTTGACGTTTCTTCGTTATTATTGTTTGTTTTCATGCTAGCTGTTCTTTCACGCTCTATCTTACGTTCAGCATCCATCACCTTCGTATTTATAGTCGAAACGGCTGATCCTGGTAGACCGTAACCTTTGTCCACCTTCGTGCTTCCTTATTATTTTAATTCATCTCCAAATCGATTGCTGCACGCTCGCGAGACGGCTCTCGTTTTCCTTCGAGCGCACGTTTACCACCAGACGTTGTGACTAATGAAAAGGGTAGAAAATATGTAAAAAAAAAAAAAAAAAGCACGACACTAACGAGAGAAGATGCTTCACAGCTCAAAACATGCAAGAACTGGGAAGATGCAGCTTCCTGTCTTGTCTGGCTATGCCGTCTTACGCTCAACGTATTTCGGATGTTTTGCGTAAAATAAAAGTGCTATCCGTAAATAATGCGTGTGCTGGGAATTTACGTAAATCCAGATTTACATAAGCCAATTTACAGAAGTAGAGGGGTGTCTGTACAATAAAAAAGGAAAATTGTACAGGACATGCAATTTACACTGTAGCACTAGAGATAATAAAATGCTAGACACTAGAGACAGTGATGAGAGCTATAGGAGCACAATAAAGAAATAGGGGGACAGTATGTGCCATGACAATTTAACAGTTTGAGTAGATTTTTTGGGGAGCATTCGGTTATTTGCATAACATGTTATTTGCTTAAAGTGACATGTGCTTTCTACAAAGTGTCATATGCTATGTTCAAGTGACTTGGGCAGTCTTTTTCTTTTGTATGTGTGTTGTGTAGATGGTCTGGGGGATCATGCTTTTGAGGATTCTCAAAGCCTGAGGGAAGAAGCCCTGTGGAGGAGGTGGTACGGATACCTTGTTATCTTCTGCCTGATGGTAGGGGGATGAAGAGAACATGGGAGAGCTGGTTGGGGTCAGATGTGATGCTGAGGGCTTTGCGGGTACACCGTATACGGTAGATGCCCTGCATGGAGAGGAGAGGGGCACTGATGATCCTTCCTGTAATGTTCACTTTCTGTTGGAGGAACTTGCGATCAGAGACCTTGCAGTTGGTCAGTACACTCTCTGTGGTACCTCTGTAGAATGTGGTGAGGATGGGTGGGGGTAGACTTGCCTTCTTCAGTTGCTGCAGGAAGTGGAGGTGCCGCTGGGCTCTTTCAGTGAGGGCTGACATATGTGAGGACCAGGTGAGATCCTCAACAGTGGGCACTCCCAGGAACTTCGAGCTGCTCACTCTCTCCACACAGCTTTTCCTATGTTTAGGGAAAGGTTATCGATTTTGCACCAGCGTACCAGTTGTTTCACTGTTTCATCATTGTTGCTGATGAAACGCATCACTGTCGTGTCATCAGCAAATTTGATGATGCGGTTGGAGGCATGCGTTGCAGTGCGGTCATAGGTCAGAACTGTGAACAGGAGCGGGCTGAGCTTGGTATGGCCGTGCTGAAGGTGTGTCTGCTGATATGGACTGACTGCAGGAAGTCAAGCACCCACTTGCACAAGGAGGTGTTGAGGCCCAGCAGACTCAGCTTTGTTATAAGGTGCTGTTGGATGATTGTATTAAATGCCAAGCTGAAATCAGTGAATTGTCAGGACTCACAGCTTTTCGGGGGTTGACTCTGGATAGGGTCTTCTGCACGCTGGCTGCTGTTACATGCGGAACCTGGTCATCCGGGGGTGGGGGGTGGGATTTGCACACCTGCAGATTGTCTGCGCTTTCAAAACGTGAGTAGAAGTCATCGAGGGCATCTGGGAGCGAGGCATCACTCTCGCGGATCTGTGGTGGTGTCCTCCAGGCCTATTGTATTATAGGTCTTATAACTTATACCTAATTATTGATCTTTGAAATTTCCTGGAAGGCAATACTTTGCTTGGCATTTTAGCAGTGGTACAGGTACAGTTTAAATTTCATTTTATTAATTATTATTGCAAAGTGCTTAATTTTAATCACTGCCTTTTTGCTTTTTACCGATCATTAGACATTCTCGAAAGACATTTTATACTATATCTAACAGCAGCTTGTAACACATGAACAGTGGGATGAGTGCTCGTGTAAAATTTTTTATTTTAGTTGTATTAAATGCGAAGGTGATCCATTAGACCTTTGCAACGCAGCTGAGAGCGCTGCATGTTTGCCCTGTGTGCGGAATCTGTCGGTCCCCAAGTTCCCCATTTTTAAACCGTGTCACATGTCCTGATCCAAGGGAGCTGATTTTCCTTGCAAATGAACATTAAAATTCTCCTTTTAGAAGATCCAGCTGCACGACAAGGGCGTCTCTGTGGCCTGACGCAAAGCGGTCAATTAGTCAAAGAGGCTGCCAGTTAGCGGCTCTCAAACCGCTGTGTTTACAGTCAGCCGCGGCGAGGCGCCATCTGGCAGTTATGTAAACACCATTCTTCCTCACAGCGTGGTGCAGCAGGCAGCCAGGTGTCTGAGGGTTTCTCTGTGTTGCACATTTGCCACTGGCAAGCCACAGCAGAAGATGGAGACCGAATCAAGAAGAGAACTTCAGCGAAGTGCATTACCTGGGATGCGTCACCACTGAAACGCTCGTCCGCGGTGATATATCTGCACTTGTAGTGCTATCAGCATCGCCCACATAAGTCATTATGAATACTGCTTTCGCAACCATGAAATTGACATGCAAAGGCCTAATGTGTAGTAATCCTCTTTGATTGAGAGCCGTATTAGTTTAGGATGATCATGAGTGGTCACCACTATGGTCTATAGACAGCCTTGAGCACATGGAATATATATGCATATTTACACACACGCGCATATACACACACAGTGTCTACAACCGCTCGTCTCGAGCAGGGTCGCGGCGAGCCGGAGCCTAACCCGGTGACGCACCCTGGGTGGGACGTGAGTCCGCTGCAAGGCACCCCAAGGAGAACTTGAACCCCAGACCCACCACAGTGCAGTCCCCAGCCAAACCCGCTGCGCCACCGTGCCCCCCTCCCCTCATATTTTCATATGTATGTATAAATCACAGTCACCCAGCCTGAATGTGTTTCATCACAGTAGGTTTTTATTTGCTGTTGCACGATAACATACTATAACATAGGTGTGGCACAGTGGAACGGCGAGTAGCGCTGCTGTCTCACAGCGCCTGGGTGGTGCAAGAGGATGCGGGTTTGATCCCTGCTCAGCCTGTCTGGAGTTTGCATGTTCTCCCTGTGTCTGTGTGGGTTTCCTCCCACAGTCCAAAGACATGCTGTTCAGGTTCACCCATAGTGTGTGAGTGACAGAGAGAGTGTGTTCCACTGATGTACGGATGAGTGACCCATTGTAAGTAGCGTATCTACCAGTGTAAGTCTTTGGATGCTCTGGTTTCCTCCCACACTCCAAAGACATGCTGTTCAGGTTCACCCATAGTGTTTTAGTGACAGAGAGAGTGTGTTCCACTGATGTATGAATGAGTGACCCATTGTAAGTAGTGTATCTAGCAGTGTAAGTCACCTTAGTGAATAAGGTGTGTGGGCTGAGAACACTACATAGAGCTCATTGGAAGTCGCTTTGGAGAGAAGTTTCTGCTAAAAAAGTAAATGTAAATATTTCATGCAATCAAACATTAGGATCTACATGAAAGCAGCATCCCTTGAAAAATTGGACCCCCTTTCAACATCCAAAGAGGGCTTCAAAATGTATCTCTTTTTCAGACCCACTTGTCTCTGGACTTCGTAACCGCTCCCTAAACTTGCGTTACATCGTTCGTCGCAGTCACCTGTGTTTTTTTTTCCCTATGAACTCTACGCACAGCTACTCATGCACTGTGTTCCTGCAGAGACAGTCGTGCTGAACAAACAGAGCACGCTTCTAGAATCGTGGGCCGGCTTGTGTAACGCTCCGTTTTGTTTGCCCTGCACCGTGCATCACTTTGGGGAAAAGCGCCTGCCAAACCAGCACAGATAAATGAAGTCGGACAGCAGCGGGACCACCGGGACGCGCGTCTTGTTGCTTTCATCTCCTTGCCTTCCTGCCTCGTCTTACGATGGCTCTGGAAGGCCAGTCGGGTGTCCTGCGCTTTGCTGTTTAGCCAGTGGTGTAGTTTTAAAATACATGAAGATTTCATAAACTGCTATTAACCATTGTTCGTCATTAGTCATCTGCCTTGGCAGGACATCAGCAAGCAAACTTGTGGGAACAGGCTGACACACCTGAGAGTCATTATCTCAGCCATATACAAGAAAATAATATTTAGATGAACTTTACTAAGGGATTAAGAGACTGTCATTGGGTCGTTCTCTAAGGTGATGATCTGCTCTAGAATGTTATGCCTTATTACTGAGGCATTGCTGGGCCTGCCTTCCAGCGGGCTCCTCGGGTCCGGACCTCTTGTCCGGTGTGAGAAGTGAGATGTAGAGAGAGAGCACGCACTTGGTTCTGAGGCTCCTGCAGGGCGTGCCGTACGCAGTGGTCCTACCCCAGCTCTCACGATGAGCTGGCTTCCTGTGTGGGAGAGCAAATGGGACTGGGGGGTTGGGCAGGGCAGGGCATCCCCAGTGACTCCCCCTGACAAAACTCTGTCCTCTCCTTCTATCCCACCCCTTTATTAGCCTCACCGGGTCTTCACCCCCTAAACACGCAAACACCAACATGCAAAAAGCATCATCCGCTTCCTTGACACGGGCTTCTATATCCTATACCCCTGACACGACTGTCAGGAAGCCCAGAGCCTGGCTTGGACTCTAGCCATGAGGGCACTGAAGCGCTTCCCTGATGAACTCAATGAAAACACTGCGGGAAAGAACTACCACATTAAAAAAATGCAAGTTAATTTTTCTGCATCTCCGTCCCACCCATCTCTTGCGAAATGCTGACCGCCCGGGTTATGTACCTCAGCAAGTTAATATCTATTGTTTACAAAGCTGGTATTTTTCTAATCTGGTTAAATACAGTTAAATCATTTAACCCTAGTTACAGCAATTAGTTCAGTCTGCCCTGTCATAAAGGACCCAGTATACTTATTGACAGTGAGTCCCATTTTCTAATATATTCTTTCCTGTAATTATATGGCGGACTCGCAGTATATGTTATTGAATTTATTTTGGCTCATTATCCCTGCCAATGAAAGATCCCTTATTAAAAGATTGTGGGAAACTGCAGGAACACAAATATAAGGTTAATGCTTATCTATGCCGCTGCTGAACGTCATTGTATCTCCTTATTGAATTTATTCTTTGAAAATTGGGGCAATTAAGAAGTCACAGGTCAGCTGTCGAACTAGAACTTCTTGGCAAGATGCCTCCAGAAAAGAAAAAAAACAGTTTTTTTTTTTTTTTTTTTTTTTCAGTTATGCGAGCCACGTATTTAGATGGGAACAACGGGTTTCCCAGGGTCGTCACCGAGTAGGTCTTGCCGCGTGTGGAGTCTTCCCATCAGTCGCATGTTCACGAATCATAAATGATCTCACGGGGGTGCAAGCAGCCCTGCACGTGGTTGAGATGTGTGTTGAGAGGTAAGGTCAAGAAACATGCGTTTTCTCCCAGCCATCCCAGTTTGAGGTCAACCGTGTCGGCTGTCAGCATGCTCATGGCCGTGGTAGTGGGTAAAGGTGGGCCTGCCCTCTCGGTGTGCCGGCGACTGTGGTCTAAAGTCAGTACTTGTGCCATGTTCCGTGTCCGGATGAGAAATGACGGACCCAAGTGCAAGGCGAACAGGAAGTTTATTAGGGAAATCCAAAGTCGTAATCTCAGACAGGTCAGGGTCACCGATGGGCTAACGTCGTTCAAGGGGATGATCCGGGAAGCGAAGTCGAGAGGAAGGCGAAGGGCCGGTACACAGGAAAGCCAACCAGGTAGGAGGGTACAGTGATTGGGGAACAAGGAGCAGGGGACACAGGGCGAGGAGCGAGGGCAAGGAACGATGAACAAGGAGCAGGGAGGAGTAGTAGTGTCTCATGGGAAGCTTGGGAGCGAGGCGAACAAGGTTCCGCATCAGACTTGGTTTCGTCGTTGCCTTTTATGCTCCCCCCCCCGACTGGTGCCGGTAGCGCTGACGTGGCAACTTGATCCTCTGAGTTATTCCTCAGCCAATGGACATGAATTTGACTGCCCTGCCTGGCTCCCACTGTCTGGCTGTTATGCAGCAAGCATAGTGACCCCCCCCCCCCAGTGTGCTTTTACCGCCAAACCAGAGTAGGGTGTCCATAACTCTCAGAGTAACCAGATGAAGCCAGTTTAATTCTTTAAGAGGACAAAAACCACTACGCTGCGAGTGCTGTTTTCAACTGACATTGACCGGAAATAAAATCAGCATGCAAGGCATTATTTAAGGAATGTCTAAGTTAGCCCCAGCACACTTTCCTACTTTTGTCATCCTCATTACCAGAGTACACAGTGTGTTTCCTCCTGCTGAGCATTGAAGGGGGTCACCGCGCCTCCAAAGGCCTTTGCGGAAGAACTCGGGCGAATGGAGTCAGTCATGTTTGTTTTATGTGGAGTGAAGGGTGTTTGGCTGCTCGGTTTTGGGTGGATTATCACATTAGCTTCCATTGAATAACAGGGTTGGTTTACGGAACAGCCTGTGGGTGCCTTGTTAGTCTCCCGGTTCTGGGTTTAGTTGCAAAAGTACGGTTTCCTCTTCGTGAGCCTTGGGCCGTAGCGAGGAACGGGGCCGAACGAAGTGAGATTGGAGGTACTGCATCCTAAAATTGAAGGACGATTAAGGTTAGAATCCTCTTTTTTTTTTCCCTCTTTTTCATTTTATCGCTTTGTTTTCAGGGTTAATGCTTTAGCAGCGGCACTGGATGCTGATAGGTCATTCCCACCTTTGCTTTTCTTTTCCCACTCTGGTCTTCACCATTCCTAGCCAAGACTGCCTGGATTCTCAACAGAGAGCGAGTCCAGTGCCTTTGTTAACTAGGTGTCACTGGACGACTGGATCGGCTGAGAACTAGGAAATAGTCCAAACCAGACAGCGGACTCCGTGGAGGTGAATTTCCACCCTCATTGTCAGATGAAACTTTCTCCTTGCTTCAGAAGTCGTAACTCTGGTCTTGAAACATCTCACCGTTTCAAATATGTTTGCTTTGGGTGTGGATCTCAGACAGGGTTTATACTCACTTTTTTTATGAAACCCTCTACTCTGGGGACATCCTGCCTTCCCTTCGTCTCTTGCTCTTGCTGAATCTCTCTCTACATTTAAGAAAGGTTCCGAAGCTCACCTCTCTTCACGTCACTTATCCCCTAATCTCGTAAGTGCATGATTAACGTGCGAGTGTTCATTCTTAATATTTTTTAGTCACAATTTATTTAATAATGGAAAAGCCTATATCCAGCTACTTGTGTAACGTATACTGGCTTATACTTTCACAAATTGTCTGAAGTCAAAAATCACACGTCTGCATCCAGAACCCTCCTTCTGTTGATGTGTTTGTATTGTTCCCTGAGATGTACGTCACCTTGGAGAAGCGTCTGCTAAAGGAATAAATCTCAATGTGCTCAGCTGGCCAGACTGTGAGCCTGGGGAATGTGCCTTTGTTAAAGAGGGAGAGCGTAGCGCCGGTATAAGGAGCTATACGTGGACATATAGTGACGGTTAAACATATAATCCATTGCCGTGCATATTTACTAAAGGCAAGAATAAGTCTGTATTGAGAGTCACCGTTTTACTTATTAGCCAGGCTAGCGCTATATCTTTAGCCTCTTCTGATGCAAAACACTGGCTATCTAGTTCCTGTTCTTAAAGCAAAATCCAGTTTCAAACAATGATTTCCTCCCCATTTCCATTCTTTTCAACGGAAACACACGGTGAGGCTACGGTAGCTTCTTCAGGAAAGTCAGGTGAGCCAGTTAAGTTTACTTAGCCTTGTCTTTAAGGGGCAATATGGCACTGTAGTAGTGCAGCACCTGCGATGGCAGGGAAGTTCTAACGCCCTTCTGTAACGTGACTGTGGTCAAGACACACACACACACACGCGCACATTGGCTGAAATTGCTTGTTCTGAGCGGGGTCGCAGCAAGTCAGAGCCTAACCCGCCAACACAGGGCGTAAGGCCGGAGGGGGAGGGGACACACCCAGGATGGGACGCCAGTCCATCGCAAGGCACCGCAAGCAGGATTCAAACACCAGACCTACCAGAGGACTCAGCCAAGCCCCCTGTGCCACCGTGCCCCTCTTGTGGTCAAGACTCCCAGTGGTCACTATGAGTCGTTCCACATCGAAGAGTATTGTTTCAGCACTCGGTGTCACACTGAGCTCCTCCTTCAATCTCCATGCTGCTTGTCCCCGAACTGCCACAGGTGCCCATCTCCAGTCACCACATGGCTGGCCCCACACAGCTGGCTCACCCCCAGTTGACTCAGCACCTGCTGCTGTCCCATCCATCAGCAACTTCACATCTGTCCATCGCTGTAGATGCTGCAAATATGATCCACACCCAACATCCATGGTTGCTCTTTATCCCCTTCCCTCCCAGCCTTTCCTTCAGGCTGTGCAACGTTGTCTCCGACGTATCCCAGTGATGTCAACGGGGAAGCATTTTATAGTGTCTTACAGTGTTGCAGCCACTGTGAATCGGCACTACGCAAAAGATTGTTGTCGGAGGGAGCATCTGGTGCACTGAAGGTTTGGAAGTCTTGGCGGATGCTTGGCCCATGGATTTCATGGATTACGCCACAGGCCGCAGTGCAATGGTGTTCCCATTGAAGGAAAACAAGTGTTGCTTATAAAATCCAGTGGGTCCAATTTAAAAGCCATTCTAGGAAAGTATATGTGCACCCAAGGGGAACGAGTCTGGCTGTGCCTGGCAGCAAGTGGATCCACAGCTCAGCAGCTACTCAGCATGTCTGAACACCACTGACGTAGAGCAGCGAAATGCTAACGTGATCAGAGCTGTGCTCCTGGGGCATTGTCTTCAGTTCTTTTTTCACCCCATCGCTGAGCACAGTCTTGGTATAACCAGACGACAGGAAATGAATCATCCGCGTCGCGTTCAAGTTGTATTCTTGTATTTTGGCTGCATCCCTGTGCTCCTTCCCCCCCCCCCCCCCCTCGTGTACCCTGAGCTGGGTGGCAGAGTGCCATTCAAATTTGTTATGGAAGGGACTCTTTTTGCACAGAGGAGAATGGCTTCCATTGTTGGGTTCATATTAAGGGTACTGCCTCTTCCTGGAGTGTGTTACAGTTTCCTTGGGGCACCATGGTCCTCCCAGTCCCTTCAAACCAAAAGCCCCATCCCCCAAGTACTAGTTTCTTCCTTCATGCCCCATGGTCTTGATTTGCTCTGTGGCAGCTTAAGGTCAGGGGTCAGCTCTGGCTTCTGGCTGTGTGTGTCGGCGGGTTCTTTTTTGCGTGTTTGTGTGTCTGCCAGCCCATTTGTGTTTGTGTTTATGTGTCTATGATGTTGAGGGGTGTCTGACCAGTATCTGTTTGTGTGTGTGGTTGGGGGGGTTACTGGTGTGTATCTTCGTATCCGTGTGAGAGTGTAAGTGTGTTCTTGCAGTACATATTTTCTTCACCTGACCCTTTGTCTTGTACTCAAAACAGCCAGGTTTGAATCTCACCTCCTGCTGTAATACCTTTGAGCAGGAGTTCACCTTTTCTTCCAGTAAAAATTTCTCACTGTAAATTTTAGCACAGGTGGTCCCCGATTTATGATGGTTTGACTTACGATTTTTACGACTTTATGATGGTAAGCTGGCGATAGACAATCCGTACTTTGAATTTTTTGATTTCTTTTCCCGGGCAAGCGATATACGGTGCAATAGTCTCTTGCGATGCTGGGCAGCGGCAGCGATCCGGATCTCCCAGAAGTGTGTATTAGGTGTATTAAACTCATTTTCGACTTACGATGGGTTTCACGGAACGTAACCCCACCGTAAGTCAGGGACCACCTGGATAATATAACTGTACATGTTATGAGTATGCATACCTAACATTGTATGGACTGGCATCCTGTCCAGGGTGTACCCCCCTCAACCTTGGACCCAACGCTGCTAGGATAGGTTCCGGGCTGCTGCGACTCTGATCAGGACAAGCGGTTAATGAAAATACATGCATGGATGGATGGATGGATTGATGAATGGATGAATGGATGGATGGGTGTGTCAGGGCTTTGCCTCACCTACACCGCGGTAAACACCACCATGCATCACTACTGTCATAGTCATCAGTGCTGTCGCCATGGTGACAGCACAGTGTTTTTTGACAGGGCTCTGACTTTTCTTCACCCTGCCATCAACAACTCTGTCCTGTAACAGCAGCTCTGTCAGCACTGCCGGCATGGAAGTGTAATCACCAGAGCTATTAGTGTGGACTTCCAATAGCCCCTGCTGTCTGCACTGGAAACACACTTTGCATCAATTTATCTGCCCCTAGTTGCGGTTGAGTTACCAGCAATTACCACAGTAATATTTGCTCGTCACGTGACATTTTCAGTTAGAGCTGCTTTTCAGGCTCCCCCCCGTAACCCATGCTTTTTCCAGCATGCGGTCACGCGCACATCGGCACACACACCTTACTCGAGGAGACATGCCAATGGAAAATCAGGCTCCGATTATAATGTAAGGGAAGGAGGGAGGTTGCCAATATGGCAGTTGTCCCACCTGCTGTTCAGCTGGCGAACAGACAAGGAGTGAATCTATGGATAGGCATTCCTGTAAGAGGAGCTCTGATAGTTTCCTGTGCTGGGGACAGGGGATGGCCATGGGAACGCATGAATCTTTGTTACATGGCAATATCAGTATTTCTGTTCTATGTGGCATTCATAATGCAGGGTGGTTAGTGCCTGAAGTTCCTTTTCTGTGTCTTATTAATTTGTGTAACGAGGAACTGGCAGAAATTTTTAATCGGCGTTTCTGTGGCAGTGATTTTTAAGAGCCTGTTCGTAGGAAGACCCTTGTGAAGAGAGCCCCTGACGCCCACAGTGATAACCAGCTGTTAACACAGAGGATGCTCCTCTGTGTCTAAGTACTGGGGGAAATGTAGGGTTGGGCTGTGAGAGCTGTGTGAGTTAAGTCATTTGGTGTAAGTAACTCTGGTATTATTTACTGAAATAATTTTTATTGGCGTTATGTCTGCTTCACAGAGCTGGCCGAACACACACACATTTTCACAAGTATTGACAATGAAAACAAATTCTGCTGTTGCCTAGGTAACAGCCTTGGAATCTTAGCACGGCGCTCTGGTATTGTTAATAGCATTAATAAATGCGACGCTGTCACAATGCCGTGTTTACTGGCCTGGGTGATCATTTTCCCCCGCAGACAGGAGCGTTACCTGGTAGTGAGGCTCGGCTGTTAAAAAGTGGGTGCTCATGTGTCGAGCGTTAATAAAGGCACTGGTGACATGGGATTCAATCTGCTCCCAATAAAGCAGTCCTTACATCCCCCCCACCCACCCGAAAGCGGTAGGTGCGGACAGCCAGCTGGCGGCCCGCCCGACCACAGCACTCAAAGAACACTTTGTCTGTCCCCTGCAGGCAGTCTGTACCTGCGCGTGGTTCCGAAAAGGACCGCCGTCGTCACAGTGGTGATTTAGTGAAACTGGATTCCCAATATGAGGCTTCTAGCATTGCTGGTGTGGGGCTGTAATGGAAACTTCTATAAGAGACATTTTTACCTCTGAGTGGTTTTTTCCATGGTAGGGGAACCCATAATAAACTATTTGCCTTATCAGTCCAAGTTCCTACTTTGATTCTTACTGTAAGTCTCCAAAATCATAGATACAGGCTAGCGAGCTCATAATGCAATTATCATACCTTATATTATATTCCATATGAACACAAGCATCCCTTCATTTTCATGGCCCCTTGCCCCTCCTTTAGCTCTTCCTCAGCATCACCTGGGCTAAAGACCTAATCCCAAAAGCAGATGTTTCTCAATGATTCCATCAGAAGATTCCTCTGAAGAACATAGTTCAAGAAACAGGAAGAAAAACTTGGTTGTCAGACTGTGCTGAGAGGTCTTTGCTACATACAACTGACATATCAAACAAAAATAGGAACCAAGTGGAAAGCGGGATTTTGGCAAGTTTTCAAAACGTGCACGTAATTGCGTGAACATCGGTTGTGAAGATCCGTGCTCCTGAACGCTCCGAAGGCCTGAGCGATCTGAGCATATCTTTTCATTTTAATGTCACAAAAATTCTGGCATTTCAAAGAGATCCTCGATGTGAAAAAAAAGCCTGTTTGTCCTTCTGTTTTAGTGGAATTTTTCTGATTTAATTAACAATTTAGATGTAATTCTGGGGGCTGGCTGTATAATTAAGTTCTATAATGTCATTTGTGTTCTTTTTTTTTTCAAATGAGTGTCATTTCTATGTTTGAACTGTTGCGACCTTCCGCATCTTTCAAAAATAATGATTCCAAAAGGACAGCTTTTGATGCAAAACATCTGCGAGTATGGGGAGCGGTGCCGTGCTGCGCCGGGGCGGCCCATCTCCCAGCCGTCAGCCTTCGGGCCTTTTCCTCTCTACCCCCTCATATGGCCTTCCCCTGGGGACCGCAGCAAAGGCTCCGTGTCTCAAGGAGACTGCCAGGGCTCTCCGCTTTGTCTGGCAGCCTCTCAAACACCGCCAATCGTCAGGCTGCTTGCCCTCCCTCCACCCGCATCTCCCAGTGGCCCGTTCGGTTCCGGTGGCTCAGCCCATCGCCCACGGGCCCTCGTGTCCCCTCCCCATCCCGGTTCCGGAGACCCAGAAAAGAAGTGGAAGTGCTCCATGTGTGGGGGTGTGAAAAAGAAAAGAAGATTTTCATTTTAAGAAAGACTTATATTAAGATCAACCTTGAAGATAGACGTATTTTTACTCATATTAATCCGATACATATTGGAACTCAGTAAAAAACAACCCCTCTACATCATGCTAATGTAGAAAGTTACATGTAGCAGGGATATTTTTCCTATTAGAAATAACGGAAGGCTGTTAAAGTCGATTGATGGGCATTAAGGAAAGAAATGAAAAGCACGTAGAAGTCCTCATCCTTTCGAGGGCAGCCCCTTGGGATTTGATGCTGAACTTTTAAAGATTTTTGGAACGAGTAAACAGAGGGAGTGTAAAAAGTTGAGTCGTACCATAAATCGTCACTCATGCGCGAAGAACACACAAAGCACTAGTAAAACACTAGCAGCAGGAGCACTGGACAGAAACTCTTGGCAAGGAATGAAATGACGCTCCATGAAGCCAGACAACATAGGATGTGTGGAAAGTAAGAAATGCATCATCAACTACATTTCATACTTACAGGATCTTACTGTTTGTTTTACAATATCTAATCAGTACTGTATTTGATAACTTCCCATTCTCACTCTCAATTATTCTACCGGTGCAAGAATAAACATAGCTACAAGGTAAATTTGTTTTCAAAATCCTGTATGTACGTTGCTGTACCACAGTGAATTTAAAGCCATAGTAGCAAGAGGCAACAGCAAAAACATCTTTTCATTGATGGAGAAAGGAGAAATACTGTTGTGTAAAAGGTGTATTATCTTATACCTGTCCTGCTCCACAAAATGTCTATATTTTGTGGTGACTGCTGTATATTTTGAGAGGTTCTTGTGTTTTTTAATCTTTATATGTAACATAAAAAGTGTAGTGTCATTTTAAGCAACGGTTTCTTCTTTAAGTGGGGGTGCGGTGGCGCAGTGGGTTGGACCAGGTCCTGCTCTCCAGCGGGTCTGGGGTTCGAGTCCCGCTTGGGGTGCCTTGCGACGGACTGGCGTCCCGTCCTGGGTGTGTCCCCTCCCCCTCCGGCCTTACGCCCTGTGTTACCGGGTAGGCTCTGGTTCCCCGTGACCCCGTATGGGACAAGCGGTTCTGAAAATGTGTGTGTGTGTGTGTGTGTTTCTTCTTTAGTAAGCAGGAATTATGAATGCTATGGGGGGGTGCGGTGGCACAGTGGGTTGGACCACAGTCCTGCTCTCCAGTGGGTCTGGGGTTCGAGTCCCGCTTGGGGTGCCTTGCGACGGACTGGCGTCCCGTCCTGGGTGTGTCCCCTCCCCCTCCGGCCTTACGCCCTGTGTTGCCGGGTAGGCTCCGGTTCCCCGTGACCCCGTATGGGACAAGCGGTTCTGAAAATGTGTGTGTGTGTGAATTATGAATGCTAGTTTGTATACCAGTACAGTATTTTCTTCAGAAGCATTTTTAACAACCATAACACATAAGGAATTATGGATTAAAACATTAGACATTAATTTTTCTTTTTTGTAACTTTTGATTTTCAACTGAAATCCATCCTTTGACATCTCATGCAGTGTATCTCCAAGTGTTTTATTATAAGATGTGGTTATAAATAAGCAGTGACGTATCTCTCAGCGTATTGTAGGATTCTGTATAACACAGGATTGTGACTTAAGCCCTGAATTTACAGCCAGAAGGTACAGAGGTAGATGACAAGTACAAATCTGCTGTATACCCTGTATACATTTTCCCTGTTGACCGTCCCAAATTCCTCCTTGAAAACAGACTGAACATCAAAAACCTGGATAATGACATTACTTACTCCATGATTTCTTTCAGGGGAATCCCAAGGCTTTCCCAAGTCAGCTCCAAAATCACCTTGAACGATGCCTAATATCATATGGCAAAAGTTCAACAAAATAGAATTGATAACAGTAACAATATTATACCCAAAGCCCTTCATGTTTGGGCATTTTGTCATTTGTTTTCTGGAAAATAATTTGAAAATAAAATAATTTCTTATTTAATTGCATCCTTAAACTTCTTAAATTGTGTTCAGTTGCAACAGCAAGCATGAGTTTGTATATAAAAGCTTCCTCACCATCCTATATCCGAGAGTTTTAAGTCTACGTTTGTAACAGAAGTAAAAATGATGAAGTTGACTTTTATTTCATTCTATTTTGTTTAATTTCCTTTCTCTTCTTGTGATTAAAGATTAGTTATTTTTAATTATCTTTGAAAGTATACCGGGTTTTACAGGATTAACAGTGAGCTCTAATTGGAAATGTCATTCAGGAAGGCTCTAGTGAATATAAAACAATTTTTTAAGAAATGATGATTTCATTAAGTAAACTTAACATGATAGTGTGCATGGACTGAATAGAGGAATAAAAAGACTAAATGTCACATGTACATAAATGAATAGTTAGAAAAAGAAAGTATGATGGTGCAAATAGGGTAAAAGCACAAACAGATGAGTATGCAGGCAAGGCACCACAGCTGAGAGCAGAGGTACATGGTTCCCACAATGCAATGTGTCTCCCAGTCTCTGCCACAGAGTCATGTGGTACGATTTTCAAATATGGTCTCCGTTTATCACGCAGGACTGAAGGTCACAGCCTAGACTGGATGTGGCAGGTTGAATATATGGAAATCCAGACTGATGAACGATAAGCAGCATTAATAATCCCAGATAGGTTACATGAAAACCGCATATGAGGAGATCGAACAATGAGGGGATGAGTGTACTAAAAAATAAAAAGGGGAAGTATTTCTTAGGACTGATGAATTATAGTAAAGTGGCCGGGGGGCGCAGTGGCTCAGCGGGCTTGGCCGGGTCCTGCTCTCTGGCGGATCTGGGATCCGAGTCCTTCCTGGGTGCCTTGTGACAGACTGGCGTCCTGTCCTGGGTGTGTCCCCTCCAGCCTTGCATCCTGTGTTGCTGGGTTAGGCTCTGGTTTGTCGCAACCACCCCCTTGGGACATGCAGCTTCTGACTCTCTCTGTGTGTGTGTGTGTGTGTGTGTGTGTGTGTGTGTGTGTGTGTGTGTAAAGTGGCCTGAGGCACTGAAATAACAGCACAAGACACAGTCAAGCCTTGTGCATGAACACTAAGTAGTGCAGATAAATACTAATATACTGTTAATGAAGCCACAGCTCAGTTATTGTCCCTGTTTTGGAACTACCCACATGAAAGCTGGGAACTACCTTGGACAAGGTTAAATAACATCTGTCAGCTTGCTTTTTCTCAGGCAGAGGGCCACAGGTCTGATTCAAATGGTCCATTGGCCCCGCTGCTCCATTAATGATGTGATGGGTGTGAGACATCAGCCAATCCTCTGTCCCCAACCTGGGTCATGTGTCTTCCTCCAAACTCATAATATTTTTCAATTACTTGTACATATGAGACTGATAAACTAAAGTAATACCTGCAGGTTACTAATATGTGCATCTCAGGTATGGCTAGACAATAGGAGACTAGAATCCGGGTTGTGATGCAGGAACTCTGACAGAGCAGCAGAGTTCTGGGGTCTGATATCGGATCTTGACTTGTGACCAAAAGGCTGCAAGTTGAAATACAAGGAAAGGTCCTTTCTCTGTTAAGAAGAAAAAAAAAACCAGAAGTTGTCTGCTTTACATTGATAGTGTAAAAAACACTCCTGCAGTGAACTGAGATTAGTTTAAAAAATAGAACAGAAGAGCCTTAGGAGTACCTCCACTTGGGAGCTGTTCATGTTACGGCACAAAATAACTGAGAAAACTGGGGAAACACAGAATTTGATAAAAAACAGTGACAGTAACTGTGGTACCAACCTTAAGACCTGTCAAGGAGTTGAGATCTTGATCCAGATGCTCTGTCAGTACAAATGTACAACTGTGTCCCTCCATGTGATTGCAGTCATGCAAGAGCAAATAAAACACCCTTTCTTCAAAAAAGGGCAATGGTACTAGGACTTAAAGCATACCACACGTCCAGCTTTGTCTCATCAGGGGTTATAACCTCTCTCATCATGCTGTGCTAAACCCCCAGTGCTGGGTAGGCTGCATTGTGCACTTCCTCCCCTATCTCTTTTCCACCTGGTTGCAATGGAAAGAGGAAAAAAAAAAGGGGCTTCAGGGAAACAACCGGAGACAGGTGGCACCTCACGCAACCCCGGAAGTACTTATCCCGTGACCCCTGCCGACCCTAGCAGGAAGCAGCGGGGGCTCGTCGGGGCCACTGACCGTGTGACCTCCCCAGGCGGCCCTTCCTGTCCCTACACTGCAGGCAGGAAGGATGCGGTTGCCTGTCCTCGGGCGCCGTTCCCCATCCCAAATAAAGACACAGCTTTATTAATTCCAGGCATGGCGCTCGTTTTTTTTTTTCTTTTCTTTTCTTTTTCCCCTTTCTCCTCTTCTTTTTCATGCTGTTATGAGGCATATAAAAACACAGTGGATGCAGCAACCACAGCTCTCCACCCGCCGACCCCCCGGAAAGTCTTTTGCTGCTGCAGCTCACAAGCTTTTTTCTGCTTGTTGTTTGTTTGTTTTCAGCACATCGCACTGGTTCCTTCCGTTGGTAATCTGTCGGTTACTGGTTTAGACTCACCATGTTCCCCTTATACAGCTGGAGAAGAGAAGCAAAGAACTTGCCCCCAGTTTTCCAATGTAGAACCAGTGTGAGCATCCAGCACTTCTCATCCTGCCTAATGACCTCATGGTGGGCTGCATGAGCTGCCTTAATGCCTGTCCCTTCTTTACCCCTTGGGCACCGCACCATGTGGTACTAAATGGTCTTCAGAAGAGGCTGTCGATGGGTCAGCGTGCCGTGACGACACACTCATCAACGTTACTGTTATCCTGATCTTACGACTTTATCTAAATCAAATTAGAGAATTTGTCCTATTTATACAGCTGGATATTCATAGTGGAGTAATTTGGGGTAAGTCTCTGTCTCAAGGACACTAGAGGGGACTAACGGGAGAGCTGGTAGTGTAGTGGTTAGAGCTATTGTGTTTAGACCCAAAGGCTGTAGGTTTGATGCCTACCCCTGAGCAAGGTACCTACCCTAAATTGCTCCAGTAGAATTACCCAGCTGTATAAATCGGTAAATGATTGCTAGCATGTAATAATTGTGACCTTGACATTATAAGTTCCTTTGGAGAAAAGCATCTGCTAAATAAATAAATGTACATCAGTAGCATTAGGTTACAAGTGTAGGCCTTTAGCCACTGTGCTACTGATCATGTTAACACCCTACTGATCAAGCTGAAATGTGGTAAAGAAGGTGAACATTTGCTGTGTTCATAGGCACTAAAGGTCATATTTTGCAATGTGCATGAGACGTTTCAACCGGCAGAAGGACGCAAGAAGCGTACGCGTCCTCCTCAGTTCATTTTTTGATGGCCATGATTTCATGGGGGATAGCATAGCCTTCTATTAAGCATGTGCTCCGGTGCCAGTTTACTTGAAAATGGCGAAATCTGGCAACGCAGGAGCAAGACGTGCCACACATGACGGGCTGAAGCTGCACTGCCACCCAGTGGTTGCTCGAGGGGCGGTCCCCAGCGTGTGCTCCGTGCTAAATGCCCCCCGTAAGGCAAGAGCGAAGTCCACGGCAGCAGGCTCGCAGTATGATGTCCCCAGATCACCGGTCTGATCCGGCTTCAAACAGGATATGGATGAAGGACCCAGGAGATGGGCCTCGGTGGCAGAAGTTCAGAGCCAAACCGCGGGGAAGATTGAATCGGGAAGCGGCAGATTGAATATCACTCTCATTGTATTCCGACTGCTCTGTGACCAGATGACCGTAGCTCTGTTGGGGGACGTTACAGGCGTACATCTTTGACGGTTACTCGGAAGTGAACCTCGGTATGAGGTTTTGAAACAAATGAAGAAAAACAAACCAGAACAAGAGATCAACCTGAACCCAGCAAGCCTTGTTCGAAGAGCGCAGCACTGAGATCGCAAGCTGCCTTCTGAGAGTCTTTCTCGTGTATGAAGCCTTTCTGTCTCCTACACAAATGGTTCTCCTAGGAGAGTCCTTTTCCAAATCCCCCTGCTAGCCAGGCTGCCTCTGCTTGTAGCCTGACAGGCTGGCCCACAGCAGGCCCCTGGGCATGTCAGCTAGGGTGTGGATTGGCCCCGAGGCTGAGAATAGCAGGCAGGTTTGGGCTAGGTTTGACATTAATCACTATTTATGGGCTCAAACTATGCCAATGGCTCTTCAGCCACGCTAGGTAGCCAACGCTGGAGCTGCGAGGGAGGGTGAGGGTATTAGAGGAGTTGGGGGTTGGGGACTGGAGGTGGCAGAACAGGTCTTTATAGCGCAAGCATGGTTTATTTAGCCATGTCTTGCTAACTGGTCTCGGAAGACCCACTAATAGTTATGCTTTTATGGGGGACGTCCGCTGGAATAAGTGGGCATGAAAACAGTTTGGCCCACTTTTTATGGCTTTTCATTAATTTTACAGAACTGGAAAGCCCAGTCCAGACATTCAGTCACATACTTAATTTGGTGCAGTAAAAACACGGAGCGATCGCGATCACCACACGTATCCATTAATCAAACTGGGTTTGCTGCCATCGCTAACGAATTGCCACAGAGCGATTAACGTTCTGCAGAGGACGAAGTGTAATTACTTGAACTCTTTTTTTTTTTCCTTTAAAAAGAAAACATTTGAGTGACTTTCCACATGAAATGATTCCAGCAGGATTCGTTGGGTAGAGGCTAAACGGCAGTTGCTGCTCTCAGCAGGGAACCCGCTGAAATGAGAAGAAGGAGACGTTGGTTAGTAGACGTTCAGGGTTCCCTGCCAGTGCACCAAGCCACCTGCACCGGAGACACTTTATGGCTTAAGGAGAAATCTGGAAACACCTGGAACAAGCATCAAAACCCTTCCCATGTCGTTTAGAATGCCAGAAATGAGGTCCACAATGAGATGTTGTGGACCGTATGCT
The DNA here is from genome assembly GCF_900964775.1 of Scleropages formosus. NCBI lineage: Eukaryota > Metazoa > Chordata > Actinopteri > Osteoglossiformes > Osteoglossidae > Scleropages > Scleropages formosus. The sequence continues at coordinate 32,319,960 of NC_041808.1, read as the reverse complement.
TTCATTGAGTTCACTTTTGAAGGATTCAGCTTCCAGCCCACAATACTGAGGCAAAACTCTTCATCCTGAAGCCAAACATTCTCTTCTTTGCTTTTTGCAGGCCAGGATGGACCATGTCACCTCAGATGGACCTTCAGAGAGACCTTTTCGAAGAGTGGGCATGCAGCATACTTCTGAAGGTCGTAGTACCGAGTCATTTGCAATGAAACCCGACATGGTCACTCCGTAGAGGAACCTGTGCTATGTTGGTGGAGTCCTGTCCAACAAGTTGTGAGCTAATGGGCTGCAGAAGGCATCGGGCCCCTGCCAGCAGGACAGCGCTACCAGAAAGTTGTTTTGATACCGTGTGCCCACAGCAGGGCTGGCTCAGGCTGTGTCTCCAGTTGTCACTACTAAATCCCGCCTGCAGATGAGCTCATCATCACCCACTGCCTTGCTGGCTCTGTTAACACAGCCCATTCCCTCCAGCCTCTCTTAGCCAACGTTTAACCCTCTCTGTCTACATGTCTGTCCAAGCGCGCGTGCACTTTGTTCTCCACACGCACATACACTCATACAAACACTTGTGCTGCTGGTACCTCCTGGAAAAATATCATGCCTCGACTGGCTTCTGAGGATCCAACCAGCGACTAAGCTCCCTCCGCTAGGCGAGCGTCAAACCCTACTGACCAGACATACCACAAATCGCCATCACTGCCTCCACGTTTAAATAACACCCCGTCTATTTCACGAGCTCAGCAAAGCTCATCTTCCTCTTACCACATCTCCTCCGTGCCAAAAAATCAGCCCCAGCCCTCTGCCGCTGAACCTTCTAAACCAGCTAAGCCCATTTCCATGTTGGTTTCCCCTTTAAAAGCAGTCCTCTGGTCTGGAGCTGCTCCCAGTTTGCTCTGCTGGCCCTCAGTGTAGAGGGGATCCCACCATTAAGCTGGAGCGAGAAGGGTCCAGGAGCTGGAGTGAGGAGGTCCTACTGAAGCCAGCAGGAGGGGAATGTATTACGATCACTTGTTACTGGAAGTGATGGATGCATAGTCCAGGTTTTTATTTTAAAAGGCGCAGTGATTAAAGAGACGCATATAACACAGCCAATACTCTTATTTTCTTTACAGAAGCAAATGAAACTGGTACCAAAGCAGGAGAAGCGCTAAACAAGAAGAGCAAAAAAAGAAATACCAACATAAATAACACACCAATGTTCATGGTGACTTACGATGTCAGATAAACAACATTATAGTCATTTACCCGTTTACACAGCAGGGTGTTCTTGATACATCATTACAAGGTAAGTACCTTAATCAAAGGGTACTACAGCAGGATTCAAACGAACAACCATCAGATTACATCTCAGCAGCTCTGAACAATTTTACGGACTAATCCACTCCATCTCTAGTTAATCCGGTAGTCTCAGAGCGTCAAGAAAAGAGTTTACCTGGCAGCTGCAGTTTGTATGTGTTAAATACTGGTTAAATACTGAAGAGGAGAGGTGACTCCTCTGATTTAAGGGTGGTGAAACTCCCAACTCCTTACAGTTATTATAGTTGAGCAATTTCTTTGTTAAAATATCCCACTGTTGAAGGAGAAAAATTGTAAGTCACCATGGATAATCATTGGCTGAGAAATTAAAATCAAGTAATATATAAATCAATTCATTCAATAAGACTTTTGGCATCTGTGGAGTTTGCATGCTCTCCCTCTGCCTGCGTCGGTTTCCTCCACATGCTCTGGTTTCCTCCCCACGTTTGAAAGATGTTCAATGATGACTTGGACACTCTACACTGCCCGCACTGTGTAAGTGGATAACTGAATGTCTGCGTGTGCGGCTACCCTACGACGGATTTCCATCTGGTTCACGGGATACTCGTCTCCGGACCGTAGTGACCCTGACCAGTACACGCAGTTAACAAAAATGAGTAAGTGAATGAGACTGTAGGTATAGGTCTGTGATGTTAAGGCTGATAATTAGTAAGTTTTAATTCATTTTTGAGATTACCCAATGCTCAGTGCCCACACATCTTTTTACCCAGGTTTTTAACCACAAGAAAACTTGCTACCTGCTTTCCCTGTGAATTCTAGGTGGGATATCTATTTTGGACCTTTGTGAAAGGTGCCACATCCACAATGCCTGAGTAAGAGCTGCCCTCTAACACTTGCACATCCTCTTTAGGAAATAAATAAAAGTTTGCCCGCGACACTTGACACAGACATTGGATGCTCTCCCGTACACCCAAGTGTGTAAAATCAAACCTCTGCTGCCTCAGCGGTTTTCCAGGCTGCCTTTCCGCTACCGCGCTGCCTGACCGTGATGGCCGCACCATGTGCGAGTCCATAAATCATGTCACCTTTCACGGAGAGGGTGACACTGACACGTGGAAGAGTGTGTGCATGGGGATGAACCCCCAGCAGTGTATAAACGTCAACAAGCATCAGTCAGCACATTTTCTTGTTTAGCTGACTCTTTTCTCCAAAGCAACTTACAATGTTAAGTTACCTACAATTATTTATCCATTTATTCACCTGGGTAATTTTACGGGAGCAATTTAGGGTAAGTACCTTGCTCAAGGGGACTACAGCAGGAGGTCAGATTAGCAGCTGCAAACTTTGCCTCCAAAGGTAACAGCTCCAAGTACTGCACTGCCAGCTCCTTGCTGATGCCCCTCTATGTCTTCAGTGAACAACTTTAGCGCTGCCTTGGTACTCAAGAATTACTTCACCACTTAAGTCTGTGGGAATTGGAATGTTTAGAAATAAAGTCTTGGTACTTGTAATCTTTCTGTCCTGTTCTTACATCATCGAAAACCCTGTGCTCAGTTAAAGATTTTTTTTTTTGCCGTCATTACCCCATTTTAAACCTCCTTGGATGACTCTGTAAATGATACTCCCAACATTCAAAATTAAAAACGGCCATGTTTCTTCCAGATGGAACATCTCTCAACACACTTCTTCGTCTCAGTCTGTCAGCGTGCAAGTACCCCCCTGTTGCTTCATGTCTAAATTAGATGGCTCTTTGTTGGCCATAGGTATGATCCTTACGCTCTCGGCTAAACTGCTCCTTAAGGCAAAGAGGCCAGCAGTGCTTGTGAGTACTGAGCTGCAGGGGTTTTCTTTCACGCTCGTCATTTCAATCTCTCCTGAGGATCTTCTTTAGTGCCAGAACTCTAGTGCTCTCAGAAAGCTCAGATAAAACATTGATGAGGGACCCATTGTAAGTAGTGTATCTAGCAGTGTAAGTCACCTTGGTGAATAAGGTGTGTGGGATGATAACTCTACATGAAAATCATTGGAAGTCGCTTTGGGGGAAAGCATCTGCTAAATAAATAAGTTTAGGTAAATGTATACATCATCTGAAGCTGCTTGTCCCATACGGGGTGGCGGGGAACTGGAGCCTAACCCGGCAACACAGCGCATAAGGCTGGAGGGGACACACCCAGGACGGGACACCACTCCGTCATAAGGCACCCCAAGCAGGACTTGAACCCCAGACCCACTGGAAAGCAGGACCTGGTCCAACTCACCCCGCCACCCCGCCACCATGCCCTCTGCCAGGTAAATGTATATATGATTAAAAAAAGGCAAGAATCAGAGACTGTCAGGGGCTTCTCATCCTCTTCATGCCTGTTTCCCTGCGAAGGGCATCCATGGTGGAGGACTGGTCAGGGAGGAGAGGAAGGCTATCTAAGCTGCAGCTGTCCCAGGTGGGCCTGCGTCCAGCAGCCCTCCCCATTTTCACAGCTGAGGATGCACGTGGTTCCCTGGGCAGCAGGCAGGCAGCCTTCTGTCCTGCCAGCCTCCCTTGGTGCCAGGAGAGAAGAAGTCTAGGATCATGGAATCTCCACGTTCTGTTCAGCCTCCCGTCCTGCTGACTTGGCTACTGCAGGGTTAATGTGCCTGCAGCTCCGTTACACCGTTATTTCATTGCCATTTCAGCTTGTGGATTATTTACTTGAGTGTCTCACACTCAGTGTCCTTCACAGGGGAACAACACCACCGACCCTTATGTTATAGTCTGTGTCTTTAACCGCCTGGCTACCAGCTGATGTTCCGATGCTTTTGAAATGCAGGGTGCATCTGCCACAGCATGTTTGTTTGCAAAGTGAAGAGCTGCTGCAAGATTCCTTGAAATCGTTTCTCTGATTTCATATTTCAGTAAACTGCCAGCACACATACACACGCACACAAAAGTGTGCCCCCAGAAATCCAAGAGTGATGTCCAGTGGCATGTCTAAACCTCCTTGACAGGACTGTTAAGCTTTTTTTTTTTTTAAACCAGGAAGGAATTGCTGACTTCTTTAATTCCCTCCAAAATGTCCAGTTGTTTCCAGGGGCACAGCTGCATGGTGTACAATGAATCTCAGCTGTCAAGGCTTGGCGGGTGGGACAAGGGGTGCTTAGGAGCTCAATGTGGCTGGACTGACCAGTACCCGTCCCACCATCAGATACAGGCCACTTCGTACTGCAGAAGGTTAGGGATCAGAACATTTACATTTATTCATCTAGCAGATGCTTTTCTCCAAAGCGACGTACATCTCATAGAAAATACAGAACATGTATAAGAGATACAGATTTCATTACCAGCTTACTGAAAAGAGAAGTAAGCATGACTATGTTCACTAAACAATTTTGCTGACGTTTTGGGTCAAGGTGACAATGAGGTCATGGAAACGGACAACATCTCGCAGTCACTGTTTCAGGAGCAAGATGAAAACACACCTTGAACTTAAAATTAGTTTCCTGCGCACGAAACCCATTTCTCCTTTTCATTTGTACTAATTTATTCATTTATTTATTTATTTCTCCACAAAGAAATGTGAAATGATGTGGCCTTTTGCTCCCCCTAGTGTACAATAACATTATTGTGTTTTGCTTTTGTGTTTTTAATGCCTCCAGTGATGCTGAGGTCTGGCTACTGTAATGTACATCTATTTCGTTCACTTTCGCTGACCGCTTGGTGAGAGTCTCAGAGGTCCAGCGTCTATCCTGGAATCACTGGGCACAAGACTGGAAAGAACGCCACATCATCGAGGGGTAGTCGCACACTCGTACCCAGTCACGCAATACGGGTGATTTAGAGTAAACAGTTCACCTGGAGGGGGGGTGTGGTGACACAGCACTTTTGGCCTGTGCCTGCTCTCGGGTGGGTGTGGGGTTCAAGTCCCGCTTGGGGTGCCTTGCGATGGATTGGTGTCCCGCCCTGAGCGTGTCCCCTCCCCCTCCAGCCTTGCGCCCTGTGTTGCTGGGTTAGGCTCGGGCTCACTGTGACCCTGCTTGGGACAAGCGGTTTCATACAATGTGTTAGTTCACCTGGAACACGTCTTTTGGCTGTGGGAGGAAACCAGAGCACTTGAAGGAAACCGACAGAGACACACGAGAACGTGCAGACTGAACCAGACTGGAACCGACACCTAAACAGCCCACTGCACAACAGTGTCGCCATAATGTAAATGTGCTTTTACATTTTTTTATGCAAATTACTCTATCTAGTAATTTATCATTTTGTCCACTCTGGTACAATTCCTTTCAGTTCCTGTCTTATCTGGAAAAAGAAATCAAAACAGAAAGATCTACAGGACCTGCTTCTGCTGAGATTCTTGGGCTTATTTCCAAACCGAATTCACTGACATAATTACTCTCCTGCATTGTGACAATGCTTCTTATGGGAAGGAGAACTTTTTTTTGAAATATTGTATATTGGCTCAGTTCTAATCAGGATATTTTGCCAGTCAGGCAGACTCTGTTGAGACCTGTCGTATTTGCATTTCTGTCGCCAGAAGAATTGGACCTGATTTTAATGGCACTGCCAAAACCAATGAATAATAGCTGCATCTGATTTCTGTGAAGTTTAATCGATGGAGAAAGAGTCCAGTAGACAATGCCAGACAATGCCATCATTTCAGCTTGTTTAAATCTCCATAATGCAAAGAACTGCAAACAACGAATATAAATGATTGTCAGAGCAAACACCATTTTTTATTAGAAAAGGATTATTTTATTGTGCTTACTTTATATTTTTATATCACTGGATGATGTCAGTTGATGTTTTTATTGGTAAGCTAGTAGAGTAGTAATTAGAGCTGTTGCCTTTAGACCCAAAGGTTGCAGGTTTGATCCCCCCTCTGTGTGTTGTACCCTAAATTGCTCCAATAAAAATTACACAGCTGTATAAATGGGTAAAATAATTACAAGTAGCTTAACACTATAAGCTTCTTTGGAGAAAAATGTCAGCTAAATGAATAAATATAAGTCAAGGGGCTCTTTGGGATGGGATGCAAAAACCTACCTTGATTGCTTGAGAATAAAGGTATTGGTGTAGCTGCTGAGTGAGACCTATTCTTTGCCGCCCCATCACTCTTACACACACACACACACAGAGAATGCTGTAGTTGTTTGAAACTGTAAATCCATTAATCTCCAATAACCACTCTTTAATTTAATGCACAGAGATGCTGGTAGTGTAGTACTAAGAGCAGCTGTCTTTAGACCCAAAGGTTGCAGGTTCTAATTCCACCTACTGCTGTAGTGTCCTTAAGCAAGGTATTCACCCTAAAATTGCTCTGGTAAAGAATTACCCAGCTGTATAAATGGATAACTAATTGTACAACCCCAATCCCAAAAAAAGTTAAGAAAGCATGAAAAATGCTAATTAAAAGCAAAAAGGAGTTATTTCTACATTTACTTGACTTGTTTTGAAACAAAAACAGTATGAAGACAATGTGTTTAATGTTTTACCTAATCAGCTGCATTGTTTTTTGAAGATATACATTTATTCTGAAATGAATGCCTCCAACACATTCCAAAAAAGTTGGGTCAGCTGAGTGTTTACCCTTGTAATATCACCCTGTCTTTTAATAACACTTAGTAAGCATTTGGGCACTGAAGACACCAGTTGGTTAAGTTTAGAAAGTAGAAATTTCCTCCATTCATCCATTATACAGGTGTGCAGCTGTAAAGGACCTTCGTTGCCATATTTTGCGCTTCATAATGGGCCACACATTCTCAACTGGAGAGAAGTCAGGACTGCAGGCAAGCCAGTCTAGTACCGGCACACTGCTTACGCAACCATGAACTCGTAATCTGGGCTGAATGCGGTTTGGCGTCGTCCTGCTGGAAAATGCAGGGACATCCCCGGAAAAGATGGCACCTGGACGGCAGAATATGTTGCTCCAAAATTTCTACATATCTTTCTACATTGATGGTGCCCTCACAGAAGTGCAAGATACCCCTCCCATGGGCACTGACACACCCCCATACCATGATGGATGCTGACTTTTGGACCTTAAGCTGATTACAGCTTGGATGGTCCTTTTCCTCTTTGGCCCAGAGAACATGATGGCTGTTTCTTTCCAAAAACTCTTTGACATGTTGACTCACACACGCACTTTCTGAACCGCTTGTCCCAAACAGGGTCACAGGGAACCAGAGCCTAACCTGGCAACTCAGGGCATAAGGCTAGAGGGGACACACCCAGGACAGGATGCCAGTCCACCACAAGGCACCCCAAGTGGGACTCGATCCCCAGACCCACCGGAAAGCAGGACCCAGTCCAACCCACTGTGCCACCGCGCCCCCTACATGTTGACTTATTGGACCAAAAAACATGATTCCACAGTGCTACTGTCCATCTCAGATGAGACCGAGCCCAGAGAAGGCAGCGGCGCTTCTGGACTACATTGATGGATATGGCTTCTGCCTTGCATAGTAAAGGTATAACTTACATCTGTGGATGCAGCAGCAAACGGTGGTGACTGACAAAGGTTTACGGCAGCATTCCTGAACCCATGTCATGATATCCATTACAGACCGATGGCAGTTTTCAGAACAGTGACATCTGAGGGATTGGAAATCATGTGCATTCGGGAGTGGTTTTACATACCAAGACTTTACCAGATTCCTTTAATCTTATCCCTATATTGTCCACTGTAGAGGGTGAAATGCTCAAAACCCTACCAATTTGTCTTTTGGGGGGGGAGTTATTCTCAAAGCACTGGATTATTTGCTGCCACATCTGTTGACAAATTGGTGTACTTTAACCCATCCATGCACTTGAAGGACTATGTCTTTTTTGGAGGCTCCTTATATACTGCAGCATGATTGCCTTACCTGTTTAAAATTACCTGTTTCACATCACATTGTTATCTCAACTTGTCACATTGTTATTAGTCCTAAACTAACCCTGTCCCAACTTTTTTGGCATGTGTTGCAGACATCAGTTTCAGATTAAATGTATATCTTGAAAAAACAATGCAGCTGATTAGGTAAAACATGAAATAAATTCTATACTGTTTTTGTTTGAATACAAGTCAAAGCCAATTTAGAAACGCTTTTTCTTTTCATTAGCATCTTCCATACTGTCCCAACTTTTTTGGAATTGGGGATGTAAGTTGCTTTGGAGAAAAGCCTCAACAACAAAATGAATAAATGTGGGGTTACAAGGGCCAGGAGTCAGTCCCAGAAAGCTCATATCACAGAGCAGGTGTTCGGCGTTGTTATGTTAATAAATTGTCACTTTATGCAGTGACACTGACACAGGCTCATAGGGTTAAAAATTCTGAGCTTTTCAACATCTTGAAAGCCAACCTGTCTGTACCGTGATTTGTTCCATCAGCAGCTTTCCTTGTTTTACCTGAGCACCTGGGCCTGCCCCCAAAAACCATCCTCGATTTGATGCACTCATTACATTGTGAGATTTTTAAGCTGGTGAGTAGGTGCGGTACAGAAATGAAGCATAAAATTCATCTGCGTAAAGAAGGTAATTAAAGAGAAACATCATTTTGCAAACGCAACCGGTGATCGCAGGTATTAATGATTAATGATTAATTTTCGCATATGTTTTGTTGAGTGAGTCACTCAAAGCAGGGCCAGGACACACTAAAAATGCTCCATCTGAATCAGCACGAGTGAATTAAACTTCATGAAAATGATTCCATTCCACACCAGAACGCATGAATCATGTGTATTTACGGATACGTGCATCATTTCTGTTGTATTTTGCTTTGTTTTTCTGCACTTCATATTGACTGGTGTTGAAACAGGAATAGACGTGGTTTGCTGCTTTTGCCTGCGCAACCAGAAAGTACCTTCTTATTGGTGTATCTCTTGGTTTTATTTGCATATATTTGCATATGTACGCCTACAAGGCGCAATCTGTCAGCGGAAGGAAGGTTTCAGTGCAGCGTCTTATGACACAAGAAAAAAAGGTCAAAGTAACGGTTCGCACCGCAAAAGTAGTAATAATAATAAAATAATTAAATATGATGGAGAAAATTATGAAAAACATATGCTGCTCTTCTATCATTTTTGTGAATTATTATTTGTAAACTAAGCATTTGCGTTCCGTACCCTGGATGGATGCTATTTAAAAAACCTGCAATCTACGTTCATTAAATTCTTTCGGCGACCTTCACAGCGGGAAAAGATATATAATAGTTGTACCGTCCACAGATTCCAGTGTCTCAGTGAAGCTTGCCGGTTATCAACAAGTGGCCGGAACGATCATCGGAGCGCATCAGGCGTAGCACCGACCGCCCGTCTGATTGTGCATTTCGCCCCTCCTCTCTGTCGTGTCATTGGTCGCCGTTGTGCGATGCTGCACGGCGATTGGCTTACACCTCCTCGTGAAAGAACCACGTTTGTTGTCAATATTAAGGAGAGCGCAGCCTCGTCATTGGTCGGCGCTGACAGAGGGTGCGCTGCGATTGGTTGACATCGTGTTCAGAAAGAACCACGCGTGTTGTCGGTGTCGAGGGCGGCGGAGCCGTGCAGTCACTGCTAAGACGAAGCCCGGAGAGGAGTTGGTGTCTGAAGCATCAGAGAGAAAAGGGCTATAGTATATGAGCTGGACAACTGCCAATTAGTCCTACGACCAAAATGAGTAAGACATTAATAGCTGCGATACTGACACACAGGTGAAAACTTGAGGTGAAGTGACAGTCAGTACGTTAGATACATTGATTTACACATAACAAGAAATTGCGCAAAACAAGTGTGAAGACGAAGGTAAAGCAGTGCAGATTAACAGTTAGTTACTACTATTCAGTAAACGGTGCTCAGAGAAGAACTGCGCCTAGGACGTCGTAGACTCGGCTGGGGAAAGAAAGGAAGATGTCCAGAAAAAAGGCGGTGAAGGGGAAAAGTAACAGCAGTCCGACAGCATGTAGCCCGAAGAGCACAGGTAAGGGGAAGACGAGCAAGGCGCTGAGCTGCGGAGCGGAGAGTCCTTCCAACGGGGTTGTCCGGCCCAGCAGACCGTCCCTGAGCAACAGCAGCGAGTTCTACGACATGGCTTTCAAGGTGGGTGGCCAGACGAGGCGAAATAAACTGAAGTAAAGTAAGTGTCAAAGTGCCCGATTATCTAATAATGGAACGGTGACTCAAACTCTGCGTTTCCGCGTCAGTTTAAAATAACTGTCTTAATTACACGGAAGCCCGGCGACTTGGAGTGATTAATCACGGAAAGTTGGTAAGTCTGAGATGATGGCGGCAATGAGGGGAGACGACCCCACCAGGTAGAGGGATGGAGCTGTCCACACAACACGGACGGAGCAGCAGTGTCCATTTCCCGCCTCATACGAGTTAACGCGGAGCTGTGTTTTTCAGCGAGTGTAGCAGCTCTGCCTGCCGTACAACCGTAATATTTATTTATTTATTTTTTTTAGAACATTTTCCACCTCAGCTTCTCCGTTCGAAATCCACTCGGCTAACTCACTGCAACGGAAAGCTAGATCCTCACAGAAAGTCAGTGAGTGCTGTTTTTTGCGAAGTCGGATTAATTTATGACAATCAATGATTTGATAAAAACGTTACAATCTTTTTCTTTTTTTGTTTTTCCCTCCACACGGCGTGGTCACGAATTCGCACCTTTTCGTGTGCGCTCGTATTTCATCTGTTTGCGGGTGCGTCAAACAGCCATCATCAGTCACCAGCGGGCGCGCGCTCCTGCACCAGCTGTGTCAATACAGATAATCCCCGAGCGAGCGGCGGGAAGCGCGCGCGGTGCACGCGGCTCTCTTCTTAATGGCAGTAAGGATGAGCCCCATTGATGTAACGAGCCACCCCTCCTTTTCATTTGAGAAGAGAATGCATGTAATGAGGCACAATTTAGACTTGAACAGAGGAATTACAGGAGGTGAAGGATGGGGTTCTGCTGTCTTCTGAATCAACAGGTGCCTCAGCACACCAAAGCCTCAAGGTCATTCATGGCCCAGTAGCCTGTCTCTTGGACTTGCAGTGGCCACATCTGCAACCACCTTGTCCTCCCAGTGTCTCGGTGCACTCTTCTGATGAGTGCATTTGTTTAAACTGCTTGATTGCCATTTGATATTAATCTTGACCCCAGATTAAATGTGTATAGCAAAGCACTTTTTTTTTTAACCATTTTCTGTTTAAAGCAGGAGGCTGTCATTCAGCCTTGGGTCAGTGTATCGCTGCCATGGTGTAAGAACCTTCACATTGCAGCGTATGGCAGCGAGAATGACTCACTGGCAGAATTTCTTCAACACCAGAACCAGCATTGTTCAGTTCTTGTGATTGAGGTACCAAAACAAAACTGCACAGCAAGTCATTGAATTGTTCTTTCTTCTGCGGAAAAGGGCAGACAAACCAATCGTTTTACAATACATCACTCCTCTTGACTAAAAAAAGACTTGAAGACTCCTGGGAGATTAGGCTGGGATTTCTTTTTTTCCCTCTCATCTTAAAATGCTGTTACCGAGAGGCCGGCCCACACAAGCTGCGCTCTCAGACCAGGCCTCAGAGGCACTTGTTGTGGAACAGTAGGAGTGCGGCTCGCCTTGACTGCTGACCTGCTTACTCACTGCACATAACCAGTGGTGTGCCTACAACCCCCCCAGACACCTCCTTTCATCCCACATGGTTTCACCCTGTTTCTCCTTGTGGTTCAGGGGAGATATCATGTCAGAATAAGGTTAACCCTTTCGGTGATGTAAGACTTGAACTGGGAGCCAAGGTCTGGGTGATGAGTTTGTATTTGGGCTCTTGTGCTGGATTTGGTTTGTGTGTTTGCACTGTAAGGACTCTTGATGTGCATGATAAATCTAGACCCTGTCTTCTACAGCTAAATGCATGTTTGAATTAACCTCCCTGAGATATGTTATGCTCTCTACTACAGTGTCCTGCTATGACAATCCACCTGGGAGCAGTTGCAGTGTAAACGATCCAACCCAAGGGGAAAAAACAAAATGAATATATGCATGTGAAATTTCTGATTCCACTACCTGTGTGTTTTTAAAATGATGGGTGTTGTTACTCTTTAAATCACCCAGTTGGTTATCACCACTAATGATATGCTCAGTTGTTGAAAGTTGCCCACCTTCTCTCGGTCACTATTTGCAGTTTAGAATATCAAAAAGCATCACAACACAAGAAAATCAGTCATGAAAGCTGAACTGCTGGTAGATGCCACTGGTATTGAGTGGCTGTTTAGCCATTCATGGTTTGACTGCTTTCTTTTGACAGGAGTGGCTTTGACTTATGTGACTGACATGTTTTCTCCTACTGGGGAGTCTTCAGTTCCTCATGAGCCTCAGTTTCCCATCCCACCTCTGTACATTGTCAACATCGCCATTTTTTTTTCCAAAGTCAAAGGAGGTCCATAGCTGCCTATTCAACATCACTTCCCATTATTCAGTCCCAGAATATTCCATATTCAAATGTGTAAAGAAAGACTTAGACATTCAGTAAATGCTATTGTCTCTTGGATGTGTTATTTCCATGAAGAGTATTCAGAAACTCCTGCATGCTTCAAAAACTGTTTTTAAGTGACCACCAATGAATGATATGGAACACAGGGTGTGGTGGGAAAGAGGGATAGGGTCTGAACACTTTTGTATTACCCTGCTATGTGAGGGCTTGAGTTTCTTGGATTTTGGTGCTGCTGTGTTAGGAGAAGATGTGATTATTGTTTTCAGCCCATTTGCTGCATGGTGTGGTAGCACATTGAGACCATGTCCCTGGGCTCAGTCTGGCTCCTCTCTGTCTGCAGGTGATGCTGGTTGGGGACTCTGGTGTAGGCAAAACCTGCCTTCTTGTCCGCTTCAAGGATGGGGCCTTCCTGGCTGGAAGCTTCATCTCCACTGTGGGGATCGACTTCAGGGTATGTGCTACGGGAGAGAAAACACACTTGCGCGTATACATTTAACACGACAAAAAGATCCGCGTATGCCCACAAAGACTCGTATATATGCGGTTATACACATGCAGTGTTCAACAAGCTTAGTGTCCCCCATTGCTCTGGGATTGAGCAATACTGCAATTGCAGAGGGATGGTCAGGATTTCCTCCTGTACATCCGGCACCTGACTATTCACTTCAACAAATTTTGTTAGCACAAGGAGGGCAAATAACAGAAGGAAAGTAGCTCGTTCAGGACCGAAATGTTTACTTTGTTCTCCACATGACTAACAGGTCTTAATAGCTGTGCATTACACAGTTTAATGTGTCCATTTATGGCTCATTGTTCTAACTATTTTGATTTAATTTCCTAGTTTGTGTCTCTGCCTTGAATCGCTCTGTAGGCTGGCATGGATGCTTTGAAATGTTCCCTGATTTGTTTCATTATGTAAGACAAGGCAACAAGTTGAAAATTTGTCCACATTTCAGTGTTCTTTATGGATGCCTATTCAGTATGCATTTCCCAAAGCACCAGCAAACGTCTGGCTGTGAGGTAACGTCTTAGGTGGAGCGATGTGATTTTGTGTGTAAGATGTTCCTTTGTAATCTGTGTGCTATTTCCTGGCTGTTCTGCAGGAACTCAGGAATTGGTATCAAGGTCTTACAGTGGCGGTAAAGAATCACCTTGGTAGGCAGGGAGACTGTGTTTTGTTGCAGCAGGGGATGAAGTTCTAGAGAACAGTGTCATCTGAATCCTTACTGAAGATATTTTCCACCTGTGTTCAATGGGGTCAAACCCCCAACCAACACCCATCAGCCTTGTGTTAACCGACCACAAAAGTGCAAGAGGAAGGGAGAAGGAAGACTCTGACATCGCAAAAATGCTTAATTTCTCTGCAAAAATATGACCTTTCAGAAACACATTGTCAGTGTTGCTGATTCACAGTCGATGGGCCGTGAGATGCCCCTTCAGTGGGTTGGCAGCTTTGGTCCACACTGGCTGTGTGTTGCTTAATGTTCTGCTCTAGTGAAGAAGAAAATGACAGCCTCTCCAATAGTTGATGTGCGGAATATTCAGAGTTGTTATGAGTGAAACAATCCAGAATGCTTGTCTGTCTGGAATTGGAAGACCAGTTGAGAACCTTCAGGCCTGGGAAGGCTACATTTTCAAGATGTTTAAATAATGCCACATGCCGAGGCGCATGCTTTAAATGTGTATTGAAGCTTCAGTTACAGATTTCAGCTTCAGAGATCCACTGTAATGCTGAATTATGGCTTTTGGAGGGTTCTATCCCTTACTTGTTGAGTGTCTTACAAATCTTATATATTTCCCTGACTCTTCCAACATTTAGCTAAATAAAGAATAATATTTCACACATCAGTTTCAGTTTTCCAAACTTGATGTGGATTCATTTTGAATTCCATGTATTGATTATTTTCCCAAGAGTCCCCCCCCACCCTCACTCAAGTGTCTGCTTCTTCCTGTGACACACAGCTTTGCAAGTTGTGGTTTGTGCATTTTCTATAGTGTACCATACCAGCAATATGCAGCAAATGAAATAAGCCTTTCTCATTCTACCCTTGTTTGATCCAATTAGCTGCCTGTGGCCAGCCAATATCAAAAGGCACACTGGATATGATTTTATATGTCACAGAGTACAGTAGACTGGTTGCTTTCAGTTTGGTGCATTCTTAAGTGATTTTAGACTTGTTGTTTATGCAGAACATAGAAATGTGTGGTGTTAGATTTTTCTGAATTCAGCACTTTTTCGGGTCTATACAGTAAATATATGTTACATTTATTCATATAGCTGATGCTTCTAAGCAACTTATAATGTTAAGCTACTTTACAATTATTTATTCAGTTAGGTAATTTTACTTTAAGCAATTAGAGTAAGTACCTCACTGAAGGGTACTACGAGTTGAGGTGAGATTTGAACCTGCGACCTCTCAGTCCAAGGGTGGCTACTAGCTGTCCCACTAGGTGTAACTGTGTTATTAATTTTGCAATAATCGTTTTATGTTGAAGTATTAATTTTGAACACTAGTTTGGAAACTGAAAGTTAATCCTCAAAATGCATTTAGTGCGTGTTGCTCCCTGTCCTTGCCGACTTCCGTCTGCACAGTGCAAAATTGCCACAGAGCCTCTTTCTTCTGGGCTCCCAATATTCCTCACATGTCAAGCTGCTCTTGTTTAGATGTTTTCATGTTGTTGTCCTCAGTGTCTGCCAAACCACTGGAACATTTCACCAAGCACTCAACATTTGTGCTTTTTGTAGAGTGTGTAATTATGCAGTAACATTTTATTGCATTGCCAATAATAGGATTATGAAAAACAAGCATTCTGTTGTAAATTTACGTTGGACAGAACCATCCACTTCAGTGTTGCCAGTCTGGAATTTGGGACTTGAACAGGTCTTTTTCTGGCACACTCAGTATCTCACCAAAAGTGTGTTTATTTAAATTAGATTTCTCAGGAGCATCACTTTGGGTTCCGGTAGTTTTCTGTGGATATGTCGTAGCACTCCTCTCTCTTTCCTTTGTTTTGTATCACAGCAGTGACTTTCGATCTTTTCGTGACTGAGAAAATGAATGAACAAATGAATCGCTATGCTGTTGCACATTCATAGCTACGTTAATCAGTCTTCCTGTAACTCTGCTTTAGAGTAACAGACATCCAGCGGGAATGTCTCAGCAATCAGTGTAGTGAGGCTCGGTAGCCTTTGCTCATTAACTGCATATCTACAAGTCCTGGTACTTGACTGCAAATCACACCAGATGTGAAATCGGGAAGTGATGGAGGAGGTGGCATACATACCGTGCTGTTCTGTTCTGAGTATCAGTGTTCGCAGTACTGATACAGAGCAAAGTGATCTGCACCACCTTACTAGTTAAGAAAAGCACGGTCGAATATCAACAGGACCTTCAGCCGGAACTGGAGCCCAACAGTAGTCACGTGTGTGGTTGTCTGTGTACACACATGTAGTTGTCATTGTGCACTGAAGATTGTCCAGAATGAAAGGGAGGAGAGGCAGGAAAGAGGGTATTTATAGAGAGGACATCACTGAGTCTGTGATGCAGTAAAGGAGAAAGCTGAGAAGTGTGCTTCAGATGGAGACATGAAAGTCATGTGCAGTGCTAAGTGTATGACTGTTATTGTGGTTGATTTTCTGTTTGAGCAGCTTGCCCATTAAGCGCTCTGAAGTTGATCTAGCTCCAACAGGAGAAACACAGTTTCAGGAAAGGCTAATTTGGGGACACGTAATAGTGTCATGGTGATCAAGGAACATTGTGCCTTCAGTGTAAATTCAGATTAATACTCATTAACGCTGTCTGCGAAACGGTGGGGGTTCTAGGTTGATCGCAGTGCTAGAATTCCAGCTATTCCTTCACTCAGTGTTTCTTGTCTCGATTAGCGCTACACGCTCATATTTCCTGGCTGTGACAGACAGAGACAGACAGCAGCTGGACAAGCCTAACAGTGTTAAATGTTGTGGCCAAGTACCTTTCCTCCTCTACCTTGGGTTCCTGGCAGCTGATGAGGCTACCTGCTGCTTGACCTTTCCACCAGAGGTTAGTGTTTCGCCTGCTGAACCAGGGATTGTTCCTTCTTCATGGTTGAGCAGCTTTTATATTTTTATGTCCTGCATGTGAAATATTTTCAACCCCCCCCAACACTGCCAATCTGAGTTAAAGCATATAAATATATTTCTTATGTTGTTAAGAAATGTAATTACATGAGGAAAGTGCTGAATAGTTTTTGTGGAACAGAACTCCTCACAAGACCTGGTCAAAGTACATGTCTCTGGGCTACAGTTTATGTATCGCACACACGCCATAAGAGTAGCTTTTGTGTTTTTGACTTTCAGCATAAATTGTGGGGGTGTGGTGGTGCAGTGGCGCATTGGGTTGGACCGGGTCCTGCTCTCTAGTGGGGCTGGGGTTCGAGTCCCGCTTAGGGTGCCTTGGGATGGACTGGTGTCCTGTCCTGGGTGTGTCTCCTCCCCCTCCAGACTTATGCCCTGTGTTGCTGGGTTAGGCTCTGGCTCCCCACAACCCCAAGTGGGACAAGCAGTTTGAGAGAGAGAGAGAGAGAGAGAGAGAGAGAATGCATTGCCGTGATTCCTTTTCTGTTCTTCCCTTAAAACTGTGCCTCAGAAATCGGTTTTCTTTGTAATTTGGCTCTGTAATTTAGACAGGCTGCAGACAAGGCATCAGACGGCCAAGATAAATCAGATGATGTAATGTTATATCACTCCATCTCCATAATTACATTTTGGTCCACTTAATCATCTGGGCTCTGCTACACAAGGATTACTTACTTTGACAAATGTTGAAGTTATTCGGCTCTGTTTCCTTTACAGGGAAACTGTAATTTTTTCAATGGCTCTGATCTGTGAAAATATGATATGCTCCATGTATGTACCATCTTGGGGTTTTTTTTTTTTTTTGGTCCAGTTGATATTGCTTTGAAAACCTCTGTAAGCACTCTTCCTGAGAAAGATGAGTGTATGTGCATCCGTCTCCTGTGAGGCACCTTGTGAAAGAGTGCACGTGACCAAAGATGTCTTAATCTAAGGTAAATACAGAGCAGAGGCAGATAGATGACAGCTAAAGATCAGTCCTGAAAATGCAGACAGGACCTTGTCACCATGATTTTCCACAGTCAGCAAGGCACACTGACATGTGCCATAGTGATCACCAGTGCTCCACGATGTAACCGTGACAGTGATTGTCTAGGGCTGAGGCGACCAGAGATAAGCATTTGATGTCTGCATACAGGATTCATTTATTATTCTGCTCCATACAACTGACAGACGTACAGTTTTCACATGCGAGAAATTATCATGAATGTTCTTTCAGGGAAATGATCCCTAGTCCGGAATAACAATGGCAAATTGTCGTTACCATGGCAGTCTACCAACTTGATGAAGCTGTTGGGTGCTGGTCTAGTGGCGGGAGGGCTTTGGTTCTTCAAGACGAAAGTGGATTATGGGTTCTCAACAGGCTGAATTGTTAGAGTATAACTGATGTGTCCATTATGAGCCCATTAAGGAATGGTGAGGCCTATAGGTCTCCTGTGAGTGGTTTGTAGTCATTCACCCATGTCTTGAGGTTGTACATACAGCTGTTGGAATAATTAGTAAGTTAAAGCCTTTTTTTTTTTTTTTTTTTTTTTTTTTTTGTAAACATTATTACCCAAAGGATTGGTCATGGATCGCTTCGTACATGGCATCAATTCACAGACGGTCTCATTCTAGGTCAGTACTGGCGCTGCTTCTCTCACCACTGGGCACCATTCAGCTCCTGTGGCAGCTGGGCGTGTGCTACATGAGACTCATGAGGATCTAGGGATTCAGGCATCTTTTTGTGATGAAGATGTGTAAATGTAAATTTAAGGTGAAGTAAACCTGATTCTTTTGGTGTTTTACATACCCGGCACATTTTACTTGCAATCACTCTCCAAGAGCACTTTCCTAGGTTTCAAACGGCACCCCTTTTAAAATGTGCAAAGCTAACACATAAAACCGCTTTGTGTTCCCTGAGATAGACATGCATGTGGCAGTGCATTGCACAGCCTTTCGATGTGATGGCAGAAGCACTGGTCGCAGATGAGGAGGTGGAAGTCCTGCTGGTTCTTTATCTTAATCCCCAGGGGAAGTGCAGAAAGAGTGACATACTCTCTCTGTTTTTTTGAAGTGTGAGTCTTTCGTTTTAATGCGTAGTTGGAAGGCGGTCCTGGAGGGAATTATGTTGTTCAGTGTAAATTCTGCATCTCTCATGCTGCTGGTCTATGGAGGCTTTCTTGCTTCCGCTCCCATATTGATTGAAATAATAGAAAACAAAGTCAAAGCATCACTGTTTTCTAGGTGTAAATTAGTAGCACTTTTGGTGCTGTCATCTGTCCTGATTTCAGCAAGGTTCTGCTCTAGTCAGCCTTCCACCCAGTGTAATGTCTTAAGATAATTTTTTTTCATTCATTCATTCATTCATTTATTTATTATTTTTTTTTTTTTTCCCTCCCCCCCACAGGGATATAGGGAACAGGTGTAATCTTTGGCTAATGGCATATCACAGCCTAGTTCATCACAGGCACTCTTTGAAGTGAAGCCAAAGCCCATGTCATCACCGGTACGATTGTGGCAGAAGCAGGCCAGCCCCACGTTTGTTTAGCAGAGTCAGGATGAAATCTCATCTTTGCTCTTAACAACACAACATGTACACACGCACACACTCTAGCACATGTTGTTTGGCTCTGTTGCACGCACACCCAGGCACATTCACATGCTCTCCCACTTATCCAGACACCCACACAAACACACCCACACATCTTGTGGCTACTAGGGTTGCGATCACTAGTGCTGTGTTGTCAGAAGAAGGTGGAGGCAGGTCAGGTTGCAAACAGGTCTGGACAGCATGCCTTGCACGTTAACTTCCTGCTCCACGACCATGGGGATGCTGGAAGGCCATTGAGTGGGAACAAGCTGACTGACCTCTGTGCTGAGGTTTGTAATATGCGCTTAATAAACTGCTGGGAGAGAACAGCTTTTCACTCCTGCCAACTTTTTTGTAAGGCTTGGTAAACACAGAGTAAGTGTGATGTGCTTTTACTGTGAGCCTAGGGAGGCTTATACCTGAATCCAAATAGCAGCAGGATAAAGAGCTTAAATCACTGGGACTAGGAGGGGAAAGCATTTCAGAAAGGAAACTTAAAAAGATTTATTTACTGATTTATATTTAAAGACCTTGCTCTTGACCATAATGTATGACAAATCATAGCATTAAATTGACCATGACTGCACTTTTGCAGCCGTCCCAGATAAAGTATAATTAAATTTGAAAACAGGAAAATTATCTTAAAATGGGCAGCTGTAGCATGCGGGAAAGAGTTCATCTGTTTGATTCCAAGGGGCAGCATGATTATACAGCTGGAGAGAGTGACTGCTTTTAGATAACTATGCACCCAGTGGCCAAAGTGTGGCCAGTTAGTATGTAGCTGGTCTGAATCTTTTTTTTGCTCATGGGCTGGTAATACTCAACTACTGCATAATTGTGTCTCAGGGGCTGACAGCTGTTGAGTGAATCTGTTATCTAACTGCTCACATGGCCTGAGGTTGAAGAACTCTTCAGGGCTGGGTGTGTGGCTGCTGCTGTGCATACAGCCCAGGTAGTCATGACAACCCCTTTGTAGCAGCCTGCTTCACATGGCTGATGGCTGAAGGACCTGTAGCCTGTTGCTCAGCAGCTGGGCCGTTCTGCAGTTGAGTTGTCCATTTCTGCTTTTCTGGATGCAGGACATCTTGCTTTGAAGGGCCCATTATCAAAGATTCACCACAGAGCACTTAGTGTAAAAATAAAGCTTCTTTTCTATGTACAACCACAAGGCATTTTCGTTTGGCCACTTGCGTGCCCCTCCTTGTGCAATGACTGCTTGCATAAAGGTTTGATTGGTTTTTGCAGAAAATGCAAGTAGCTGGAGGACCACTTACGGCATAGTTGCTCTGATTACTAGTTAACGTGAAGCACTGTAGTTCCCCCTGTTGTGTGGAGTTACTTAAGCTCAGCAGCGAACTTGCTGGGGTCATTAATGGAAAGCTCAAGATTGCTTTGCAGCAGATTGATGGCGCTGTCGGTGCCATTTTCCGTGGCACTGCGGAAGGCCCGTCTGCACTGGATGTCAGGACAGCTGACAGCAGTCTGTCAACAATCCGGCCCCATGGAAGTGCAGCCACCTGCTCACCCCAGGTTCCTCCATCAAGCTCACGTTGAGAATCGATCTGGTTGCATCAGAGAGTGATGGGCTTCTCATGTTCATCATTCCGCCACTGTGGCCGAGACAACAGTTGGAATGTTGTGCTGTTTATACCTTTTTTTTATGTTTTCTCATGGTGGCCAGTTCTGCAGCTGTGCTGTTCAGTGGCCCTCGCCTTTGACAAAAAAAGCTTACTGAACACTTGGCTCCGCTGTGTGACATTCAGCGCCCAGCATTATTGATCTACAGGGAGCATGAAGCAGAGTGAGAGCACACAGCTTGACTACACATTTTCCATCCTCCAAAACTTGTTTCTAAACATTATGTTGTCAGCTGGAACCAAGAGTCAGTTTACTTTCTTTCAGATATTCCTCAAACGAGCATGGGGAGATTGTCTTTCAGAGCTTTCACACCAGTAAATAATATGTTGAGAATAGCATTGCACACTTTAATTCAGGTAATTAGAAGAGACCTTGGCCTTACAGTTTATGCCATGATCTTGTTTAACAACACACCTTATTACCGCTATTCATTAGTGTCATTTGAAGCATATCCCACAGAAGGCATTTTGCATAGGCTTAAATCCTGTTCAACTTTAACTCGATGTTTTGTCTCCTTATAATACTAAGTTTCAGTAGAAGTACGGAGACGCATGTTGCTGCAGCTGCAGTCATTCGAAGACAGTAGTTCAGAACATTCAGCTTAACGTGTTGATATATGTATTTAATGAATCAACCATAAGTCTGCACTGTAATGTACCGTAATATTAATGGCTATTCACACTCAGGGTTGGGCATTTTAAAGAGGACTCCAGCAGAAGGAATCAGATGCAGGCATAGTCAAACATGCAGTTTCCCGTTTGCCATGCCTTTTCAATAGGAGATGCTAGTGAGGTCTCTGGGCTCGATCTCCTGTTTTGCTAGAAGATAAAGCAGGACAATAGAGAGGTAAGAGCTGCTTAAAAGTAAGCTCCCCTTGATGCAGCTGGTAACATAGTGGTTAGAGCTGCTGCCTTTGGACCTAAAGGTTGCAGATTCAAATCTCACCTTTAGCTGTAGTACTCTTGAACAAAGTACTTACCCTAAATTGCTCCAGTAAAAATTACCCAGCTATACAAATGGGTAAGTAATTGTAGATAGATTAACACCACAAGTTGCTTAAGCATGAGGTTGGATGGAGCTCACTGGCTTTCTGCAGTATGTTCATTCTGTGCTTTACCCTGTGAAGCACACATCTCAGAGAAGAGCTAAGTGGTTGCAAGCAACACAGCCCCCTAGATCTGTTTTTCTTTGCAGTTCTCCCAGGCTCTTTGACTGATGCTGACGTTTCTGGTCCCTCTCAGCCATTTGCAATCAGCCAACATCCTGCTCTGCCAGGGGCCTTTCAGCGCCAGACACCCTTCCCGTCAGCTTCCGCCATGCCAGTCTACAAAGAATGTGCGATGCTGAGAGATTTAGACTCGCACGGATATGCTCTGCGCAATTGTTCCTTCAAGTCCACAACAAAAGATTGAGTACAGCTGTGTGGATGAAAACTCATTCTTTTTTTTTTTTTTTTCTTTTTTTTTTTTTTGCTGAAATGAGCAATAAGTCGCCAGTGATAATGGTTTCTTCTGGAGACACACACAGCCTTTCAGTAATGGACACAGAGTGGGTGGAGTGTGTTTCTGTGTGTGTTGCTGTAAGCTGTCACATTTTATTCAAATATCAAAATATGACTGGGATGTTTTATAATTGGGGGGGCGTGGTGGCGCAGTGGGTTGGACCGGGTCCTGCTCTCCAGTGGGTCTGGGGTTCGAGTCCCGCTTGTGGTGCCTTGCGACGGACTGGTGTCCCGTCCTGGGTGTGTCCACAACCCCGTATGGGACAAGCAGTTCAGAAAGTGTGTGTGTGTGTGTGTGTGTGTGTGTGTGTGTGTGTGTGTGTGTGTGTGTGTGTGTGTGTGTGTGTGTCTTCTATAATTGTTGAAGATTCAGTTATGCCCAGTGATGTTTACTAGGTCAACAAATAAGTAACCCGGTATGCTCCTCGGTGGCCTGTTCACAAGCATTTTGTAGCCTGTTGCACAAAGAGCGGGAAGTGGCGGAAAATATTCAATCAAGGCAAGTAATCAGATTAGTCAGACAGCTAAGCTAGTGGCACAGCACACATATCCATCTGGTGTGAACAAAGTGTGATCTACTCTTAAATGTGGGCACACTGGCCATCTCGACTTACTTAAATTTTTATCTTAAATAATTCATATCTTACAGAACTGTAAGTTAATAAAAGAGTAGTTATATTTTATGTGCCACGACAGATAGTACTGCCGCCTCGCACTACCTGGCCTGTTTGGGTTCGCTTTGAATCTAGCACAGCTTGTGTGGAGTTTGTTCTACCTGTATTTTGAGTGGATTTCCTTCAGATGCTCAGGTTTCCTCCCACAGTCCAAAGGCCTGCTGTACACGTGAATGGGCAATGCTTATTGTATGAATATGTGAGTGTGTGCCTGTCTGGCTACCTTGTGATGGACTGGTGTCCGATCCATGGTCTACCCCCTTTCCGAGTGTTGTTTCCGGTGATTCTGTAATAGACTCTGGACTGCTGTGACCATGGCCGGGACAAGGAGTTACTGACAGATGTTTTGTTTGTTTGTTTTTAATATAATTTTTTTTAAGCAGGTACAGCTTTGTAAACCTGAGTTAATGTTACAGTATGTTTTGTTATCATATTGTGGTATACCTTTTGCTCATTTTTGTTGTTTTTAAAGGTAATGTTTCAGGCTTCAGGAAACATATTCAGTAATTTACTGTAATTATTAATTGCACTGTCCATTTTATGTGCAAGTATGTATATTCTAATAAATCTCACAACATAATGTCTGTATGATAGTAAACTGTAGGCTTATGTAACTTTGTGTTTCTGGAACACATAATGAGCCACTCAGCTCTGCTACCTGCTGGTAGATAACAGTACTTTCCATGGCAAGTTTGGATTACATATAAGGAACATACAAAACACTTGATGTTCAGATGAGTACCTGCTGGTACAGGACTAGGTAATGAGATGTGACAACTGGTGATGACATTTGGCCAAGATGACATCATCCTTTGTGTGTGTTCTCTGCAACTAACACATGAAATGCCAGCTTTGACCTGATTTGAACAGGCACCATCAACCTCTGCAGCCACGTTGCCCTCCTTCCCACTGCACAGCCCCATCTGGTCACTAAGGTAATAAGTAATCTTCGATATGCATGCTTGATGGCAGTGTTGAGATGTGAACCTGAAGGGTGAGGCTCACCATCTTACCTCATTCTCCAGCCACCTGTCAATGTGCATCCTTTTTGGTGAGCTTTTGTTTTACCTACTACATTTGCCTCCTGCCCTGCTCAGAAACCACACCCCTACCTACCAGAGCTGAAGGGAACCACAGCAAATGTCTTGGAGTAGGTCAGATGCTGATAGGGACTGGTCAGATGCTAAGGAGGACTGAACAAAATGCAGACCAACAGGATACTTTGTGTGGTTTTTTTTTTTGCTTGCAAAGAGAAATGGATTTTTAATAAAGCTTTTAAAACAGACACCCCCACCCTCAGTCCTCTATTGTGATAGTCAACACAAATAGCTGGAAGGGGCCATTAGTATTTGTCCCTGCAATTAACACACAAGGATCAGCCATTGATCATCTCCAGTGGAGGGATCTGTGCTCGCCCCAGATCCATCAGCGGCATTTGTAAATCAATGGCGAAGGAAAATGTGCCTTGACCTGGTTCTGTCACTCTGACCACTCACATTAGAGATGCTGTGGGATAAACTTCAGCTTGATCGATCCACAGCTGTAGAACTCTGTACAGACCGATTGGCTATCATTTCTTTACTTCATCACCGTTTCATCTTTACTTGTTCATTTTTCCAGGGGGGCTTTGTCCATTAAAGCTTTGCGTTTGAGGCCTACCTAACTCAGACTTCATATTGCCTCAGACCTTACCCCCCCTGGTGGGGGAGAATGTTTGGCTAGGTGACTAGATGCTTCTATGGGTAATGAACTAGGTCACTTTGGATCACTGGGGTTTGAAACTAGGACTTTCCCCACTGTTCCTTTTGTGCTTTTAACTGTTTCTTAAATGTTTTTAGAGACATCTTGTGTAACCAGAGGTAAAATGGTAAAAGCTTCAAAATGGATTTGTTTGTGGAACATGTCTAATTCAGTTGGTCCTCTTTCCTGGTTATTTGGAATAGTAATATGCCCTATTTTGATCTTTTATGGTGGTGGCACAGCAGGTTTGGCCAGTGCCCACTGCGTGGCGGGTTCGAGTCCTGCTTGGGGTGCTCTGCGATGGACTAGCGTCTCATCCGGGGTGTTTCCCCTCCCCCTTCAGCCTTGCACCCTGTGTTTCCAGGATAGGCACCAGTTCACTGCGACCCCGCTCAGGACAAGCAGTTGTTGACCTTGGTTGGTAGTTGTCTTCTTATTCAAAACTGATTTGCTGGAAAAGCTCAACAGTTTAAGGGCTCCCAGATACAGTATTGTCCACAACTAAACTGTACAGATGTGTGTTTCTCACTGTTGGCACCATCCATGCTTGGCTGATGGAGTGAAGCAGTGTGAGGAACATTAAATACATTATTGGTTAGAGGTTTGTCCCAGTGTCTGGCTTTTTCAGAGGACCTGTAGTCAGGAGATGAACACTAAAGTTATGGTTCTTTCTCTGCCAGCCCTTCATGAATATGGATGAGCTAATGATAGGTGCTTGCAGTCACTGCCACAATTGCCAGGCTTGACACACCTGGTAAATTTTACCTGTTCTGTGTTTAACAGAACAGAACAAATAGAGCAAGGCCAACTAATGTGTAAAGTCTAAATCTCTCGGCGGTGGGTGGTGTTCAAAGTGTATGTACTTATTTTCAGAGTTTTTTTTTTTTTTTTTTTTTTTTTTTTTTAATATATATATAGTTAACCTACGAGTCAGCCGCACAAAAGAATTCCATGACATTGGTTTTTGTCATCATAATGATTTTGTGCTCTCTGAGGTGTTTTTATTTTTTAAATCTTTTTTTTTTTTTTTTTTTTGTTTATTAATAAAACTGATCACCGCTCTGGCTCCTTCAGCACCACAGGCTGAGATGACCTTTCCCCAAGTATCCTCCATCCAGATTGCTTTATTTCACCCATCCAGTCCATGTTAAACTGCAGGGTGCTGAACAATGACGAATGAGGATACGGCTGTTTGGGTCAGAATGGGCGAGAATGCAAAATGGAATTTTCTCTGATAGTTGCAGATTATCCAGAGCGGCCGTTTGTCTTGTGGTATTACCCGTAGTCTTTCAGAGTTGCAGTTGACACCAGAGAGAGAGAGACACACACACACACACACACACAGTACCTATACTGAGCTTTTCCACCTTGCCCATTCAGAAGCCACAGCATTGCTTATTCATAAAAATTATTACTGTGCAAATTGCATTCTTTTCGTTTTTTAACGCCCTTCAATGACAAGCTAGTTAGCAGTCGAAGTTAAAATACTTTATACCACTTTGGGTACCTTTCTATAAAGGCCACCATTTGTGTGCACTCACGCGTTTGTTTATGCACACAAATGTGCCCGTGTGCATCTGTGTGTAACTTTAGCTCATTGAAGCAGATGATTTTTGAAATGGAGCGGAGAAGTTCTGAAGGGACGTGGTGATGGTGGATGCTCAGTGTCATTGTTTAAATGTCACCCTGTGCTCTCCCCACCCTGCTGTGCATCTTCTTCATCCTCTGTTTCTCTAATCCGTTTCTGGTCTTTCATCCTCACATGTTCCTCACACTCGCCACCTCCGTGCAAAGGTCGCCATCCCGCATTTGCGCTTCTTCGTCTGTGAAGAGGAAGATGCTGTTCCAAATGCTCAAATTATGTTTCTCCTGCCTGTGTTGTTTCACTGTCTGTCTTCTGGTGCAAATTAGTTAAAATAATAAACTGGACAATGCTGCTCAACCTTCATTCTGACAGTCTTTCCAGGCCATAAAGGGCAGCTTATTTTCTATGTATTGCTGCACCTTACTGTAAATTACCCCGTGTTAGTGTTTATTATTCTATTATGCTCAACCTTGATCTGTGTAAAAGACCGGGAAGTTTATACAAGACTTTTTCCACATAGTCAGCTCTTTTCTTGGATTTAAATATTTGTTATACTGTAGCTCTAATGTAATGCAGCATGGGCTTTCTTTTTTTTTTCTTTCAAATATTCATCCAGGACCAAAACTAGTTGTGTACTGGTGTCTGGGCACATGCCCTCCCACTTCAGTCCACTGTATTCTACATTCAGTGGCCTGCAGTGGGTGGAAAGTTGTTCCTGGCCCAAGACAGCGGTGCCGCACTCACATGCCAACACGTCCTACGGGCTCTCAGCAATGCGGCGTTACAGCTGCCTTGCAGGTCTGCTGCATCCCAATGACATTTCATTCCCAAACCGAGATATCAGGCAGCAGAACAGCGTCTCTGCCTTAACGTGCCCACCTGCGAAACGGTTCTGCAAATACAGGATGAGAGCTTTGGAAGCGTGTGTGTGTGTGTGTGTGTGTGTGTGTGTGTGTGTGTGTGTGTGTGTGTGTGTGTATACACACACACACACATATATGTTCAATCCATGGTAAAGTCAGAAAGCTTTGTGTAATCAGTTTTCATTGCATTGCACATTTGTTTATATCTCCTTTATCGATACCCTCATAGACAGTTTTGTTGTCATGGCTACGATATAGAGATCTGGGCTAGTCATGTCATTTTGGGCTTTGTGACTTAGGATCAGAATGTCCAGTGAATTTAGTGCCAAGTGCAGTTTGCTTAACTACTACGCCACCTGCTGCTGTAAGAGACCTGTTTGCTGAAGCCACCCCTGTTCTGAACTGTTTATCTCTGCCCTTGAGCATGTCAGTACCAGGATAGTGGGAGGAGGAGGGCGAGACACCCATCACACAGAGAAGTACACCCTGCAGGACTGGGTTGGCCTGCCTGCCTGCTCACTTTCTCCCTCATTGGGTAAGACAGCATTTTAAGATGGGGTCACTGTGATTCGCCCCAACCAGAGAACAATGGAGCTAAGGAATAAGGAGCTGCAGGAGTCCCTCCTGCACCCCACCGTCCCCAGATTTAAAGACTGAAAAAGATCTCTTGTTTGGACAATTGAAGGTACCTTTATATGGGGGCAACGTGGAATGAATTGCCAACACATCTCAGTGTTTTAAATCCCAGGTTCCTTATCTTTTCTTGTCCTAAATCAAATAACCACTTTTGAGGAGGATATATTGGTGCTCTATTCCTTTTTATGGGAATCCTACTGGAGCGACCTGTTTAGGAATAACATGAACGCCTGATTTGTGTGGCGCTCACGATATGTTTCCTGGAATGAAGGGGTTCCTGCCACTCTCCGGCAAGATGTTGTGGAGATTTATAGTACACTTTCTCAGTCAGCGTTCATCACAGTTCAGTGGCTTAATAGGCTGCAGGGAAATGTTCCCTGTGGTCAATATTCTCTGTCAAATTTGAGACCTCTGCTGATGTATGGGCTAATAGCAAATTTATGATGCTTGTTTACAGACTGCTTGTATTGGGAATGGTGAAGAAAATGTGTGTGAAAAGCATCTCCACATACTCTAATGTCCACAGAAGAGCAAGAGGCCACGTTGCTCTGTCAACGTGGTTTGATATGTTGTGCTCTGTGGCACAATGAGCGGCATACAAGATAAATTGATTCCAGCCAAACTGGGTGCCTCCACTGTGTAAGCCGACCCTGTCTGTCTCACTGATATTATACGGTCAGAAATCACAGGCTATATATATCGTGTCCTTCTTTTTTTCCATCTGTCCTCTTACATTATCCTGTTCAAGAGCTGATTTGCACACTCTATATTAATACCATACTGTATGTATGTACTTTTGCAAGTAAGGTGATGTAGAGACAAGGTGTGACCGACCTGAGTGTTAGAAAAGACTTTATGCAGTCAAATGAGTCACCTTGATGTCAGTAAATCAATGAGTGTCTACGTGTAACAAGTGTACAAGCCAACAAACACTTGTTGCCTTACGCCGGAGGGTTCTGGTGACTCTTAAGTCATGGGGTGCATTTCCTGGCATGGTTTAGAGTCACTAATTTCAAATGAGCGTAGCACAAATTAATGGAGAGCACTTCTAAGTGTACATGTCCATGACTTGCTGAAGCTTTTCTATCCTGACAATAGCTGAATAGTCCAGAATGACAATGCCCTTATCCTCAGTGCACAAGGGGTTAGCAAATGATGGTAGGAAAAGTAAAATATAAATGATGGTCATCCCAGTCACCAAACCTCAGTCTAGTTGTGCGCTTACGGGACACCCTGTAGCAGTTCCTATATTGACATCCCTAACGCTCAATTCCAGACTCCTGTAGGATTAATGTCACAGTGCACCAAAGCTGTTGACAGCTCATTTTTCACTTGCCTTATAGTTTTGTGTTGGCCTTTCCGCCTTACTATTGGAAGAATCCCTGTGAAGCTGTCATCACAGTGCCATTGTGCGCTTCTCACCTTGTGTACACTCCTCGACGTTTGCAAGTCATCCGGGTGTTTTATGTGCTCAGATGGATGAACCACTTTCACAGGCTGTTCTTTTGATTTATATCAGAGGGAGCTGTGTGGACATTATAGATGTGTAGGGATTGCAAGGGTAAGGTACAACAAAAGGCACTGCAGCTTCGTAATTCCAGCTATTGTGAAACTGTAAGCTTCCTGGAAGCATTCAATGTTTTTCCGCAGAAGCGTTATTTATTTCTTGTTAATTATCTTCCATTGACTAACTAAAGGCATAAATTTCCTTTGTAGTAAATATGTCTACCAACATGGCAATGTGAGACCGTGTGTAATATTTCAATTTTCCCCTCAGTGTCTTTTTTTGTATGGGCTTGCATTTTGTTTCAGCAGCGTGGTGGCACAGCAGGTAGCACTGATGTCTCACAGCTCCTGGACTGTGGAATCAGATGTGAGTTTGGATCCAGCTCCTCCTGTGTTGAATTGGGTTTTCTCGAGGTGCTCCAGTTTCCTCCCACAGTCCAAAGATATGGATTTCAGGTGAACTGGCGACTCACATCTGACCTTAGGATGAGTGTGTGTGTGCATATGTGGTTGACCTGTGAAAGAATGACATCCTGCCCAGGGCATACCCTGCCTCACACCATGCACTTGTGCCACCGGCAAGATCCTGTGCCGGACAAGCTGTTGTTGCAAATGAAAACATTTGTGTTTGGCTTTTGAGATAACAAAGATAACAAAGGGAGTACAAGTTTGATATTTGAAACAGTGCTTGAACTGTATTCCTAGGTTGAGAGTCACATCAAGCCTGTCATTTATGTGTACAAATTCACAAAATTTGAAGCAGATGTGAGATTCAACATCTTGTTAAGCCTGAAGTGGTAATCTCAATCTCAAACCTGAGCTTGTAAGACTACGTGCTTTTCAACTCTTGAAATGCAAACACAAGCATATGTTGGGCATCTCCAGAACACAATTTCACCATCTGCTGTGATCTCACACTTCAAAATGGAGTCTGTGGAGTATTTTTCTATTTGTATTTTTCTGCTTAATATGATGTGATTGAGAAGGCAATTTTCCAGTACAGCAAACAAATTTTTTGTCTGTCAGGCAGGACTGGGCATAGTTAGTAATCTCATCCTCAGATGAGGAAGCTGCATGTCACCTAGATATCTTAAGATAAAATGGTATTTTCCTATAAGGAGATGTTTAATTGTAATGACTGGTAAAGTAAGCCGACCTACAGAGATGTTTAATCCATCGGAAGAACAGTGCACTGATTTGTCGACGGATCCAGTTTCACATTCCATGCCTGTTTCACTCAAATCTCACCAGTGCGGGACCATTTAGGTCTGAGATTGTTGTACCAGTCTTACGCTCTGTAGCAGTTTCACTTCTTTTCTAAGGAAGGAGCCATTTCTCCTTCTTTGTGGAATACAATAGCAAGAAATTGGGCTGTGGGTACCGGGTACATAATTGTACGCAGAATCATAAGGAAGTAACGGTTAGCACAAAAGCTAGCCGTGCTTCGCTAATACATTCCTGATGGGTTAAAAATCAGCCATTAAGCCATTTAACATCATCTTGTAAAAAGAGCTTCGCTGTCTAACAGTGGAAGTAATTGCCATGATGGTCTCAGAGCTACGTGCTACATGAAGCTTTTTGTCTCTCTCTTCACCTCATTACTACCATTGTGGCTGCAAGGTTTCCTTGTTCAGCGGGTCTGATCTTTCTGTGTCTACCTTGGTGAGTCTTAGCCTGACCCATCTGTGGGTACAAATGTGTTTTCTGAAAAATGATGAGAAACAGGTTTCACCTCCAGGTTCAGTCTGAGATCTCTCTAGTACAGTTTAGCAGTAACTCGCCCCATCTCTCTGTCTCCTGGTTCCTTTTGGTCCTCTTGTCCTAATACGTGTTTCCGCATCAGTGGTCAGAAGGTCAAGCCACTTGAATTTGGTGGTGAAAGAGCCAGCCAGACACAGACTCTGCGCACACACAGCTGTAGGACTACAATCAGACATCACTCCTACAGTACATTTTCCTGCACTGTACAGGTTTTGAACCTACAGCCTAACCTGTATTTCGAAGGAGGAGCTATAGTGTTCAGGCTCAGCAGAGACCTTCTCATTGTCAGCCATAATTTGTACACCTGGATGAGATTGTGACCGTGTGTCTGTGTGCATCGTGTTACTAATTAATGACACAGGGGCCAGAGGTTTTTTTTTTTTTTTTTTTCCTTCCTTTTTTCCACCGCTGCCACCTGCTGCTTGAATGTCAACAGGATGATACGTACGTGGCCTTGGGGTGGGGCCATGAATATTTAACCACTGAGCTGCAGGAGGGTGGTTTAATGTAGAGGAGTTATTGTTCCTGTGGATCTGGGCCTGTTCCTTTGGACAGGAGGCCCCTTAATTTTTTTGGTTGCCTCACTTGAGCCCCTGCCTCCTCCTCTTCCTCAACACAAGTGAATAGTCTATTTCAGTGAAACATTCTGTGAATTTTTTTTTTTCTCTCAAAAGAGCAATGTCGTTTTTCTTTTTCCAATTATACTATTTGCACATTTTACTTCCTGGAACGGAGTGCCGATTTTTGCGGTCTACCTGCCAAGCCGCTTGCTGCTTTGTGCGAATGTGCTGCTGGGCAAGCGCTATCCGAGCGTCCGCAGTTGTCAAGTTTGCCAGCCCTGTGAAGGAAAGCTGTAGCCGTCGGCACCACGTAGACTCACAGGCCCAGAAAACAGTGTTCGTAGGCAGTTTGAGCGAGTGGTTTAGTGTGGGACAGCGAGGGTGAACAACCCCCACCAGCTAATGAGAGCCTTGGGAGATGGAGGCCAGGGCCAGTGTTTCCATTTCAGTCGGCCTGGGAACGACAGAGTCAGGGGTCCTGTTCAACACACATCCTTACAATTTTTTTAGACATCACATTCAGTTTTATTCAGAATTGGCTCCGGAAAGGAGAAAATCATCTTCTCACTGTTGAAGGTTTACATTTATACTTTGTACACATTCTTTTCTCCAAAGGAGGTACAATGATTCAGCTAGTAGGTAGCTGACACACTTTATGTAATGTGCCTTACAGTGCTAGATACTGAACTGTGTGCCAGCTGTTAGCGTAATGGTTAGTGCTACTGTCTTTGGGTCCAGTGGTTACAGGTTTGAATCCCACTTGCAGCTGTAGTACTCTTGAGCCGAGGCACTTACTCTGGCTTGCTGCAGTAACAATTATTCAGTTGTATAAATGAGTAAGTAAATGCAAGTAGCTTAACATTTTAAGTTGCTTTGGAGAAAAGCATCAGCTAAATGAATGTGTGTGTGATCTCCTTAGTCATTTATTTATCTATACACCAGAGCGATGTAACACGTAGACACACAAAGGCCACCTTAGTCATAAATCACCTGCGATATGTCCATGAACTGTGGCAGAAAACCAGACACCCGGAGAAATCGCCCACAAACACAGGATGTGCATGAGAACTCAAAGGATCAAACCAATCATCCAATGATGCTGCCCAAGTGCTGGGAGGCACCATCGCTACCCACTGTGCCAGTGTGCTGTCCAGAAAAGTATGCAGGTGTTAGGTGAATAGTGTTACCCCATCCCTCCACCAACAGAACTTTGAAGAGATCAGACTTGAGATTTATTGTCCCTTATCTGTGGTTCCCCCCTTACTGAAATTTGCCAAGACGTGCACGGACGGGAACGAGGACGAGCGCTGGCTCAGAATGCTGACGCTGCGCTTCACTTAATACGTGAATTCACCTAATGAGGTGTTCGGTGCACACCTTTCTGCTGCCTCTTTATTTTGGTAATGTGGGTAAAACCCAAAGGTCCCAAGTCTGGGACCTCATTAAAGGCTTTCTGTCCTACTTCCTTTTAGTGTTGTATTTTTGCCTTTGTTCTTTTCCCAAATCTTTAAACTTCCTCGGTGTTTAAGTACCTCACGTCCTGGATAGCTCCACCCTTGACTTCCTGCCTGCCTCAGTCTGTGCTTTGCCTCTTAACCCCAGCCGCTCTCATGTAGTTATGTCTCCTTTGTCACAGTGCCAATACCAGTCTCCCGGTACATTATGTGCATATAAATACCACTTGACAGGCTTGAGAAAACATAAATAAGTTCTTATAATTCCGTTTCTTCAGTGTCTGAAATTTGACTCTAAAATCATATTTTTCCTACACCTATTCCTTTAAATGCTCTATCGTTTTCTCACTCACTTTCTGTAAGTACTTGCCTAAATCAAGTCTGCAGCAGTCCTATCCCGGAAGCCCAGGGCACAAGGCTAAGTAACATACATCCTGGAGAAGATGCCAGTCCATTGCAGGAGAGCCACATCTGTATAGATTCACTCACATTGAGCGAAGTAGAGTCACCGTGTCTCTGGACTGTGGCAGTAAACCCATGCAGACACGTGGACAGCATATAATCTCCACTTAACTGAATCCAAACCTACATCCAAGGTGTCACAAGTCGTGTTGGACGTCAGTATCCGGTATTACTACCGTATCATTTATCGTTTAATTTTATAATGGTAAATATCGTTTTGCACATTTCTGGTACCATTTTTGGTACTTTAGCCCAACAAAAGCTTTATTTTCTACATTATTCCCGCTATACAACAAAAAATGTACAAAATCATGCTTGCTAAAGAAAGATGGCAACCAAAATGATACTCGTTCGTTTTAACCACAGCATAATCCACACTTTTTGTGTGTGGCCTAAGTTTCCAGTGTAAGCATCTTTGGTGCCAAAATAATTCTGTAAACCAGGAAGTAGTGTGCCATCAGAGGCGGTGTTTTCTTTAGCAGGCAGTACAGTCAGCCAAGAGAGATCTCACATGGATGCATTGAAAGGCAATATGCTTATTTTTTTAAGAAAAATGCTGATTAAGTGTTAGTAATTACTAAAACTGAAAACGCATGAATTTTTCCAGTTTAAGTGCAACATCAAAGAAACACAGTTTGGGTTTCATTGTCAGTATCTAGTTAGTATTTAACGTGTTCTGCATAAGATATACATTATTAATATCATATGATACTGTACCATTTCGTCGGTACTGATCATGTACCATATCGTTTAATCCTTAACGGTGTCCCCTAGTTATGAGGCAACGGTGGTACCAGGTCCATTTCCATGCCTCCCTCTGTGTGTTTTACACTATTCAGTGTTATAATAGGTAGAAGTATTGACTACTCAAACTGGCTGTGCAACTTTGATTTCTTTTCTAAATATGCCAGTCTGCTGTTAACTGGTACTGATTTGTTCCTGAAAAGTAAATGTTGAAAAAAGGAATAGTGAAACTGCTTTTTCAGTTCTTTTAAGGGGGGGGATTTCAATTGGTTACAACTTCCAGTTCAGCTTTATTCCAAAATCACCCCTAAACGATGCCTGATATGATGAATAAAAGCGGTGTAATACATGAAAATACTGCAATTTCACTTTTTCAGTCTTTATTTTTTTTTTTAAATTCCATTGCCTCCATGAAGCTCTTCTAAATCACGTATGTGTGGTTGCAGTAACAACGGCATGTGTGTAAAAAGCTTCCTCATCTGACAGTTTATTTATTAATTCATCCATGCATAGTCAACAACCGCTTGTCCCGAGTGGGTTGCGGTGAGCCTCACCTGGCAACACGGGGCACAAGGCCAGAGGTGGAGGGGACACACCCAGGACAGGATGCCAGGCCGTCACAAGGCACCCCAAGCAGGATTCGAACCCCAGACCCGCCAAACAGCAGGCACCAGCTGACCCTGCCGCACCGGCACGCCCCCCTCATTAATTTAATTATCTATTTATTTTAAAGTCCACATTTGGAACAAGTAAGAACAATGAATTTTCATTGTATTCAGGTCAGTTTTTTTTTTTTTTTTTTCTTTAAATAAGTAAGTACAGAACTTAAACATTTTGTTATTTTGTAGTTGCTATTTTTTCTTCTTTCTTCCTCACTGGTCCTGATGATGGTGTCAGAACTTACCATAAAGCGCACATTCTGGGTTTATAAGGAAATTGCCAGCTCTTTGTGGAAATTTCATTGTCTTGTGTGTATGTTTTTAAATAATGATTTCATAAAGTAAGCTTAAACCCTGATGTGGAAAGGCTTGGGAAGACAAAAGCTATGTGTCACATTTAAATAAACGAATAATAAGAAAATTAAAGCACAGCGCAGCTCAGTCTTCTGTGTCACATAGCTGCTTTGTGCAATTTTCAGCCACGGTCTCAGTTTACTGCACCAGACTGGGTGTTGCAATTCAGACCACGTTCGGCAGATGGAACACACTTTGTGGTTCTTTCCATCAGTTGTTTTAACAGTTTCCCAGCTCATAAAATTTTTGTTCCAAAGTTTTCAAGGTCCCTAGCTATGTCTTATACAGTATAACAGTGCACAAGTGAAGGTTTGAAAGAGCAGTATTTAAGCATCTTGCATTTATTTATTTGCCTATACCATTAAACAAGATGTGTGGCTGGCATACTCAAGTATGAGTATGATTATGTGTTTCTCCTGCAGATTTTACATTTTAGAATTGTTGTCCTCCAGTAGTCGGGATGGGTAGATTTCTTCTCTAAAGCCTTATTCTGTCATATTGTTACGTTAACAACAGTCTCCAGTTTAGCAGTTAGATTCATGTTAAATTATAGGTGTAGAGGAAAGTGGAAATAAGTAGGAGGTAGTTGTGTTAATTAGAAAGTAATCTGCTTATTTGAAAACCACTGGTGTCATGATGTCTTACTCACATACCCTGTTATTGCCTCATTATAAACACACTGGCATTCCACAATTAAGACTGTCCTTCAAACTGCGCTTTTGCTAATGATGATGAGCACAGAGCTTACTTTTCAAAACAAGTCTTCGGTGCAACCTCTTTAGTAGGGTAGTTGTGCGCTCTAATTTATCCCAGCTTTTCTTTCTCTGTAAAAGTGATTGCGTGGCTGAAAAGCCTTATCTACTCTGTGCTCTGCTTCATGTTACAAAAACGGTGAAGATCTTACAGCTATGATCGTGTCTCAACTTTTCTTTGTGTTCCAGCTTTGAGGAGTACTGGGCAAGAGCCACATCATCATGAATATTAATGGGCATTTGAGACGGGGTGTATTCTGGATCGGAACAATTGACAGCTATGCAGGTTCTACTGAGGGCTTCAGTCTGTCTTTGGATTTGGAACAGAATGAGACAATGGCTTTAAGCCTAAGAAGTATTCATGAGAAAAGTGTGGACTGTGGCTTTTTAGACTCAGGCATGTTTCTTTTTAAAACAGAGAATCCTCGCTGTTAGACAGCAGGAACTGCAGCACCTCATTACAACAGAGCATCTTTTGGTGTCGTGTGAGCCACGTCCACCGTGCGATGAGACTGCAACAAGGACTGTTCATTTCAGCAGCAGAGGCACCTAGTGCTCAAGCCACGTGTCACCATGGCAGCAGTGATGAAATCAAATGCAACTTATGTTCTCTTGAACACCAACCAGTTTGTTTATTCACATTGCTGTTGCTCCACACTAGAATGGAGCAAATGCAACAGAATAAATGCTGGGGATTTCAGCTGT
The DNA here is from genome assembly GCF_900964775.1 of Scleropages formosus. Classification (NCBI taxonomy): domain Eukaryota; kingdom Metazoa; phylum Chordata; class Actinopteri; order Osteoglossiformes; family Osteoglossidae; genus Scleropages; species Scleropages formosus. The sequence continues at coordinate 32,283,029 of NC_041808.1, read as the reverse complement.
TTTGTATCACCAGAAGAGTTGCAGGCACCAGTAATGAGTTATACAATTTAATCCCGCATGCTGCTAAGTGCTTGTTTTACAGTGGCTGTGGTAGAAGTGGATGAATGGACCAATAGAATAACAATAACAAGACTGCAAGCTATACAATATAAGGGAAACTAAAGTGTAGGCAATATACGGGTTTAGAGTCTGCTTCCTTTGTGGAAAGTTTGTGTGCCACCAGACGAATGCTTAACCTGATTAGTAAGTGGTACATCTTTGCTAACAAAAGTACCGCAATGGCCAGTACTGAGTCCTCATTCAAACCGTGGTTTCCTTATCACTTTTATTCTCCCCTTTTTTGAAAAGTGTACAATGAATGATAATAGATATTTTTACCATTATTGCAGTAATTGCTTCTGCTCTCGTCATAATACATAGCATATACACCTTACCAGTTATTGATGGGGAGTCTTCCTTCCTCAGTAATGGAGGAGAAAGCAGACTGGAAGACTCCCTTGGGGAATAAGTCACTTTATTAAAAATGAACAGTCTCTCACTTCCCTGTAGACCGTTGATGTCCCGAGGTTGTTTCATATGCACTTTAATGTGGCTGCAGAAGGAAGTGTGGGACAGTACAAATGTTTATTCAACACTCACATATTTTTGATACCAAGAACGAGAAGTACATGTGTGTCCTGCAGAATTCTGTATGCTAATTGTTTTTTTTTTTTTTTTTTTTTTTCCTCTTCTCTCCTAGCTTTAGTAACATCATTTATTACAGGTAGTGCTCAATGTGCAACATATGACAACCTGTGCATATGACAGCCATCCCATTAACCTTATTGTATTACTTTTAAGTCCTGACATTTGGTCAAACATCTAATGACGACCGCTCCATCTGACAAGCGGTTTCAGCCAGTGTACGTGTGTTTTTTGTTTAAAGAATATTTTTCTCCCACTCAAGTTACTTTTTTGCAATGGCTAGCAAGCAAAATGTGAATATCCTGGTGTTTCAGAAAAGAAAAAACTAAAGAAATCAGATTTAGAAATGAAAACAACCATGCAGCATGAAAATATAATGCTATCCTGTATTTTTGTTATTGTATATTAACATAATGACTGAAATTAGTGAAAAAGTATAACAAAGCTCTTTCATCAGCATAGCATTTATGGATGTCAGTTGTTTATATTTCCCTATGGTTTATATGATACAGTTTAAGGTCAGTGGAATGGAACCCAGTCATAAGTTGAGGACTGCCTTACCTGTACCAGAAAAGTGAAATGTGGTGATTCATTATAGACCTAGAATATATAGAGTGTAACTTAATGTGTGATTACTTATTTTTATTATGTGTTCCTTTTCAGAACAAAGTTTTGAACATTGATGGCGTAAAGGTGAAGCTACAGGTAAGAACTATTTCTGGTTAACAGACATTAATGTGGTAACACTGAGCAGCAACATCTTAACTTTGTGGACACTGGCAAGATGACCAGAATTTGGAAGTGAGTACATTGAGCCACTGGAGTTCATTAGCAAGCTCAACGGCAACTGCAGCTGAAGTGCTAGCAGCTGACTGGTATTCAGTTTGACACCAAGGCACTGGTACAATTAACACGATAGTCAGCATAGCAAACTGCTCACCACCCAGTGGGCCCTGGAACACTGGGAATAATGCCATTGTGACTTCATAGTAAATATGAAGTACTTTAGTGATATTAGTAGTAGTATGAATCATTTTAATAGAATCAATAGTAGTAATGTTTTATTTAAATGTACTTTTTTTTTTTTTTTTTGCTGAAGCCATTCATCAGAAATAATTTCTTCTGGGACATAAGCTTTTTCCACTGCAATCACTGCATCCCTCAAACATAGAAAAAGATTAATTTATATATAAATTATTTAATATTGCATTGGGCAACCAGTATTTGTTGTGACTCGTTATTCCACTGTCTTTATTGCATTTTTGTTGACCAGTTCCAGATGTAATAGACCAAAACAAAACTATAGGAATATCTACAGCTGAACAGAACTCACAAATTAGATGCTGTTGCATCAAAACTATTCACTTCCCTCTGACTTCAGTTTGAGCAAATGTCAGATGATTATTTTGCATTGATAACAGATCAGTTTTAGAGATGTTTGCTTTAATTAGGTTTAATTTACTCAAACCTCCTTGGATTTAAATGTGAGTCATTTATGAATCTTGAAGTGTGACGGCTTCTACCAGTCAAGATGATTTTCTTCCAGCACTAATTATCATCACAGTAATAGCTGTATTGCTGCTTTATTGAACCCAAGCAATGGGCATGTTGGATATCCCCTTCTGCAGCTATGGAAATGTGCAACAACATTCCTTGAAAGCTCTACAGTGTTAATTACACTTGTCTGGGACCTGAATGGGGTATCATTCACACATTTTAAGCATTTTACCATTATTTCACATTTCATCATATTTTGTTAGAGTAAACATCCGAGATTTTGTATTGCACCCATTAATAAATAGTAGCCACTAGTCATATTTTCTTTCTGGTTCGATAAGTGAACACAGGTCCCATGTGACCACAGAGGAATGCCCAGGAGGAGTGGGCAGTCACTAGAATGTGGACCCTAAGAGGTTTATTCTCCTTCCCTCTTGTCGTTGTCTTTTTTTCCTTTCCTTTTTTCTCTCCTCTCCTTAGTTGCCAGCTGTCTTATCTAATAACCTACTATAAATGTTACCATAATAACCAACAAGTCCTGTATCTTCAGGGTCTTTGTGCTGGAGTGTCACTCTGGTGAGAGTAACGCTATGTAAAAATGAAAGTAACTAATCTGAATTTATCCCTGACTGTAACCCTGAGGAGAGAGCTGGCAGACTTCTAATCTCATAGTTCTCCTTCTCTCGCCCCAGATCTGGGACACAGCTGGACAGGAGCGTTTTCGCAGTGTCACGCACGCCTATTACCGGGATGCGCATGGTAAGTAAGGGGGGGAGCCTTACTTGTGCTTCATTCTTTACCTGTCTTTGAGTGATTAGATTTGAGGGAAACTGAAGAAACACAGTATTTCATGCTTTTCTTCTAGTTTATCATTAAGCATCTCCCTCCTTACTGAGGAGGTGAAAATCAAAAGTTAGCAGTTCTCAGTATTGACTCTAATGTGCTGGAATGTGTGCTCCCCTCTCTCTCAGAACTACTGAATTCCTTTTAATGTTCAAGAAGGATCTTGCACATCTGTTCCAGACCCGTTTCTCTCGTCATCTCCTAAAAGTGACATAAACTGTTGTGAAAAGCACTTTGTTTAGACAGACATTGTTTACTCTGAGTTGTACTTCACGCTGAAGAAAAGCATCTGCTTAATCAATAAATAGCCATGTCAATGTTAGTGGGAACATCACCAGAGAAAAGTACCAGCTTTTAACTCAGTCCTGATCCTTCTTTACCTCTGTGATCTGAATCCTTTCCAAACTCAAACCGAAGGCATCTTAATAAAAAGCGTGCACGTCCACCCAAACTGGGTAAATGTAAGTTCTTTTGAATGTAATGTTTTTTGTTTGGTTGTTTATTTGGCATTAACAGATTTGCATAAAGGTACCTGGTATCAGTGCTGGCACAATCTAATTTTCTTCCACACAACTGCACCCCAGGAAACATACTGTAATGCATACCCTTGGGAATGGTTAATATTACCATCCTCTGACATGTTCTCCTTTTTAAATGTAGCTTGTGTGTGTGTGTGCGTGCGCTCATGCAAAGGGTATGCAGTTTCTACTCCCTGTAAGCATGTGACATTCAGAATGATTGTTTACGTGGGCCATCTTTCCTTGCTTGCACTTTTGTTTTCATTATTTGTGTGACCAGTGAAGGATGCCCACAAAGGGCAATTGGCTGCCATTTCAGTGTGATATCCCTACCATTGCCTGGAGTCCACCTCCTATGTGTGACTGTAGTCCAGACTCAGCTGCCACAGCCAATGCTCCCACTCACTGCATGTCTGTTAATGCATGTAACCAGTTACAAAGAAGCAAAAACCTTTTTCTTATTAGTGTTCTTTTTTGCCCCAGAAGCAATGATGGGCAATAATAGGGGCCTTAATTAGACTATTAGGAGAAAACAGCATGACAGCACTATGGACCTCCAGTTTGTGTTTGTTTAGGCCCCCACATTTCCTTTCTCAATCTCACTCTTCTCAGCTCCTGGTCAGGTATTGTGCGCTTTCTACTGCTTTCACCCCCCCAATCTCCCTTCCTGGCATATCAAGTGAAGGCTGCGTTTCCTGCTTCAGCATCAAACCAAAAGCACTGTTGCTGCTGGTTTTTTCTCCCCCCCCCGCCCCCCAATCTCATATACCTACCTTCCGCTCTTTCCCTGTGAAGTGGAGGTGTGCTTGCAGTTCTAATCTTAGCACAGACCAAGTGGAAAGATATGTAAACAAACAGAATGAAAGTCAGGATGTGGTGACAGTAGGAAGTGTTGCGTCTGTGTTTCCAGGAGCTCTGCTCTCTATGTTGTCTCTGCAAAGAGTGACCTGTCATTGTCTGCTGCTTCCAAAAGACCTGCGCAGCAAAAGTCCATGAGTACAGATCCGCCCCCCCCCCCCCCCCATATCATATTATAGCATACCACGGTAATAAACATCTATGGGAAACGCAGACAATCCAAATAGAAATGCTTACGTAAACATCACAGTTACAAAACATTTCTGATTCATTCATAATTCAGAAAATATGCTGCAACCTATGTACTTAGACAAGGAAGATGTATTTTCATGATTATTCTGTCTTGCTATGTAAAATGAATGGTAGTGTAAAATGTCTTCCCCTCCCAGTCAGCACCATCAGAATTGGAACTTGTCCAGATAAGGGAGTTGGATAATTTATTGCTGATTCCCTCATCATTAACCACTCATCCAGGTCAGGGTTGTAGTGGTACAAAGCCTCTCCAAGAAGCACTAATCTAGTCAGGGCACACCCTGGATAAGACCCCAGTCACACACATTCTTATTCTAAAGGCTATTTAGAGTTTTCAGTTCAGCTGAAAGGTGTGTCTTTGGACAGTGGAAGGAAACCAGAGCATCCGGAGGAAGTCTACATAAACCCAGGAAGAAAACACAAATAGACAAATAAAGCCAGACTCAAACCTATGTCCTATGGCTGAGCAGCTCAAGTGTTATGAGGCAGTAGAGCTGCCTGCTGCACCACTGTACCCCCTGGGTAATTCATTTATATCTCTAAATTACAAGTGACCTCCCACCCTCCCAAATGCTTGTTTCAGAGAATGATTCAAGGCAGGGGCTCGCGGGCTAGTGCTCTGAGAATTCTGATCATGTCTTTGCAGGTCACCCCTCCTCCCTGCCCACTTAACTCTGCCTGGTTGCAGTGTAATTACATCTAGTCATATTCCCTGTCCCTGCTCCACTTGTTGGGGGGATGGTCTCATTAAACTCGAGGGAAGCTGTCGGGATCGGCCTAGGTGACCGAGCCGTCCAGAGATTCAACCTTCTGTGCCCACTGCTCTTCCACTTTGGGGCCACCCATCAGACAGTTAGTCTTCCAAAGGTTCTCAGAGATGCTATTTATAGCACTATTCCAGGGCTTCCACACATCCACCTTCGTCTCCAGGCGACAACGGCTCCAAAGTAGTGTGACAAAGGAAGGTTCCACTCTACTGCATAACAAGGGTCCTCACCAAAAAATTCAGACCATTTTCCATTTTGTATAAAAGGCAGTTAGTGTCTTACTGTAATTTTACTGTACTGACTGGTGCTTCTGAACTCGCTGAATACTGTAGCACAGTTTTGTTTCTATGTACATGTCTTCATTTGACCTCTGTGTTCCCAGACCTTCAGAGATTCTGACTGTCTGCTTCAGGTCCACAGAAACTCAGTGTATAAAAACAGGTGAAGTTAAACTTTCAAATGTGTCAAACATAGAAAGTGGACCATCTGATCATAAGGGGAAAATTAAAGCCAACATATTTTTAGCTATTTTTGTTACATAAGTCAGCCAAGACTACAGGCAGCATATATTAACAGGAAAAGTCTCTGGTGGGTGTTACAAGTGCTTTAAAAAGCCTGCACTCAGGAAGTCAAACTGTAGGGGTGGGTTTAATGGGAGAAATCCAGAGTGGTAAATAGAAATGCAATTGTTCAGTTTCCAGGAGAATCAGATGATTTTGTAAGAGAGGCCACAGTTCCTGCATCAGTGTTGAAGTTTAAGTCTGTATCCATGTCAGCAGCCTCTCTGGTCCTGCCAGTTCTCTGATTATTTAGTATTGCTGAATGCTGACCACTGTCCTACTGATAGGGAACCCTGAAGAACCTTCAGCAAGCAACTGCCATCATGTATGGGGGAAGGAACTGTGGGGAAAGAACAGACTTTGAGTGGGTGGGCTCGTGGCAGGGAGGCATGGCACTGGGGGCCGTATCAGCGCAAACTGAAACTTAGCCTAGCAGGCTACTCCTAGGGGCCCACAATGCAAAGCGTCTTGAACCAGGGAGTTTACATTTCCCTGCCTACATTTAAATGAAGGGCGGCACGGTGGCACGGTGGCGCAGTGGGTTGGACCGGGTCCTGCTCTCCGGTGGGTCTGGGGTTTAAGTCCCGCTTGGGGTGCCTTGCGACGGACTGGCGTCCCGTCCTGGGTGTGTCCCCTCCCCCTCCAGCTTTCTGCCCTGTGTTGCCGGGTTAGGCTCCAGCTCCCCGCGACCCTGTATGGGACAAGCGGTTTAGACGGGGTGTGCGTGCGCGCGCGCATTTAAATGGGCAAAGGATGCTGTTGCAGTCCAGAGTAACAGCACAGACAGGTTCAGCCGTTGGCTCTCTGTCAAACCCCTTGTGTCCAGCCCTGTATGAAAGAGGTTTGGCTGTCAGCTCAAGAGAGGAAGCTGAACCTACTGGGTCACTTTCACTCTTTTCTATTAAGCTGCTTATAGCTTGTATTAGAATTTGTAGCAGATAAACACTACGGAAACCTGTCGGAAGAGCTGATTGGATGTCGGTATATGCTGTGTCAGCTGTCCAACTTTAAAGCTGTCTTTCTCCTGTAGTCGCAGACACGCTGCCTTTCCGAGGGCAGGTCCGTGTGACCTGCGGTGTGCAACGAATACAGTGTAAAAAAGCTGCGTCAGTTCTTTTAACTCTGACCTGTCAGTCACACTTCTGGTAGACAGGTTATCACTGCACCTCACTGATAGATATTTGACACCTTCCTTCTTATTCCCACTAGCCTCCCTGATCTTGTTCTCCAGGGATGACTTAATGTTCACTGTCCCTGCTTGCTCCGAGTGTAGTCCTCAATAAGCAGAAATGCAGTTTTTCCAAGAAACTATCCCAAAAGGAGTCAGCATCGAACAGTCATCCAAACAAAGGTTCAGCGAGGATGCTGGGATATCTGTCATGGCTGGCCCAGTACCTAACGGTTGTCCGCTGTTGGGGTGCATTTGCGCACTGCAAATGTGACCAAGCGCAGAGCTGCTGCCACTTCCATTCATCGTCCTCATGGTGCCTGCTTTCTGCCAGGGCTGCTGTGTCTCACTGCATTGACAGTGCACGTGCTGTACAGTATAACAGCGCCAACAGATGAAACCAGACTGGCTTGTTACTGGCTAGTAAGGAACGGAAACCTCACATTCTGCACACACGTGTGTGTCTTTCTGTGTCTATGTCTGTAAATGAGCCTCAACAAACTAGAAGAGGTGGAAAAGCAGACTGCCTGGGAGGGAATTGCTCATTAAAGTCAGTAAGTCTCTGAGTGAGGCGGCCATACTGCGTTTGATTGAATTTCAAGCTGACTGATCACTGCAACCAGCCTGTGTGCAGGAAAACTGCATCATCAGCTGGAATTTAATACCTGCTCTGCATATGTAACAATGAATTGGGTGCACTCTGTGGATTGTCAGCCTGGGAATGTCTCATACAACAAATTTTTCTACCATTATTACACTTTGCAGAGTGGGAGCAACAGCTTCTTCGGGTTTAATATAGCGCCCAACATTGGGCATTTCCATATCCCTGACTTTTTTTTTCTCACAGCGGTCCCATTTTTAATTGAAACTGCTTTTTTAGTTTTTTTTCCACATCAAACAGGAAGCAGAGGAATGCTCCGTAACTGAGTTTTAATTTCCCCTGGGCGTCTTGTCTCCGTGGATATCAATGAAGGGGTGATGCTGAGAAGACCGGCCTAGATTCAGAAATCACTTAAAGAACACGCGGTATTGTGAGTGATACAACAGGAGGAGTTAGACTGTGCAGTAATCGCTACACTAGCGCTCGCCATGTCAGTCTTTGCCCATCCCTGTGCTCTTTCAGCTCTTCTTTCTCAGGCACATTGTGGTTTCTGCTAAAAGTTTCCAGATACCACACTGAGATAACATCCCAGTCTTTGCAGAACAAAAAGTCTTCCCAATGACCTGCAAAACCATCTTGACTTCTCTTTTCTGGACGAAGAGCACACACACACACACATTTTCAGAACCGCTTGTCCCTTACGGGGTCACAGGGAACCGGAGCCTACCCGGCAACACAGGGCGTAAGGCCAGAGGGGGAAGGGGACACACCCAGGACGGGACGCCAGTCCGTCGCAAGGCACCCCAAGCGGGACTTGAACCCCAGACCCACCGGAGAGCAGGACTGCAGGCCAACCCACTGCGCCACCGCACCCCACTGCCTCGGACGAAGAGCACTTTAGGTTTAATCTTTCTGAATTTAAGCTTATTAGTCTTAGTGATGTTATTAAGCTTAGTGATCTTTGAACTTGTTGGCCATGGAAATGTTACCTTGTGATCTTCCAGCTCAAAGTTGAGGAGATAGTCATTGCAGTGTGTTGTTCACCACACAAGTCACTTGTGTAGGAATGTTTCTGGCTTTGGCCCTGACAGCAGGAGGTTAAAAGGTTCTCATCTTTGACCTGTACCTTACCCATACACACACACACACACACTTACACACATTCATCAGCAAATCACGTACAAGGCAGCCTTGTAACAAAAGAAAGGGAACTGAGCTTTGCAAAGGAAGATGGGTGGGCTGTGTAGCCTCCTTGACAACACTGACATGAGAGGTGCAGCAATAGCCTGGCCCATGATACTGCCAACCTAGCGCTCCAAGGAGACAGCCTGGCAGCCGGAGGAGTGTTAAATTAGGACTGTCTAACAAGCTGTGCTGTTTTGGGCCTCATTGAATTATCAGCCTTCCCACTGCTGGGGAGTGAGAGATGGGCATGTGAGATTGCTTAGAGTTGGGGGTGACTGTTCCAGCGCTTTCCATTTGAATCAATTAATCTTTTTGTAGGCCTGTGTGTTAGCTCTCCACAGACAGATCACCTTTTCCAGATCTGCAAGGTAAAACTCAACCATCCACCTTAAGCTGACACAACAGTGTCATATTAACAGGAATCTTCAGGTCTTAATTGTAAACAGCTACACTGTGTGAGCTACACATGGCAAACACGAGTCTGACTTAGGGTCTCTAAGTATTCTAATAGTACTCTATCCAAGGAGCCCACATGTTGGATATTAGCCTGAAAGGAGGGAAACTGGGTATTTTGACATTTAGGTGAATTATTCTTTGAGTGTCTTGAATAGGTGGTCACCAGTGACCTCCTACAAAGTCTTTTTTGGAGACTTGCAAGCAGTGAGTTGTTTTCTAGGGTTTCAGGAAAGAAGTGAGCCGTGATGCACAGATAAGGTGCACGTAGTCCTAGCTCACCCTTTTCTCTCTCTCTCATCTGTCCATCACCCGTTTTCCGCTCACTCTATTGCCTTTTCTCTTTTCTTCTGTTCTGCTGACATCCCCCTACTTTCTTCCTCTCCCTTTCCTCTGCTGTACAGCACTGTTACCGTCTCAGACCCAGTGACAGGACTCTGGGAGCCTTTTGTTGCCCAGCTTTTGTCTGAGCACCATTCGTTCGCCTAAGTGCTGTAATTACTCTGCCTCCCAATTATCCTGTCAACAAGCGCCAGCATGCCAGGGTTCGAGAAAGGTCCGCATGGCCCGGCAATGTCCACTTTACCCATTATACTTGTCGATGAGGTTTGGGACAACTACAAGTGCCTGCATGACCCTACTGAGGTGTTTTTAAACTGCTCTAGGAAAAATATCTATTCAAGGAAGATGGTGCATATGGAATGGTGATTTTTTTTTTTTTTTCCCTTTTCTCTCTCTCTCCCCCCCCCCCCTTGACAGATCAGTCTGTCAATGGAGTTTTACTAGATAACACACACACACACATTTTCAGAACCGCTTGTCCCAGACGGGGTCACTGGGAACCGGAGCCTACCCGGCAACACAGGGCGTAAGGCCGGAGGGGGAAGGGGACACACCCAGGACGGGACGCCAGTCCGCCGCAAGGCACCCCAAGCAGGACTCGAACCCCAGACCCATTGGAGAGCAGGACTGTGGTCCAACCCACTGCGCCACCGCACCCCCACTAGATAAGACATCCTATGAAACTGTATTTCCACACAAAGTTTAACAGGAAGCTGTATAAAGTTTTAGTCTATTTTAGGTCCCCATGACTTTCACTGGACGGTTATCTGCCTGCAGTAAGCATCTGATGAAGAAACAAGTGTGGTTTTAAAGCACTCTTAGGTCTGTGTTTTTTTTTTTTTTTTTTCCCCTTGTTGGATGATCTTGTACTCACCAATAGATACCTAAGTCGATAGAGAGCCACAAAGCATAGCCACATACCTCCTGCTTCTGTCTTATGTTACTTCTGCTTCTTGCTTACTTGTCAGTAGTTTGGGAATTCACAGCAGGAGAGAGAAATGAGTTTTTCAAGTTTTCTGAATAACCCACATTATTTTGCAGCCCTCATTCAGGGCTCTAATCACAAACATACTTTGTCCAGTCCAGTGTAGTCCAGTCTGGCTCAGTTCATTTAAAACTGAAAGATCCAAAGGGCAGGCCTTAAATTCATAGCCAGCTAAAAACTGGGGATTGCTAAACTAATCCTCTTGCTGGTTGACCTTGGTGAAGTTCTATGTTGTAACAACCCGTGTTACTGTTTTAGGTAGGAAACCTGTTAAATGTAGATAGTTGCATTTTGGGGGAAAATGTGGAATGTAAGTGTGCCACTTCTGGGGAAAATGATGGGGTGACCGTGTGTGCCAGTGTGTTCGGAGAAAAGCCTGGGGGTGCTAAGCAGGCCGGGAAGGCTGATTGGAGGCACAGGTTCTAGAGGAAATGCCGTCCTTGGACCGAGAGGATTATTTCCCTGTGTGCCGGCGCTCAGTTAAACGTTCAAGATGAACGCTGCCTGTGCGTCCTTTTTCGCCCCATCCAAACCCACGGTGCTGTGCGCTACTATGTGCTTCTTTAAATGTCTTCCTTTATGATCCTTTTTTGAATAAAAGCTTAGCGGTGTCCTACCAAGTAAAACTATTTTCTGAATAGTACCTTATTTCCAGTGTTGGCTATTGCAGTCCAAAGTCTTGATTTAATTTTATCGTAATGTACAATATGTGATAATATTATGTGATGTTAAATTTTGACAAAGCTTTTGATTCAGTGGAACGTTCTTGTGGCTTTAACTGCCGGTGGCATGGTTTCATACTGCAAGAGATTGATCTGGTGCCTCTACGAGTAATGCAGCCATGGAGTATGGACCTGCGACTGTTTCTGTAGATTGATGGGCTGTTACTGTGCAACTCCATGTTGCTAGGTGCTGTAGTTCTTTAAAGGCGTGCTGTTCCAGAACTGCTTGGTCAGCCTCTGAATCTTTCTTGATTGCATTTTTAAAGGCTTCAAAGACCCTTTCCTTTCCTGCTGCTCACTTCTTCTTGGCTTGTTTGTTCAGCCATAGCCCCCAGTCCAGGTGGCAGCTCATTCCACTGGCTTTCTGTTCTCACCCTCCCCTCCCCTCCCCTCAGCCCTCCATCTTTCAGGCCTTTGGAGCGCCAAGCAGAAAATTGTCATGCTCTTCTGGGCTATGTACTGTTTCATTAGGCAGTGACGGGTTACCACGATCTCCTGACCTCTTAACCGGACTGTAGTTGAGCGGGGCTGGAATGTAGCAAGTGTTATCTGGCCAGTTTTTTTCCTTTTCCCTTCTCTCACTGAAAGCAAATGATCCTTAAATCCATATCGCCGCAAGGAGTGTTGTAAGTTAGTGGTAACAAGGAAAGAAGCTCAACCCATTTAGTGAGTAATATGTGAGCTGGGTTGAAGACCACCTTTGTGACTGCGGGTGGGAAGTAAACGGTGACCTCAGCTGTCTGTACCCTCTCCATGCTTACATTGCAAGGGCAGAATGGCTTCATGACGTCCTTTCATGAAGAATAATCCTCATGATTCACCACCTCTCTTTTTCCCTGCCCCCAGCTCTCTTGCTGCTGTATGACGTCACTAACAAGACCTCATTTGACAACATACAGGTAAGGTGTTAACTTTTCAAAAATGTCTTTTTCCTTCAGACCAAGGATGACTCAGCGATAGTGGGATGGGCTGTGTGAATCTTTTTTGGTTAATTATGGTCTAAAATGATGTAAAACTGACTCGTTCTCTCTGAGGGAAGAGAGCTGACTGCTGTCCAAGTTGGGGTGAAAACAGACTTCATTGGTATTGCTCAGTAAAGCATAACACTGTCTGAAAGTCCTGCCTAAACCATTTATTATATAGACATAAACATACTTTGTCTAGGTAGTATTCATTTAAGTTTTGTCACTGCTTATTATAGTGAATAAGTGATACTGGATTTGTTCCCAGCCCTACCTGAGACAAAACAGTGACTTTCTTCTGGACAGATAGTACCAGCAAAGCGCTCATTTGAGGTTGAAACTGGAAGCCATCTGTCTCTGCTGTCAGGCAGCACTCTGTGGTTCAGGAGCCCCTTCCGAAGGCATGTTTATGATGAGCTGGCCTGTTCCTCGATTGACACTAATGTTTGGATTTTAGTTGCAAGCCACCAACGCAGGTCCAGGAGAGTGGAATAACCTTACTGCAGCTGTGCAGTAATTAATGCCCCTGACTATCTGAACCTGGCCTAAGGGAAAGGGGACACACAGGCCAGGTGTGCCAGGCTGCACTGCCATGTTCCGTACAAGCCTTTTCCAGCAGTAGAAACATTGACTTTCTACAGTAAATCAGTACAGATAGACTCGGAACTAATGACATGAGCTGAATTAATTAGGTGCTGTTACCAAACTACAGGTATGCACCGTTTAACGACGCGGATACATTCTGTGAAACCAGTCGCAGTGCGACTTCGTCATTGAGCGAACACCATAGAATGTGCTTAGACAAACATGGGTTTAACGCCGCTTAGTGACATTTCGATTAACGACTGACCCCATATACGACGGTAATCCCATAAGATTATAACGGAGCTGAAAAATTCTAATTGACTAGCGATATCATAGCGCAACATGTTACGTGTTCGTGGTGGTGCTCCTGGTGTAAACGGTTCACTGTAAAACAGTATGCTGTGTTACGCTGGAAGCAGGGTCATAAATCTTGTTTACCGCGTCTCTTGACTGCATCGAGTCTATACCATCTAGGTTTGTATAAGAACACTTTGCACGACGACAAAATCGCCTAATAACACATTAATCAGAACGTATCCCCGTCGTTAAGTGATGCATGTCTTTTTATGGGACCACTGTCGTATATGCGCTCCGTCACTGCCTGAAACGTCGTAAAGCGGTGCATACCTATATTAACAAATCATATTGTATTGTCTATAGTGCTCATTTTTATTTATTTACTCATTGATTGATGCATGATGGAAGTAAAGCTAAAATCACCTTGGTACTGAGATACCTGTTACCTTTTTTAAATCAAATGATTAATTACAGTCCACACTCATGCACAAGAGTCCTTGTTGCCGATTTTGCCACAAAAGATTTGGAGCACCTGCACGTGAAGGTACGGAAACACATGTGGCCCTGATGTGTCTTTATTGTAGTGACGGTCATGGGAGATGTTGGTGCCTAGTTGTATGGTTCCCAGAGGCAGCAAAGTTGGTGGTGAAACTCAAGTCGGCATAATTAGATTGTGAAAATGAACGAACGAACAAACGAATGAATGAATGAATGAACATAAATGGCATTGTAGTATGTATTTGTCATATTCCCATGAACTACAACAAAGAAAGTGTGTTAATTTATTATAAGGAGAATTACAGGGAGGTAATGCGATCGCCCGAGGGGTGACAGAGGAAGACTAGAAAGAAGGAGGAGCAGAGAGAAACAGAAGAAGGCTACAGAGTAACACGCACGTTGTGCTGGGCTAGCAGGGGGCAGTCACACAGACTCAGCATGGCCTTGTGCTGCATGCACTGTGTTCTTCTGCTCAACGCAACTGATTTCTCCCTCAACCGGATTTATTCAGCCATTCAAGGAGTGCCAGTCCGTAACACTCGGCTTTTCATCTGACAGCTAGCAGACATTAATCAGAACATTTTAGTCCTTCTCTTCACAGTGTAGTTTTGTTTCCAGCTGCTTTATTGCCGCTATGTAGGATGACGCTGTGGAAGTGGAAGTTCCACTGTGAACAATAGTCAACCATAATAGAATGAAAGTAATGATCCCTGAAAACTCCAAAGCAATCAATTCCAAACTGAGTGAGAAAGAATAAGTATAATTATTGTTAATACATGTGGTAGTCATAATGGTCAAAATGTTCAGTCACAATAATTGAAAATAACAGTAATGGTGATGATAATGTCAGAAACAATGGACTGAAAACGTCAGAACTTCAAAGTAGAGCCGTAATTGCGTTTGTACGAAGTGCATTATAGTAATTATTATGTTTCTTTTGCAAATTAGTTTTTTCAGCATTTTTTTCATAATATTGTTATCTGTTTTAAAAGCTTTTCTATTAAGTCAAGGAATCATTTAGTGGGGAACCCTGTTTAACACTTGTTCATCAAGTACAAGCAAGTAATGAATACCGGTGTAACCTAGCTCCGCATGCACGCATTGCTTACTGAATGTTAGTGCACCTGAAGTCTGTTTGAAACTAGATTTTAGTCCCATTGAGTGATCAGTGTCTCCACGGGCACCATACTGCATAAACACAAAGTGCAATGGGCCATAAAAATGTACTCCTTTAAGGAAATTGAAATTTAATGAGCAAAAGAGGTTGATGCTGCACACTAGCTTGCATTGCAGATGTGATTATCACATGGACTATACTGAAGCGCAGACAGCAGAACTGTTACCCTGTTGCACCTAGAAAGGGTGCCAAACAGCCAAAAACAGAAACATCTGTTAAAAACCACTGAAGAGGATAGCTAGCATTTTCAGAGCATGCAAACCATGTAGGTGATGAAGGTTATAAATGATTACAATGCAGGAACTTAAACAGAAGCATTCCTGGAAGATCATTTTACTGCAGGTTACCGTGAGGAATCTGTACGGTTAGACTGTTACCAGTTAAATGTTAACACAGGTGCTGGTGCTGTGACACCACAGCGTCGAAAGGGAGCTGGAACACACTGTTCATCACAGGTTTTATTTTGAATCAAACCTGCTAATGGTAGTGGCATTACACCTGGGGACACTGGCTGTCTCGTGGAACTTGCAGAAGAAAGACACAGTGCCCCCGTGTTTGTGTCATGCTCGCTCAGAGGAAGGAGGGACTCAAGCACAGAGTAATGAGTGAGAGAGGTTTAATAGATCCAAATCGGTATCCAAAAGGCGGGTCGTGGGACAGGCGAGGGTCAGGCGATCGGCAGACGGGGTACAAAGGGCGAAGGCAAAGATCGTGGTCGGAAAATACAAGCGGCAGTCAGTCACGAGCAGAGTTCACTGGTACACATCGGTCGGGAAACGGAGGCAAAACTAGGTTCCGCACCCCTGCCTGCACGTCATCTCCTTTTAAGCAGCTTCCATCAGGAATCTGCAGGTGTTGCCAATGCGGTGGATGCGCAGGGCGTGACAGTACCCCCCCCCCCCCCCCGACGGGAAGTCCCGGACGCCCTGAGCCTAAAAGGCGGGCACCCCCGGGGGCGAGGAGCCAGACGATCCGGGTGATCCCTGTGGAAGAGAGTGATTAGCTCCGAATCAAGAATATCAGGGGCAGGCACCCATGACCGTTCTTCCGGCCCATACCCCTCCCAGTCCACCAGATACTGCAGCCGGCTCCTCCGTCTGCGAGAGTCCAACAGGGCCCGGACCCTGTACGTGTTGTTGTCATCCAAAGGCAGCGGAGGGGTTGGTGCGACGTCTCTTGTGGGCTGGTGAAGAGATACTCCCACTGGCTTTAGCAGGGAGACATGGAACGTGGCATGTACTTTGAGGTCCGGCAGCAGCTGGAGACGGTAGGTGACCAGGGTGACCCGGCGTAGGACCTTGAAAGGGCCGATGTATCGGGGCCCGAGTTTTTTCGAGGGGTTTTTCAGGCGGAAATCCTTCATTGAAAGCCATACCCGTTGGCCAGGAACGAAGGTGAGGGTGCAGCGGTGGCGGTCTGCTTGTTGTTTGTGTCTTTGTGCGCTGCGGAGGAGGTGGTCCCGGACCGTTCTCCACACGCGGGCACTCTCTTGATGCCAGGCCTCCACCGCCGGGAGCGGACTCCCTGGGGTTCCTCTGGGGAAGAGAACGGGTTGGTAACCTAGGAGACATTGAAATGGGGAGACCCCGGTGGAGGTATGCTGGGCGGAGTTATGGGCATACTCGGCCCATGCCAGGTACCGGGACCATTGGTGTGGCTGTGTGAAACAATAGGCTCGGCGGTATCGCGCTACGTCCTGATGCAGACGCTCAACCTGGCCATTGGCCTGTGGGTGATACCCCGAGGTGAGGCTTACCGTTACTCCCATTCTGTTCCAGAAGGCCTTCCATACCCTGGAGGTGAACTGGGGGCCTCTGTCCGAAATGTCTTCTGGGAGCCCGTACAACTTGAACACCTGTTCGAACAGGATCTCTGCGACCTCCAAAGCGGTCAGTAATTTTGGAAGGGGAACCAGTCGACAGGTCTTGGAAAAGCGGTCCACAACGGAGAGAATCACTGTTTTGCCCGCGGAGATGGGTAGGTCCACCAGGAAATCCAGAGTCACATGTGTCCAGGGTCGGGTCGGTGACGGGAGAGGCTCCAGGAGGCCAGCGGGTTTCTCGGACGGGGTACAGGTCTGGGCGCAGATGGTGCATGCCTGCACGAAGTCCTGAACGTCATCAGACAGGGAAGGCCACCAGAGCCGCCCCTGCAATAGAGAAAGGGTACGCCGGACACCTGGGTGTCCCGCCTCAGGGCTCTCATGAGCCCAGGTCAACACAGCCGCTCGGTTGGTACTGGGGACATAGACCCGTCCTGCCGGTTTGCGTGGTGGTTCTGGTTCCTGGGTCGGAGTGTCTTGGATCTCTTGCAGCAGTCGCCAGTGGATCGGTCCCACCACACACCCCTGGGGTAGTATCCCCTCCGGGTTAGGGGGTACCGGATCGGGATCGTGCAGCCGGGAGAGGGCATCTGCTTTCGCGTTCTTGGTGCCTGGGCGATAGGAGACAGTGAAATGGAATCTAGTAAAAAATAAAGCCCATCGGGCCTGACGGGAGTTCAACCTCTTAGCGGTTTCAAGGTACTCTAGGTTCCTGTGATCAGTAAGCACCAGAAATGGGTGAACCGCTCCCTCTAACCAGTGACGCCACTCTTCTAGCGCGAGTTTAATCGCAAGGAGTTCTCGATTTCCGATGTCATAATTACACTCCGCCGGCGTCATCATCTTGGAGAAGGCACAGGGGTACAGCTTCGGCTGGTCTCCCTGCCTTTGAGACAGGACTGCCCCAACCCCGACAGATGATGTGTCCACCTCAACCACGAAGGGCAAGGACGGGTCAGGCTGCCTCAGTATCGGTGCAGAGGAAAACTGGGCCTTCAAGTCTTGGTAGGCCCTCTCGGTCGCCACCCCCCAGGGGAGTCTTTGTTCCTTACAAGAAGTCAGTGTGGTAAGGGGGACCGCTATGGTGCTGAAATTTCTGATGAACCGGCAATAGAAGTTAGCAAACCCGAGAAAGCGTTGGAGAGCCCTTACCATGGTGGGTTGTGGCCAGGACGTCACCGCACTGTCCTTCCGGGGGTCCATGGATACTCCGTCGCGGCTTAAGATGTACCCCAAGAACATGATCTCTTGTCGATAGAACTCGCACTTCTCTCCCTTGACGAAGAGCCGATGCTGCATCAGCCGCCGGAGGACCGCCCGTACCTGCTGGACTTGTTGTTCTCGGGTTCGGGAAAAGATCAGGATGTCGTTGAGATACACGAGGACGAATCGGTTGATGTAGTCCCCCAACACATGGTTCAGGAATGCCTGGAAGACTGAGGGGACATTTACCAGACCAAAAGGCATGACCCGGTATTCATAATGACCCTGCGTGGTAGAGAATGCCGTTTTCCACTCGTCCCCCTTCCTGATCTGGATCAGGTTATACACACTCCGGAGATCCAACTTGGAGAACCAGGTCGAGCCATGAATGCCCTCCAAGGCAGAGGTGATCAGCGGCAAGGGATGGGGCTACTTGACCGTGATCACGTTCAATCCTCGATAGTCGAGGCACGGCCTCAAACCCCTATCCTTCTTGCTGAATGAAAAAAAACCCTGCTGCTGCTGGGGAAGTGGAGGGTCGGATCAGACCGGACGTAAGGGCCTCCTTGATGTACTCCTGCATGGCTTGTTGTTCTGGCAACGACAGGGGATAGACCCGGCCCCGAGACGGCGAGGTACCTGGGAGGAGGTCGATCGCGCACTTCCAGGATCGATGCGGGGGCAGTTCAGCAGCGCAAGCCTTGATGAACACCTCCTGAAGATCTTCGTATTTGGGGGGTATCTCTGGCGGGGGTAGGCCTTCTACCCCTTCCACGGAGGTGGCTCGACATGGGATTGAGAGGCAAGAGGAGTGACAGGCGTCTCCCCATGTCACCAGGTCGTTGGTGCTCCAGCAGAAGACCGGGTCGTGGCGGATCAACCAGGGATAGCCTAGGATAATCGGGGTGTCTGGAGCCCGGATCAAAAGAAAGGTTAGGGTCTCCCAATGACAGGCCCCTGTCTCAAGCCGGAGAGGGATGGTCCGGGTGTCCACGACTCCGGATCCCAATGGTTACCCGTCTAGCGCTTTCATGCTTAACGTGACCTCGCACGTCTTCGAAGTAACCTAATGGGCCCTGGCAAAGCCCCAATCCATGAAAATGCCTGCGGCCCTGGAGTCTACCAGGGCACTGGTCTGCACCCGCCTTCCTCCCCAAGCAATACACACTGGTAATCTCAATTGACCCCGAGGTTCCCCCGGACTCACCTTTGGGTTCTTGGTGGACCTCTGGGAGGGTCAGACGGGACAGGCGGCCCGGAGGTGTTCTGGGGACCCGCAGTAGAGGCAGGGATTCCCCATCAGTCTCCTCCTGCATTCCTCCTGTACCAGGCGGCTGTGTCCCACCTGCATGGGTTCGGGTTTTGCCTCCGACCGGTGCGCTGTGCGGCTGGTTTGGCCTTCCAAGGTTCGTCGAGACCGGCCTAAGTTGTCAATGGAAATAGCGGTCTCGACGAACCGGTCGAAGTCCTCCTCCTCTCTGCTCGCGGAACTCGGCGTAGGGGGATCGTCTGCGTGTTCGCCACCCCGCGGCAGCCCATGCCCGGGCCAGACCGGTAAGCAGAGACATAATGAAAGCGGTCTTGGCAGCGTCCGTTCGGTACATGTGGGGAGAACATTCAAAGACCAGCTCACACTGCATTAGGAAATCTTGACAATGCTCAGGTGACCCGTCATACCGTTCCGGCGCAGCGATATGCGGGGCCGGGCCAGATTTCCCCGGTGGTGGGGTCGGAGCGGGCTCGGCCGGGGTCGCGGTGGCCGTCCCGGTGGAGGGCTGGATAATCCCTCCGGCTTGAAGAGCCTGAATCAGCCGCTCCACCGTCCCCTCCAGGCGTCTCAGCGACTGGTCGTGCGTTCCTAAGAGTGCTCCTTGGGCCGCGAGCGCGGTGCGCATCTGGGCAATCTCTGCTGAGTCCTGTTTTGAGGAGGAACCTTCTGTCATGCTCGCTCAGAGGAAGGAGGGACTCAAGCGCAGAGTAATGAGTGAGAGAGGTTTAATAGATCCAAATCGGTATTCAAAAGGCGGGTCATGGGACAGGCGAGGGTCAGGCGATCGGCAGACGGGGTACAAAGGGCGAAGGCAAAGATCGTGGTCGGAAAATACAAGTGGCAGTCAGTCACGGGCAGAGTTCACTGGTACACATCGGTCGGGAAACAAAGAGGCAAAACTAGGTTCCGCACCCCTGCTTGCATGTCGTTTCCTTTTAAGCAGCTTTCATTAGGAATCTGCAGGTGTCGCCAATGCGGTGGGTGTGCAGGGCGTGACAGTTTGGGAGATATTACACAGTAGAACTCATATTGTCAAAGAAATATCCGTTGTTTGATGCACACATGCAGCAAAGGTATGACTGAACCCAAAAAGCTGTTTTCTCATGCAGGGTTTTATGTTTTCAAATACCGATGCATACTTTAACAGTGCAAACAGGGTTTTTGGCCAATAAAGTTTTCTGGGTTTGGATTTTCGTATACATTTCAGGCAGAGAGGAGAGGAAAAGCGAGAAGAGTGGAGGAAAGGACACTTTGAATGAAAGAGGCCGGTGTCTGTCTGTCTGCGTGTCCCTAGGGGGCATGTGGGAACTACAGGGGCACCTTTCGCATGCAGCAGCAATGCCCACTGGCAGAGTCTGAAGCTTTTTCTGAACAAACACTTAATGAGTGTTAATTAATGCTAATGGGGATGAACGGAGCAGCGTCAACAAAGGTAACGAGCAGAACAAGTACCGAAACTCAGTCTGTCCCCTCCCTGCATCTCAAAGCCCCCTGTTCAGCTCACTGTTGGCAGATGGCTGTCCCTCTGGCTGTGCCAGCAATCCACAGGAGTTCTGGTCTAACAGATCGAACTGAGTGTAAGAAAGAACTGCCCGGATGGAAGTATTTGGAAGGAAAAAACATGAAAAAATATGCTTGTATTGCATATTATGTATAATCATTATATGGCATTAATGGTTTGCTTTAATAAAATGACAATCCTCAAGTTGTAATCTCAGCTCTTATGAAATGCATATGAGAAATGGGCTCTTGCTAAGTGTGACTGACAGCTGGTCATATGCTCAGTTAGCGCACTACATTTTATTAAAAAATGCCTCTTTGTTGAGGCACACAGAGGAGAGATGTTAGTGCTGGATTCAGGGCTTCAATGACCTGAGACTATTAATAAATATTGACTCCCATTTTGTTTTAATTTACCGTTCTGTGCTCCTCCCTGTTAGACATGTCATCCTCTGTGAAAGTACTCACGGTGCATTGAAAAGACCTGCATTTAAGACCTGGGTCTTAAAGCTGTGGTTTTCTTCATAGAAGCATGGTCCGTGCTCTTCGGTAAATGTCCCTGCATCACACTGTATCATTCTGTGTAAGAGGAGCACTTCTAGCTCATAATTTCACCACACAGTTTCGGCCTCGTTCTCACCTGAGTTAAAATGCCCTCGTAAATAAAGTTATTTAAAAATTCAGATTGTTTTCCCTTGGCCGTTTCTGTGATATCGGACTATTTTTTATTTTGCTGGCTGGATTCTGAGCAATGGTGTAAGCAAAAGAGGCACCATTAATCTGTGAAAGTTTTGTCACAGACACCCCAAACAGATTATATATTGTTCCAGCACTTCACCAACAGCCATTTAATTCTGTTATCAGAGAGCCACCATGAAAAATAGGGAGCATAAGACTCCACACAGTAACAGCCTTTAATCTAACGGCATGATTTATGTTGCTTTGCAGACACCTTTATCCGTAGAGACTTGCAATATTTTGGTTTTTGGCCGTACATACGGCTGTGTATTTACCAAACCGGTTTGACTCTTCCTTCACTGTACAGTGGTTTTCTTCTTGGGATCTGAATGTACAATTTTTGTCCCGGTCGAGTTCTTCAACCTCTTTTTTGCTCGCCGGGAGTCACTCCCCACCTCCTGCCTTGACTTGTGTTCCCACTGTGGTCACCGAGGGTGAATCGCAGCCCTTCAGCACACCGACAGAACCCACCGCCTTGAATTTTGTTCACATAAAGTGCCTTAACAAAACAAGTAAGAATCAGATTCAGAAGCATCAGAGCTCAGTCTAAAGCTGTTGCCAGTGTCAACAGTGCCAACTGAGGCCCGCTGTTCACTTCCATTCGGCAGTTTATGGAGCCCCCAAGAACATATTGTATTGAAAGCCCCATCTGGCGCTCAACACTCACTTTTATGCTACCGTAGCCCTGCGTTTCTGCAGACTCCAGAAGCAAATCTTTTGTCGGCGTCAAAAAATGTCAAGACTTCTGTACACAAACATCCAATGTTAAATTTGTCCGTGTGAAGAAATCTAAGTATAGTACCGAAACGGTCTCTGAAATGTTCTTGGTGTTCTGCTGCCACGTTATTTTTGCTTTCTATTTGAAGTGGTATTATGTACAGAGGTGTGAGTTTTTCATCATGTCTCTTCACACTTTCTACTCTGAAATGTAATAGTAGCTGCACGTTTTATACCAGAAAGATTTTTTTTGCCGAAACGTTTTATTTGGTCGGCCCTGTTTTTTGTCATGGGCACTTTGTCGGAACCCGTCGTTGGCCAACACCGATATGGTCTTTTCAGAAGTCATGACTCTGCCACGCTGATGTCTTTGAATAATTACTTTGCTTCACAAAAATCACACAAAAGCCATTATGCAAGTGATTTCAAGAGAAATTCACTAATGATCCAGTATATCCTACCATGTTGTTGCTTGTATTATAGTGCTGTGACAGAAATGATTTATGACTTTATATCTGTAGATCAGTCCTTTTTTCATAAACTTGTCATGTAGTTTAGTTTACAGTATTCTTGGGCCTGTCCTGGGAATCACAGGGTGTAAAGTGTGTGCCTTTACCAGCCAAAATGACAGCAGACTGGCAGACAGTAGATTAGACTGTAATCTTAAAATTCATGGTGAAATATGGAATGACTAATATAATCACTACACGGCATGCATTTCTGTTGCGAGGCTAATGTTTACGTTTTACAACGAAGAAACAGAGAAAATAAAAATTAAGTGAGAAGAATTTGCTGTCTTACTTATAGTTGGAAGTAAATATGGGAAAAACTGAATTGTAATTCAAGCTTCAGAGAAAGTCACTGGTAGTTCAGCACTCAGAACTCCATGTCCAGATAGTAGCGTGAAAGCTGCGGTCTAGACAAACGCACAACTCTTCAGACAGCAAGATAGACCCACCTCTCACCAGGTCTGTTTGTTATTGCGGTGGCACCGGCTTTTTGTGCCGTCCCCTAAGGCATCCAAGCCATTTCGTTTCTCTGAGTCAAGCGCTTATGAAAGCAGACCTCTCACTGGCATGAATCGAGGAGGAAACTTGCGCACCTTTATCTTTCCGAGTTCCAAACAGGTCATCGTACTGGAGCGCAGTGTGAAGGCTCAATAGCGGAGTCATTTGTGTATTGTGTACTGTTGGCTTGGGGGGGGTTCTTCCACTGAGAAAACCAAACCCTTCTGGGAGGCCCTTCCTCATTAGCCCAGTCCGAGACTGTCGCTACACAGCACTGTACTTCATTGACACAATGGCCTCTCCTGGTAATTTCACTTGCCTGCTCTTGTTCTTTCCTTCTCACTTCTTCGCTTCCTCTTTCAGAAAATCTGTTTCGTAGTATTGCCATCTTCCATTCTCTACATGTTTGTCCTCGGCTGTGTTCAAAAAAAAAAATCATGAACCGTGTGCTCTTTCCTCCATTGTCTCCCCAGGAGTCAGGCTCTCTCAAAACACATTTCATCCTTGAGGGTTACTGCGTCTTAGAATATCCACAATATAATAGGATCTGTTGACAAGGCTGTCTGAAGCGCTGCCAACAGCAAAGCTCCTCTGTTTTACGTGTAAATCAGTCCAAGGAACAGAGAGAATAAGAGCTTACAGGGATCTTTTGCAAATGTCACCACCTTGCTTGCATGACTTAAATTTTATTTGTAGATAGTAAGGGATAGGGTTCAACATGCTTTCTGTGCTATCGTAGTTGGGTTATACAGTCAAAATGGTTGCACATCTATACCTTCTACAAAATCGGTTTCTGAAATATTTCAGTTTCAGATTTATGTTAAGATCTATGTCAATATTAATACCTTTACAAAATCATGGTACAGATACCATGCAGTTTTTTTTTTTTTTTTATGAAGAACTCCTATGAACTCGATCCATTCACTTTTTGAAGGACTATACTTAGGTTCTTGAGAAGCAGCACCATTTTCTTTGCATCTCCTTCTCTCTCTGCCAGCCTGCTCTTCTGAACACACCTTGTTTGCAGCCTGCTGCACAGTCACGTGTCAGTGGTACTTTCCTCCTGGAGGATGCAGAAGGTGTACGCCAGAGTGCTGCACAAGGCAAGACTGGCTCTGTTTTTTGCCTCATTAGTCTGTTTTGCTGGTTTTTTGTTTCTTCCTCACCTTATCTACCCCTGCTAGCTGCTTTATTTTTTCCCGATAAAGAGGAAGAACCACACATATTGGAAAAACTGAAATTGCATCACATTATAACACATCATAGGTACCTACTGGGATATTGAAACTGGAGGGGAGCTAAAGCATAGAACTAATGTAGAATGAAGCACCATATTCGCATCATAAGAGCAGCAGCATGACACCCCTATCCGTAATGCTTGCTATTCATGGTAGCAATATACCCTTTTCCATTTTAGGAAGGATGTGCTCTTTTCTGGTCATATTTTGCCATACCTCATTCATACATATTCCTTTTTATCCCACTGTGGTCTCTGTTTTCTAGCATTTACCCTGTCTCTGCATGGTTGACTGATATTAATTCTAATAAAATTGTTGTGTATATACAGTATATTCATTCACTGTGTGGTACACATCATAGCATGGGCAAGTACTTTTCATCAACCTGTTTGTTATTGTATGAGAAGCTTATTTTTTACATACCTATCAATTAAATTACTAAGTATCAGATTGTGGGGGATGTGGTGGCACACCAGGTTTGGCTGGGTCCTGCTCTCTGGTGGGCCTGGGGTTCGAGTCCCACTTGTGGTGCCCTGTGACAGACTGGCGTCCCCTCCCCCTCCAGCCTTGCGCCCTGTGTTGCCGGGTTAGGCTCCGGTTCACTGCGACCCCACTTTGGAGAAGTGGTTTTAGTTAGTGTGTGTGAGTATCATATTGTAGGGTCCGCTTCTCTCAGGCTCCGCTTACGAGCTCAGTTAAGAACCGAACTGTAACTACTTGGATCGCTTTAATTTGCATATTTGAGAGGATATATGTCTGTCTTGATTATTGGGAAAAAGGGTTTGTGGAGATTGTTTTTGTGTGGTTGCACTATTATTACATGTACTTTAATGGAGTATTTTACTGATTTGGAGTGTTATTGCTAACAGAAGTGGGAAGGTCCCAGATTTATCCTCACTGGCTGTATTCTCTACAGAGTGGTTTCAATTTTTTTCCCCATATCTGAGATGTGTTTTAAGTGTCTCAAGTTGATGGAGCACATGTAGACAACATGGCATTATTATAGAGTAATTAATGAAGGAAAACTGTGGTGTTCTATTATGATAGCTGATTTTAATTGTTGCAGTAATTCTGACACTTAGTGATATTTTACCATAAATGGGTGTTAGTTTTGGGACTCAGGATCATAGTCATTTGCATTTATTCATTTCGCTAGCACTTTTCTCCAAAGCAACTTAAAACTTACACAGCTGGGTAGTTTTAGGATAAATACCTTACCTAAGGGTACTGGAGGTGATGATGGGGTTCAAACCTGTGACTTTTGGACCTAAAGACAGCATCTCTAACCACACCGCTACCAGCTGCTCCTTGATCACACAGTGTTTCATAATTTTTACCATTGTGACCAAATTGATAGTAATTAACTTAAAAACATTTTAAAATTTCCCCCATGAAGGGTTTTTGGAATGCATTAACTTCATAATGTGGGGGCAGCAAAACGGGCGAGTTGTTAGTGTTTTCAGAAGTGGGATGAGGACTGAGGACTGAAGCATGTCACTCAAAGGATGTCAGATGGACATGATGCTGCCCTGGGAGCAAGTGGCTGAAGCTTGTGATGCTCTAGACCAACTGGTAGAGGAATTGATTAGAACCGGAAGAGCCTTTTGACTAGAAGGAAACACTGGGAAGAAAATGAGAGCCCCTGAGGACTAATGGCTGATGGAAGACGCGCAGACCAGTGCTGCTGTCCTGCTGGCTTCCTTTCCTCACTGCGGCAAACCCTGCAACAGCTGCTCACAGAGGATCTCCTGCCTTGCTCAGTTCCTCTGATGCCACACTCCGGCTCTGAGCCATGGGAGCTGAAAGAATTGTGCAGTACAGTGCAGTACAACAATTGGAGTGCATCTACGACAGCAGTGCATCTGGGACTCGAACTAGAGGACAAGATGCTGACTGTCCTGCTTAACATCACTCAAGCACTGCTGTGAGTTGCTACCTCAAAGTCCTTTGTGGCGATTTTTCTAAATTCTCTCTACGTTATTGGCCACTGACCCATGCTATGAGAAACAGAAAGGGGAAAAAAAATGACCTTAGAAACATTGTTGTGTTCCATCTTTTATTTTTTATTTCCCACAGAATGTTGTAAAATACTCATTGTATTTTTCTGAGATCTATGTCACTTTGGAGAAAAGTCTACTAAATGAAGCAATGTAAATGAATGTTCTTTATCCATCCTTTTGAGACTGTATTGGACTTCTTTTGACACCACGCAGTCATTAACCTCAAATTGCCATTGTCACTTTTTTAGACTGTAGATGTTACAAACATGCATATTCAGCCTTGTGAAATGGAAAAAGTAAAAAGTTCAAATGATCCAGTGGTGATTATGGACTTAGGTCTGCCACAAAAGCAGATTTTGCTCTTACACAGTGAATGTCATGTAGACTCTTACATTATGGACCTAGGAAATATGTCCATGGTGGTTTAGAAGGAGCAAAATTAAAATTGCAATGCAGCATGATACCCAAATACATACTAAAATTTGTTTTGCATGCCTTCAAAAGAACTCAGTTTTTATCAACCTTTTCCTACCTCTACTCTCATTAAGAATCTTTTATTTTGCACATATATGCTGACTAGTCATATTTGTATTTATATGACTAATATGAAGTAATTGTTTCACTCATGGGAATATTCTAAATAATGTCTACTCACTGTTTTAATGGGTTACATTTGCATACCAGCTGCTAATTAGAAGATAAGATAAAGGGTAGAATTGGTCCATTAAAAACAGAAGTGTCAGCCAAGGCTATGGAGATGTATCCTTTGCTTTGATTCAAATTCCCACCACCAAAAGCAAAGCTGTTCATGTAAAGACGCAATGTCTGTCATTTTGGTGTTCTTTCTTTTTTCCATAATCATGTTTGGGTAATATGACCTGCCTTGTCAGGGCCTCTTTGCTAAATAAGCAGGTATGGTGCAGCTGCACGTGAAGTGAGACATTGAGTCAGTTTCTGTGGATGGAACATCACAGTGGCTGTCAGCGGAACTGTCAAAACAGTGGAAGAGGCCAAAGTTCTAGTTCCTAAGAAACAAGCACAGGCCAATGGAGTGTCACAATGGAGATGGTAAATGAGGCCCTGACCTGTTCCAGGGTACATTATGATTGTTTTCTCTATGGGTCTGCCTCCTCACGATCTAATTAGGACAGAGTTTGAAAACCAGGAAGAGTTTTTAGGAATGCAGGCATCCCTGTGGGTGATTGCAGTGGAGGAAGCCTAGCTGTGGTAGGTAGCCAAAAAGAGAGGTAAGAAGCCACAAGACTATGTGGAGAAGACGAAGATTGCGACCAAGATTCAGAAACTGGATCAAGGTGCAGCCATGTGCAAACACAGTAGTACAGTTGGTGATCTTGGCTTTATGGGTTGGATGAGTAGATGATGATGACACAGTAGAATGGCAAAGTGCCACCCCATTCAGCATCAGTCTAGCCAGATTGTTCTAGCTTCCTCCCCTGCTATCTCCCCTCCCTTCTGTTTACCTTTGTAGAGCGGGAGGGGCTGGAGGAGACCTGAAATCAAGAGAACAGAGCCAGGTTGGATTCAGACCCCAGGGTTCTGTAGCTGTGAGTGGTGAGGGAAAGGAGGTGCAACATAGTCAACTGTCCCAATTCACTGATGCTTCTGTCATCAAGTATTTTATGCACTTTTTTGAGCGTTAAATAGCGCAGGGCGGGGGGGACATGTCCTCCCTCAGTGTTCAACCAAGTGGAATGTTTCCTCATTATTTGGTATTACTTGAAAAGGTTTGTTTGTGTTTTGTGGTTGTTCTTGAGGAATGTTTAATATTTTGCTATGTTTTGGTGCACTTGTTGTATAGGGGTGTTTCTGTGGGTAGGTGGGGGGTTGAGTATTTAAGGGTTTTCGAAGTGACTTATGGAAAAAGGTTGTATTAGATGCAGGCCCAGAGGGACTCACAGGAGTTAAATGCTGCAGACCGGTGTTTAGTAGAATTGAACGCTAACTGATGTCACTGTCACACCAACATACACTAACCAAACACTCTATTCCATATGACAAATGAAACAGTGGTCCACGAAAAGGAAATGACACATTTGAAAGGTCAGCTGTGAACCCATGTAACTTCTGAAGATGAGAACCTCAAATGACATGTGGCACATATCACTTGATGCTGTCATTTTCACATTAAAACACAAGTGGCCCCCCTGAAGGCCGCTGAACTCTCGCACTGTGTTTGTCACCTCATCATTGTCCAGGGACGTCAGAATCTCTTTCTCTTCCGACATGAGCATGAATGTTAAATGAAAGTTCTCCTGGGTGACAGAGCTCTATAGTCTGTTTTTCACAAACCTGAGAGTAGAAAATGACTCAGTGCTGCTGCACCAATCTAAATGTACTGGAACACTTGAGAAAAAGGTATATTTGAGAATAACTGACTTTGGTGCTTTTTTGTGTGCAAGTCTATGTACATAGTATATCTGCTACAAAGAGTGAAAACAGGCAACTATGTTGCTCAGGCTCGCTGGTTGTAGTGGCCTGGCAGCTTTCAGTCCACTTTAGCCTAACTGGCCCACTGGGTAAAGTCCCGAGTGTCTCAATGACCATTCCGGCATTGACTACAGGGTTTGTTTTGGTTCGATGTGGGTATGGGTTGCTGTCAGAGTTTAACGGGGTTTTGGGATGTATGTCTTCAATTAAATGATAAAGGGTGCTTATTATGAATTGTGGAGTGTTTGGGGCTAATTGTGGATGCATAGGATATATTGATGTTGGTGATTATTGTTTTTGGTGAAAGTATTCAGTATTTTGATATTGTATTGTTTGTGTTTTATGGAGGTACTGGGATTTTTTTTTTTTTTTTTTTTTTTTCCTGTCTTCAGAAGTTAAGGCTGTAAATCGTGCAGGAACTTTTTACATATTTGAATGTGGAATAAAAGTGGTCATTATTAAATTTCTGAGGGACATTAAAAGTAACAAGTAAAAGTTTTAAAAATGGTATAACTCAGTTGTGTTCTAGTCATAGCACTCCTGTCAAACCAACTGTCATGACGGCTCGGAGGCAGGACGGACTCAAGCGCAGAGTGCGGTGGGAGAGAGGTTTATTTGTGATGAATCGTTATCCAAAGGCAGAGTCGTGGGACAGGCGAGGGTCAGGCGATCAGCGAACAGGATCCAAAGGGCGAAGACAAAGATCAGGGTCGAATGATTCAGGCAACGGTCAGACACGGGCAGAGTTCACTGTAACACTTCGTTCGGGAAACAAGGAGGCAAACGCCCCCAGTGGTTACACACATTTAACATTATTTCCCATAATGCAACTATTTACATTTAAACAGTAACGCGGGTCGTTACAATATGTATATTTGGTGATAGCTGATGTTTTGCTTTTGGGCTGGTCTGAATTTGCTTTTATTTACTTAGCTGGCACTTTCCTCCAAAGTGATTTATGATAAAATAATTACAGTTATTTACCCATCTGTACAGCTTGGTAATTTTTACTGGAGTAATTTAGGGGGAAGTACCTTGCTTAAGGGAAAGGCAGCACGAGGTGGAATTTCAATCCGCACCAAAAATAGCAGTTCGCAGTGCAACATTTTTCCTTTTTTTTTTTTATGAATCCCGTTTTGCAGCTCTTTTAGTAAGTAAAGCAGCCGTACTCAGGACCAAGTGAGAAACGAAAATTAATGCCATGTTCCGTTCCGGAAGGAAGTCGTCGGACCCAAGTGCAGAGCAAACTACTTGATTGCGGGCAATCAGAGGCGTGATCACAAGACAGGCGAGTGTCTCCGAGGTGCTAACGTAGTCAAGAGGGTAATCCAAAAGTCGTAATCAATATACAAGCAGAGGTCAGCGATTTCAGGGAGTCGTAGGAAATATAGGAGGAAGGCAAGGAAACAGGGACGAAGGTAAGAATACTGAGTAGCAAGGTAACAATTCACAAAGCTGAGCAAGGTTCCACATTTGCTCTTGCTCTGCTGCAGCCTTTTATGTGTCTGCCCCGTGCGGTGCCCCAGGTGTTCCTCGTTGTGCCAACGATGTGGGCATGACAGTTAATTTAATGAGTAAAAGAAGTAGTTCCTCCATGGATGGATAACCTGCACTCACACGACCATCATG
This sequence comes from Scleropages formosus, assembly GCF_900964775.1. NCBI lineage: Eukaryota > Metazoa > Chordata > Actinopteri > Osteoglossiformes > Osteoglossidae > Scleropages > Scleropages formosus. The sequence goes on along the minus strand of NC_041808.1, from coordinate 32,252,503 downwards.
ACCAACTGATACAGGGAGACAAAGTAACCTTTTTATTTATGCAGTTTGCAACTTTTAAAGTCTTGTTGGCCAGCATCTCAAAATGTTTCACAACTTTTAACACAGATCAAATGTACTACGTCATAAAAAAAGTAGAATTCAGTAGTCCATTCCACCACAGAGCCAAATGTCATGTCAGTCTTCCCATAAGCCTTACCTTTTCAGATCAACCCCACAAACCCAATAGGAGGTCTGGGGGGTTGCCATGAAGTCCACTGCTGTTAAATTGTGTATACTTCCCCTGCCCGCGCATCCACGGTCTATCTATAATCCTTAGCTCGCTTGCTCCCTCACTCACATTTATTATTTACTAGTCCTGGTCAGGGTCACAGTGTCCCGCAGTGTATCCCAGAAGCACTGGGCACAAGACAAGGAGGGACCCACTCTGGACAAGATGCCAGTCCATCAATTCAGTTCAGTTTATTTTTATAGAGCGCTCTTTTCACACAGTGAATTCACAGATGATGAGTAGCTTTTGCACATTATTCAAGAACCTTTAGGACATATGTACGGCAGGATGCTCACATATAAGTACACACACATCCATTCGCACAGTGATGTCAAACGGACAGCTCAGCAGTACACTCAACTACATGTCTTTGGAAACCCTCAAGTGAAGCCCAGACTAGACTGTTACAAGTGAATGAATGAATGAATACAAGCACAGATTTTTGAAGAAGAAGAAGCGCCTGGGCTCATTAGGTGTCATTAACAGTGAACGGAATCTAGGGAGCCTGCTATTGCTGCTGCCTCTAGATTCCTCACGCAGCCTTACATGCGCAATGCACATCTGTCCAGTCATGCACAGGTGCGCTACACAACCATACCGCAAATGGAGAGGGAGGAAGAAACGTGTGAAAAGAAAGATCTTTTGCTTTTCCTTTATTGTACGGTGAATACAAGACCCTTCAACGGGAAGTGATCAGCTGATTAAAGGTCATGAAACTTCAGTTTCCAGCATAATAACTCTTATTGTATTGCTTAATTATAATCTTTACTGAAATGAATTTTCAGTGTCTCCATGCTTCTCTATGTCAAATTTGGAAAGAAGTACTTTCAAAGTAATAACTGCTTTTTTGTAAGTGCGCTGCAGTAAAACTATGAATACATGAGTATCACTTTTTTTTAAAAATTGCTTCGGTTCTGCTATTCTGTACAGAAAAAACAGGAGCAGTGCTCAACCACTGTATTTACAAATTCAGTGAAATCTATTTGTAATGTTTGGCATAAATAAAAATGTATGTATGCATCTGTGAACAACTCGGTACACACAATTTCCAAAATAATAAATAACACTTCAGAATCACGGTTGCCTGCCCAGAATCTCAAGATTCCGGACATAGCTAGACTAAACCAAACTCACCCAAGTTCTTGAAGAGGTTAAAAGAGCTTTGTGTTCCAGTCAGCATGCTTATTACAGACGGTTTGCATCTGCTTCTAGTGCCTTGTGGCAACAACATCTGGCCTGAAAGGTCAAGGTTTTGCTTTTGCATTAAAAAGCATTTTGGAATATGTCACGCTGGTCCCCTGGGCACTCCACTGGGCGGACCTAAGGGAGCTGGAATTTGAGCTTGTGGATGAGCATTAAAACCAGAATCTGGCCCTTTCAGCAGTCAAGCCCTGCACCCTACACTGACCATCATTAGCATAATGGTGCACCCTGGAGAACCCAACAACCACTGTGACCAAACCCTCCTTCTCCTGGTGCCTCTGTTCTCTGGTCATTACTGTAGGCCCATCCTCCCATGTCTTGCTTCTTGAGGGCTCTGGTTCATCTCACAAGGGAAAGGGCACTTATTTGGGGATCAAAAGTGTCCCACTGCTAACGCTCTCATTATTGCCCTTAAAATTCCATTTCTACCGTTATGATCCCCATTCATTTGCTTAGCGAGATGCCTTTCGTCAAAGTGACTCTTGAGCAGTGTAGCTCTTGGTTTTGGCCAGTTTGCGCATGTGGACATTTACTGAAGCAGTTCTGAGCGGTTCAGTAAGACCTCGTGGGTGAAGACCTGATTAAGAGCTGATGACACGAATGCAAAGAATGCTTGCCGGTGCAATGGGTCACTTGTTCTTTAGAGCTCAGTATATGTCCTACAGCGTGTGGATTCAGGGGTATCAGTCCTGAGGGGGACCACTAACCCAAAGCACGAACACAGGTGTCAGGGCTGATAAGAAAATCCAGTAATTACACATGAACGATAGATGACTGCCAAAGCTCCTGTGAAAAACCGATTGACAATGGCGCAGTGGGAAGAAAAACGAAACATGGTGTAAGTGTAGATTAAATCTACTGAAAGGACAAGTGTACAAACAGTGTAAATATTAACTGTATGCAGTTACTGTTTGCAAGAGGGAGACTGAAGAGTTAATGTAACCCCCTTTGTTTGGCCACTTTAAAGAGTCCTTTATTCCTTGATATAGAGCAGCTCTTTCATATCTAAATAATTCAAATGCAGATCCAGTGGCTCCAAAGGGCTGTGTTTATGATGTAGCAGTGAAGAGGTTCCCATTGCTGGTTTCACAATTAGTTGTTAATTATAGAGGCTGGGACACATCTGAGCTATCCTTGCTGACCGTAATGGAGAAAGGAGGCGAAATTGAAAATGCTTGTTCACTTTTTCTCTCTTTGTGTCCATCATATATTACTGTTTACTGAAATTTATCTGATTTTTCTTTTGGCCTCAGTGAGCATGTGGATAGGGAAAGTATTTTGAAACCCCTCTGCATTATGAAGTGGGTACAACAGGGCAATGCTCAGTACTTCCTTCAGTGCCACAGGAATGACAAAATGATGCTCATATCCGGTTGTAATGAACCAGTGACTTTTGACTTCAGGAGCAGGAGATGTGGAGGAAGGTATTGTTCCCTTTTTCATTTGTGCTCGATTGAAGCCTGTATTTTTCCGGCCTCTCAGACTTCTGAAACAGAGCCTTTGGAAGCATCCTACCCTGATGCCCTACCCTGATGCCCTGCCCCGCATAATAGTCAGACAGTCACATTTGTAGCATGGAGTTTAGCAAAGCGTGTGGATATTTGCGCTGCAGCATGGTTGCAAACACCAGGTTTCACACAAAGCAAATATTCACTGGTGGTCAAAAACACATCTGCCTTTTCACATCACTGCTCCTCTCAGCTGGAATGCTGTGAAGAGGGATGCTGTGGTATCAACAGGATCCCTCTGTAGGCTCAGCCACACCAGCAGAGATGATTTAGATGAGCATCCGGAGTGTTTCACACTTTCTGATCAACTGGAACCTGCACGAACCGCTGTGCGCAGCTGAGAGAAGGGGATATACACATCCAGGCTGCGGAGGAGGATTAAGTTGCCTCCATAGGAAATCTCCTTATTTATAAGAGTTTTGTCAGAGAAACTTGTTTCAGCAAACTCCCTGCAGTCTTGGACTTTAAAATCCTAAAGAATATTTCTGAAACATTTTCAAAGTTCCACATCCTGCTTATGTAAAATCACAACCACCTTCAATAAAGTGGCCCGTCCTTGGTACCAATCCTTTCAGACATTTCAACTCAACATTTGTTGCTGTATAAAGCTTTTTCTTTCCATTAAAATGGCAAATAGATCCAGGCATCTGACAAGGCCTGAACAGCACTGTTTTGTCATTGCATTTGTTTATGTTCATAGTGTTTTATATTCCTTGTGCAGTCGGGCTCTGTCGTTGATTTAATTATTTATTTTTTGCATTTGACAAATGGCGCTTTCTCCATCTCCTACAGATAAAAGCATCTGCCTTTATTGATTTCAATTACAGTATTCAGAAATCCACAGAAGCCTTATTTGTAGAGCTTGGGATTGCAGAACTTCTCCATTGCCTCCCCAGTGGGAAATAAGAACAGACAGCACGAAAAAACATGTGGTTGTCCATGTTTACATTGCCAGTATGAGCTCTTGAAGAGAATCCTTGTTCTACTAGTTCTCACTGATTACCCCAAAAGTTGTTAATGTTGAGCTTATTTGTATATGTACAGATAAGCTTTGGGGCTAGGTAGAACATTTACTGCCCGCACTGCACCCTCGCTCCCCATGTAGCGTGTGAGTGGCAGTCAATATTTGTGCTGTTATTATATTTAGCGAGGCCTGAAGGAACATAGGGCTGTCAAAAATTAATAAATAAACTTACTGGCAAAAGGTGAGATGCACCTGCCACCTGCGATGATGAAAAACGGTTCAGAGCTAAATGCAGCAGAAGGAGAAGTAGGTTTGTTGTGCTCATGCAGTCCAAACAGATGCACGGTGACATGTGATCCATGATATTTACTGGGCATATACATGGGTCCACAGTGGGGGATAATACCTCGTTCATCTGGGTCCGGTTTGACTTTCCAAGTTGACCGCCTGGCACCTCAAGGCCACTGTGTGGGTGGTTGCCAGGTGAGTCTCCATAGCTGGGATAGGGGTGCTAGCAGCAGCGCAAAGAAGCCACATCAGTCTTCAAAAATGGTGAACCCTTGGATAGAAGAGGAAAACATACTAACGTTTACGGGATGAGTTTCTGAGGTATGCGGAGGTGGTGATTTATGACCAGGACTGGACAGTGTTGTGCACCTGACCTGATTCTCACTTGAATTTTTTCCATCTTTTGCTAAATGACTTCTTTTCCCACCTAGCAGGGAGGGAGTGGCACCACAATCAGGCTCAGCAAAAAGCCTCTGGTGAAAAGTATCATGTGTGCCGTGAGCAGAAATGAAAGTAACGACCAGAGGTGTGGGTCCCAATCACCTGGCAGAACGCGCCGCAGCTTTTCCCAGCGAAACAATTGGAGAAGAAGCTATAAAAGGCTAATTAGAAGCCCCATAGAGTTGGATCTTTGATCAGCTATCTTTCTAGCAATTCTTGGTCCCTGGTTATTTGCTGGCTTGCAAAGTTCTTGTCACACTGTGTTTCCGTTCCAGTCCTGAGTTTCTGTCCTGTCTGCTTCACCACCGTACCCCCGTCCTAGTCCTTTGTTTCAGCCCTGTTTAGATCATGTTTTGGTGTGCTCGTCCTGTTCTGCTCACGATCCTTGTTTGAAATGCCCTGTGCTTCACTCTGCACGTGAGTTTCACACCCCTACATCCATATAGGGATGTGCTAGTAATGCACGTCTGTGTCTGTGACCTCCGGACGTAACAAAAAGTTTACGCTTGCAAGCTGTTGATGATTAACTTTTCTGTGCAGCACGCAGCTTTTCCAGACTCCTGTCGGATCATTGCGGCACGGTGTGGCAGCACACGGAAGGTATTCTTTCTCACACGGAACTTGTTCGGGACAGGTGAACCCAGACCTGTTTGCTGGAGTGAAAGTCACTGGAGAGTCAGCTGCTGGGAAGATGTTACACCAGTGTTCCCCAAGTACCTTCTTTTTTGGCTCCTCTTTGTAAAAACTGCACTGGTTCCGTCTTAGTCCACAAATCAGTCCAATTATTCAGATGAAAAAATGATCACACTCATCCTTTCTTTCCCTTACTTCAGGATGAAAGGCAATGTTGCCTGGCTGCAAAGAAGCAACTTTGTTTGTTTGGTGACAAGCAGGCATTTGTCATTGTTTCCAGTGGCACCAAGTCACATTTCTTTAGTACCTTTCCAGAAATGATAAGCTTGACCATTTCCAGAGGCTGGAAAAACCTCGGGCCACAAATGAGTAATTGCAAAAATAAACGAGACGCCAAGGACGGTGCTGAAACTTATTGCTGTGCTTGGTGTGCTTCGGTACTTCAGGAGATAGCAGGCGCTCTGCCCCTAAAGGGTTAACCTCATTACTCAGAACCACGTTACACTCCAGTGGAGCTCCAGATTCACAATATCATCCTCAATCGCCGCAAGCGTTACGGCCTGAATGCATAAACTAGTTTCTCACAGCTTGCTGCCAATGGCCCTTGCAAAGTGTTAACAGCGCAAAAGCCGACGCGATCCTGACAGCTCGCTGGGGCTTGGGCTGCAAGCAAAACATGGCTATTTACCGTCTAGGGCCAAGTGTAGCTACCGACTTTGCCAGTAGGGCACTGCATTCTAAAATGCAGCAAAGCGCGTCCTTCCCTCGATAAAAGAAACAGCCAAAAACTGTCACGTCCAAGTTAGATGCCTGTTAGTGATTTATTTCTGATTCCATTTGACTGTTTGTGTCTACCTCAGGGGTAATGAAGAATTCAAACTTTTGCTCAAGGGTTATATACGCCCTTCAGAATCAGCCAATGCATAACAGCTGAATGGGAATAAATGGTTTTGTACCCCTCGTGATAACACTGAGACTGAACGCTCTCATCGATTCTTATTGTATCAAGTGCAAAGATGAAGGTGCAGTGCATCCAGAAAGTATTCAGACCCCTCAGTTTTTCTCCCCCCCCCCCCCCCCCCCCACATTTTTGATAAATTAGCAAAAATTTCAGAAATCTGGTTTTTGCTTTGTCATTACGGGATGTCTAGTGTAGATTGACGATAGAAAAAATTAACAATTTTGGCATAAGGCTGAAACAAAAAAAGTGAAGGGGTCTGAATACTTTCTGAATGCACCGTAAAAACTGTGACAGAACTTTACCTTTATTGCCCTGGATTTCTTGCGGAGTACAAATGAAGGGAGCAGCTCTGCACTCAGCCATCAGACTGTAGTGCCCAAGTGTATTTCCATTAGGTGAGCACGAGGTGTGGAGAAAGTGCTGGTGCCGGCAGCAAGAGTGCTGGCAAACAGCCTTCATGAGCCTAAATCACCCAGGAAGGGAAGCATTAACAAAAAGCATGTGGGCCTCCTAGTGGAATGGGTGAACATCCTTGACCTTGTTAGTGTGGAAACGGAGCTGCGAGCACTGCTGGATGCGGCAATGCAGCAGCCCTAGGAAGGAGACCAGCCAAAGGAGCATTCATTTGCATTGCGGAGACCCGTATCTGCAAGCATTTGTCCAACACATCGTTTCAGTACCTAGATCTGCTTAGAAGCAGATCAGTGTTGCACACTGGTATGCACACTCATACACAGATACATACATCCCGAAAAAACACGTACAGGACATGTAGACGGCAAGATGGAGACAGGCATACAGAAAAATGGAGTGCAGAGGAACACGCGGTCGCGGAGAGAATGCAGAGACGCCATGAGAAGCAGCGGGGGTTCGTTTGCGGCAGGCGCGTACATCGCTGCGCACACAGAGATACGGGCGGCTGCTCTTTGTGGGGCCCAACATAAAGCTCATAGCAATTAGTAACGGCGGCACAATGTGAAGAGCTGCATTTTAAGCGGGGCTTTTTTAATGAATCGGGATGCAACAGGGTGGTGGGCGGAACATTAGCCAGCATTAGGCATTCTGCTTGGCGTGTAAAATCCCTGTCTATCAGAAAGCTGTTCAGCAGGGTGTCATCAGAGATAATACCGTCTGCACAGGCGTCGCGCCGCTGCCTTGTCTGAGTTTAACACATAAAGCTGGAATTCATAGTTAAGGGTGCAGGCGGTTTCCGTGCAGGGCTTTGGGGGGGAGCAAGTGGATTTGCCTGGGAAGGAAAGAGAAAAAAAAACAAAGGCATTCAGTAGACAAGTGAAGGATGCAGAGGAGGCAGATTTCAGACTGTGGACAGTGAAACGAAAGGCTTACCGAGAAGTTCAAAACATGACAAACTTAAACTGGAGGAGAGGATTTGATGCCGGCAGCTATTCGGTAGGCCTGGATTAGGTCAAAGAGGAAAGCTGGAGCTGGAAAGCGGGGTGAGAGCAGGAGGAATCAATGATCGAGGGGTTGAACTGGACTGGACCATTTGGAGACTGGGGCCACAGAGTGGATCTGGCTAGACCAGATTAGACTGTGTGGTTTTATTGAGGACAGTCTATTGGATCTTGCTGGTCATTTGTACCCACGTGAACAAGGTGACACCAGTAGAACATTTCTGTTTAAATGACTGGACCCTTATTTCAGTATTCCTTCAAAGTTTCTACAGACATACTCAGTACCTGACAGCACACCAATACATCCACATACATGAGCAAGTGCAAAAGGTCAGAAGGTTACAGTGTCACTGACATGATCATATAGCACTATCTGATAATTTCCGGAAGGATGTCCAGACATTCCAGAATTCCACTGACTTGTCGTGCACATCAAATGCTAATTGTTTAGCAGAGGTTAAAACATTTCAGTCATCTACATACTTACAGAGGGACCTTCAAGTGTGGATCATAACAATAAAATACCTTTCTTAGCCAGTCATGTAAGAGTGATCAGCCTATGTTAAATAACTTAATTACAATGGGTTGTGATATAATAAGAAAATAGAAGTGGACAAATCAAACTTTTTGCTGTGGATTTTTTTAAAATAGTTGAGCACCATTCCAGTGAGCTTGTATTTTATCACATTGCCAGCATAAATGTATCTGGGTGCCAGAGTGACTTTACATTTAAAACAGCTGAGATGTGCCCAGGACTATCTTAAAAAGATGCAGTGGTGTAAGAGATGTTCTGTGAATTCACAGAACGTACTCCTTGAGATTTGAAACTTCTCTCGGGTACAGTTTCGTTGCTGCTTGTCACATTGAGGCCCATTAAAACTCTGGTCACTTGGCTAAAGAAAGTATTTCCTTGTCCTGTCAAAGCTAAGTTTTTCACTTTTTGTGCCAGTCTCTTTTTTTTAAAATAAAAAAAAAAACTCTAAGTGCGAAAAAATCAAGGAGAGTATTCCAGCGTGGTGTGTGTACGCAGCTCTGTTAAAGCACATATTAAGTGGTGAAGGATGGATTAATCAGAGCTTGGTGATCTCCCGCCCTTCTGGATGTTATTTTGCCAGGAGGCCCTCAGGTTGCCAGGCAATGGCAGATCTCATCAGATGTCTGTGTGCCATAAAGTTTTTATAGTGTCATGGACACACTGTTCTGAGCCTTTATGGGTTTATACTCCAGTTATACTGCTCCAGTTGCCTTCTCTTCTCTCCTCTCTCAGTGTTTGTCTTCTCCCAAGTTTTGGTTTGACCTTCTCCCTCCCTGTCCATGTGCATCTGTTTTCTATCAAAAGATGTAACAGACTTGAGGAACCTCTCTAAGTTCCCTTCATACTCCTTTATTTGTTCAAGATCTCAGTAAAGCTCTGTCAGGTGCAGCAACTTTCCCTCAGACATCTGGCAGCAAACCCTCTTCTGCCCTCTCTGCAGGCCTGGCTGACAGAGATCCATGAGTACACCCAGCAAGACGTGGTGCTGATGCTGCTGGGAAACAAGGTGAGGCAAGACAGAGAGCACAAGTTTGGTTTTAGAGATGGATGTCAATAAAAGGGTAGGTGATTAAAAGCACAAGGGTTTTAGATGACAGGGGCATGGATTAAAAGTATATGGTAAAAATGAGAGGATTTATGCAATAAAGCTACATGTCAGCGACAATGATGGTCATCACTGAAGACCACCAGAGATGTGACCCTTCCCGGTCTGTTATTTTCAGGCTGATGCTACACATGAGAGGGTGGTGAAACGGGAGGAGGGCGAGAAGCTGGCCAAGGTGAGCTCCTTGGTAAAAACAAACACTCCTCCTTCCCTCGCCCCACACGACCCCTCCTTGGCATGAGCTCTGCAGTTTATGAACAAATGCCTTGACAGTACCCACCCTATATTCTGCTTGCCTCAGTTTTCTGCTGGCCAAAAGTATTGATTTTGATTGTTGTAAAAAATTGCAGTAGCAGCATCAAAAAAGATAATTGTGAAAGTATGAAGAGTTTTATTGGATTTATTGCACAGCTATAGAAAATTTAACGGTGCTTCCCATCGACCTTTCACTGACAACCTCTGGATGCGGGACTGACACAAGTCACTGTCAGTCGGAATATGCGTCACTGAGAAAACTGACCTAATGTCCTAATAGAGGCTCAAAATTCAATTCTGTATTTACATTTATATTTATTCATTTAGCAGACACTTTTCTCCAAATAGACATACAACTCGGAACAAACGAAAGTGCATTTCACCAGCACACAGAGATGTAGATAGGCGTGATTGTCGGAGTACTGTCAGTTTGTCTAATACCACCATTTAACCAGCGTACATTGCACAAGTAGCTGCATATAGAAACCGTAGTGTTTTTTTTTTTCTTTTTCAACACATAATGAAGTCCTAGTTGATGGGGTATACAAGAGATCAGGTGAAAAGTGAGTCTGAAAGAAATGTGTTTTGAGACTATTCTTGAATGTTGCGAAGGATTCAGCAGTTCTGAGTGGCATGGGAGATCGTTAAACCACAATGAGGTATATGATAACTCTTGGGCCTGATGATATGTTAGTCGAATATGGGTATCTGCTCAACTTTTTTTACAATGGAAACGGCCTGAGAAAACTAGAAGTTCATCACACTAACATTTGACATAGGTTCCTGAAGGTAAACAATATCTCACCCTCTGCCTCACCCTCCATCACCAGCGAAGTAAGAACAAGTTAAAGATGAACGCTTTAAGAAGAAAGGACATAACTCATACCCAGGTTGAAACACCATACATACTTGGGAGTACCTATGCTCTTGGTGGCAAACAGAAGATCTCACATAAGAGAAGAGATGTACTTACATCCAGAATTGACATGCCAACACAGACACACATTGCAAAGGACATAACCTTACAGTCATCAGTCTGGGGACAGACGTACAGTTGGTGGGTTTATCTCCCAAGCTAGAAAGATTGTGAGGTCCTACAGGGGTTCCTCTAGAAGGGACCCCAAGCAAATCATTGTGCTCAACACACAGTTCTATACCCACTACAGGACTTTGGGGTACCCTTCATGGAGACCAGTGCCAAGTCCGGCCTCAACGTGGAGCTGGCTTTCACCGCTGTGGCCAAGTAAGTGCGTCTGGACCTCAGTCATCCAGAGAAGTGAGCTGAGAATGTGGTGGTTCCAGGAGTATTCAAGGAAAAGCAAAGCATACAGAGAAAACTCGACTATGTAAAAGTGTGTCCAGAGAGGACGATAAAGCAGACTCAGGGCTCGTTCTGTGATGGAGTCCCTTGACATCACAGTGCACTGACAGCTGGACTGCACGGCTGATCCGACCGAGGGTTTTCACAGAGAAATGTCAGGCCTTCCCTGTTGAGTTCACAACAAGTTGCTCATGTTGTCCTTTGGGGCCTTCTGTGGATAGCAGACTCCATCTACCCGTGTCAGCCTACACAGGCGTTGCCCATCCTCTGAAAGCACTTTCTCTCCATTTATATTTTCCCTCAGTTCATCTGTCTCTCCCTTGCAGTCTCTGTCAGCATCACTCTTTCTCTGTCCATCCCAGGGAGCTGAAGCACCGGTCCATGAAGGCTCCCAACGAGCCCAAGTTCAAGCTGCAGGATTACGTCAACAAGGAAATGAAGACTTCGGGATGCTGCAGCTCCTAGACCCGTGTTTATGTGTGCGTGCCCATGTAAATTCGGCAAGAGCCTCTCCAACATGGCCTTGCTGTCCATACGTGTTGTGTACCCTTTCCATGCGCAGTAACGAAAAAGAGATCCTCTTCCTTCCTCGATGACAGACTGACCCACCTGCCTGTGCAGCTGTGAATGTAAACCCCCGCTTCTGGCCTGTATACACCCCACAGTCACCACAGTTACCGGATTGCTGCAGAGGCGAACACATACTGAAAGGCGAGTATCCCATGTTACATTGTCCCCAACTATATCCAGCTGCCCCTTCGTGAAGTACCGCAGTGTGTAACCCCAGAGAGCACTGCCGCACACAGAGGTACTGACAAGACAGACACGGTTGGTTTTGACTTTTCAAGGCAAGTGTGAGAAATGGTTCCCTGTTGCGTCAGTTCCCTTTTCAAAGTAAGTTGGTTTTTGTGCAATATACTGTATGTAGGATTGTATATATTGTATATAGTCCATCTCTTGTCGGTAACAAATTCTTTGTTGCCATTTCGCTTACAATCATTCTCTTTTCTGGTCCTATTTAGGGGCAGAGCGCAGTCACTCGTGTTCAAACATTAAATACTGTGCGGCTGTGGTTTGGCCTTAGCATAGTACAAAGACAGAGGGATAACTTTTGCGTTTTTTATTTTGCCATTTATTCTGGAAAGTGAGATATATGAAAAATGTATAGGTAAAAGAATAATACTCCTGCCGGAAAGGGGCTGCCATAGCCGGCCTATTTTTGAGAGAGCACCGCTTAGCGAACTAAATGTTTCTCCTCACTTGTGCACGACACCAGGCCCTTTATCCCCTCATGGAATTTCTCTTTGTTAAAGGGCGCAGATTCCCAAAAGTAGGGCTACTCGGCTATGGTCCAGGTACCGAGTCCAGCAGGTTTTCCAGATCTCCTAACCCCACTAAGAGCTGAGAAGAGAACTTAAAAATAGTTCAGTCAGATGGATTGCTGCCCACCTGGAACTAAACTCTCCTAGGGGAAGGTCTCCCACTCCTGGTCCTGTGGGTCACAGCATCCTCGTATTTATAAGCATTCTTTGAAATCTCTGCACTAAGTGAGGGCTTTGTTTCATTACAAAAATAACTGGTCCACGTGTATGAATGCTCTGATACAGTGAAATTCTGTAATTGCAACAGCCTGTCTGAAGCAGGAATGAGGAACCCAGCCGTGAAGGCATGAGGTTAAAGACAGTATTGGTCCGAGATCAACGTGGGTCACTACACGCCATAACCCTGGCAACTACAGAACCTGTAGAGTACAATCATCCAGATACAACATGCACAATTAAAACAGATACAAGGTGGGGAAAGATCGATAAAAGTATTGTTTTGCATATATATAAGCTTGTCATTTTCTCAGTTCTATACAAGGCTCATTTTAATATTAGCTAGGTTAATCATAGCAATGCAGAACAGAAATAACCAGCCTTGGTTAGAAGAGTTATTCAGAATGAATTATGTATGGAAATTTTAACTTTCAGGACTTCCATCTTTTTGTAAAATATCAGTGTTGTATAACAAGTGTAAACATGGGAAAAGAAAGGGAAGAGAGCGTTTGATTTCCAGTGCTCTAGTATTGTTTCACCGTTCTTAATTCAGATGAATATTGCTATTTTTCTTCATTAAAATAGCTAGGTGTGGTACATTTTTTTTGTGTTGAATATTCACAATTATATGCTTAAATCCTTTGTTTTCAATTACTAATTTGTTTTTCTCTATAGGTGATGTTTGGGCTGAGATTTTTAAATAGCAGGATTACTCAAATGTAAAAGGTGGTGTTTGTTTTTACATAATGTATAGTAAATATTTCATTTATCTACTGTAATAAAGTAATGAAGTAAGCTTGTCATCAATTAATTATTAATGGAATTGCACAAACCACCAAGAAAGTCAAACGTAGTAAAAACTGTATGTCGGGGGGGGGGGGGGGGACCTGTATCATTGCCTTCTTACAGTGTATCGTTTTCTGAATTTTTGTGTACTTGTAATGTCAGCAGAATTAAAAAATCTAATACTTCGAATATTGGGGCTTTTTGATCACCATTATTCTATTCACAAGTTACACACTTTGCTCTTACCAGTTCATATTGTGGTGTGGTGGTGCAGTGGGTTTGGCTGGGTCCTGCTCTCTGGGGGGTCTGGGGTTCAAGTCCTGCTTGGGGGGCCTTGCGACTGACTGGTATCCCGTCCTGGGTGTGTCCCCTCCCCCTCCAGCCTTGCACCATGTGTTGCCGGGTTAGGCTCCGGTTCGCCGTGACCCCGCTTGGGCCAAGCAGCTTCAGACAAGTGTGTGAGTTTGCATTTCCCATCAGCCTCCATTTTTTCAGAACTATATCATTGTTCTAAAAATGTAATGTTAACTTTTTTAAAGTACACGTGCTGATCACGTAATACAGCAACTTCTGTTCTTTGTGCAGCGCATAAGAGTGTGAGCTGTAATCTTTTTTGTAATTTCTTGTAATTTTTTGCACATGTTGCTGCTGCCCCCCAGTGGATTTATGAGGTTAGAACTTACCTTCTTTCAGACCTTTCAGTGTTTCTACTCTTCTGTGCTTTCCAACGTTTCACTTCTGAACAATTTGTTTACTTTCAACATTTAATTATTTACCATTAATGTTGGAATGTCAATGACCTTTTTTGCAGTACTTATAGAAATATACCGTATTTACAGGTTGTTGCCATTTTAATAGGCGAACACAAGGAGCATGGTAAAAACTTCATTTTACGCTTCCAAATCACACGTCCAGGTAAACGTCTCAAAACCTTGGTGAGTGTGTAAGCAGTCAGCCTGTCTCCTTCCTTCAGTAAGGAAATACACTTTGTAAACACATTAAGAACAGATCTGTACAGGGAACTGAAGTGCGGTGAGCTTTGACCCAACACAGGATCCAATGGACACAGACATGCTTAAACACATTCCATAAAAAATAAATACAAACATCAGTCCAGTTGACGTTAACATACAACCTTGCTTTGCGTGTAACTAAACGGACTGCCACACGCGGGCGGCCCTTGTGCAGAAGCTAATGCCAGTTCTACATTGTATCTTTCTCGAAATCAATGTGGTATTTTTTCACAATACTCTGGTACAAACATTCATTTACTTGGTACCCATGGACATCAAGGGTGAGGCTCAGTGTGGTTGCGCTGGGGGCTAAAGGGGTTGTGGGAGACCTCATTTTGAAGGGTAAGATGTGCAGCTTTGAATCCTGCTACACGTAGACATGTTCTCAGAGAGCAGTAGCGCGGTCCATCCTGCAGTGCCACCTCCGTCCCTTCCTGCTGCCTTCTGACGCCATGGCAGCAGACTTACTCAGGGCTTGTGTTTGAAGTGGGCCTCCACTGCAGAGACACAAAAACACACTTCCAGTGTTCCCGCACCCACTGCTGCAACCTGTCACAACACTGCAGCCGTCGACACACTCAGCACCCAGCTTGAGCTTAATAGCATGAGGCAAAATCACGTATTTTCGTTTTAAATATGACCTTATGACCAATTACTGCAATACAGGACTGGCCATCAGAGGTACTTAATCCCACCTCCTGCTGTAGTACCGTTAAAGAAGGTACTTACCCAGCTATGCAAAGGCGTAAGTAATTGTAGTTAGCTTAACTGTGACAGTCACTTTAGAGAGCAGCATCAGTAAAATGTAAAATTAGTCTTGTACGTCTTCTAGAGGGCTGCAGGGTATTCTGGTTTTAGCTTTAACTCAGCTTCTAATTACCCTGTTTTGAAGTAATTTTTTGCACAACCCATTTGGCGTTGCAGTGGCAAAAGCACAAATTTTTTTAAAAAAATAATGCCTAAAATTTGCTGATCATATTCTCGTATGTGTTTGTGTGCGCACGCACACTGCATACCTGCGTATTCTTGAGGTAGCATCAGTCGGTTGATGACCCTTTGGAAGGCAGCAATCCAGTCCATCTGCTCCTCCTCCGTCTCGCAGGTGAACAGAAACTTCCTGTCGGGTGTGACGATGGTGATGCCGAACGGCCAGCGGTGGCCCTGGGTGGATGGGGGTAGCCCTGGCAGCACCGTGTAGCTGTTCTCCTTGCTCCCAATGAACACCTCCCCCCTCGCATAGGCATCCTGGGCACGGGACAAGGACTCAACTAGAGGATCGCACCACTAGCCAAACTCGTGTGTGCGCGAACGTATTTATGTACAACATGTACCATCTTGATTAATCATACAATGTTAATTATCCCCCCACCTCCCCAAAAACAAAAATATTTTCCTATAAGAAGAGCCCCATCTGCTGGACAGAAAGCGATGAATCCCAATTCTCCCTGCATCACTGATTGAAGAAAAAAATCCCCATATCAACATGACCAACTCCAAAATTAGCAACACGGGAGTGGTTAAGATGGTCCAATAGGAAGTGCCTGGGCTCTCTTTCAGCCGCAGTAGGGAAGCGGCATATTTGTGGGTTAACCTGGGCCAGCTTACCAGGGGGTCTTTGAAGTACATTAGCCTCCTGTCATCCATGGTGAACCACCTCTTTTTGAAGCCCTCTTTATGCTGGAACAGAGAGAGAGCAGATCAACCGCACGGTATCGCACCGATTCCTCAGAGGCTGTCATCCTGCCTGCGCACGTTTTCAAAAACATCAAAGTATGCTTCTGCATAAGTGATCCTACTGTAGTGTAAATTTTTGCAGGGTCATTTTAACAGATAACTTCATCATCCGTTACTTATTGCAGTCGTTACGACAAAATACTGCTCCCCCGTGATGAAAATCTCATTTTTATTTCTCCAACCATATGCATATTTCAGACACCTAAGGGGCACAAGGCCTTATAAACAAATATCTGTAGGCCATAATACTCAATAATACTCAAGAAATAGGAGGAAAATCAGTAGTCGTTTTCTGGGATAGCTTATAGTGGTTAGAACTGCTGCCTTTGAACCTAAAGGTTGCAGGTTCAAATCTCACCTCTAGCTGTTGTACCCCTGAGCTGTACTTGTACTAAATTGCTCCATCAAAGTTACCCAGCTTGATAAATGGGTAAATAATTGTAAGTTGCTTTGGTGATAAGTGTAATGTGAAGCTACTTACAATCATTTACACAGGTATTCAACCAATTTCATGGAAGTAATTTCATGTAAGTACCTTGCTCAAGGGTACTGCAACGGTAGATGGGATTCAAACCAGTAACCATCATAACAAAAGGCAGCAGCACTAACCACTACCCTACTAGATGAAATGAGTAAATATCCCAACACGTAACCAGTGTTCAACTTCACTAAATGGGAGACATTAAACAAGCAAACCTTCGGACCAGTTTTCTCCATGTAACCTTCTTTCACATAATTCCTTGTCAGTTTTGGCACCAGCTGAACACAACCAAACAGAAATGGAACACATTAAAATGATGAAAAAAGACATTATACATATGTCCTTATCCTCCGTAATCAGCGAGTTACTAAAAAAATCTTACAGTTACTGTAGAATGTGTGTTACCTGTAGCGAAAAAAAAAGACCATCACTGCAAAAGCAATAGTTAGTAAAGACGGGCAACTGAAGGTCATGTCAAAATCTCAGATGGAGATGAGGGGGAGGCAGATGAACACATAAAAGGTATCGGGAGGGACTTACATCAGCATCACTCGCACCAGGGAAGGCCACCTGTAAGTAGTGAAAGCGTGCAGCTCTGATGGCGTTGAACCAGTCAACAATTTCCTGTCGACAAGAAGAAAACAGAAGCACGTTTTTCACTTTACTGTCATCAGTATTATTCCAAGTACAGCACATCACCAACAGCAGTCACATCTAGAGAGACGTACAAGGATTGTGTGTCAGCGATACATTCAGCTTCAGCGGTACTTGAGTAGGTGCCCCCTTCTTTTGGGTCACAACCAACAACGTGCTTTGACATTTTATTCCTGCTCTTTCTTCTATAAAGACCTGCAAGGTCACAGTAGTTCCAGATCGTATCTGCCATGAAAGTTACTCAAATACAAAAATATCTCAGTAAGAGGATACTGAGCCAGAGCAAAGTGCATGTCCAGCAGAGAGACCTATATTGTAGATGTTTCCCAGATGCTTGATAGAAGCAAATCTCGGCTGAAGACCTAGTCGTGAATGTTTGAATTCAGCAGAAACCCAAATGCTTGAACTGCATCACTTAAGGCAGGTAAGGTAATCGTAAAAAGCAGGATTTTTCTGGTTTCTAGTTTGAATTCCTGCAGGAACTCATCTTCTGTTAAAAAAAAAAATAATAAATACTTGAGTGGTTTCAAACATTATAGTTTATTAATAAAAATTTAGAGTGAAGAGTCTCCCAGGCCAGTGTTTTATAGACCTGGAAATCCAGTCCAGCTGGATATCGAAAAAGCCCACAGTCATAGCAACAAGGAGAAACGATTGAAACGCCGAAGAACCATTAACTCCCCAACTCTAAAGAGCTACTAACTACCATAGAGCTAAGAGTTATTAAGGATCACATGGTAAAAGAAGCATTAATTATCATACAGTGAGCAGCCATTAGCCATCCCACGTAGGTCTCCTCACTTTTTCAGCTTACCTTGCCATCTTCGTGATAGACAAAGATGTTCCTGGTACTATTGTCCTTGAGGTAGGTGATCTGCAAGCCGTTGGGGTTCCCAATCTTAGCTGGCTGGAAAGTAGCATTCAGAGTCTGGATCTTCATGATGGCCTTGGGTTCTCGTGCCTAGAGGCAATGGTCAGAGCTACATGAACATCCAGACATCATGGGAGCCTTGCAGGCAGCTGGGGCTGGTCGGGGACATCAGCAGTGTCACCTTGTCTAAACATGGGTGGCACGGCGAGTAACACTGCTGTCTCACAGTGCCTGGGTAGTGTGAGAGAATGTGGGTTCAATCCCTGCTCAGTCTGTGTGGGTTTCCTCTGGGTGCTCTGGTTTCCTCCCACTGTCCAAAAACATGCTGTTCTGGTTCACCCATAGTGTGTGAGTGACAGACAGAGAGTGTGTTCCACTGATCTATGGATGAGTGACCCATTGTCAGTAGTGTATCTAGCAGTGTAAGTCATTGGTGAGTAAGGTGTGTGGGCTGGTAACCCTACATAGAGTTCACTGGAAGTTGCTTTGGAGAAAGCTGTTAAATAAATAAATGTGAGCCTTGAGATGTACTACTGCCTGCCGGACATGCTCCAAAGTGCGTTGCTGCTGTTGTGTCTTTGCATCAGGCAATTTATTGCATCCTGCTGGGGGCTGCTGGGTCTGGAGTTGAGAGATCACTTCCAGAGCACCAATTCCAGGCTCACAACACTACCAAGTGCAAGAAGTCCAATCCATTCCATTCCAGTCCAGTCCAGCCCAGTCTTACGACCAAGAGCTTTGGAACCAGCACTGCCAAAGCTACAGAAAGGGTTATCGAGCTCAACGGACGGTGTCGACTTCTGGGCTGCTGTCCTCAGAGAACTCTTAACCGTTCTGATAATCCCGTGAACCGACTAAGCCAGAACTGGACACCGTCCCCTTTATGAGGGACTCCAGGGATTCATTCACTGAACTGGCTCTATACTAGGGCTGTAGGTGTGCGGGGGTATGTCGCAGATGAAAATGTCAGCGACAGGAAGGAAAAGGACGAGGACAGCGAGGCAGGAGGGGGGAGGGATGGCGTAGCCGCAGCCGCGAGGTCACTTACGTCATGCTTGTTGAAGTACTTGAGGGCTCCCTCCCTCTCTGACAGGATAAACTTTCGACTGAGGAACTGCCCGTTGTCGCGCCCCCGTTTCCATAGAAACCCCTCTCTGTATCCTGTGAAGAAAGTAACCGCAGCGTTGGGTTATAAAAAGAGAAATTAAAAAAAAAAAAAAAAAGCTAAATGAGTACGGAATAGCATGACAGACAGAAGGTGTGAGCACACAGCTTCCCGTTAACTGCCGTGCTGACTCCATCTGGGGTTTTTCGCGCTCGTTCCCTCACCGCGGTTCAGCAAACAGCGATCTAGAGGAATTACACGCTAATGAAATCCCCCGTGCGTTTGCATGACAATGAGGAATCTTTACCTTTTATAGAAATACATCGTTTTCCCTCCTTTCCGTCCATGGGCTGACGGGGCTTTGTTAGGGGAGGTGACGGTCGATCGCTGTGGCCGGGGAAATTAACCAATTAGAGTCTCGTCCCCCCGGGTCTGAGAGCTTCTCGTGCAGCAGGGGACGAGAGTGGCGTCACCACGAGGGCAGGGTATGAATTATTCACCCTGGATTACCTCACCAATCAATAACTTCCTCAACACGCCCAATCGATGTTGAAATTAATCCGTGGGCCCGAGCCTCTGGATGGCCGGCCCCCTGCCAAGAGAGCGCCTTCCTGGGGGACGGCTGCTGGCCACCGCACAAACATCTTCAGCTCCGCACAAACAAACAGCATCCCGTAACCCAGAGACACATCTTTGGAACCGAAGCTTTTGTTCCGCACCAATAGCGCGCACACACAGGCACTGAAACCGCTTGTCCCGAGGCGAGTCAGAGCCTAACCTGGCAGCATGGGGCGCAGGCCTAGGAGGGGGAGGGGACGCACCCAGGACGGGACGCCAGTCCATCACAAGGCACCCCAAGCGGGACTTGAACCCCGGACCCACCAGAGAGCAGGCACAGGCCAAACCCCCCCGCGCCGCCCCCACACTAACAGCTTCAGTCCCAAACAACTTCAGCGATAACCGAAGGTTCAAGATCGGAGACAAACAGCAACCGCAATGCTAGGCAAACAAACACCCCAAAGCTGTGTTAGATATGTTAAATATTTTATATTTTATATTTTTAAAGTACATATAAAAACAATTTATAGAAAAAGTTAAGATGAAAGAAAAATAAATTACTACTAAGCGGGTATAAAACATTCATTTATTTATGAAACGCTTTTCTCCAAAGCGACTTCCAATGAACTCTATGTAGTGTTACCAGCCCACACACCTTATTCACCGTGGTGACTTACACTGCTAGATACACTACTTACACTGGGTCACTCATCCATACATCAGTGGAACACACTCTCTGTCACTCACACACTGTGGGGGAATCTGAACAGCATGTCTTTGGAGTGTGGGAGGAAACCAGAGCACCCAGAGAAAACCCACACACATGGGGAGAACATAGAAACTCCACACAGACTGAGCGGGGATCAAATCCACGCCCTTCTGCACCACCCAGGTGCTGTGAGACAGCAGTGCTACTCAGTGTGCCACTGTGCTACCCCTATAATAAGATAATATTCACTGATACTAACTGACAGATGTATGTATGTGTACATCTGGAAATATATACATTAATGTATTCTTTTACTTATGTATTTCTCTGTAATCTTACATGTTGGTCATTTTGGAATACTCACACACACACAGTCTGAAGCCGCTCGTCCTGAGTGGGGTGGCTTGAAACCGGAGCGTAACCAGGCAACACAGGGCGCGAGGGGACACACCCCGGGCGGGACGCCAGTCCATTGCAAGGCAGCAGGACTCGAACCCCAGACCCGCCAGAGAGCAGGCCCTGCCCCCCACCCATTTTGGAATCCCCGTCAGCACATTTTTCTGTTTGCTTTTCATTATGCAAGTTTTGTTCTTTTTTCCCCTCTTATTTTTGAATAGACTGGAAAGTATGATCAATCCTGACGCTGTTGCTGTGATATGAACCCTGTGTTTTTCTAGCTGGTCATTTTGTATTGTGTAAAAAAATGGTTTCAATGACAATAGTTGATATTTACATTTATTTATTTAGCAGAGACTTCTCTGCACAGCAGCTTCCAATGAACTCTATGAACCCACACACCTTCTTCACCGTGGTGACTTACGCTGCTAGATACACTACTTACACTGAGTCACTCATCCATACATCAGTGAAACAGACTTCCTGTCTATCGCTCACACGCGGTGATTTTAGAGTAACCGGTCCATCTGAACAGCCTGTCTTTCAACTAGAAAAGGAAATACATGCAGACACTGAGCAGGGATCAAACCCACGTCGTCTTGCATCACCCAAGCGCCATGAGACAGCAGCACTACTTGTTGAGCCACCCACTGCATGTTGAGAAAGCAGGGTAATTTTTACTGCACCAGTTTAGGGTAAGCACCATGCTTGAGGGTACTATAGCTGGAGTTGGGATTTGAGCCTACAACCTATGGGTCCAAACTCAGCAGCTCTAACCTCAACACTACCAGCAGCATCATCTGATAGTTCTCCAGCTTGGTTATAAATGTTTCCTGTTCCTAAGAAAATAAAAATTAAGAAACAAGTCGAAGAAAATGAAAATCTGCCCAAGACAGGCAAGCGCTTCCATGTCAAACAGCAGTGTCCCCCCACGCAGCACATCACCTTGCTCCTCCGCCTCCCACCCACTTGTGTTCATTGTCTCTCTTGTGTCTCTCCATCCCTGAGGTTCCGATGATCCTGCTGAGTGACTCACTGCTTATTCCCCGCAGACACAGTAACCAGCTGTCAATTAGCCCTGTATAGGGAGGCCATCACACACACATTTTATGAACCTCTTGTCCCATACGGGGTCGCGGAGAACCAGAGCCTAACCCAGCAACTCAGGGCATAAGGCCGGAGGGGGAGGGGACACACCCAGGACGGGACGCCAGTCTGTCGCAAGGCACCCCAAGCAGGACTCAAACCCCAGACCCACTGGAAAGCAGGACCCGGTCCAACCCACTGCGCCACCGCGCCCCCCAGGAGGCTGGCATCTTGCGCTAAATCATTTCCCACATCTGCCGGCCAAATGAATAACAGAAGGAATTAGGGAAGAGATTTGGTTTACTAATATGCCGAAATCATCTTAGTCATTTTTTATCAGTTTACACTACAGAAAAAAAGTAATAAAAGCTTTGTAGGAAGCTAATGGCACCATCTCAGTCTTAGCATACCATGACTTTTGCTAAATCCTCTGTGTGTGTGTGTGTGTGTGATGTTCAGCTATAGCTGTCATGATCCTTCAGAAGTTGTACTAATAGGGAACTCCAACAATCTTGGATGGCGAGATGATTCAGAAGGGAGTTCTGCTAGTTCAGTATGAAGACATCCATCTCTCTCTCCCTCTCTTACACGCACACACACACTTAAACCCAATTTCAAAGTTGAACTTCCTCCTATTCGGGTGACATTTTTGTTCTGGATTGTGACATACTGCCTTTCCTCAACCTTCCCGTCAGTCACTAGCTTTGGCTCCTTCCAGCTGATTAATCTTCTTCCACACACACACACACACACACACACACACACACACACACACACACACACACACACACACACACACACACACACACAGAATTGGCCTTGGGACCATACTGTCCATTCAAGCTCTGCTCTTCCCAAGACAGCAGTTTTGATCCTTGACCAGTAGCGCATAGGATCCCACCCCACGGCACCTTCCCTATAAATACCGCAATCTCCGCTGGGCAAACAGCACCACCACAAATTCAACTACACTGATGCTGCAAAAGATAAACCATGACAGGACAAGTCGATAAACAGTCCCCATGTGAAAGTTACTTTTTATTAGGAGGTAAAATACCAGCTAGCATTGTACTGTACTTGGCCACAGAGAGCACCGCCTATGCCTGGTTCCCAAAACCCATCTCCTCCTGAAGTAATGAAGTCATCATCCACCATAGCAAAGACCAGATTTCTCTGGCATGTGTAACTGATGCTGCCCTTATTCATTATGCATGCAGAATATCCAGGATGGAATGCTGGGAGGGACTCCTCCCACCACACACTGTATTCCCCTGGGGTCGTAGGTTCGCTCTTCGCGGTGTCTAGAGCACGGTGCCGCAGTGTTCCGGCTCAAACGTGAGAAGGGAGATGAACCAAGCCCTTGCAAGCTGTACGTAAGAACAGGCAATCAGCTTGGAAATATATTCCGGGCTGTCAACGGGCAACGTGAAATATCAATCTCGGCAAAGTAGCTGTCAGTAGGTAGAACGTGTCTCCTTCCCTCACCTTTAGCAGAAATACAGCCCTGTCTTTTTATAGCCCAGGAGACACATTGCTGTTGTTTGTAAAAAGCCAGCCGCTCATAAGACATTTTAGAAAAAGCCTGGTGTTTTTACTAAAAGTTCAGGTCAACAACCCCCCCTCAACCCCCCTCCACCTGCAAATAGACTTCTGGCAACCCCAAACAGAAGGCACCTTGTGACATTTCGCTAAGGAGGAAGCACTGCATGCCGCAGCCCATGTCTGGCACCCATGGAGATAACTCTTCAGGTCACAACCGCAAGATCTAGCAACACCACCCCAGCAGCATGATCTCAGAACAGACGACGACCACCGACAGACCCAGCGGTTTGGGAACTTCACCTGACAGTGCAAGGTTGAGGGTTTGAGGTTCGAGGGCCACCACTGCTGTATGTGATCTGAGCTGTCTGCAAAAATGCCCAGTCTTAAAGACATCCAAGCATGTTCGCCCAGACGAGAGCATTAGGAGATACAGCTGCATTAACTAAACTGCATATCGCAGCTACCTTACATTAAAGAGATGGTGCTCATCAAGTGGGTTCCTGATGCACAACAGTATCATCGGTAGATTTTAATTTACTCGATGTAAATGTCCCGGCAAAGATTTTCCCTCCATTTCACAGTTGCTCAGTTTTCGCCAAAATGCACTGTGTAATGTATAAGCATCTGTGAACTAATAAAGTATCAAAGGTCAAAGCTATATTTATCCCATTCTTCTTAATAATTCACACTATGCGGGTTTACACATCAAATAGAAAAAATTTATAGACTACTGTGACATGACAACGAATTAGCATTCTTGCGCATGTCACCGAACTGCTATAACCGGGTGACGTATGCGTACGAGGCGGTATGGATCTGTGTCTCTGATGCCGGTCGACGGGTCCAGTGACACATCTGCGGGGCGCTTCCATCAGGGATTGGCGGCGGATAATCGTGAAGATCAGCCGCAGGAAGCAGAAGTAATAACCTTGAATCCCTTGGTCTACAACCATGACAATGAAGCAGGTGGTCAGCACCAATGTAGCCCATCCGTTCGTCTTTACGTTCGGTGTCGACATTGATTTAAGACACGGCTTCAGCGTGTCTTTACGAAGATGAGCGGTGCGCGCGTCCACTTGGTCTCGGCATGAGAGGAACCCGGCCGTCAAAGCAGGCTGCCCCGCCAAAGCAATGGATGAGGGATGACGCATGTTGCGAGTGTATTTCCATTTTGTCTTGACTTTACTCTTGAGCTGACAACCAGCACCGTCAGGGTTGGGTAGAAACACCCAAAGCTACTAGTGGAGACCATGTCCATACTAACGGAGCTTGTGTCGGCAACCCCTTAAAAAACACTCCGAAAAGCCCACCCACCACGTGCTCCTCCTAAGGAAGGTGTCCTCTCAGTGGGGAACATTCACACACACACACACTCATCATGTTGGCCATCATCTGAGAACATCCATCACAATTGCACAGTAGCCCATTGAATGCACTGCCCTCTACTTTTCCACTTTATCCTTCCCAGTGGGATTTTCCTGCCAAAATATCGAATTAGCTTTGGCTGTACATGCAATAATGACACTTGATCCATTTACAGTGTGGACTGGGATCACTACGGGGGGGATATGACCATTGACTGAGGGGCGTTGCCCAGACCAACCTGTATGAGTAGCCTGTGTGTCCACCCACTTACCCGTGGAATAGGGTTCTTGTTGTTCCACGCAGACAAATTCATTCCTCTCGTACCGGGCCCGGACCCACTGCTCTCGCAGGACGCTGCAAAGGACACATGCACATCACCTTTCAACCAAGATGCACCGATAAACATGCACACACAGGTCAATGAATATGTGAATTAGACATGCTCAGCTGTTCCGCACTGGGGCCAGCCAGAACTGTGTGTTTGCGATGGCGTACACCTGCCCTTTACACCGCTTTTTCGTCACTCGGCCGAAGCTGTCCTCTGGAGCCACCTACATACTAACTATGGAATGCATACACTTGTTTTGTGGTGCATTAGAAGTCTGCTAATGCACACAAATGCGTTTGATGATAAAGTACATACAGAATGAAATGGATGAATGTCACGCGGAACACAGGGAGCCGGGACGGCTGAACCCAAGTGCAGCGTTGTTCATCAGAAGTTAAGGGAAGAGGCGAGTTCTCAAAACCAGGGACAGGCCAAGGGTCGGTCGATCGGCGAACGGGACAGGAACGAGGATCCATGGACGTGGTCGGAGAACGAAGCGAGTCAAAAAACCGGAGATCATGGACTGAGCAAGAGTGCGTGTAGTAACGCGAGGGAGGGCGGTTGTCCCAAATGAGATTCCGCAGGGGTACGGAAGATGAAGAGGGTCTTTATAAGGTGAGTGATTACTCATGAGTTAGTGCGGAGTCAGGTGTTGTTGCTTGTGCTGTGGGCGTGGACGTGACAATGAACCCATGCTGATGTCATTTTATGTACCCTCTTTGTCTGGCACACCATAAAGAACATGTGAAAGCCTGCTCCATTTCTTTCCCCTTCTCTTCCTCTCCACCTACTCCTCTTGTTTTCTCTTTGGCCTTCATGCGTTCTACAGAATCCACCCTAATCTGAATTAATAATCAGCAAGCAAAATAAAAAAAAAAACTCTGTATTTCAACATGGCATTTATGAGTGTGAAAAAATCGGGTGTGCCCCCCCCCCCCCCCCCCATCTCACCACATCAACGCGAGCGACCAACTGGAAGTCTGTCCTCCTGCTGCTGCCCATAGCTGTGCTCACTTTCTACGCTTCATTTCTGCCATCGGTGATTGTACATGGCGGGGGGGGTACGGCTGCAGCTTCGGCACCCACAAAAGCTGCTCAGATTTACCAGAGGGGACTTGTGCTTCTGCCGGTGTTCTTACCTGCTTTGTGCTAAAAAGACGGTGACAGCCCTACCACCCTCAAGATGTCATATTCACCCAAAAACATCTTGGAATCCATGCACCCCTGTTTCACGGTATTTGTAGTGGCTGTACAATACATTCACACCACACAGACAGAATATTCATGTGAGACATTACATCAGATCAATAGAAATCTCTTTATTTTTCAAGAAGTTCTTTTTTGCTTCCCAACACATTTTTTTTTGAATGATGAACATTGATGGTATACAGGATATGAGTTGACATGAAGAAACAGAAAATTGCAGGATTGGTTTCCTAATGGGGCAGCAGCCTTTATGTAATGGTGTAATGGTTGTGTGTTTGAAACTTAATCCGAATAACACACACACACACACACACACACACGTTGTCTGAAACCGCTTGTCCCATGCTGGGTTGCAGGGAGCCAGAGCCTAACCCGGCAACACAGTGCATAAAGGTGGAGGGGACACACCCAGGGCGGGACGCCAGTCCATCACAAAGCACTCCAAGTGGGACTGGAACCCCAGACCCACCAGAAAGCAGGACCCGGGCAAACCCACTGCACCACCGCACCCCCAAATAAAAATAGTAATATAACGTAATAATAATGTAGCACATGAACACGCGTTCGTACTTGCAAAAATACAGCAGTGGCGCTTGAAAGTTTGTGAACCCTTTAGAATTTTCTCCATTTCCACATAAATAAGACCTAAAACATGATCCGATTTTCACGCAAGTCCTAAACTAAAACTTGATCATTTATTTAAAAACGAAATAGAGAGAATCCAAGGGTCAGGCCCACATCTCCATGAGGACACACACTGTCATAACATGGTCTCTGTGGTGTCATAGTTCTGCCTGACACACGAAAGAGGAGGTGTTGTGGCTGGCGATGTTAACGCCCACCACCTTTGCTATGCGCACTAGCCAAATAGCTTCACTAACGTCTCAAAGCATATTTAATCGCATATAGCTAGAAGAACCTGTCCACAATAGAGACTGCACAACAATATACTGACATTACAAGTGAGGTCCCGATCCTTTGCCCATCAGCGGTCAAGGCTAGGGGGGGTGCGGTGGCACAGTGGGTTGAACCGGGTCCTGCTCTCCAGTGGGTCTGGGGTTCAAGTCCTGCTTGGGGTGCCTTGCGGTGGACTGGCATTCCGTCCTGGGTGTGTCCCCTCCCCCCACAGCCCTATGCCCCATGTTGCCAGGCTCAGCTCTGGCTCCCTGCAACCCTGTATGGGAGAAGCGGTTCAGACAATGTGTGTGGTTAAGGATAGGGCAGAGCAGGATGGTCAGGCTTGTATACTCATGGTCAGATGACATGACCAGAGTGTAGTTTACTCTTAATTCTATTTCTTCTACTGTATTTATCATTTAATAATCATATACCATTTGCCAAATGAAACAACATATGGTACCGACATATATTTACAGTGACAATGTTTACTCAAGTGCTGTTCCAATTCCCCAAGAAAGAGCCTTACAGACAGCATTTACCTTACAGTAATATGCGAGAATCTGGCATAAATAATTTAAAAAAAAATAAACTAAAAACAAGAGGAAAAAAACTTTGAATCAAATTAAACATGTTAGCTTTTCCTGAAGACTCCAAATGCTTGTTTTGTTTCTGCCGAGGGATCGCGTTCGTTCTCTTAAATCTGTGTGCGAGTAAACATTTCAGGAGCGCAAGACCCTGGCCTTGAAGTCATCGAATTATTATCTCCCGTTTGTTTCTTGGCCCAGCCATTCAGTCTCCTGCTGGAAGCAGGGAGCAGCAGACAGACGCAAACTTCCCTATCGATAAAACGCACGGTCGTCATCTAGAGCCTCACAGTCTGCCTGACTTCAGCGTCTGATTTCAGGCTGTCGCAGGGGGGTGCGGTGGTGCGGCGGGTTTGTCCCAGGTCTGGGGCTCGAGTCCTGCTTGGGGTGCCCTGTAACAAACTGGCATCCTGTCCTGGGTGCGTCACCTCCCCCTCCAGCCTTGCGCTCTGTGCTGCTGGGTTAGGCTCTGGTTTGCCGTGACCCTGCTTGGGACAAGTGGCTCCACACAATGCGTGTGTGTGCGTGTGTGAGATCTCAGGCTGTCTGGCTGCTGAGGATCTTCATGTCTTATATTCTGGTTCTTCACCTGTAGATGGGCCGAAGATGGGACTCTGCACTGACTGACAGCTACTTGAACGGGTCAACATTATTACATAGGCTGCTGAGAAAGCGAAGCAGGAGGAAAGCTATGTGTATCCATGCACACAGGGTGTGAATACGCATGGGCGGGGGAGGGGGGTCACTCACTGGCAGTCTCTGTATGTGGGTTTGTAGTAGAACGGAGGCACCCTCTGCTCATACTTGGCTTTGGCAGCGGAGTTCCCCGTCGAGGCCATGAACTGAAAGCAGGCAGAGAAACAGGTTTCTTAAGCGTCCCTGCATTTACAGCTAGGATCCCTTTTGCAAATCAGCCTCCCTTCTCAAATGCGTGACGGGCTCAGGGGTGGAGGCGGGGAAGAGGTCTGCAGGAATCATGTTAAACCAAAAATACCAGGCAGCGTTCGACTGGCAGACGAAGGGCAACAGAAAGGGTACTGTGGGCAGCCCTGTAATGGAGCGCCGAGCACAAAGTGCTATTCGTGGAGCGATGCGAGCAAACCGCTGCGGTGAGCAACGCCGTGAGCAAACTTATACGAGTGTGTGAGTATTGTGTGAATGCAGCAATCCCTCGATTTACGAACTTAATCCGCTCCAGAAAACTAAAACACTGCAAGACACCTATATAACTATATATCAACCTATGGTATAAAACAAATACATTTACACTTCAGGAGACGCTTTTCTGCGAAACGGAGGACATCTCAGAAAACAACATAAAAGCGGATCACATCAACAGAGAGAGAATCACTTCATGGTTATCAAACACTTAATGGGGCAACTGTACGTTTCAGAAAGAAACTGAGCTCTCCTTATATCCAGTAGACAGTAATGAAAATTTAATAATGAGACTCATGTTATAAAAATGAGAACGGACGACAATGTAAAATTAATAAGGCAATTTACTGTAATGAGCTGTTACTGTACTTGCCGAGCAAAGAGAATAGTTGATAGTGAGTTATGGTGGGTGAAGGAGGGAGGTGGCTTGGCAGTCATTCTTGCACTGCCGCTGCACAAACGTGTGGAGACAAAGCGAACACGAGACCGAAAATAGCTGATAGCATACCAGCGCCAACTACAGTACCTTGCTGCACTTCCCGTTCACTTCTGCGACTTTCAAATTCTTTTGCATACCCTTTAGATAAATTTCATAACATTGATTTTTCGTTCCCGGAAATTGAAAATTGGGTATAAAGAGCGTGATAGCAAAAGTGTGGATGAAAAGAGTTCGTAAATCAAGGGATGCCTGTACTGTTATAGTATTTATCAGAAAGTAGTGTGAGTGGTGCACTGTGGGCAGAGGATACAAGTCCTGTACCGTAGCACAACTCCAGTGACTGTTTGAGATCGGAACATTGTGCACTACAGCGCCAGCTCATTGCAAAAGCCGCTGTACTGTTCACTGCTCACTAGCAAAGAGGGGTCATATTGGGACGGAGACTTCGCCATGACTCTTTTCTTGGTTGATCACCCTTGTTGATTAGCAAAAAAAAAGAAAGTTCTGTAAAAGTGTTAACAATAATTCCTATGCCTCTTTATTTCAGCTGGGCCTCCTTTTTCATCCATCAGCTGTCAAGCATGGCTGTGTGGTGCTGTCATTGCATCTGAGACTCCCCCAACCCAGCCCCCTCCTCCCTTGAGCCGTACCTCCGACAGCCCAGAAGCCTAGCCCCGATCTCCTCATCTGCCAAGCTCAGACTCATCAGATTCTCCCCAGGCTGGAGCTGCACTGATGGTTCCTCCCGCTGTAAGCTGGCAGAGACAGATTGCCAGCCATCAATCATAACCAGACCAGGCTGTGCTGGGGCTAAAACAGCAGCAGCAGCCCAAAATGTGAAGTTAACTCGTGGCTAGCCTTTCTCTGGCCCAAATACTCCTAAATCCTTCATCTGGATCCCACCGCACCTGCGGCTCCAAGCCAAAAAAAAGCCCAGGGCACCTGCACTGCACCCTGATCACAGGAAACCTGAACAAAGCTGTCAATCACAGCCACTTCCCAGCCTCTCATCCCCAATCCTGTGCTTAAAATGCAACCCGCCCTACGAATCCCTGCCGGATTTTTGGAGGACCACTAAGATATGATGGGAAGGCAGTGACAGTGGGGCTGACATCTGGAAACACATCACTGTGTTGCTCTTGAAATGTAAAAATCCAGTCACAAAGATTACAGAGAAATCCCTCCCAATCCCTACCACAATCCTCTGCCATTACTAAGTCCAGCCCAGAGCAGGCCACGGGCGCCATTACCTTCACCTCTGGAGCATGCCAGCCGTCCATCACCACGGACTTCACCTTGCTGATGTGCGGGATGCTGCGGTGCAAGCCAGAGCAGCTCTGACACATGAACACACCCAGGGTGAAGGAGGCCCAGGTGGGGTCTGCAAGCCAAACAGGTAATAGTGAGTGAGAGAAGCAATGTTTGGCACAGGCCTGAACATCATGAGCTGCCATTCCCCGGTAGAGCCCGGCCGACGTTACATATACCCACAAACATTCAGGGGGCTTCCGAACTCCTTCCTAGCACATATGAGTAAATCAGAAAGTATCCGCAATTTTTCATTTTAAAAACAGGCTATTGTGAATACTTTCTGACTTTCCCTTCTGTTTTGACTTTAGGCTGTGGCCCTGAACGAAAAGAGCAAAATAAATGACCAAGCCGTGCATCTGATTAAACGTGGGGAGATTTTGCTTAGCAAACTTCATACAGTTCATTTCCATTTACTCGTTTAGCAGACACTTTTCTCCAAAGTAATGTACAGCGATTACTATGCACTATTAAGCTGACACATTCATTCAAGGTGACTTAGAAACATGTTAGATACACTACACTAAACATCCTACAATCGCCCCGCAATGTAACACACACACAAAGGGCAATTTAGAGCCACCGGTTCACTTGAAAGACACGTCTTTGGACTGTGGGAGGAAACCAGAGAGAACCCACACACACATAGGGAGGATATGCAAACACCAAACAGACTGACTTAAGATCAAACCCACATCCAACTGCACAGCCTCGGTGCATTTAGACACCAGTGCCACCCGCTGCACCACTGTGCCACACCTTTTACAGGTAATGCTAGGGTATGAAATGTCTGTAGAATAATGATGGAAGCATAGAATTAATTACTCTGGGTTGTAGCAGTGACACTCTTTTCTAACCCTAAGGTCAGCACAGCCAAGTGAACTGAGTTTCATCTGATGACTGATAATGTTAATCTGCGTAGTTTTTCTTTTTTTTTTTTTTTTTTAAAACCCTTCAGTACATTGTTGAAATCAGGAAGCATTTAGTTGGGTAGCTGCAAGCAAACCACATTTTTGCAAGACCTGCACACCAGCAGAAGAGCCCAACTATCAGTGTGGAAACAGGCTCTGAAGATCCATGTGACCTTACAGCCATCTGAGTCAGAATCAGCAGATTTCAAATGGCACCAACATCCTGTACAGCTACATCTCTGTGTAGGAGGATGGACATACCCAGTAGGATGAATGTCCTGAAGGGACAGGTTAACACCACCAGCACAGAGACCTCAAACACAGGAGAGCAGGTGGCCTGAAGGGCAGGTGAATGGCGACCAGGAAACGGGTCTTCTGACCTAATTTAGAGCTTCAGCCTCCACACGCCGATTCACCTGCATATTTACAGCTTGCCGTAGCGCACCCTGAGCTCAGTAATCTATAACTTTGAGTTCTGCTCCAGTTATATATATTATATGCACTGCTCTATGTGCCTTTTTTATATATGCAGGCCAGTGTGGTTAGAGTAAAGCATGTGGTTTGCGTCTGAATGTGTGCATGCGATTGTCTCTAAATCAGTATGACTGCGGGGGTTAATGCGTGCATGAATATGTGTGCATTTGTATGTGCGCGTGAGGTATGACACTGAGCAGATGTACACAGTCACTTTGCATCCTTGTACGTGTGCGTGAGTGTGTTTCAGTGTTTGCAGGTGAAGGAAGGTGACGAAGGTGTATGTCTGTGTACAACTACACTAGAGGTCCTTCACCTGTTCTGGGCCGCAGATCCTTTTAAGAATGTGCTGTAATCTAAGGACCCCCGTCCTACAAAAATGTCCATAAATAAAGTCAGAGAAAATATTGCACTCAGTTTATTGCACTGAAAATTGATTACCTTCGCACGGAATGATGACATCGAGCGTCTTATCGTAGTAATATTTGTATTTCATTTTTGACTTGTCATATTTCAAAAACAAGCCGGGGCCTCTAGGGCCCCTAGAAGTCCAAGAACAGACCCCCCAAGAGTCTGAAAGCTGTACACACGAACTACACTTCCACACTACAATACACACGTGTCTCATTTGCGTTCATAATTTTATCTATAGCTCTATCTATAGCCTTCCTCATCCCCACCGTGTAAAACATCACATTTATTTAACACTTTCACTTTGCCTGGTTAACAATACCTTAAGCGGAACCCAGCACTCTGATTTTAAAGGTATAAATTGCTTTTAAAAAAAATGAAAAGAAAAGAAACAGCTTCTTCGGCTTTACAAACGGTATTCACGTTGCAACAGGAAGTATAGCGAGGGCTGGGAAACTGGTCATGACGTCTATCTGATAAAAAATGAGCACCCGGTGATTCTCCCTGCAAACCAAAATGCAAAAACTCAGAAAACAAAAGCCATCTGTAGACCTCTCGTAACGCAACACTAAACACTCCACAGAGCACACACCTACACACCCCTCCTATGGTATTAACACCGATGCCTGTACAGTGTTTCTTTGCACGGTGAGACGATGGCGAATAATCCACAAACATCTCGGAGGATCTCGTTGCAGAAATGGAGCGATGAAAATTAGCAATGTTGGACCAAACATCACATTGTGTGCTCAGCTTTCTTATACGTAACATCTGCCAGCTTTTTCAACACACTTTATTTATTGCTGTGACTGGCAGACACTTGGGACAAATTAAGTCAGTATCCCACCCTGGGATCCCAAACATCCTCTGGTCCAGAAACAGCATCTCACTACTCTGCATTGGTATTTTTTCAGTTATATCATTTTGCCCCCACCAGAGATAACTGGAGAAAAGGTAGAGCTGTCTCAAGGGAGGAAAAGAGCAAATCATTCTGGCCTCATTAAAATTCATAAGTTGACACCAGAGTGCTGAACCCTGTTAAACTGTACAGCGGATCAAACCCCAGAAATTCTGCTGCCCGTTGCTCAAATCAAATCTTTCATTTCAAATGTACTTCGTATTTTTTCCTTCAACTCACAAACAGATCATTAACTGACCCTGTCAGAAGGGCAACATACAATTTATTCTTTCACAGCCACAAAACACCTCTTACTTCAAACATTTCCGAAACCGTCCGTAGGCAAGAAATGTGCATATATATAGACTGAGTTGGCAATTTTATCGATCTTTGTCTTTCATCTTCAGAAAAAAACTAGCTGGAACTGAGCAGAACATGGAACAGGCAATTTTGATTTTTCACATTTATGAAAGGAAAGCATGAGCGAAAAAGTTCAAATTGAGTTCAAGAGAGCTGAGAATCTCTTTGAACGCGGATGAAAAAATTACATCTGACATCATTCCCTCCAAAAATACGGGAATCGCCGATTTACTTTATTCGGTTTCTGAAGTGACCATTTGCCAGCCATACTCCAAGTGCCCAGTGTTTTCTCCTTAACCTGTCATTACCAAGTTGCTTAGCCATCATTTTTCCGCAAAGAAATGTACAAGTTTTTCCACATTAATATATATGGACATTTAGAGGAGCACGAGACTGAAAAGTGCTTCCCCTTAAACGCTCCCAGACAAAGAATCAGTCACAATAAACAACATGTTGCCAGTCTTTGGGAAAAGTACTGAAGACGCCCGTATCTAAGTGAGGATATGACCGCATGTAATGATCTTATTAAAAAGAAAAATAGCAAAGGTACAGCTGTAGCTATGGCGACAATATTATAGGCTCTTGCACTGGCTATGCCAGCAGCATCCTCTCCGAAACCAGCAGCGCGTCTTTTGTTTTACGCCGCAGCTCTGGAGCATTTGGGTCAAAAAACTAGAACGCAAGTGCACCAGATGGACACTGCGGCAGACCAAGTACACACCTAGAAACACATGACTGGTACACACACTTCTGGCTATCAGACAGCTTGGAGGTATGCTTCTAACTTCCTTCTTTGAATCAAGAGCACGAACTACCGCCCTGGCTGAGACATAACCACACCGAAAAAGAAATACACGGTATGAGTCATACGCACAAATATACAAACACACTTGGGAAATCCTTCACGCCCCATACAATAATTAAGAGTCCTATTGATCCCTTAAGTCATTACATAACTGCACAGGATCGATCAAGAAAGTGAACTAGATAGTATGTACATGATGTACGGACTGGACAAGACAATATCTTCTTCTAAAGTTCATACTCTTGATGTTGCAATTAAATTAAAACAGTAGGTTAGAGGTTCATTTCCTCCGCTGATAATTCTTTCAAAATAGTGTTAGCACTTAATTACAGCCATCTGCAAAATTCATCTGGACGCTAGGTAATTCTTTTTAATTTATTTATAATCCTCTAATAATTCAATTATTTAATTATTCTGAAAGCTCAAGGCATTCACGAGGAGGACAAACCATTTTCTAGTTGGGTTCAAAGTCTTCCTTTTAGCCAAAAGTTCCCGGTGCCCAGAGCACCAGCTGCACAACCACATAACTGCACGGTCTCTCACTGTTCCATCAGTTCATTCTGTCATTTTTTGTCGAATAAACCTAAGAATGAATCCGTATCACACATTTAGAGAGCTGAAGAGCTTCCGAACGGATTCGCCAGAATACAGCCATAGGTATTTCGCTTTGTGAAATGTAATACAAGGGGGGAGTGGTGGTGCAGTGGGTTTGGCTGGGTACCACTCTCTCGTGGGTCTGGGGTTCAAGTCCTGCTTGGGGCACCCTGTGATAGACTGGCATCCCATCCTGGGTGTGTCCCCTCCCCCTCCGGCCCTGCGCCCTGTGTTGCCGGCTAGGCTCCGGCTCGCCGAGACCCCACTGGGGACAAGCGGCCTCAGGCAGTGTGTGTAATACATGGAGCCCGGCATTCAAACCTCCCCTATCTGATACGCTGTCTTTAACAATTAGAGGCTGTCTTGCAGACTCTTCCTACTATTTAACAGTACGGATATGTGCACTCTTCCAGTCACACGTACACAGATATGGTCACAACAGTCCAGAGCCACAGGAAATGCATGTGGTGCAATGAGCAGGGCTCCAGTGGGGATTGAAGGATAACGAATTTGATCCTGTAAGAAAGCCTC
The DNA here is from genome assembly GCF_900964775.1 of Scleropages formosus. NCBI lineage: Eukaryota > Metazoa > Chordata > Actinopteri > Osteoglossiformes > Osteoglossidae > Scleropages > Scleropages formosus. The sequence continues at coordinate 32,216,861 of NC_041808.1, read as the reverse complement.
TGTGGTCTACATCTCTCAGAAGCTAATGGATTATCCGGCCCATTATGCTACATCACCAATACCTTGGCCTGCCATTATTGTGAGGTCATTTTTATTCCATCATATCCTGCAGAAATTTAAAGGGTTGCATTGCTGTTTAGCAGATTGACACAGCAGGATTTCCCTACAGTAATCATGCGGTTATTAAATTCTTGGAATCTCACAGCCTTCTACACAAAAAATTATTTATATTCTGTAAATGAAATAACATGAAACACGCATAACGAAAGAATATTAGCACACTGATCGAGTCAATACAGGATATAATAATTCTGTCCATAATTATTATAATTACATTACATCCATAATTATATTTTTTGCCTACAGATAGTTTCACTTTCGTTGTACCCTTTTATTTGCTTGCCCACGTATGGGAAAGTGCATCAGCTCTGAGGTTCTTTGCTGTCTATGAAGATATTCCCTGCAAGACAAATAAATAAAAAGTAAATAATAATGAAATAAAAACTTGATCCGTTTCTATGCAATATACTGAGAAGAGTCTCTGGAGGGAGTGGTAATCGATGGGAAACAGGAAACGCTGATGGCAACTCATGCTCTGGGTTTCAGTGTATCAGTGTCCCTAGGGAATGCAGCGTTTTAGAAAAAAGTCTCGGTCGTCTTCAGTCAGCACAGCGCGTATACACACACACACACACACACACACACACACACACACACACACACACACACACACAAGCAGCAACATCCAGTGAGGATACGGACAGCTCTGGCTGATTCTAGTGTGTGTGCTGCCGGCCACATCCTCATTCACCTCTTCTGCTCTGAAGCAACAGCATCTCCGCCAATACGTCTGACTGCAAACCAGCGTTGGACACTCCCAATCTGAGAATTACGCATGGTAACAGGAGTGCAAGAACATATTACAAACTGTTGGGTCATGACCAAAGTTCATTGTGTAGGACTGCAACAGCTACCCTTCAGCAGCAGCAGCTGCGCGGCATCGGTAGACATGGAAGCAAAAAGGTCCATTCTGAAAACCAGAAGTCCAAGAAAGTTACACATCAAGAGAGGCCAATTTCAAAGAAAAATACAGGTCATCTAAGATGTTTCCGCAGGAGACGGTTCCACCAGCGTCCATGTCTCTGCTCAAAGAGTCAATGTCCATCATGAAAACAGCTGGATGCATCCCTTTTACAGCAAGTAACTCCAACGGCACCTAACATAAATCCAGCTGTGGACAAATGCTTCTTAAGTTCTGATCACAGCTATGAGGATCTCTCTTCTTCTAAATGACGGAATTCATTCCATACTTTCAAGCCAAGGAAGAAATGTTTGGCGCTAACACACACACACACACACACACACACAATCCCTCAATCTGCTGTCATGCTCAGTTCTCCACACCTTTAGACCCTGATGTACCAAGTCTCCGGCTGGTCAAAGCTCCACAGACACAACCTTCCCTATTCCTTATGAGTTATTAATAGATGATGCACGAGGGGCAACAGCAGCAGGGCGCGCGACGCTCTGCTCTCATGCCGACAAAGGCAGATTCAGTCGCGCTCTAACGGCACCATCTACCTTGACATTTACTGAGTTCACCTCCTCTCAGTCTCTACCCTCTCTGCCACAGGAAGTAAGAGCGCGTGAAGTGGCACCGTCACACGGAGATGAAGGCGGAGGGAGGAATCAGAGGGATCGGCAAATACGACTGCAGACGTGAAAGTTAAACAACTAGTAGTGGGGAAGAAGGCAGATGTTTAAGGTTTCCAGCGTCCTGCGCAGCGAAGTTGAAGCACATGTCAGGTCGACACGGACGGAGAGTGACAGCTGCGGTTATTGTTGCAAGTGTACGTCCAGCAGTCGGTTTTGGTACATCGGTCCGAGTCCCCCCACCTCCCCACACCCCCACACCCCCGCCACACACACCACGACCCCGAGATCAGGGTTGGGTGGGGTCGATCGCACCTGTCCCGCTCCTGCCACCGTACCTGCAGCTCCGCAGTCCACGCATCTCCCGTTGCCTGGTCTGCAGAGCAGCTCCTTGAGCAGCCGCCGGTTCTCCTCCAGTTCCGCGCTCGTCGTCGCGCTCATCTCCTCAACTGATCAATGAGCCGCCCGGACCGAACGACTCAGTGACTTAACGCCTCCGACCCAGATGACGCCCAAAAAAAGGCTGCGATCAAACTGACTGCCTCATTTGGAAATGACACACAATTGTCTGTATCATCCTAAAAAAAAAGGGGCTTAAATGAACACAATGAAGAAGCTAAAAGTAAGTGATGGGAAAAAGGAGGATAACCGCACACGGGCACGTCTAACACTCACTGCGATGATATTGACGGTCAGTCGTGATCTGCGGTGCCGTTCGAGCCGATGGTGCGAGATGATGCGGTGTGGACTCCCCTCTCTCTCTCTCTCTCTCTCTCTCTCTCTCTCGCTCTGTTTGAACGTGCGCTCGTCCTCCTCATGGAGACGCCTCCCCCTCTCTGTCCTCTCTGCCTCGGACTGTGCGGCAGAAGCGAGACCCCCAGCGGCGACTGTGTCCCTCTTGTCCCGACCGCGGCTCCACTTTGCGCTCCCAGCGCAGCCGCCTTCTTTCCCATTCCCGTCCCTTCGGTGAGGAAACTTGCAATTTTGCAATTTCGCACGTGCAGTTTAGTTCTGCTCTCCTTTTCCCCCCGTGGTCAGTCAGCCTGGAAGTGCGGAGAGGGAACACGCACTCGGTACCGTTCAGTAAGAGGGTGGGCGAAGGGATTCGACAGTCGCTCGCTGTACAGCGCAGAGGTCCAGTCCAGGAGACTCGTGGACTCCAGCGCAAAAAAAAACACCTACTTGGAGGACAAGGCAGCAGAGGAACAGCACATCAACGCACACATGATTGTCTGCACCGCTTGTCCCATACGGGGACGTGGGGAGCCAGAGCCTAACCCGGCAACCCAGGGCGCAAGGCTAGAGGGAGAGGAGACGCACCCAGGACGGGACGCCAGTCCATCACAAGGCACCCCAAGTGGGACTCAAACCCCAGACCCACTGGAGAGCAGGACCCGGTCCAACCCACTGCGCCACCGCACCCCCCATGCACTTCAACAGCAAGATTCGAAAACCCACAAGTACACTCCTGTTGCTGAGCCTCGGAGGAACGCATTTCAACTGGAGATGCTTGTAAAATGCCTTCAAAACGAAGAACAGGCGTTTGATGTCACAGCGTCCGCCTCCACGGAACATCAGTTGCCTGTTTGCTACTGCCAGTGTCTTGCTACTTTTCTGGATTTATGGAGTAGGAGCCAACTTTTTGTATGCCCTGTTTATTCAAGTTCATGGAAAATGTGTGATGCTAAGTAAAAAAGAAAAAAAAATACACTCCCCATTACCCAATATACATTTTAGTATTGTAACTTCAGTCACAGGTAAATACATATACATACATAGTGTAAATTGCTGGTGAAGTTGCTACAGACATCGCATATTACATATAAAAACTTTTACTTGATGATCCACATTCATGCTCAGTGTGAAAACCACAGAAACACACCTGTTGGGCAATGTGCACTGCTGTCACTTGACCTTCACAATAATTCCATGTGAAATCACAAGCAAGACAAGCTTTATGTACAGTGAGCACATATGTGACAAAAAATACAACTGAAGTTCTTGTTCAAGTTTTCTCCTTTAATTCCAAAAGCTGCAATATTATCAATAGATTGTAAAAATGGAAAAACTTTCCACTTCTGAGGTATGGGCTCAACTACAAAGATTTAATTCCTAGCTACAGAGAAGTAAAAATACACACAGCACTGACACTTCCTAGTAATGAACATCTGGCTTAAAAACATATCTAAATGAAACATTTAGAACCAGACAAAACCATAAAACCAGGGAGGCCCAACTGTAGGACTGATACTCCTTCAGTCCGCTCTGCAGAGAGGTCAGGATAAACGAGGCGACAGAGGCTGCCACGCCCCGTCAAAGTTTTCCACAAGCTCAGGAAATCCACCCCATCCTCACAGCACTTGCATCACAAAGGTACTCCTCTACCGCGATGAGTTGGAGCTGGATCGGGAGCGGTGGCGACGGCGGCCAGCAGAGCGAGATCGTGAGCGCCGGCGCACCGGAGACCGTCGACGTGGTGATCGAGACCTAGAAAGAGAGAGAGGGGTCAATGGGGTGGTGGGTTGAACTGCAGGAGCGATACTAAGTGCTTAAGTGATGAACAGTTAACACAGAAGTGGAAGTCTGTTAAAAATACTAAACCTGATTCCCTTCATTAAATTCCTTTGGATGAGAGCATATTTTTGATAAAGCGCATCAGGATACCTGCAGCGCAGGTAGAAACATGGCAAATGTCTTTTTTCCAGCCGAGAAAATCAGGAGACAGACTGACCTCCTCCGCATGCGTGGTGGAGTGCGGCGCCACATAGGGGGTGGTGGGGGCATCCTTCGTGGGGGAGTGGGCCTACGCGGGCCGAGGCGTACGCGTGGCGCCAGGACTGCAGTGGCAGTAATCTCCTGCCCATCAATCTGACCTGGGGATGCAGAAAAGGACCAGGTCAGATGAGGCACCCATCACAGGTCAGAATCACAAATCTCTCAATCAAACAAGACACTACACATCACTTTACTAAATTATATAGGATTATTAAATACAACATTATAGTTACATACTCCACAGCCTTTCCTGTTTTAAATGCATTGCACACACTAAAATCAGAAATGCAAGGCAGACTCCAGACATGATGATGTCACTTCGACTGGCGATGAAACATTTGCAACCTAAATGCCAAGCCCGGCGAACAATCGAACACCTCAACCATCAACCCGAGCTACGAAGACCACCGATATTCTCTATGATCTTCAGACTTCAGACAATCCTTAGTCCCCCCAATATCGTCCAGTTCTGGATATCCACCCACCTCCATCCATGTGCTTCAGGGCTTTCTCAGCCTCCTCAGGTGTCTCAAACTCCACATAGGCATAGCCTTTGGAAAGATGCGGGTGGAGCCTATCCACTGGCATGTCCACCATCTTCACTTTGCCATAGGTGCTAAAGATCTCCTGGATGTGATCCTAGGGAAAAATGCACCAAACCTCAGTAAGGCCAGTCATGCAGAAGAGAGGACTGGAGTTTGTTGGCTCTTCTTACTGTATCAGCCCTCACCTTGGTAACATTCCTAGTCAGTCGGCCCAGATGGAGCTTGGTGGGCTTCGGGCTTGGGGTCCTGCGCTTACGCTCCTTGTCATCTGCTCTCCTTGCTGTTTTGGACCTACCATTTACACATTCACTCAGCATTGAATCCACAAGATTACCTGATGGTTTTTCACTAAACAAGTAACCATATCTCTGCTAAGCTGTCACGAACATAATCATCCTTCATAATGATACTGAAAATATACATACTGTGAACGTGACCTGCGGCGATTGTCATGGCGACGACGGTTCGGGCTGGGTGACCCGGACGAACTGGAGGAGCTGGAGGAACGGGAGGAGCTGGAGGAGCCTGAGTGACTGGAGGCAGATGAAGAGCTGGAACCACTGGAGGAGCCTGAGCTGGAGCCTGAGCTAGTACTGGATGTGGAGCTTGAGCGGGACCTGAAGTGTGGCCAACAGACCAGGAACACCGTTACACATCAAATCTCTGTGAACATGAAGGTGATGATGAGGCCTGGGAGGGGCCACTTGCTCTGGTACAACATTTAAAGTGAAACAAATATAATAGTTACATTTACAGCAGTCACCTTTTGCCAAAAAGCAGATAATAAGACCTAATTCTTTTTTATAGTGTCATTCAAACGTGGCTGAAAACCGAGCACATGAATGAGGTTCAGAATTATAGGACCTGCTGCTGCTGCCACTGGAAGCACTCCGGCGCTTGCGGGCCTTTTCTCTGCCTCTCTCCTTATCAGCTCCGTCTTTGGGAGCTGCCTTTTCCTTCAGACGTTCCTTCGCTTTTTCCTCCGAACGATCCTTCCGCTTAGTAGGCGATGGAGCCCTAGGGGATTTTGTGTTTGCACGTGTGTTGGAGGAGACAGAGAGAGAAAAGACAACTGCAGTTTCTTGCATTCCCATAAATCTGATTCTAGCTTTATTTCTGATGCCTTCTCACAACTGATCCAAATTGTGAGACAAAATGACTTACGCTGCTAGATACGCTACTTACAATGGGTCACTCATCCATACATCAGTGGAACACACACACACACTCTCTCTCTCTCTGTCACTCACACACTATGGGGGAACCTGAACAGCATCTCTTTGGAGTGTGAGAGGAAACCAGAGCACCCAGAGGAAACCCACAGACATTTACATTTATTTACAGACACGGGGAAAACATGTAAACTCGTAATGGGTCGAAGGTTATACCAAAATGAAGGCTGATGGTGGTAAACTAACAAGTAGATTACGCTGAACAGAGTGCTGTAACCTACGAAAGGCAACGGCTGCAGTTGGGCCGGCGCACTGCTGCGCTCCCGAGGAAGTGAAAGAACAAGAAACATGTTTCCAGTTTCGCAAAAGTACAGTACTGTGTGCAACAAACTGGTGTTCTGAGGGGGGACCTGAAGTGTGTAGTGTAGTGTAGTGTAGTGTAGTGTAGTGTAAAGAATGGGAAGTCGCACAGGATGTGGGGATTGACTGTTCTGGTGAGGGACAAGACAAAGAAGATCCGAGGGGAAAATTACAAGCGACGCCTACTACAAACGCGTATTATGTATGAGTTTGGATAAATAAAATAACCGCAGATCGTCGGGGGGAGACAGTGCGACACAGGGTGTGCGTAAGAAACACAAACAGCTTTTGTTATTTAACTGCAATACAATAATAGCTCTTCTATCTTTTTGTTGCGTTTGTAAAAATTTCTACTACCATAATAATAAAGCTGTGTATTTATATACGCCGCTGAACCAGGTGAAGCATCGCCCTCATGGCAAGAACGACAGTGAGGAGAGGAGCAGGACTGCGTCCAGCATACGGACTGAGTGAGACCGGACCTGGAAGTCTGAGCGCGCGCCCACCGTTGTTGGCGCCTTAGTCTTCCGTTTACTCTGCAGCTCGAGGGGAATACCCGTCGCCGCGTTTCATTCATTAAAAAACAAGTCACAACTTCGCCGGCGACGCGACGACACCACCACCAACGTGCCACTGCCCCCCGTATGCAACCGCGTAACTGTAACGTCGAACACCGGCAAACATGAAACAGTTCCCTACTTACATTTTATCTTTGTTGCGGTGGTGTTGTTATACGGCGCTTAGCGGAGGCCGCCTTATTCCTTGGTCGCACGTTGATGACGTATGCTGTGACGCTAAGAGCGGAGCGTCGCGTGCCCCCCGTCGAGGAGCGGTCCTGCGTTTTGCTGGAGTTACAGCTAAACAGTCGCGGGGACACGGGGGTGAGGAAGCACGCGCGTGGGGTTCTGTCGCGTGCACGCCGCTGCTGTGTGTTTTTAGCGTGGAAGAAGACGAAGTCCGCGACTCGCTGTTCAGGTAAGTAGCAGAGCTCCCGGCTGCACGCGACACACACACAGCGGGCTTCCTCGCTGTCGTGTCGTCGTGTGTGGCTTGCCTTGCCTCGCCTCGAGTCGAAGTGTTTCTGTTTCAGAGAAGAGCCCAGGCTGAAAGTCCACGTGTTTAATATTCAATATTGACAGTTCCTTCTGAATGCCAGCGGCTTCAAGTTCAAGACAACAAGGCACCTGCCCGCCGATCGGTGCAGCAGCGGCTGCTGTTTGAGTGAGTGTAACTTACCAGGCAGGTAAATATCATCTCTGTGTGTGTGTCGTGTTCAACAGATGATTTGCACTGACTGACTGACTTCTTATTTACGCGTGACATCGCGACAACCTGTGACAGGTCTAGGAGTGGCATTCTGGATGCGTCGATCCTCCGTTTCATCTGCGCTTTTTAAACGCTTCAGTTCGGTTCGGTTTACTTAGTTAATTTTCTTACCGAGCGCCGAACAACAAAGCAAGACAAATAGACAGCTGCTGGCGATATGAAATTGCTGCGACAGCTGCGCAGTTATCACAGCTGTAACCGGCCACAGCTCAGCTGTTTCACCACGCGCTACAAGTCCGTCTTTACAAATTCGTGACGCTGCGTTCAAGTTCGCAGAAGCCCAGAAGGGTCGATCATTCGTACACCAGTTAACTTTGCACATCCCCCCCGCCCGGCGATCGATTCCTCCAGTTCAGCCACTCGCAGGGCAAGTAGTGGGCGCAGCGCGCATCTGTCCGCGAGGAGGTGTGGCCCACTTGTCAGAGCTGACGTGTTGTTAGGTGGCATCTGTCGGAAAGGCTGGCACCAGCACTTCTTGCCCCTGCTGCACACTGCTGAAATCTCCACTCTTTTTAGTGCCTCCCTCAGATTGCTCCTCTTGCCTATCGCTTGTCCAGGAAGGGCGGGTGAGTCCGCGCCACCGAGCTGTGAGCAAACATGGGCCGGCTGGATGATGCTGCCAAGCGCAAGGTGGTGGAGCTGCGACAGGCAGGCCTGAGTTTCCGCAAGATCAAGGCCGTCCTGGAGCTGGAGAACATCAAGGTGTCCGCCCAGGCCATCTACCTCTTTCTGAAGGAGTTCCAGGGGAAGGTCAGGCCCGAAGAAGCAGGGCCCGGGGGTGCGGTGGTGCCGCCGAGCGCGGAAGCAGGGACTGCTAATGCTGGGAGGCAGACAGGGTGGACGGACCAGCAGCTGTGCACAATGATGAGGGAGGGGCCACGTGGTATCAGCTATGCTGCCTCTGTGAATTCTGTGCTTGCGCGGACAAGGGATGCACCCACACCCTTGGGCTCCACTGGTACCAGCGGCACAGCGGTTCAGGATGAGGAGGGGATCCGAATTGTAAGTGTGACCTCGCTTGCCCGTGGTTCCCAGCCTGAAGGGGGCCCCCAGGCAGCTGCAGCTGGACCCTCCGCTGGCCCGTCAACAGGTGGAGCTGCGGCGAGGAGAAAAATCCTCCTGTCACCAGTGTCCAACTGCATCCTGGCAGCTCGCAGGAGGCTGCTGGACAAGGCCCTGCTCCACAAGGCTCGGGTAGCTGATCTTTGCCGTGTTTTATATTTGCCTTTTTCTGTTCATCAAACTTGCAAATGCGTTCTTTAGAACTCTGCTTCCACAGGACCAATGTTGGCATGTTTTCTTATGTGCAGATAAGAGAGATGGTTCCTGTGTCTGGCCAGCCGGTGGCGGCATTGTGTAGAAGGGACCTGTCTTGCCAGGCAAGTTCTGAAGCTCGGAAAGTCTCTATATTGACTCAGAGTCCGTCCTTTGGCCTAAACCCACCTCGACCTGCTCTTACGGTGAGTTTATGGCTCAAGGAGTTTACTTACTTATAATTAGGAAAGGTATAGATTCCACCGGTTGACCCGCAGGTGCAAAGGATGCAGTCCACTGCCCGTTAGCCGTAGATTTATAGCACGTTTACAGAACCCCCGTTAAAAGTATGAAGAAAACCGAGAGGGCTCACTGTGCTCAGGCATCATAGTATAAGGTGTGAACATAGCTTCCTTGTTTCCTTCCTCCTTGATTTATGTTTTGCTTCTGTATGAAAATATCCACTACTGTTTCTAAACTAACAGGAACAGCTGACAGAAATTTTAGTTTAAGAAATTTGTGCAATATGTGTATGTCAGAGACATTTTGTTTAGTATATAGTTTGTCATACTAAGTTCTAGCACTTGTACTTGTTGTCACTGCCCTACAGAAATATTTAGTTTATTTTTAGCGTCTGGTTAAGTTGTCTTTTTCCCACTGAACGTGTTCTGTGCTGGTCTGTTTATACCCAGCAGAGGAGCCGCCCCGGAGCCCCTGCTGCCAGTCCTGCCCGGCGGATGTTCCAGCAGCGGGCTGGGCTGTCATTCCGCTCCCTGCACCCACCTCTCCAGAGGGACCCGCTTTCTTGTGCTGGAGTTCGTGGGAGCAACCCTGTGCCATCTCCTCCTGCTGCCCAGGGTACAAGCATGAGTGGCATCAGAGCACAGCAGCCCCCCAACCAGCCCCCCAGTGCCACCCCACAGAAACAAGCCCCAGAACCAGTGGTCCGGTGTGGGCTGCAGGACCAGGTGCAGACTCTGGGAGCAGAGCTCCGAAACCTGGGTGCTGCCATGCAGCTGCTGGCAGAGCAGCAGGGGCGCCTGGAACGTGAACAGGCTGCACAGACCCAAGTGCAAAGGCAGATCCTAAGTACGCTCCAGGGCATTGCCTCCAGGCTGGGCCCTGCAGCTCAGCACCACAGCAGAACCCCCCCACCCCCTGGATCCTCCTCTTACAGCCAGAGCTCCTTTGTTCCCACGTCATCCAATTACAGCCAGGGCAGCCCAGCCCAGTCGAAGTCCTGTGCAGTGGACAGCTCTGGCCTGTGTGCTCTGGAGACCTTCAAACTAACAGGCCTGAGCCCTCAGGCAGTGAATGGTTTTCCATCGTGCAGCAGTGATGCTCCCCCTCTGAGTACCGCAGCCACGTTCTCACAGTCACAGACCCATACTGTGGCATACACACAGTCGCAAGCGACAGCATACAGCCAGTCATACAAGCTGTCGTGCAAGGAGGAGCGCCACCCTGAGCCTTTAGACCCTCTGCACAACTGCAGTCTGTCAGCTCGATCCTCCACCAATGCAGGTTCGCCTGTCTCCTCGTCACCACAGGACCCACAGTTCACCATCGTTAAGGCAGAGACACTCTGAAACAACAGTTCAGTTTACAGTGGGTTATATCATATGTGGCTAAAGCCATTCAAGTTTAAGAAACACACAAAAATTGTCTTACCCACAAGAGACTGTTTTGATGTCAATAGGCAAAAACAATATTTAACATAATGCAGATGTTAAGTGGGTTGGTACCAACAGGACTGAAGAATCTTTTGTCTAGACTGTTTCCCCACATGCCTAGGTCTGCCAGCATGTTCTAAAGTAGATAAAGATCTATATGGTCAAAGACTCTTCCAGCACTCATGGTCATTTCTGCGTTTTATACTGTGTAAATTCCTATTCAATCTTTTAACTGTTTATAAAGCCAGATTTGGTTACTTGGATAAAAGCTGGATGTTAAAAATATTAATGTGCATCTTTGTTTATCAAATGTTTTACACCTAACCATACTGTAGG